>NW_026622997.1:11960000-12560000 GCF_023065955.2 Ursus arctos | reverse complement strand
ATTGATCAATACCCTGACATATAACAGTGAAACTTGCAAATCTCAGAGATAAAAAAGAAAATCCTGAAAGCAGCTCAAGGCAAGAGATCCTTAACCTACAAGGGTAGAAACATTAGACTGGCAGAAGACCTATCCACAGAGACCTGGCAGGCCAGAAAGGGCTGACATTATATATTCAGGGTACTAAATGAGAAAAACATGCAGCCAAGAGTGCTTTACCCAGGAAGGCTGTCATTTAGAACAGAAGGAGAGATAAAGAGCTTCTAAGACAAACACAAACTGAAAGAATTTGTGATCACTGAACCAGGCTGCAAGAAATATTAAAGGGGATCCTGTAAGTGAAGAGAGAGCTCAAAAGTAACAAAGACCAGAAAGGAACAGAGACAATATACAGAAACAGTGACTTTACAGGTAATACAATGAATATAATACACTAAATCCATATCTTTCAATAGTTACTCTGTAAATGGCTAAATGCTCCAATCAAAAGACATAGGGTATCAGATTGAATAAAAAAGCAAGATCCATCCATATGCTGTCTACAAGAGACTCGTTTTAGACCCAAAGACACCACCATATTGAAAGTGAAGTGTTGAAGAACCATTTATCATCTAATGGACATCAAAAGAAAGCTAGGGTAGCAATCCTTATATCAGACAAATTAGATCTTAAACCAAAGACTATAGTAAGAGATGTAGAAGGACACTATACTTAAAGGGTCTATCCAACAAGAAAATCTAACAATTATAAATATGTATGCTCTTAACTTGGGAGCAGCCAATTATATAAACCAATTAATAAAATTAAAGAAACACATTGATAATAATAAAATAATCATAGGGGACTTTAACACCCCACTCACAACAATGGACGAATCATCTAAGCAGAAGATCAACAAGGAAACAAGGGCTTTACCTGACACACTGGACCAGAGGAAATTCACAGTTATATACAGAATATTCCATCTAAAACAACAGAATACACATTCTTCTTGAGTGCACATGGAACATTCTCCAGAAAGATCACATACTGGGTCACAAATAGGGTTTCAACTGATACCAAAAGATTGGGATTATTCCCTGCATATTTTCAGACCACAATGCTTTGAAATATAAACTCAATCACAATAGGAAATTTTGAAGGAACTCAAATACATGGAGGTCAAAGAGCATCCAACTAAAGAATAAATGGGTCAACTGGGAAATTAAGGAAGAATTTTTAAAATTCATGGAAACAAATGAAAATGAAAATACAACTATTCAAAACCTTTGGGATGCATCAAGATTAAAAACTTCTGCACAGCAAAGGAAACAATCAACAAAACTAAAAGGCAATCTGCGGAATGGGAGATATTTGCAAACGACATATCAGATAAAGGGCGAGTATCCAAGATCTATAAAGAACTTATCCAACATAACACCCAAAAAATAAATAATCCACTCAAGAAATGGGCAAAATACATTAGCATACATTTCTCCAAAGAAGACATACAAATAGCCAGCAGACTCATGAAAAAAAAAAATGCTCCACATCACTTGGCATCAGGGAAATACAAATCAAAACCACAATGATATACCACCTCACACTGGTTAGAATGGCTAAAATTAACAAGTCAGGAAACAACAAATGTTGGTGAGGATGTGGAGAAAGGGGAGCCCTCTTACACTGCTGGTGGGAATGCAAGCTGGTGCAGCCACTCTGGAAAACAGTATGGAGGTTCCTCAAGAAATTAAAAATAGAGCTACCCTATGATCCAGCAATTGCACTACGAGGTATTTACCCCAAAGATACAAATGTATTGATCTGAAGGAGCACCTGCTCCCCAGTCTTTATAGCAGCAATGTCCACAATTGCCAAACTATGGAAAGAACTGAGATGTCCATCGACAGACAAATGGATAAAGAAGATGTGAGATCTATATAGATAGATAGATAGATAGATAGATAGATAGATAGATGATAGATAGATAGATAGATAGATAGATAGATATATCTTCTTTATATATAGATATCTATCTATATATATATAAAGAAGATGTGAGATCTATATATATAGAAATATATATATACACACACACATACACACACACAAACACAATGGCATATTACTCAGCCATCAGAAATGATGAATACTTATCATTTACATTGATGTGGATGGAATTGGAGGGTATTATGCTGAGCAAAATAAGTCAATCAGTGAAAGACAATTATATGGCTTCACTCATATGTAGAATATAAGAAACAGCACAGAGGATCATAGGGGAAGGGAGGGAAAGCTGAATGGGAAGAAATCAGAGAGGGAGAGAAATCATGAGAGACTTAACTATAGGAAACAAACTTAGGTTTGCTGGAGGGGAGGTGGGTGGGGGACAGGGTAATTGGGTGATGGGCATTAAAGAGGGCAAGTGTATGATGAGCACTGGGTGTTGTACGCAACTGATGAATTACTGAACTCTACATCTGAAACTAACGATGTACTACATGTTGGCTAATTAAATTTAAATTTAAAAAAAAGACGGGGTGTGTGCAGATAAATGAGAAGCCTTCTCCTCATGTAGTTCACTGACAGAGGAGACAGAATGTGATCCATTCTTATGACACAATGTAAGAAGAGCTATGAAAGATGCCCACATACAATGCTTTAGATATAAAATAGGACAGCAAATAATTATTTTTGAAGAAGGCCAAAAAACACTAGTTTCAGAGAGATTATATTTGAATTAAGTGTTGAGGGATGAATAGGGATTTTTCCAGGTAGGTAAAAGTCATCCACATCAAGGCCCTGAAATAATAAGGACTGGGTTTCACTATGTGTGTGACAGGAAAACACACACAAAAACAAAAATACTTGGCTTAACAAAACAAAATTTTATTTCTCTATGACAAAGAGGCCTCTGGAGCTGGTACAGCATCTCTATGATCACCAGTGAGTCAGACTTCTTCTATCTCGTTTATCTGCCATCCTCCAAGTGTGGCTTCGTCCTCATGGTCCAAGATGGTTCTTCCAACACAAGTCATCTATATCTGTATTCCAGCAAAGAAGGGAGAGCTCCTTCATGTGGCACTTTAGCTCAAATCATTCTAGCCAGAACATGGTCTCCCCTGTATGCATGAAAGACTGGGAAATATGGTGTTTATTCTGCACAGTCATGAGTCCAGGTGAGCATCGAAGGTTCCATAACTGAGGGAGAAGAGAACACTGGAAGATACTAAGAGTCTCTGACACAGCCATGGAGGAATTAAAGTGTGTGGCCCATGGAAGGAGCTGGGAGAAATTCAGCATCTTAAAAACATAGCAAGTGAGAAAGTTAAAAAGGCAGTTGGAAGGTAGGTGGGGGCCATTTGATGATAAGTTCTCGGCTGGGCTCAGGAATTTTAGAATGGCTCTGTAAACGCTAGGGAGTCACATGGAGATGTTTAAGCAGGTAAATGACATGATTAGAGCATCACAAGAGTGAGGTGATGGCTCTCAAAGCGAAAAAGAATATAGGTAATATAGTACATATTATCACATGTGGCCAACTAGCATCTCTGAACAACCACCCTACATTCTGGTAATTTCCCTAATTATGAGTTCCACCTTCTCAAGGTAGAAGCCAGAAACTCTCAACCCCAAACTCTCAACCCCAATCCTAGATTCCTAGGATCTAGGAATACCCATGAGGGTATCCTGGGTAGGTTCCTCAGGAAAGGTATAACTTCTGGGATAGGGACCAGTTCTTGAACTAACAGTCCAGTCAAATTTGGATTCAATTTTAGCCTTCTTCCTTTTGTTATAATTCGCTGTAGTTGCCTTGACCCTTCAGTAAAATCAGATGGTGTGAAAGAAAACAAAGGAAGAGAGCAGAAACAGTTGTGGAGCATGCCTACCTTCACCCCTCCACAGGCATGTAGAGAGAAAGCAAAATTTATCAAAAAATTGAATCTAGCAGAGAAATGAGTAGCTGTCCATAGGGAAGATGGGAGCAGAACTGAAAAGGACCAGCAGCCAAGAGAACAGCTCAGGAGGACCACAAATCAAAATCTTCTCATTCAATTTATACCAAGACCCTTCAAGACAGAAAAGCTTAAGTTGCCTGTAAAACTGAATCATGGGACTTGAGATATCACCCAATCCAGCAGTTTCTAAATTCACATTCAGTGGCAGCACCTCTCTTCAAAAGAAATATTATCATCATTGAAACTGAGGGATTGATATAGGGATTCATTATGTTATTCTACTTGGTGTATCTTTGAAATTTTCCATAAAAGTATTTTACATAAATATTTAATTGAAACTTAATCTACAAAACAAACTGAATGCATGCAGCTTAAACACTGTCAACTATGCTTCCAAGACTCAGCACACTTGCTAAGAATCAATTCCAAGGTGGTCTACCATTGCCTACGCACTCAGAATGACAAGGAGCACATTGATTTTGAGGCACTCAGAGTTGGATAGCTCTGCTTGTCAGAAAATGCTGATATTGATCCAAAGTATGACCTCTTGTAACTTCAAATGAGAACCAGACAGTTCCCCCATCAAGAAATCATATTTATCCTTTTTGCTTCATTCAGTGCATTTTCAAATAATCCCAAATAATGGACAAAGTTTGGTGTTCTGTATCACACTAATACATGCCACAAAGTCTGCTAGAGAGAGGCTGAGGGCCATGTTTCCATCCTCTGGGCTAAAGAGATGTGAGCAAAATATTTAAGTGAAATTAAGATACCTAAGGGCAAAACTTGACAAAGTGTTTTACATGGTGCTACATAACAGATTGAGATTTTTTTTTTAATATCATGGTACTCTCCATCTTCACCCACCTGTCAGCGCCACATCATTTGTTATTAATTTAACACCAGAGAACCTGCAAAGAGCTGCAAGCTAGTGAGGCCACACAAATCAGGAGCAAAGACAGCAAAGCCTCCCTGGTGATTCTTGTTCACAAACTTGAAGGGAATTTGAAAAATGCCTCTCAATTTGGAAAATGCTTGATATGAAATCAAAGAAAGTCTAGCAACACAAGTTTCAGTTGCTTAACTTAAACACAGCAACTGAGAATAAGGTCCAAGCAGCCGGGTCACCCGTGAAATTCCAAGACCACTGTGGGACCACGTATCTGTCCTGGTTTTCTTTAGCATCTCCTTCCTTAATGACATGGACTTATTTCCAGCCCCAGCTGATTCTAAGCCAGGGATATCTATGTGCACCCCAGCAGGATGAGTTGGAGGAAAAAGCGTGTCTAGTTTGCAGACTGATCTTTACAGCAGTGCTCCCTTGCTAAGAATCACAGTTGGCCTTACACTGAAAAATTACATGAAACCTGCTTGTCTCATGTCAGCCGGAGTCCAGTATCAAGTGAGCGGTGTTCATTCCAATACATGTCTAAATGTTATCCTACTCTCAAAAATGTTTTAAAGCAAAATGACACTTTAGTGTCAAGTATATGGAAAAGACCCTCCTCTACTAAACTTCCTAATAGAATCCCATCTACTTAGGCTGGCATGCATATATGCTAAAAGTCGAGGATAAAGTCTAAAGGTTGGTACTGACCATCATGTGATAGAAACTGACCAAATGCTCAGCAAACCTGTTTCTTCTTCTGCTGTCAGGATTCTTGCAGGAAACAGAACCCAATTCTGATGATTCAAGAAACTTTAATGAAAGAACTATTTACAGAGGTGTGGAAATGATTAAGAAAATCAATAAGGGATGCTGAGGGACCCAGAAGGTAGCAAGAAGAGAAAGCCATTACCACTGCTAAGTTGCCAACTGCTCTCAGATAGCATAGTCTGTCTTCCAGTCATCCCATACACACAGGATGGACTCCTCCTCAAGGCTGGCCATCTTGACTGATGACACTTCTTCAACCACCATGAGAGTTGGAAGGAGGTCTACTACTCACACCCAAGTGACTTCAGGGGAGAGAAGGGTAGGTGCAAGGCTGTCTGGAATAGCAAGAGCAAAGAGCAGAAAGTGGCTTTGGCTTTCATCATGCCTAGGGCATCAGAGTAAAGAAAGGCTCCCATACCCAAACTAGGCCTATGAGGTTCAAACTTCCCATTGATGTCAAGAGCTCAAGGAGGTGTGTGGAATTTCCTTATGTAAAGCTCCAGATGTGTGCTGGTAGGGAAGGGTTAGCTGGAAGCCTAAAAGCTGTCAGCCATCAAACATCAAAAATTGAGTCAAACTCTATCAGACAGCAAATAAATGCAAGAAGGGAGCAAGGCATAGAAGCTCCAAACTCTAGCCCTCCAATCTCCTGCCTGTGCCTCCCACACTGAAACTTTCTGGAAGCCAGAGGGTGAGAAATCTTGGGTCATGTCATCCTAGCAGGATGTCAGTCTTCTGGGGCCCAGAGCAGAGCTAAGGAGAGTGGAGAATGGAACCTGGGGGCAAATACAGAAGAACCAGCAGATACACAGACACCATGACTTAGCCTCTCCTCAGTTAAGTGAAGCTTCATGACAAAGTTCTAGGCCAGTGGCATGTGGACAGAAGGGACGTGTGACATTTTCAGTCCTAGCCCATAGCACTTGACATGGCTCTCAGTGTTCTTCCAGTGTTCCCATCTATAGTTCAGACTGAAAGCGTCCAAAGAAGGATTTTGAGGTCTTCAATGATCATGGAGCCACTAGACCAGCTGAGCCTGAGTTTTTAAATGACCACTGATCAGAGACCCACACTCAACAGTGACATGAGTGAGAAATCAATTTGTATGTGTTAAGCTTCTGAGTCCATGGAATTGTTTTGTAGACAAATGTAACCAATACATACATGAATATTATTGGGAAAGAAAAAGTCTAAAACGAGCTGAAGTTTGCAAAAGAGACTAAAAATAACTTTTTAAAAATCCATTCTAAAAATTATTAGCAATAAAGGACCATGAAATAATAGGTTACCTACTTGGAGCCAAAATGATCAAACCTTTGGTTCATTAGTTTTGCCTCTGTACTTTCTGCCACTATTATAGAAGGTGTGCTCTCTTGTATGGAAGGAAAGGAAGGAAAACAGCTTTAGGGTAGGAATCCAATCATATATGCCATAAATGGGGACAAGTGAGGCCCTTCAACAACAGCATGTAGACTGCTAGTCCCTACATGTGTGTACAGTTTGGACCACTGTAAAGCCCATCCTCTTTCTTCAATGCTATTCTGTCTCCCTAAGATTTCATTCCTAAGATTGCTATTTATTTGATCTTCATTTGCTCAATCTAGATACATTTTTGAACAGCAACTCTGTGCCAGCCACCTTCCCAATGACTTAGTATCTACTCGGAAGAGTCCTAGATGTGAAGCGTAGCAAGTGCTTTGTTGGAAGTACTAATAGGGTTCAGTGGGACCCAAAAGGGGGAGTAACCAGCTCTGCCTTGGTCAGGAGCAGGGGTATGGATGGATTAGGAAACTCTTCAGGGAAAAGGTGACCCGGAGCAGGCTGAAAGGTAATAACTATATGGGCACATGTGCTTCCAATAGCCTGTACTCCTCTTATGAGAAAGCAGTAGCCTGTCCCAAGAGATGGGTCAGTGTATGTTGGTCACAGGCTAACTTTTCACTGTAAAGGTAGCACAGAGGACACACTTCGCCTTTGGGCCTTCCTCCAGAGACGTTGGGCAGATACTGTGCTGTTATAAATCCTGTGATTATCTGCCATCATTGCTCCCAGAGCTGAGGTTGAAGCTGTACCAACAGCACTTCCCTAACACATTCTCAGCTCAGCAACAATGTTGGCACAGCAGCAGCTGCTGGCAGGCGGCAAGCCACCACGGCGCAGCAGTGACCCCTGGATGGCTCTCAGGCCAAGCTCTAGCTGAGTTCCAATGAAGTGCTGTCCCCAAGAAGAGCCTAGACCTTCCCTGAGTTGCCACTGAGTCTGAGAGGTATGAGGCTCCAAGGAACTCAGCAGGGGCGGGCCTCAAAACCTGGGGGAAATTGGAGTCTTTCATTCATCTAAGGTACTTCCCTCTCTGAATGCTCTGAAAATGCATTTTCTTACCCTCATGTGAGCCTCGATGTTCTCATCTGTAAAATGGGGTTCATAATAGTATTTGCTTCAAAGGTTGTTATGAGGATCCACAGTTAATATGAGTAAAGAGCTTAGCGTGGTGTCTGGGCCGCAACAGTGAGTGACAAATGTCTGAGAGTTCAATGACGAGGATGACAGTGAGATGGTGCTGATGAGATGATAAATGGCCACTTCCTGAGCTCAAAGAAGGTGGTTCGGGTGGGGTGCCTGGGTGGCTCCGTCATTAAGCGTCTGCCTTCAGCTCAGGTCCTGATCCCAGGGTCCTGGGATCGAGCCCCACATCGGGCTCCCTGCTCAGCAGGAAGCCTGCTTCTCCGTCTCCCACTCCCCCTGCTGGTGTTTCCTCTCTCTCGCTGTCTCTCTCTGTCAAATGAATAAATAAATTTTTTTTTTAAAAAAGGTGGTTCAGGTGATCAGTAAATCAGTGATTGGAGGTCACTGAAGGAAATGATTTTTCCTTGAGGAAACTGTTTGCAAACTTCCAATTTGTAGTTTTCTGAATCATCTTTATTTTCACTGGCCTACTGATCACATACAGATCTCTTGCTTTTGGGTTTTTAACACTTACTTAAAGGCAGAACTCTACCATATCCTCACAATTTACATGTTAATCATTTTGACCCATCGGCCTAGCTTTCCACATCATTCTGTATCTTTGCACCTCCATTTTTTTTTATTCAACAAATGAATTTATCAGAGTCCCCACTTCTGTCCTGAGCCTTGTGTCAGGTGTTGATGACTCAGCAACAAACAGGACAGTCTATGCCCTTGGAAAGTTTCCTGGTGGCAGACAGAGAGACAAGAAAGTGGTTTCAGTGCAGCGGGGTACTTCTTGTGGAGGGAGCATTCCCAAGGCTGCTGTGAGAGCTCAGAGCCCCAGCCCTACATGAGGGCAAAAGTGGAAGGGTGTGAGCATTCCTGGTGGGGACAACCACAGATGCCCAAAGGCCCAAAGGCAAGAGGGCACAGGGACAGGCAGTGCTGGGGAAGACAACATCAGGCAGCAAGCGTCAAAAGGTGAGTCTGAAGAAGTCAGTGGTGGTCAGGACCTTAGTAGCTGGGCCAAGGAGTCTGGACTAAATTCTCCGTCCTTAGCAGGGGGCTGGCAAAATAGACCGGTAGTTTAGATAGATGTCTAGAGCTGTAGGATGGAGGACAGAAGGGAAGAGGACAAAATGGATAATGGGACCCCAGGCAGGAAAAAAGCTCCCCAGGTAGGTAGGAGCTACTCTAGGTAGCTGAAATATTTCAAATGGCTGATGACGGTGCTCATGATAAAGCATAAGCAAAGGCAATGGGGAACAGCAGACGCAAAGAGCAGGATTCATGGCACCAGAGGCAACCTGGGCCCAAACACATATCCAGTGTAGACCCTCTTAACCAGTGTGCCTGTGCTGGGGAGGCAGGAGAAGAAAGATTGTATTGGGCCTTGAATCCACCCTCTGTTGCCCACATTGGAACAAGAAGGAGAGGTAAGAGTCAGGGATGGCACCTGGACTTCCGACTTGGACAAATGTTTTCATGTCATTTAGTGAGACAGAGATAGGAGAGAAGGGGTAGCCCTGGGGAAAGGGCAGGAAAAGTAGAGTGAGTTCAGTTAAGACATGCTGAGTTTGAGGCACCTAAGAGACTTTAGAGTAAAGACTTCTGGGGTGCCTGGGTTGCTCAGTCAATTAAGTGTCTGCCTTCAGCTCAGGTCATGATCCCAGGGTCTTAGGACTGAGTCCCGCATCAGGCTCCTTGCTCAGTAGGGAGCCTGCCTCTCCCTCCCCCTCTGCCTGCCACTCCCCCTGCTTGTGCACTTTCTCTCTGTCAAATAAATAAATAAAATCTTTAAAAAAAAAAGACTTCTGAATGCAGCTTACAAGGCCCTTCTTTTTTTTTAAGATTTTATTTATTTATTTGACAGAGAGAGATAACAAGAGAGGGAACACAAGCAAGGGGAGAGGAAGAGGGAGAAGCAGGCTTCCTGCTGAGCAGGGAGCCCAATGCAGGGCTCGATCCCAGGACCCTGGGATCATGACCATAGCTGAAGGCAGACGCTTAACGGCTGAGCCACCCAGGTGCCCCAGTTACAAGGCCCTTCTGATCCAGCATCTCTTACCTATCCAGCCTCCCTTCTCAGTACTCATACTGGGCAGTTCCTACAAAGAATCATGTTCTCCTCACATAATACAGCCTTTGCACATGCAATTACTACCACCCAGAACTCCCCCCAAAACCATGCCACTCTACCTCTCTCCCAACCAACCCGTTCATCCTTCAAATCTTGGTTTGGGTACCAGGACCTCCTGGAAACTTCCCTGACCTCCCCCAGTTCCACGTTAAGTGTCCCTCTGTGTGTTCTTGCCATTCTCTCTACATCCCAATCATTATCTACCATAGGGTTGCAATTATCTGTTTTCCAGTCTCTTCCTTCAAAATGACCTAAGCTTGCGGAGGGGGGGGGGGGGGGCAGGTGCTCACCAATGTGTCCCTAGTGTTTGGTTCAGTGCCTGGAACATAGTAATGGCTTAACAAACACAGGCGACATCTGTAGATGTGAGAGGTCTCTGTGGCAAAGAGAAACCACCACATGTGGAACATAGATCACCTATTTACCTCACAGTTTATGTCACTTAAACATGGGCTCAAAACTCCAACATGTTCTGAAATAGAACATTACGCTCTTCTAAAACTGAAAATTGTCTGATAGGCACTGCTAAGAGCAATCTGATACAGTAACAGTTTCTGGCATATGCAGCTCATTTTAACAGATGCCAATATGACATACCGTAAGTTGTCAGGTCTGCTCCAAAAAGAAAACTCAGCCAGTTCATGTTCCACTTGCCAAATTAATTTCATTTGACGTTCAATTTGTATCCTAAGGTACTGTGGATTTAAAACAGCAGATTAGAGAAGTGTTCCATATGACAAAATCAAATTCTCAAGTTATTTTTATTGTAAGACTGTCCCGACAGTGATATCTCCAATCAAATATGTTAATTATCTAAAATAAATTCATAGATTTTAAATAAAATACTTTTCTCCTCTTTCTTATCCTAGCATTGAGTGAAGAGCATGCATCAGCTCACCATAATCACAGCGAAAGGAGATAGCAGGAAGTTAGAACTCTGTGGGCTTGAGAACAGAAAGGTGAGTTGAGGGCGCCTGGGTTGCTCAGTCAGTTGAATGTCTGTCTTCTGCTCAAGTCATGATTCCAGGGTCCTGGAATCAAGCCCCACTTCAGGCTCCCTGCTTACACAGAGTCTGCTTCTCCCTCTTTCTCTGTCCCTCCACCATGGCAGTTCTAGTTCTCTCTCTCAAATAAATAAATACAATCTTTTAAATAGAAAAAAAAAAAAAGAAAGCTGAGTTGAAACCTCAGATCCTCTATTAAAGGGAGTCTCAACCCCCGTTGCACATTAAAATCACCTGGACTTAGAGGCACCTGGGTGGCTCGGTTGGTTGTGTCTGACTCTTGACTTCGGTTCAGGTCATGATCTCACAGTTGTGGGGTCGAGCCCCGAGTTGGGCTCTGTGCTCAGTGTGGAGTCTGCTTGAGGTTCTCTCTCTCCCTCTCCCTTTGCCCCTCTCCCTGCTCAAGTGCTCTCTCTCACTCTCTCTCTCTCTCTCCATCTCTCAAAATAAATAAATAAAATCTTTTTAAAAAATCACCTGGGGTTTGTTTTTCATTTTGTTTTCTTTCAATACCAATACCTGGTCCCAACCCAGACAGAACAAATCAGAATCTCCTGAAGTATGGCATGACATTTGCATTTTCTTAAACTCTAGGTGATTCATGCATGTGTTTATGAGCTATGTGAATTTGGGCAAGTAATTTAATATCCCTGGTATACAAAATGGACTGTAGTAGACATCCACCACTGTCATGGCTAACCACCCAACTTTTTCTTTTAATTAAACAGTTTTTTGCTAGAATTAGGCTTAAGAAAATATCCATACATTGCAAGTAAGGAGTTAAGATGGCAGAGTAGTAAAGGGACCCTATGTTTTTCTTGTCACTTGAACACAGCTAGATAAATATCAAATCATTCTGAACACTCAGGAAATCAGTCTGGGGACTAAAAGAACAAACTGCATAACAAGAGGGACAAAAGAGGCCACACTGTGGAAGGTAAGATGTGTGAAGAGGTGAATTGGGGGGGGAAAGAATTGCAGGTGCTGTGGTGGGGAGGGAACCCTGATCACAGACAGAAGAGAAAGAGAGAAAGAAAGCAGCATTTGGGGGGATTGCACAAGAAAAACACTCCCCCAAAATCATCGACTGGGAAAATGAGAGGGGCTGATTATCACAAAATTTTACAAGCAACAGAGCTCAAAGTCTGAAGTTTTAGAAATCCATGCTACTGCCAGGGTAGACCCTGGTGGGAGTAGTGGTGCTTCTGTGGAGGAGGGCAGAGGCCTGCGAGTGGACAGCCTGGTCTGAGGATTCCCTGGCTTGAACTGAGAGAGACATTTCCCCTTCTTGGCGTGCATTTGGGAGAGGGGGCACTGCCTCTCACCGGACAAAAGACCCAGCAGGTATAACTGAGCTGCTTCATACACCAGCATAGCAGCAGAGGCACCTGCTGAGGAGAGCTAACCTGGAAGGCAGCTTTTGGCTGCACTTTACCATAAACTCTGAGCCCCTCTACGGTCATGTGACTGCTTTTCTGGGACAAACCAGCACCAGCCACAACATGGTGAGACCCTCCCCCAGAGGATCAACGCAGATCCACCCTGTTCCAGGTCCCTAAAATATGGAGTTTTGAAACCCAGCTACATGTCTGAGATAAAACACAGGAGCACTGTGCCACCAGGTGGGCAGAGGGCTTGGACACACACAGGGTGAAAACAGGAATCTGACGGAAGCCTGGGATACAAGAGGGGAGACTGTTCACTCTTCTGTGAGGGCTTCCTAAACAGCGGCAGGCACAAACTTCCCTCTCCAGGGAAGAGAGCAGGCCCATGCCATTTTCACCCCTCCCATCACCATGGATGGACTTCAACAAGCGGCACAGCACCCACTGGGGAGGCTTGAGCTGCTTGCACCAAGCCCCACCCCCCTACACTCTGGAGGTGATTTTTACTAGAGCAAGTATGATTGAGAGCCAGAGCTGCAGCAGACCCCTCCCCAAAAAGACCAGCACAACGCCCCCCACACACACACATACACACACCAGGTCTACTGATCAGAGTGCTGCAAAGCTTCAGCTCTAGAGAAAATAGACCAGGCATAGGCTTTCCTAACACACAAGAGCCAGAGACCTAAGCAAAATGCCAAGACAGAGGAATTCATCCAACCCAAAGGAAAGAACAAGAAGAGGTCATGGCCAGGGAGTGAATCAAAACAGATATAAGCAATATGCCTGTACCAGAATTTAAAACAACAATGGTAAGGACAATATCTGGGCTTGAGAAAAGCATTGAAGAAACCAGAAAGACCCTAACTGCAGAGATTAAAGAACTAAAAACGAGTCATGTCAAAATAAAAAAATGCTATAACTGAGATGCAAAACTGACTAGATGCAATGACTACAAGGATGGAAGAAGCAAGGCACAAATAAGTGATATAGAAAATAAAATTATGGAAAATAATGAAGCTGAAAAGGAGAGGGAAAGAAAAATATTGGTACACGAATATAGACTTAGGGAACTCAGCAACTGCGTAAAGTGTAATGACATTCATATCATAGGAGTCCCAGAAAAAGAGAGGAAAATGGGGCAGAAGGTTTATTTGAGCAAATTATAGCTGAAAATTTCCCTAATCTGGGGAAAGAAACAGACATCCAAATCCAGGAGGCACAGATCAAAATCAACAAAAGCCAACCAACACCAAGACATATCATCACAATATTTGCATAATACAGAGATAAGGAAAACATCCTGAGAGCAGCAAGGGAAAATAAATCCCTATCTTACAAGGGAAGACCCATAAGACAGCTGCAGACATATCAACAGAAACTGGGCAGGCCAGAAAGAAGTGGCATGATATATTCAATGTGCAGAATGGGGGGGAAATATGAAGCCAAGAACACTTTATCCAACAAGGCTGTCATTCAGAATAGGAGAGATAAAGAGTTTCCTAGACAAACAAGAACCAAAGGAGTTCATGAACACTAAACCAGCCCTGCAAGAATTATTAAAGGGGACCCTTTGAGTGGGAAAAGAAGACCAAAAGCAACAAAGACTAGAAAGGAACACAGAAAATCTCCAGAAACAGTGACTTTACAGGTAATACAATGGCACTAAATTCTTATCTATCAATAATTACTCTGAATGTAAATGAACTAAATGCTCCCATAAAAAGACACAGGATATCAGAATGGATAAAAAACAAGACCAATATATATGCTGCCTACAAGAAACTCATTTTAGACCTAAGACCACCTTCGGATTGAAAGTGAGGGAATGGAGAACCATCTATCATGCCAGCGGATGTCAAAAGAAAGCTGGAGTAGCCAGCTTATATCAGCCAGCTTATATCAGACAAACTAAATTTTAAACCCAAGACTATAACAAGAGATGAAGTAGGGCACTATATTGTAACAAAGGGGTCTATCCAACAAGAAGATCTAATAATTGTAAATATTTATGCCCCCAACTTGGGAGCACCCAAATATATAAAACAATTAATAACAAACATAAGGGAACTCATTGGCAATAATACAATACTAGTAGAGGACTTTAACACCCTCTTACAGCCATGAACAGATCATCTAAGCATAAAGTCAACAAGGAAACAATGGCTTTGAATGACACACAGGACCAAATGGACTTAACAGATATATTCATAACATTTCATCCTAAAGCAAGAAAATATACATTCTTTTTGAGTGCACATGGGACATTCTCCAGAATAGATTACATACTGGGTTACAAATCAGGTCTCAACCAGTATCAAAAGACTGGGATTATTCCTTGCATATTTTCAGACCACACTGCTTTGAAACTTGAAGTCAACCACAAGAAAAAAATTGGAAAGACCACAAATACATGGAGGTAAAAGAATATCCTACAAAAGAAGGAACGGTTCAAACAGGAAATTAAATTAAATTAAAGAAGAAATTAAAAAATACATGGAAACAAATTACAATGAAACCATGATGATCCAAAACCTTTGGGACGCAGAAGGGCAGTCATAAAAGGGAAGTATATAGCAAGACAGGCCTATCTCAAGAAGCAAGAACAATCTCAAATACACAACCTAACCTTATACCTAAAGGAGCTAGAAAAGGAGCTAATATAGCCTAAAGCCTGCATTAGAGGGGAAATAATAAAGATTAGAGCAGAAATAAATGATAGAGAAACAAACAAACAAACAAAAAAGCCCAGAAGAATAGATCAATGAAACTAAGAGCCAGTTCTCTGAAAGAATTAATGAAATTGATTAACCCCTAGCCAGACTTATCAAAAAGAAAAGAGAAATAACCCAGGTAAATAAAATCATGAATGAAAGAGAAGTGATAACAACCAACACCAGAGAAATACGAACAATTATAAGAGAATATTATGAAAAATTATACGCCAATAAATTGGGCAATCTGGAAGAAATGTATAAATTCCTAGAAATATACAAACTACCAAAACTGAAACAGGGAGAAATAGAAAATTTGAATAGACCCATAACCAGCAAAGAAATAGAAACAGTAATCAAAAATCTCCCAATGAACAGAAGTCCAGGGCCAGACGTCTTCCCAGGCAAATCCTACCAGACATTTAAAGAAGACTCAATACCTTTTCTTCTCAAACTGTTTCAAATAATAGAAATGGAAGAGAAACTTCCCAACTCATTCTACAAGGCCATCATGACCTTGATTCCAAAACCAAACAAAGACCCCACTAGAAAGGAGAATTACAAGTCAATATCCCTGATGAACATGGACGCAAAAATCTCAACAAGATACTACCAAATCAAATCCAACAGTACATTAAAAGAATTATTCACCACCATTAAGTGGGATTTATCCCTGGGCTGCAGGGGTGGTTCAATATTTGCAATTCAATCAATGTGATTCACCACATTAATAAAAGAAAGGATAAGAACTGTAATGCAGAAATGCATTCCTTAATAAACGCAGAAAAAGCATTTGACAGAATACAGCATCCATTCTTGATAAAAACCCTCAACAAGGTAGGGATACTCGGAACATACTTCCATACCATAAAGGCCACGTACAAAAGATCCACAGTTCATATCATCCTCAATGGGGAAAAACTGAGAGCTTTTCCTCTAAAGTCAGGAGCACAACAGCAATGTCCACTCTCACCATTGTTATTTAACATAGTCCTAGAAGTCCTAGCCTCAGCAATCAGACAATGAAAAGAAATAAAATGCATTCAAATTGGCAAGGAAAAAGTCATATTTTCATTATTCACAGGCAACATGATACTCCATGTAGAAAACTGGGGCGCCTGGGTGGCTCAGTCGTTAAGCGTCTGCCTTCGGCTCAGGGCGTGATCCCAGCGTTATGGGATCAAGTCCCACATCAGGCTCCTCTGCTGGGAGCCTACTTCTTCCTCTCCCACTCCCCCTGCTTGTGTTCCGTCTCTCGCTGGCTGTCTCTCCCTGTCAAATAAATAAATAAAATCTTTAAAAAAAAAAAAAAAAAGAAAGAAAGAAAATACGAAAGACTCCACCAAAAAAGTGCCAGAACTCATACACGAATTCAGCAAAGTCACAGGATATAAAATCAACATTCAGAAATCTGTTGTATTTCTATATACCAATAATGAAGAGGCAGAGAGAGAAATCAAAGAATCTATTTCATTTACAATTGCACTGAAAACCATAAGATACCTAGGAATAAACCCAACCAAAGAGGTAAAAGATCTGTACTCTGAAAACTATAGAATACTTATGAAAGAAATTGAGGATGACACGAAGAAATGGAAAAACATTCCGTGCTCATGGGTTGGAGGAACAAATATTGTTGAAATGTCTATACTACCCAAAGCAATCTGCACTTTGATGCAATCCCTATCAAAATACCACCAGCATTTTTCACAGAGGTAGAACACACAATCCTAAAATTTGTATGGATCCACAAAAGACCCTGAATAGCCAAAACAATCCTGGAAAAGAAAAGCAAAGCTGAAGGCTTCACAATTTCAAACTTCAAGCTATATCACAAAGCTGTAGTCATCAAGACAGTATGGTACTGGCACAAGAACAGACACATAGATCAATGGAACAGAATAGAGAACCCAGAAATGGACCCACAACTCTGTGGTCAACTAACATTCAATAAAGCAGGAAATAATATCCAGTGGAAAAAAGACAGTCTTCCACAAATGGTGCTGGGAAAACTGGACAGCCACATGCAGAAGAATGAAACTGGACCACTTTCTTACATTGTACACAAAAATAAATTCAATAAGGATGAAAGACCTAAATGTGAGACAGAAAACCATCAAAATCCCTAGGGGAACACAGGCAGCAACGTCTTTGACCTCGGCCATAGCAACTTCTTGCTAGACACATTTCCAGAGGCAAGGGAAGGAAAGCAAAAATGAACTACTGGGACTTCATCAAGATAAAAAGCTTCTGCACAGTGAAGGAAACAATCAACGAAACTAAAAGGCAGCCTACAGAACGGGAGAAGTTATTTGCAAATCACATAACTAGTAAAGGGTTAGTATCCAAAATCTATAAAGAATTTATCAAACTCGACTTCCCAAAAAACAAATAATCCAGTTAAGAAATGAGCAGAAGACATGAATAGACATTTATCCAAAGAAGATATTCAGGTGGCTAAGAGACATATGAAAAAATGCCCAACATCACTCAGCATCAGGAAAATACAAATCAAAACCACGATGAGATACCATCTCACACCTGTCAGGATGATTAAGATTAACAACACAAGAAATAGCAGGTATTGGCAAGGATATGGAAAAAGAGGAACCCTCTTACACTGTTGGTGGGAATGCAAACTGGCACAGCCACTATGGAAAACAGTATGAAGTTTCCTCAAAAAGTTAAAAATAGAACTACTCTACAATTCAGCAATTGCACTACTAGGTATTTACCCAAAGGATACAAAAATATTTGTTCAAAGGGGCATACAGACCCCAATGTTTATAGCAGCATTTCAACAATAGCTAAATTGTGGAAAGAGCCCATATGCCCATCAACTGATGAATAGCTAAAGAAGATGTGGTATATATGTGTGTACACACACACACACACACACACACATATACACAGAGGAATACTACTCAGCCTTCAAAAAGAATGAACTCTTGCCATTTGCAATGACATGGATAGAGTTAGAGAGTATAATCCTTCATTAGATGAATGGTAGCATGCTATTAACACTTTCTCCACCTTGCTTTTTTCACTTAACCATATATAATGGAGATCATTCTGTACCATTATATAAAGATGGTCTTTATTCCTTTTGGGAGCTACATAGTACTCTGTACCCTACTTCTTCAACCTGTCCCCTATTTAAGGACATTTGGGTGTTTATAATTTTTGTTATCATAAAGAGGATGGCATTCAATAGCCTTATACACACGTATCTTTTTGTTGCCATGTTTTTGTCAGTATCCTATGGAATCAATCCTAGAGGTGGAATTTCTGGGCCAAAGGCTAAACATGTTTGTAATTTTGCTAGACACCACCCAATTCCCCACATGGGGATTATATCATCATGCTGTAACCTGAAATGTATGAGTTCCCATTTCTTCATATAGCCTACCATAGAGTGTGTTCTCACCACTTTGGATTATCGCAAATATGGTAGACAAGAAATGGTATCAATGCGGTTATGATTTTCATTCCCCTTATTATAAGTACATTTTTTGTTATTATGAGAACATAGTGTAAGGACAAATTACCCATGTTTTCTTTTGGTACTCATAACCTTTTATTTTATACATTTAAATCTCTAATATATTTGGAATCCATCTGTGTGTGTGTGGTGGGACCTATTGAACATCATTTATTAAAAAGTCCATCTTTCCCCCACTGATTTGAGATGTTGCTTTTATTGCATATTAACAAATATAACTGGGTCTATATCTGGATTTTCCATTGATCTGTCTCTCCAAATGTCAATACCACCTTGTTTTGATTATAAAGGATTTATAATAAAGTTTTAAAGGGCTCTCCCAGCTCCCACCCTCCATTGCTCTTTTTTCACCCACAGAATTTTTATGTTCTTTCTTGCTTGTCTATTCTTCCTAATGAACTCTTTACTTATCCAGTTCCATATTAAAAACACACACACACACACACAACTACCTGTTATTTTTTATTAGAATTTAGGAATTTATAAATTAATATGGCATGTCTGTCCATTTGTTCAACTGTACTTTTGCAGCTTTGTGTTTTTATATTGCTAGTCATATGACCTTTTATACCTCCATTTTTTAATATTTAATATAAATGGGATCTTCTCTTTAAGTTCTAACTATTGATTTTTATGTTGCTATTCTAATCTGCTGCTTTGATAAATTCTCTTATTATTTGTAGTTTCTCCATTGATTATCTTGAGTTTTCCAGATATAAAATCAAATTCTCTACAGAGTTTGACCTCTCATTTCCATTTGAATGCCTCTAATTCCTTTTTCTTATCTAAGAGCATTGGCTAAAACTCTCTCATACAAGGTTATGAAAAAGTGGAGATGGTGAGGTCTCTTGCTTTTTTCCTGACTTCAACAAGAAAACTTCTAATGTTTTCCCATCAAATAAAAAGTAAACTCTACCTTTGGGATTTTGGCACACACATGTGCATGCACACACACACTCACATACATGTATATATTAATTCCTATTTTATTGAGTGTTCTTAATGTGAATGAGTATTGAATAATGTCAAATGACTTTTCTGGGGGCGCCTGGGTGGCACAGCGGTTAAGCGTCTGCCTTCGGCTCAGGGCGTGATCCTGGCGTTCTGGGATCGAGCCCCACATCAGGCTCCTCTGCTAGGAACCTGCTTCTTCCTCTCCCACTCCCCCTGCTTGTGTTCCCTCTCTCGCTGGCTGTCTCTATCTCTGTCGAATAAATAAATAAAATCTTTAAAAAAAAAAAAAAAGACTTTTCTGAGTCTATAGTGATGAGTATATGATTTTTCTCCTTAGTCATATTAACATGATGCATTATATTAACAGATTTCCTAATGCTGGGCCACTCTGGCATATTTGGAATGAATTCCACATATTTATGATGTATTTTTTATATGTAATTGGATTCTATTTGCTAATATTTTATTTATGATTTTTACATGAATATTTATAACTGAGATTGTTCTGTAGTTTTCCTGTTTAGAGATATCGTTGACAAGTTTAGGGATCAATGCTTTAGTCTCTTCGTAAAATAAATGTCCAAGTTTTTCTTCTTTGCTCTGGCGTAGTTTAACCAGCAATGAGATGATCTGATCTTTAACTTTGGTAGAATCCCACTGTGAACACATCTGGAACTGATACTTTTTTGCGAGGCAGCTGTTTTACTACTTCCTCTACTCCTTCCATAGTAATTACTATGGAATCTTTAGGATATCTTTCTCACTGGTGTCACTTTTATTACATTGCATTTTTCTAGAAAATAATTCAAATAATTTTCTAGGAAACTTCATCTAAGTTTATATTTATTTGCAGAGACTTATACAAAATAAATCTCTTATGATTTTTAAAATTCTCTGTATGGTTACTGCCCTTGTCACTTTTAATGTTGTATATTTATGCTTTCTTCTTTTTATATTTTTCAATACATACTAGCTATTGGTTTGTTAATTTTGTGAATTTTTCAACTTTTGCAATTTCAATTTATTCATAAGTTTTGTTGTTATTGTTGCTTTCTTTTATTGTTGTTTTCTTTTGTTGTTATTGTTTCTCTTTTGTTGCTATTGTTGTTTTCTTACACATTTCTTTTATATTTATCACTTCTTTCCTGGTGCTTTCTTCTGGCTTATTTTTAAATTATTTATATTTCAATTTTATTTTAATTTATTTTTCATTTTTATTCATGTAAATATTTCATAGTATAAATTTTCCTCCATAACTGCATTCATAGATCCATAGGATTCTGCTATTTCACCCTGTGTTTTCTCATTGACCCAAGAGTTGCTTATTAAAATGTTTTTACATTTCTAAAAGAAGTCTTTTTAAATTTTTTTTATTAGTTTCTGATTCTACTGCATTGTGGTAAAAAAATCATGTTTTCATTACTTTCATTCTTTAGAATTTATTACTTTTCAAATTTATGTATTTTTTGTGATTTAAGATGCAATCAATTTTCATGAATATTCATGTGCACTCAAAATGAAAGTATGGGAGGCTGACGATGACCTCCAGATATATCAGGTTCTATCCCTAGAACCTGGAAATATATTACTCTGTAAAGGAATATGAAAAAGGGTCTTTGCAGATATGATTAAATTAAGGATTTACAGATGGGGAAATTATCCTGGATTATCCCATTGGGCCCTCTAAGAAACAACAAATGTCTTTATGAGAGAGGGACAGAGGGAGACTTGACAAATACAAGGGAGAAGGGTGTGTGAAGATGGAACAGAAAGAAATCCGAAGATGCTGACCTTGATTGGAATGACGCCGCCTGCCAACACCTTGATTTTGGTGCAATGAAACTAATTTTGGACTTCTAGCATCCAGAATGTGACAAAATGAATTTCTGTTGCTTTA
This sequence comes from Ursus arctos, assembly GCF_023065955.2. NCBI lineage: Eukaryota > Metazoa > Chordata > Mammalia > Carnivora > Ursidae > Ursus > Ursus arctos. The sequence goes on along the minus strand of NW_026622997.1, from coordinate 12,538,361 downwards.
ATCCACCAAGATGGTAGGAATTTGTCACAGCAGCCATAGGAAAACTAATATATAAGCTGTTTCCTTTATTTATCAGGTTTCAGAGATTTGCACATATGTATATGTTCTATATTACTGCTTATCTTTCTGGATTTTCTATATTCTTTCTGATTTTTTTTTTCCCACTTGCTCTGTCTCAGATTGAGAGAGATACACTAAAGGCTCCTATTATTCCTGAGTTTCTACTTCTCCTGCCATCTCCTGTCGTATCTGCTTGGGCGAAAACTTTGTCATGTTTTTGGGCATATAACATTAATCACTATTTTATCTTTATCCCATCTTGTAGCCTTTAGCATTATAAAGTGCCCTTTGTGCTGTTCTGGGTGTGCTCTTATAAACAACATAATGTGAATTTTGCTTTGTTAGCAAATTCTAAAATCCTTTTTGGGGCACCTGGGTGGCTCGGTCAGTTACACGTCTGTCTTTGGCTCAGGTTATGATCTCAGGATCCTGGGATAGAGCCCTGTGTCAGGGGTCAGATTCCTCAGCAGGGAATCTGCTTCTTCCTTTCCCTCTGTCTCCCCTCCTTGCTCATGCACACATTCTCTCCTCTAATAAATAAATGAAATCTTAAAAAAAGTAATTTTCTTTTATAGATGAATTAAACCTACATATTTATTAATATAATCCATACACTTGGCCTCAGTTCTGTCATATGGGTACAGGCAGACATACAGTCATCCACATACATGGTCTGGTTTATTTGCTTGCATTCTCTCTTTCTTTTGGTGTTTAGGAAAGTTTATGTTTTTGCTCTAAGGTTACCTTTAGAATAATACCTTTACATAATAACCAAATCCTCCCTTTGGAATACTGCCTATCGCTTACCTATTATAAACAATATTGGAATTTGCTAGAAATCTTTTCTTTCTCCTTCCCTCCTGCTCCTTCAGCACCTAATGTGAAATAACAGCTTTTTTCTTCTAATCAACACCAAGAGGGCAATCAGCAAGCTAGTTTCATTTCCATATGTTCTTCATCTTATTTCCCCACTTTTGATAGTTATACAAATAGTTCTAGTTTTTGATAATTATACATTTTTACAGTTGTATTGTTCCTACAATGCAGAGCAGATAAGCACTGTATAATGACCACCTCCGTTAATTTGATCATTTAGTCATGGTACTAGAGATAAAGATATAATCAATTCCCCTTGAATATGGAAGTCAAAATTCAATTTCCAGGATTAATTTACAGCCTGGACACAAGCAAGTGACTAAGTTCTGCCAATCAGAACTGCTGCTTCTGGGGGAAAAGCCGGTAGCCCAGGCATCCAGCTTCCACAGGTAATGATGAAAGATAAGTTTCCCAATGATTTGAAGGTCACGTTCCTGAGGCAGAAGTGGCATTGGCACTGGTAGCAGTAGTAGCTGCAGTAACATCTAATTTCTGGTGTTTGTACTTTGTAGCCATGACATAAGTGGTAGAAGTTTGCTAACAGGCCAATTTTCCAACTTGGTTTTGGAACCCTAGGTTTGAGATTATTTCTCTAGCCTCCAGCCTAACATTATTGTGAACTTCCTAAAATCCTTTCCTGTATTCCCTGCCTCTTCTTAAATTAATCAGAGTAGATACTGTTGTTTGCATCCAAATGTCCTGACTCGAATCATACCTGGAGGGTCACACATCTCCTATTATTGTTGTAGAGATTAAATGATATAAATTATGCTAACACACTGAACACACACAATAGTGCTCAGCAAGGATTAGTTTCCCTCTGGGTTCCCCGAGGAAGCAAATAAGGAGGGTACACAGGCAGCCATGCTAGATCATGTTGAAGTTTCTGAAACAGATCTGCATTTATTAAAGATATATTCGAGCACTGGATACGGAATGTCCAAACCTCAAATGCTTCTTGGAATCTTCTTAGTCTATTAAACTCAAAAGCAAAGGTAACAAGCTTTACATGCATGACTGACTATACAAGTCATGGGGCCCACTGCAAAATCAAAATGCTGGGTCCTTTAAAAAAAAGAAAAAACTATACTGGGGGGCGCCTGGGTGGCTCAGTTGGTTAAGTATCTGACTCCTGATTTCTGCTCAGGTCATGATCTCAGGGTCATGAGATCAAATCCTGCATGGAGCTCTGGGCTCATCATGGAGCCTGCTTGGGATTCCCTCTCTCCCTCTCCCTCTGCTCCCACCCCCTGCTTACACAGGCATGCGCACGTGCATGCATGCATGCTCTTTCTCTTAAAAAAAAAAAAGGGGTGTTATTCACGGGGGATTTTTATCGTATAAAATAACACTCCTCCGCTGGGAGCCTGCTTCTTCCTCTCCCACTCCCCCTGCCTGTGTTCCCTCTCTCGCTGGCTGTCTCTCTCTGTCAAATAAATAAATAAAATCTTTAAAAAATAAATAAATAAAATAAAACAAGCAAGTCATGGTATTTATATATCACAATTGGCCACAACAAAAGGCTTTCCAGCCAACTATACAAGATTACTTCAGTGGTGCAGTTACATTTCAAAATTACAATTACAAAATTACATTAGTTGTACAAAAACACATATTCACTTTAAGGCAAAAGTACACAAAAATGCATGTTAACTTTAAGGCAAAAAATGAAATATGTGTGCTCATCTTAAACACTGGAAGATATAATGTCAACACCAAAAGGAACCAGATAGAATCCAAACCCAGTGGGGTTATATTTGGGAAAACTGAGTCTTAAGGGCTAATTGCCTGCCTACAGTGACACAACCAGTTAGTGCTGAATAGAATATAGAAACTCTGTTTCCTGGACTCCAGTTTAAATTTGTCTCTCTCTTTTTTTTTTAAGATTTTATTTTATTTATTTGACACAGAGAGAGAGACAGAGAGGGAACACAAGCAAGAGGAGTGGGAGAGGGAGAAGCAGGCGTCCCACTGAGCAGGGAGTCCAATGCGGGGCTCGATCAGATCCCAGGACCCTGCCTGGGATCATGACCTGAGTGGAAGGCAGACGCTTAACGACTGAGCCACCCGGGCGCCCCATAAATTTGCCTCTTTTATGTGGCACCACTTCCCTTCCCTTTCACTTCAGAAGCACTGCAGTGGCTAACCAATTTTCTCCCCCCTCATTTGTGAACATCCACAACAAAAGTAGGAATACCAGAAAATAAAAAGAAATTCAGTATTAAAAAACTTCAGGGCTTGAAGGGAAGAAGCTTCTATCTACATTAAGACAAATTTTCTTTTTAATTACAAAATCTATCTGCAATAATTTAAACTGCATAAGTTAGAAGGTGATATTCTATCCATTTATCCAATCTTACTCCCCCAAACTATCACTTCTATCATTTAGGGGAACGTCCATCCAGTTATTTTTTTTATCCTGGAACTCAAATCACAGTTCAGGTCAAGTCTTATTTTAAATATACCATCCACTGGAATTACAGAACTATGGAATTTTTAAAAATGTTTTATTATAAGCAGAAACTGAACCTAAACACTGAAAATAGATAGGTGAGTTTTCTCAAAGAACTGGCCTTTTTGAAGGCCAATGAAATAGTGATTCAAGTCTCTGTATATGGAAAATAGAATATCAATGCGCAACAATCCACTTACACTGGAATTTCCTTTGTATTTTGTTTATGTTGATTTGGCCAAATTTCCTTTTCCTTACATTTAATTCTGCTGCCAGTGTTAACTCATTATTTGGGAGTAAGGAAGGGACAGTATTTCCCTATGAAACTTCCATATTTCTGAATTAGTAGTCAACTACCTTGTAGTACTTCTTTTCCATTTCTCTAAGACTAATACACATTTTGTTTATTTACTTTTTAATGTGGAAAGCATTTTTTCCAGAAATCTTCTAGAAGTAGTCCAGGCTTCAACAAACACTACCCATTTTCTACTTTAAAGATGTAAGCATGTAACAGCTCAGAGGGAAAATGTTACGTGCATTGCTTATTTACATGACAAAAACTACATAATTTACATCACTACTTTATCTTTGTGGTATTGCAAATAAAGATCATTAAAACTATTAATGGCCGATTTTCGTGGGGCACAGGAATTGCTTGATGGTATCTAACCTACCCAGTGCTCTATAAATAATTTTTAAATTTTAATGCTACTGCTACTATTGAGCTGTAGATTGAATGTAGAAAAATTTGTTTTTCCAATACGATAAAAAATTCCCATGAATAACACCCTGTTAGAAACTCCTAATAGATTGTGAATTCTTTGCTATTCAATTTGTTCAAATTCACAGATTCCCAAGCCAAGCTAAGGTAAATCTCAATTCCAATTATGCATAAAGTCTCTTAGCATGTCAAATCAGCTAACCAGTTAATTCTGCCAGCCAGGACAACAGCCTGCTGTCTATAAGTTGGCAGACATCAAAGCCCGTTATGGCAATACGCCCTCAGGAGCTCCAAGAACTCACAGAGCCATTTGCCACCACCTCTCCACCAGTGTCACACCCATCTTTCCGCCTCGCCCCTTACCTTGACCCCGCCTCCTGAGCGCAGGCTCGTTTTCCACGCCCCCTTGCGTTCAGCCAATAGCTGGGGACGTTTGTGGGCGTGGGCCTTCCCTCCCAGCCAATGCAGAAGATCCTTGCTGTCCTGGTCCTTCCCCTGCCAGGATCTCCTGCGGGAAGATGGCGGCGGCTGCCGAGTTGACTCTGTTGGAGAAATCCCTGGGGTTGAGTAAAGGGAACAAATACAGCGCTCAGGGCGAGCGCCAGGTGAGAAACGGGGTGGCGTGGATGGGAAGAGGTGGACAGGAGCGGGCCCTGCTGAGCCCAGGTAAGACGGACTGGTCGGCAGTGGCGGAGGTTGCGGCTCTTCTCCGCACGTGTCTGCGCCGCAGGGCGGGCTGGCTGGCGTCTGTCGGTCTCCTCCTGCGGCCCTGGCTCCTGGAGGATGGACGGGAATCTGCCCGGTTCCGGCTTGGCCTGAAATTTTTCTCCTGGGAAATTGTCATCCTGTTTTGGGAAAGCGAGGAGGGCCTTCAGATAGCCCTTAGACCAATCTGGAGGCCCCGTATTTGCGTTCAGTGACAGCACTTACGGTAACACAACCTTTCATTCAGTGTCATGCAGCTATTCCAGAGAGCTAACGGGGTGCCAAGTAGCACTGTGCAGGGACTGGGGAATGCAGCGGTGGTTGAGAAGACGGACACACTCCTTCCTCCTCAGGAAGCTTTAACCTCGGTGGACAAATATTGCTGCTATTTTAATTACAATAAGTGAAAAGTGCTACTTTGAAGCCGAGATGGCTGAGAGAGCACATTAAGTGGTCTTGGTCCAATCTGGAATTCAAGGAAGGTTTTTCTGATTGTTCAAGTTAAGAGACGTGCAGACAATGAAGGGGAAGATTAATACAGTATGAAATTGCTAAGGTATAAGGACTCAGATTTATCAGGGCGATGAAGAACATGTGTGTTTCATTCATAAACATCGTTTGACGTGGATGGAATGCATTAGGAAAGGAGAATGATTGTAGGGAGACTACTTTGAATAGATAAAATATTTTGCCCCCTTGAGATTTTTTTCCATGTGACGTTTATTTTTTGTTCTTTCTTTTTCTGTTCTTCATTTGGTTTATGTTAAAACTAGTCCTAGTGTAGTTTTTACACATAAGTTCAACTGAAGCTTAGAAAGGTCTTCGGGCTTGCCTAAGATGAGCCCACTGATTGGAGCCAAAGCCTCCTGCTTTTGCTTTTTCCTCTGGCCTCATGCTGATTCCTTCCCTTCACCCACTGCTCCCTGGTTTGGTTTCTGTTTTTTAGAGAACATTGCCAAGACACAAGTCTTGCCTTCAGGAAGCTTACGTAGTATGAGAAACAGTCGCTGGCAATTAATTTAAGGCAAGACAATATATCCTAAATGGAGGAGATGTTGAGGAATGTGGAGGAGAAAGTTAATTTTGACTGTGCAAATGGATTTGTAAACTTCACAGAAAAGCTGGTGTTAAAACCTATAAGATCAAAATTATGAAAGATTGGGGGAAGTTTGGGGCAAGAAGTAGGCCAATATGAAAAGTGCTGCAATGCAAAGTAAGCCCAAAATTATAGTTTGAGGGCAGTTGTGACGGCTTTGGAGTTCAGAGTGTGGTTTCTTATTTTAATTAAAACTTTCTTTCTTTTTTTTTTGGTCTTAGCAGAGGGCAGCTATTGAAAGTTTCTATTTATATGTTTGGGGAAAGAGATGGGAATATATGAAAAGATTCGGTCTTTTTTTTGGTGGGGCAGGGAGACAACTGACAGCAGTAAGCCAGCAGTGATGTGAAAATGTTAGTGTTCGGGAGCGAATGGTCAAAAAAGAATTCTTGAAGCATCTTTGGTGCAAAAGGGGTGGTTTTATTAAAGCACAGGGACAGGACCCATAGGCAGAAAGAGCTGCACCGGGGGTTGTGAGGAGTGACTGATTATACACGTTCAAGTTGGGAGAGGGTTAAGGATAGCATAAGTCTCTAAGGAATTTGGAAGCAAGGTTTCCAGGACCTTGAATGGCTAGCTATTGTTAGGAAAAGATCATTTATTACTGTATAATAAAGCCTGAGTCATGAGACCCTTCGGGTGTATTATCAGGGAGCCAAATGCTTGGAGGATGAGTGCTAACATATATCTTGGGGGGGGGGGGTAGAGATAAAGGCAGTTTCTAAAGGGATTTTTGTACGTTAAAGAAGATTTATAGGATCCTGGGGGTCGGGTTGCTGTTAAGCTAAGGTTGCCTTTTGCCTTTAGCAAAGTATTAACATCGATGGAGGCAGTTGAGTTCCTAGAGGAATGTCACTCTACCTGTCTCGAGGACTTGTCATTGGGCTGTAAGTTGTAAGAAAATTTAATTTTTTTCTTTTGCCTTTGTTCTCCACATCAAGCAATAAGATATTCTCTGCAGCATTACCAATTATACAGAGTCACCCATCTGTGTACCTCCTCCTCATCTATGGTTTTGGTATCTGCGGTTTCAGTTACTCATGTTTAGCCGCGTCCAGAAACAGATGATCCTCCCTCTGACATAGTGTCAGAAGGTCAGGAGTAGCCTAGCACTATGTCACAACGCCTGCATCGTTCACCTCACTTCATCTGATTATATAGGCATTTTGAAATCTTGCATCATCGCAAGAAGGGTGAGTACAGTAGAATAGGATGTTTGGAAAGAGACCGACACATTCACATAACTTTTATTACAGTATATTGGTATAATTTTTCTACTTTATTATTAGTTATTGCTGTTAATCTCATACTACTGTGCCTAATTTATTTCTTCAACTTTATCATAGGTATTTATGTATAGGAAAAGCATAGCATATATAGGGTTTGGTACTATCCATGGTTTCAGACATCCACTGGGGGTATTGGAACATAGTCCCCACAGATAAGGGGAGATTATGTAATTGAAAACAATCCAGGGTCACCTGACTGGTTCAGTCAGTAGGGGATGCGACTCTTGATCTCTTGGGGTCATGAGTTAAAGCCCCGTGTTGGGTGTAGAGATTATTTAAGGAAATTTTTAAAAAATTGAAAACAATGCAGAGATCCAGCTTTCAGAGAATGGTTCGTTAAATTATGGTACATCAGCATATTATAATATTACTTATTAGCCGTCAACGGTGATTACTTAGAAAACCATGGCATCCTAAGATGAATGTGGAAAAAGTGTGTGTCCCATAATTGCAACTACATAAGATTTGTGTGCTTTAGGCTGTCTGAAGGGAAAAGAAAGGACTTTCAAGTCAGTCTTGCTTTATCCAAACCCTGATTTTGCCATGACAAAGCGGGTGACCTTGGTTCTTTGTAAGATGATGATGAAATTACTCACCAACTTAGAAGGTGTAATGAGAAGGTAACTGGGAAGTTTTTGAGTTAGCAATGTAGGATTGTAGGTAATTTATTTTTACAAATAATTCTCTTTAGAATTAAATGCCATTTCCCCCCACATGCTCATTGATTGCAAGTTTTTTCTGTTTTTATTTTGTTTTGTTTTTTAAGTATAATACACCTTCAGAAAAGCGAATAAACCTCAGTGAGTTACCACAAAGTGAACACAGGTAGGTAAGCACACAAGGAACCAACTAACAAGGAATAAAACAATAGAATCAGCACCGCCGGAGGGTTCCTTATTGTTTTCTTTCAGTGCATTTTTTTAAAGGATATTATTGGTGATCTTAGAGGTGTGAAGGCAAAAGTGAAAATTTCAAGGAGCTAAGTAGTGAAGGGGAAGTAGATGAGAAGTGGAAAACCGGAGAGTACCTTTTGTTACTTCCTTTGACTTGTGAGGTAACCTTTGAATCTGTACCTGTAAAACGTTAGTCTCTCTGTATACTTCAGAGAGTCCTGTTGACCTAGATGTGAGCATGAAAGTGTCCTGCAAAGTGTAAATCACTTTACAGGTACAAGATACTATTTAGTGACTGCAAAAAGTAGCCCTCTTTCCAAGAAAATACTCTTTTTTGTTTGTTTGGGTAGTTTAGACTGTATATTGTTATTTGTAATTGGTCAGTCTCCCCATCATGTGATACCTTCCATTTTCTTTTAAATTTCTCATAGTGCTTTGCTTGGTTGTGCATCAAGAACATTTAATTAATTCTCAATTTCTTACAGCCTGAACCTTTGTATTGCTGTTTTAATAATGGAAACAGAAACAGGATTATTTTTCAAATGATTACCTGAAGCCCGGAGTATTGTCAGTGGCTCCAATTGTATTTTGGAATGTTTTTTAAATATGAAATATTGGCCAACGTGACTTCACTCTAAATGATTTGAAAATTGTATTAGATCACATATCACTAAAACCAGCCCAAATCCCATTTGGTGGTTCTAACTACATCAACATTAAGTCAGTGTTACTGTAACCATATCCTTTTATTATTACAGAAGTCAGCTTTATTTAAGTATGTTCGTCCTGCTAAAATAGGGTATTGGTAAACTTAAAACTAATGCACTATTAGTAGGATTTCCATTTTTTCCTCTTGGGTATGCACAGTTATGAATTATGTAGAAACATGGACTTCGGCAGTGTTACTACCGGTTTCACTTCAAGCATGTGTTCTCAAATTGTAAATAACATCTTTACTATTTTCCTGGTTTTCATTTGAATATAGTTTAGTATAGAATAGAGTAGAATCCTAGGGTGTTTGAAAAAACAGTGAGGGATTTAGTGATTCCTTGGAACTTAAGGTCATGTTGGTATTTGTTTTTAAAATTTATCAGAAAAACTTTTTTTTTCTTTTTAAGATTCCAGTTCTTCAAACAAACAATGGTCCAAGTCTGACAGGACTAACTACTATAGCAGCTCATCTTGTGAAGCAGGCCAACAAAGAGTATTTGCTTGGGAGCACTGCAGAAGAAAAAGCAATCGTTCAGCAGTGGTTGGAATACAGGGTAACTCGAGTAGATGGGCACTCCAATAAAGACGACATCCGCACTCTGTTGAAGGTATCGTGACTTCTCTTTAGAAGCTAAAAACGCATCAGCTATTAGTAGCAGGAAGCTCTCTCCCCTGAGGTTCACTAGCCAAAGCCATTGGCTTTCTTGTTTCCTTCTGCCTCTGGGTAATTTGTATCTGTTATTACCTGTGCTGGGAACAGACTCTGCCCACCCTTCCCCTTCACATCTCAGCTCAGATGCCCCTTCCCCAGAAATGTTCTTGACCACTTCTCTCTAACACATTTAGGTCTTTGTTCTATATGCTTTTTCTTCCTAACACTCATCAGAGTCAACAATTATTTGTATGGGTTTTTTTTAATGTAATATTTTAATACTTAGTTTCTCCACTTAGCAGTAAAGTACTTTCTTGAAAGCAAGAAGGGAATCAGAATCTTTGGGAATTACTGAAAAAAATGGTTACACTGATCCTTGAGACTTACTGCTTTAAGATTTGTATTTTCTTTCCAAAGAAGCAAAATCAAAATAAAAGAATCTGTCAGTACAAGGAATATGCTGAATATGGCTCCAGAGTCACCAGCAGTGAAAAACATTCCAAATGATATTTTTTATTAATTATTTACATAAAAATAAAGCAGATCAAAAAAATTTTTGTAGAAGCTTAGAATTTGAAGGAACCTTAGAGATCATGTAGGCAACCACATGTCACCGCAAGAATACCTTCTGTTTTCTAATTTTATTCCCATTATCATATAAATTGGTAGTATAAGTTGTGCAAGAAGGTTTCAGAACTGAAAACTTTTCGTTGATCACTCTGGGAGAGATGGTTTAAACTATATTTTTGATAGATATCATCAAGAGAACCGGTAAAGAGTAAATTTCAGTCCTTGTTCCTTTATAGGTTTATTCTGATCAACTGTTCATGCTTAATATCCATACTGACCGCTCCCACTGGCCTCTGTCATGCACAGCACCCTTTCCAGAGGGAAGCAAGCATGTCTTTCCTTTAAGTGAATGTGGGATTTCAGGCAAATAAAATATAAATATAACTATGTCTTATAATTTTCCAGAAGAAAATTATAGTAATAAAATACTTCATTCTGAAAGATATGAACAGGATTTCACTGAATTGGGTTTATAAGTTCAAAGTTATATTTAGAGATTGGGTATTAAGAACATGAAAGTAATTCCACCAAAACGTTGTATCTGGGATATGTAAATATTATTTGAAATTCCAATCAAGAGAATCTGACTGGAGATACTACCATTTTTGAAGTGTACAGGGAACAGGTGATTTAGTTGTCATCCTTGCTCTGCCAGTTTCCTTACCTGTACCTGCACTGATGTGCCTGATGCAGTTCTAAGGGCCAGTGGTACAGTGACCCAGTAGACACAGCCCCTGCCTGTACAAAGCGCAGACCAGTGGGGGAGACAGATGTATGTATAATGGACTACAATGTGATTTTTGGCCATATGAGCATAGATGAGAAAGGGTTGTTTTCTGTTTCGCTTTGCTTTTTACTGTTTTTATCTTAAAGGCAGTAAGTAATTATTATATAAATTTAGGAAATACAAGAAAGGGAAAAAATTTCAAGCATTAGTAGTCCCACCAAGAGAGAAGCGCTAATAACACTTAGGTTTGGTCATCAAATATTTATTGAACTCCCTTCGTGTTCTATCCATGCTTTTCTTTTCTGTATAGACATGTGTGTTTTATTTTAAAAGTGGGCAGCTATTGGCCATTGTAACTTGCATTTTTTTTTGTTCACTGACTGTGTCTTGAACATCTGTCACGTCCACAAAATACTCATTTATACTGTCTTCTCGATAACCTGCTAGTATTGCCTCATATAGGTGTACTAGGATTTAAATCATTTTAAAAAATTTCCTTGTATGCAATTTTTGCCCATTTTTAATACTGGACTATTTTCTTACTCTCTTAAGTTCCATTTCAGGCTAAAACCACTATTCTAAGTTTAAATGGCTCGTAATTAAGTTAATATACGATTTCAAAATTGCAAGCATTACAAAACATTTGTTGAATCTAGATAGAGAATATATAGCTGTTTATTATACTGCTTTTTCAATGTTAATAGAAAGTTTAATACTAATTAGAAAAAAAACCTCAGGTAGAACTCTGGGGGGGAAATATTTGATAAACTTTGGCAGTGGCATGGGAAAGACTTGTTTAAAACAAAGGAAATGAACACTGAATATTAGTTCTGTGAATATTCTGAATATGTGAAATTCTGTGATATGGCAGGGAAATTTGTGTTATATCGCTAATCAGAAAAATATTAATTATAAGGACATTTTAAAGATGACAACCTGGACAGTCTATAACAAAAACTTACACATGGATTCTGTTTTAAGAATATATACACTGTACAAAGCAGTGTTAAATTATTATTTCAGGGGCGCCTGGGTGGCACAGCAGTTAAGCGTCTGCCTTAGGCTCAGGGCGTGATCCCGGTGTTATGGGATCGAGCCCCACATCAGGCTCCTCCACTGGGAGCCCGCTTCTTCCTCTCCCACTCCCCCTGCTTGTGTTCCCTCTCTCGCTGGCTGTCTCTATCTCTGTCGAATAAATAAATAAAATCTTTAAAAAAAAAAAAAATTATTATTTCAGACCTTTTTTAAAAATACTTCTTAAAATTAAATTGAAGTTATATTTATTTTATTCTTAAATTTTATCCGAGTTTTTTCATTTGAAGACACTTGGAGAGAAACTATCTCCATTCACAGATCACTCTAGAATTTAAGTGGTAGCTCATATACCAGCTGTTTCACCCTCCGTACTCAAATTTTATTTTGATTCTTCTGCATTTGTCTCATTTTTGTCCATAGTCCTTTAGGCCCTCATCTGTATCACCCCTAGCAGTTCCATGTTTATATAGCATTTTGAAAATTACTGTCTCTAGGTGAAGACATGGGCATACTCAAAGAGATTAAATTCAATTCAGCAAATGTTTACTACATACGGAACTACCATGTGCCAGGCGTTTGGGATGTGATTTGAGAAAACAAAATGTTCTCTACAGTTTAAGGAATTTTTCTGGAATAAATGCTGTTGACCACTGAGCAGTGTTAGTGTTCTGTAACTAGTCCTTAGAGGAGCCTGTGAGACTATATGATAATAATCTATGTAACTGATGTATGAACTTTTGTCTGTGAATCTTTTGTCTCATTTGATTTGAATGTAATGTAAGGAATGCAGCATGAATTCCTGTGCTGTTAAATTACATGTTAATTTTGAGAGGAACCTAAAGTATTCATATGATCTTGTTTTTTAATCTACATTTTTTTTCTTTTCTCAGGGAGGTAATTGATTCATTCCTGCTGTTCTGTCAGACTTTTACTTTTAGGATTTCTTAAGATTTTTATTTCATTTTTTAACATGTACTTTAATAATTTTTTTCCTTCAAAAGTGCTTATTCGCCATTGAGGGAACTCAGTGCTTACTAGTATTTTGTTGTTATTGTTGTTAAAGATTTAAATGAATTCTTTTGTGTATATATTTTAACTAACATTGCATTTTGAAAATCGGTGATTGTGGTCTGGAGAGCAAATGGCAAAGAACTTTCTGTAGGTTGAAATGGTGATTAAAACTGGAGTCTTTTAGGGGTGGCTCTGTCAGTTAAGTGCTAGACTCTTGGTTTGGCTCAGGTCATGATCTCATCAGTTGTGAGATGGAGCCCTGTGTTGGGCTGCATGTTCAGCATGGCATCTCCTTGAAGATTCTCTCCCTCTGCCCCTCCCCCCACAACCGTGCCTGCATTCTCCCTCTCTCTCTCTAAAATAAATTAATAAATCTTTTTTAAAAAACTGTGGAGTCTTGCAGGTATTAGAAAAACTAGATCTCCAATTGTAGAAGAATGAAGTTGAAGTTGGAATGTTACCTTACATGATATGTAGAAATTAACTCAAAATTGATTGAAGTCCTGAATGTGAGACCTAAAACTATAAAACTCTTAGAAGAAAACCTAGGGAAAAAAATACAATGTTATTTGATTTGGCAGTGATTTCTTGAATATGACACCAAAAGCACAGGCAACAAAAGTAAAAATGGATAAATTGGACTACATCAAAATTTTAAACTTCTGTGCATCACCAGACACAATCAACAGAGTGAAAAGGCAACCCATGGAATGGGAGAAAATACTTGCAAATTATGTAATTAATAGAGTTTATATTCAAAATATATAAAGAACTCCTATAACTCAGCAAAAAAAAAAAAAAAAAAAAACTAAGAACCCAGTTAAAAATGTAAAATGGTGCAGTTGCTATTAAAAACAATATGCTGATTCCTCAAAAGATCAAAATAGAATTACCATATATCCAATAATTCCACTTATGGATATATGCCCAAAATAATTCACAGTGGGCTTTAAAGAGATGTATGTACACCCACGTCCATAGCAATATTACTGATGGTAGCCGAGAGAGGCCCATTGGTGGAGACTAGATAAAATGTGGTATATATAAATAATGGAATATTATTTAGCCCCAAAAGGGAAGAAAATTCTGACTCATGCTAACAATATGGCTAAACCTTGAGGGTGTTTTGCTAAGTATAAGCTAGTCACAAAAAGACGAATGCTGTATGGTTTCATTTACGTGTGGTATCTCAAGTAGTCAGTTCATAGCAATGGAAAGAATGGTGGTTGCCAGGGTCTGGGGTGAGGGGGAAATGGGGAGTTGTTTAATAGGATAGAGTTTCAGTTTTGCAAGGTGAAAAAATTCTGAAGACTGGATACACAACAGTGTGAATACTCCTGATATTTACTGAATTATACGCTTAAAGGTGGCTAAGATGGAAATATGATTGTATTACAATTAAAAATTTTTAAATCTGTATATATAAAAATATAGCAAACCAATAAATTATAATCCTCTTAAGAGAAATTGTTGAAGAGCTTTTTATATTGTAATGGAAAAAGTATATCTAACATGAACATAATTTAAAAAATGATCTCTGCCCTCCCCCCCCAAAATTGGTATCTTTGAAATGGTCATAGATGGCATTTTGAATAGCATTTTTTACTGTTTTCTTATTTCTTTAAAATAAAATAAGACTAATAAGGTTTATCCTATTTTTAAAAATGAGGTGATTGGTATATGATCTGTTCCTTTGAATGAATCTGAATCTATTAATGTCAGATTAAATTTATCAAATTAAAAGTCAGTATTTTGTTTTCTAATAGTCTTCTAAATGTTTGAAGTCCAATGATATGGTAGTTAACTTTATTATTACTGTTTTTTTTTTCAAAGATTTTATTTATTTGATAGAGCGCGCACACGAGTGCACGAGTGGGGGGAGGGACAGAGGAAGAGGGAGAATCTCAAGCAGACTCTGCACTGAGTATGGAGCCTGATATGGGGCTCAGTCTCGCAACCCTGAGATCATTACCTGAGCCGAAATCAAGAGTTGGATGCTTAACTGGCTGAGCCACCCAGAGGCCCCAATTATTACTGTTTTTAAATTAAAATTTTATTATTATTTATTTTTTAGGATCTTAATTCCTATCTTGAAGATAAAGTCTACCTTACAGGATATAACTTTACCTTAGCAGATATCCTATTGTACTACGGACTTCATCGCTTTATAGTGAGTATTTGAATAGTTGTTAGCTTTTTTCTCTGTAACATTCAGAATGATTTTTTTATTTATTTTGAATTTAAATCAAATTTGCATTTTCCCCTTCTCAAATAAAAATTATTTTTATGAAAGGTACCTTATGCACATATTCCTTCCACATTTCCATCAAATATAGTAGCTTCCTGTCCCTTGACCTGTTTGCTGCCTGTTGTTGTTTCTGCTCTTATTCGCACCTGCTTCTCTTGCCACCCTTTGAGCTTGATCGTTGTCATCGCCTGGCCCCCATCATCACCATCCCACTGCCCTTTTAACATCTTAATTGCAGTACCCCATATTCTGTGCATCCTCTAACCCTTAGCTCTTAATCTCTATTCACTAATCCTATCATTATCTGAAGCAACTGGTTTCCTTCCATTTTCCAAACCTACATTCTTTTTCTCCATCCAACCTAGATCCCCTTTTGTGTAACTTCCAATACTCTTATTAGTATCTGCAGCTTCTTTACTCCACTGTCCATTGACCACCCTTTGCCTGTAAACCCCCACCTCTTGGTCAGTGCTAATAAATGCCTTCAATCCTATGTCTAGGCTGAACTCTGTTGGAGAAATCCCAGAGCTGCAGATTGGTACCACTATAAATTTGTATTATCCAGTTTCAACCAGGCTCTCCTACAGATCAGCTCTTTCATTCCTCCCAGACATACTTCCAGACCTTTAGCACTCTCCTTAACCCCATTTTTTCCCTCCCCCTTTATCTTCAGTCATTATCACAGAGCCGTCCTCTCTCTTTCAGCTAGAAATTGGAGACGTTCATTTGAATGGCTTCATCTTCTAACCCACTCCATGCTCATTCTCATCTGCCTTGTCTCCTTTCTCTACTCTCTTACTTGAACTACCCTCCTGCCCCGTTTCTGGATCCTGTCCCAAATTTTATATCCTTTCTTTCCCATTTGTGCAACTTCTCCCTTTATCTGGCCAGTCTCTCTTTTTTTTTTTTTAATTTATTTATATATTTGAGAGAGAAGTATGAGTTGGGGGAGGGGCAGAGGCAGAGAGAGCATCCTCAAGCAGACTCCCCACCGAGTGTGGAGCCCAACTCGGGGCTTGACCCTAAGACCCTGAGATCAAGACCTGAGGTGAAATCAAGAGTTGAACACCCAACCGACCGAGCCACCCGTACGCCCTGATTAGTCTCTTTAAATTGTATCCCATCTTAAATTTATTTACAAACAATTATATGGCACTCACTGTGTTCTTCATGCTTCATAAATGTTAACTCATTTAATCCTTATAATAGCTCTGTAAGGTACGCACTATTATTATCATCCCATTTTACAGATGAGGTAAGAGAGGCACAGAGAGGTCAGATATCTTCTTTGAGATCACTCAGTTAGTGGCAAAGACAGCTCTGGAAACCAGGCAGTTGGCTCCAGAGTTTATGCTTCCTTAAGTCTATCTGCACCTAAAACATCTTCCCAACACCCAGCTTCTCCCCTGTGGAAAAAAATAACCCGTACATTTTTCTGTATTCTGCACCTCATGCATCCAATTAATCAGGTTCTTCTGTTTCCACCACCTGGATGCCTCTCTCACGTGTCTTCCTGTGATCCTGGGTGACATTGCCCTAGTTCCAGAATTCATTATCTTCTGTCAGGGCTATTGAAATGGCCTCCTGCCACCAGTCTCATCTCATGCAGTCCATCTTCATTGCCACGGGAACAATTTTTCTCATGAATGTGCCTGTCTTTCTCAAAATAAGTAGCTCCTCGCTGCCTGGGATGGGAGCCGCTTCTTCATGTCGACCCTGCCTGCCTCCCCTGCCAGCTTCATTGCCCTTGTTCTCCACACACACCTCTCTCTCAGCCATAGCATACTCCCTGGTCTCTCACCCTGTGCACCCTCTGCTCAAGGGCCTCACACTGCTCTTCTCTTCGGCTCCCTGGGCCCAGCCCTTATCTTCCTCTTCACATTTTACCAAGTGTCACTCAACCGCAGCACTTATTTCCTCGTGAAGCCCTCACAGGCTCCTGAAGCATCCTGAAGTGCCCTTTCCTCTGTTTCTGTCCGTGCCTCACAGACTCCCTCAGCTCTGGTTTTCACTTTCTACTGTAATTCTTCTTGGAAAATTTCTCTCTTAAATCGTAAACTGCTTAAGCCAGAAACTGCAGCAACTCATATGTGTAACACTATGGTCTGACGTAATTCCTCCCACATGCATATAGTCTGCACTCCCCTCTCTAAACATTGAATAACATAATTAACAGATTCCTCTAGATTTTTCAGTTTTATGGATATTTTCCCCTTGTACCTCATAACTCAAAAGGAGATGGGGCTAGTGGCATTATCTTCCTATTATAGAGAAGGAAACTAGGGCTTGGAACATCGTGTGCTTTGTGCAAAGACACAGCCTGGGTTTTGGAGGGGCCAAGACTAACTTCGTCTTCTGCCACAAGTGTCACAGTGTATGGGGACGCCCTTCATACACCATCAAATACCATAACGTATGATAATTTTTCTTCATCGCCCCTCAAGCTCTAATTCCTCAGTGGCTTTACTCGATTTATTAAGCATTGTTTCTCTCAAATCCCTAAGGGATTGTGCTCAGTTCTATAACATAACTGTAACCATCTAGTATGGTCCTTCAGCCACTCAGTCTCTATTACTACAACTATACATACTGAGTCCATCATATGTGTCCATAATACTATCCTTGAGAGACATAAAAGAAATATAAAACCCTATTTTCAAGCAACTGTTGATCTCTTCAAAGAGATAAGACTCTTTCACCTGAAAAAAATTGAATAAGGCAAAGTGCTAATTTCTGGTGAGACTATTATGGAAAAATTAAAGAGGCAAATAGAATAAAGTAAAATATAGAATCATGAAATTGTTAGCAAAGTAAATGCAGGATTTGGATGCCTTTGGCTATTTAAGGGAATTTATGTTGTTTTCTAGAAAGCTTATGAGAAGTTTGAATGTAAATCTTGCATATGAATAGGATGACCATCTGATTTCTCATCCAAAACAATACTTTTGACAGTGAAAGGAGGGTTATTAATAATTATTGATACAAGAGGAATAAAGTAGGACCCTCCGAACAGATAAGACTCAGTTTTAAGCAAAATAAGGGGACTGAGGAGGATCGTGTCCTGTTTCTCTCTGTACCCCTCCAGGCTCTTAGCACAGTGCATCATACAGCTAGATGCTTATTGACATCAGCAATAGTTAGCAATCTCTTCCTCTTTGTATTTCCTGTTTTAGGTTGTATAGCTTTATAGTGCGGTCTTTAGTTTTATGCTTCAATATGATTAACTCTAAAACCTTATTTGAATGTGAAGAGAGTTTAAGTAGAGCTGAAATAATTTGATCACAGCAGCCTCCTTTTATTCCATTCTAGATTCAAAATATTTTAGTAACTTTTTGAACGTAGAATGGTGACATGGCACAATTTACCTCATTTCAAAATACAAAAGCCTCTAGCTAAAGAGAGTTTGCTGGTATGGTATCTACTGATCTTTATCCCGGTGACAAATCTACAGTCTTTGAATTAGGAGGGTGTCCATAACCTGACTTGAGGGCGAATCCACTATTAAGAACATGGCTACTTTCTAGAAGAGCATAAGAATGACTTATGTCTAACAACAACAGCACCCTTGTAGACATTTTAAAACATTTAAATGTGGCATTACTAAATTTTAAAGCTTAAAATTAGGAGAAATGTCATCTCTAATCCTGTGTGTGATGCTGTCAGCAGGCTAGTGAAGGCCTGGCTTCTTATGGCATCAAGCTCTCATGAAGAAGGACAGCATTTCTCCCATGTAATAAAGTGTAACTCTTGCAAACCAAGTGTGTATTTACGTTTTTCTCTCTTCTGGCTTATGCAGGTCATGCAGTAGGGAAAGGAAATACTCAGGAGGAGGGAGCTTGTCTGGAATTTCTTGGCCAGCAGAGTGAACAAGGTCATAATTCTATAAATTGAAATAGTCATAGCACGAACTGCAAAGTTATTTAATTATGAATCCAGGTGCCCTGGCCTGTGTTTGATTTTCAGGCAGGTTCGAAGTGTGTTGTTCAATGCAGCATGTTAAAACTTGGGTTACATTAACAATATTTAATGGTATGTGCCCATTTATATTTCCTGTTTTGGAATGTATGTCCTCTTTACATGTAGTGACTAGGATATTATGATGAAGGATACCACGCTTATCTTTTTCAAAACAAAAGTGAGTAGAATGATATGTAAATCATTCAGCTCACCATCCTTTTGGGTGTATGAAATGAGTCCATAACCAAAGCATCTCTCCCACCCTGGTCCGTGTGCAGGCAAAGTACATCAGAGAAATAAACACCTTCTCAAGGAACTCCTCGCAGACTCAAACCTCTACTGTGGTAGAATTGCGCGGTGGTGTTAAATGACATCCCTCTTGAGTTAGGCGTAAATCTATCCAGATGAGAAAAAGGTGATTATTCAGTATTAAATTCAGGCAGAGTCGACGTGAAGCTCAGATTGGCTACCTGCCCATGTTCATCAGTTTCTTGTGCTTTGTTTGCTTTGGCAATATATTTATTTTTGCCCTCATGCATTCTTTCATTTATTTGTTCCCATTATTAAATACTTAATATGTAATCAGCACAGTGTACAAAACAGCAGTCAGGGAACCTTCAAGTCATCAGATAATCCCACAGTATTTTGTTTCATTGTGAGCCCAATTTTAGTTGTGGCTAAGTTACTCTAATTATAAGATCTGGTCTGTCTTAATTCCCTTTGAGGAATATTACGTTGTTCTTCCTTTGTGAAACTGCCAGTTAGCGTGGCTGTTTATTATCATACCAGTGACTCACTGCTTTCTTAAAGTGATTTCACTTGTAGATAGCAGTCCCTCTGAACAGACTGTTACTCAAGATTATTGAAATCCTTTGTAGCGTTCTGTGCTGCTTGACTATGAGATTGTTATCAACTAAAATACATTTGTTTTGAAGTTAGGAACACCAGTGGAGGTATGTCATTCTTTTAGAAAGAAAGGAAAAGTACAAGAAACAGCTGCAGTGCAGTCCAGGAGCACCAGCCGTAAAGAATGTCCCGAAGGTAGCAAACCAGCCTCTCACCCCGATCTGGAATGGGTCACTTCAAGTGGTGCTCACATGTCTCCATGGGAAATTAGTGACTAATATTATCTCTTTGGCTTTGAAGGTTCAGACTAGGTATAGAGAGCCAATATAAATAAAAAGGGATGATTAGGTAAAGCCAAGCATCATCGCTGTAGACACAGTGGCATGTGGGCCAGTAAGAAACAGGAAGTGGTGACTGGAAAGTCACATTGTGTTTCCTGTTGTAAGAAAGGAAAAGAAACTAGCCGACTAGAGAGGGATGCTGGAAGATCAACGATGTACATGAAAGGGCCCAGGGGATCCCATCTAAAAAGTTCTAAAAAATTGTAAGGTTTTTAAAAATGTCTGCCAAAAATGTAGCAGAGATAGCACATTGAGATCAGTCATAATTTTCTCAGATTCATGGGACAAGCTCCAAAGTGTAAACTAAAAGGAGGGTAAGTGGTAACCTGAACCTTTTGGAAAAGTTCTTGTGTAGTTCTGGCAAAATTTTCTGATGGAAAATGAACTGATTTACATTCTCTGAAGTGGATCATCTAGTTAAAAATTATTGGAATAAATAGGAAATGTTAGAAGAAGCTTTGGAAGCTCTTGGAATAAAAATTATTTTGTACCCGGGGTTCCTGGTTGGCTCAGTCAGTTAAGTGTCCAACTCTTGCTTTTGGCTCAGGTCATGATCTCAGGGTCCTGGGAGTGAACTCTGTATTGGGCTCCGTGCTCAGTGGGGAGTCCGCTGGAGAGTCTCTCTCTTTCCCTCTCTCCCCACTCACTTGCGCTCTCTCCAAAATAAATAAACCTTAAAAAAAAAATTATTTTGTACCCCCCCAAAACAAACAAACAAACAAATAAATTCCTTTGTGCCGTGGGTCTACTCATAATCATTACAATAGAGACTCAGATGTGAAATTTTTAAGTTGGAGAATATCGATTTTGCTGTATGTTGTATCTTGTTCTTGCCTAGGCTGAGCAGCAGCATTAACAAGCCTTCTGCAGTAGCAAATACTGCTCTGAAATGTGAATAGTAAACAGACACTGCCCTTTGTGTTTCAGTCTGAGTGAACAACTTGCGCGTAGATCAAACAAGCATCAGTACTGTATTGTTTGGAAATGCTTTCTTCTCAGTGTATTTTAATTCATTCAGAAAAATAACATCTCACAAAGTGGCTGAGTGGAGACTTTTAAATGGAAGAGTTTTGAAAAGAATAAATTGTAGAAAGTTGTCAGATTTGAATCCTGTATTTGGGCAAGTGACATGAAATCAAGTTGGAGTAAAATTTGTTGTTTGCTTTAACTATCAGGAAAGAGGTTTGGTGAAGTTGATTTGAATGTATGTATGTATGTACATATATATATGTATATGTATGTATGAATGAAGAAAACTCACCCCCCATTTCCTGTTAGATTTGTAGCTGTGTTTACTAGTGATTGAGCTTTTTAAAAATCTTATGTCTTCTTTTGAAGTCAGTGGTGAAGTTCACATATGGAAAAGATTTAGAAAAAAAATGAAGTGTCAGCTCTTCTACAAAATGTGTTTACCTTTTGAAATGTAAACTGATACTCAGTTTATTCTGTGTGGTTGTTTATTTGCCTCTGTGTACAGACCAGATAGGAATAAGATAATTCCCCACATGTGAAGCCTTGAATTCTCTTTTTAATAAAAAGTACCTTTTTTATTAAAAAAGACATTCTTGGCCAATTTTCTTGACTAATATGTTAATTTTCTATCTCCATGCCATAGATTAGCGATATTGTAGGTGAAATAGTTATAGTAACATATTCCTGATAACTAGATGCAGACTTACACCTCCTTAAACAAGACGAGTATATTTTTATAATTTGTGTAGCAGCTTATAAGTAAGGACCTAAACCTGAAACTTACATTTTTTTTTAATGTAGCAGAAATAAGAGACTCTCACTGCTAATTAAGTAAACTGAGCCAACAGAGTTGGACATCTGAGGCCTCCAAAGACAATGTTGAAAGATCAGATACTGATACAATAGTATCCTCATATCTAAGGTAAAAAGGAAAGCAGGATGAGTTGTATCAGTTTTTCTTTTTAAATTGCCTTATAGTAAATATGAAAACGAAATGAGTTCAGTGAAACATTTATTGAGAAAATACTACGTGTACCTTTTAATTTTATTAATACTGTTTTGTATTCTGCAATACATTTTGCAAACTGGAGTGATTTTGACCTTCAGTGTTGTTGACTCAGTAACATGGCAGAGTATTTGCCTGTACACATGAGTATATGCTAAATTCTGAACAGCCACAGGACATCTGTCTCACTAGACGCGCCTTCCGACAAGCAGACTGCTAATGGGTTTGAACTACAGGAGGGGTTTTTTTTCCCTTGCGTAAATATTCCAGTCAGTTTTACGGAGATTTGTAGTATCTGTTGAATAAATGTTGCTGTAACAACAGGAAAGGAGCTGGCTACAAACATAGGCCAGAGCTGTTAGCTACTGCTGCGCTGGCTCTCTCTCTACCTGACAGCTCTTCGTGATTCCAGTCCAAGATTTGTCTCAGAGAAAAGTCTCTGAGTCACCTACTCTGAAATTGGAGCCCAGTGAAATGATGGGCACCAGCTGTTTTTATTGCGTCTTTCTCTGACCAAATCTCTGGACATTCTTGTAGCTTGACAGGAAATTGTGTGACCTACTACGTCCACTGGAGATAGAGTTCAGCTTTGTAGCAAACCGAATTGAGAAGGTCTGTTGTTCATCTGAGGCATATGCCACTGGAAATAGCCTTCCTTCTTGTATTAGGCACTTGCCCAAAGTTTAATAGAAAGGAAGTAATATATATATGGAAGG
The DNA here is from genome assembly GCF_023065955.2 of Ursus arctos. Taxonomy (NCBI): domain Eukaryota; kingdom Metazoa; phylum Chordata; class Mammalia; order Carnivora; family Ursidae; genus Ursus; species Ursus arctos. Next base: position 12,515,477 of record NW_026622997.1, on the reverse strand, counting down.
GAAGTGTGTGTGTGTGTGTGTGTGTGTGTGTGTGTGCGAGTTCGAAGTGTGTGTGTGTGTGTATTTATATTCAAGTTTACATGATATTCCCTTGTTAAGCATATTAGATCCTAATAAACCTTGCTTTTAGATTTGCTAAAGACTATTGTAGAAAGAATCAACTTCTTAGCCTTTTGGAAGCTATTCTCTTCCTTTCTCCTATCTTCCTTTCCAAAAAGTAAAAAACAAGCTCTTTCTGTTAGGAGTTAGATGGTCAGAGCCAGGGTCCCCAACCAGAAAATACGGAGTCAGAACAGCTAAGATAAAATAGCACTAACATCCTGTTTTGCATCTTAGACAGGACTGCACTGACATTCTGCTTTGCGGCCTTTGCAGAAATGACTTCTGCAAAACGTCCTAAAATAAGACAACCACAAAAGCATTTGTCAATATCACAGGCAAGAGGCAGTTAAGACCTAAGCCCCTAAGTCTCAGCAAAAAAAAGGACCATGAGCACGTGGACATTAACCTAATAGACAGATACGTGACCAAAGCCCCAATTGGCATGACTCAGCACACCTTGATTTCTTAAGAAAGTTCTGCAAAAGAGCTCATAAAAACCCCTAAACATAGAAACTCTGAGGGCAATGCACTTGGGCCCCCGCTTCCTCTCCAGGGACTTTATACTCTTGCTCAATGAACTTTGCTTTGCTGCCCACCATTCTTCGTCCGGTCCACCTCTTCATTCTTCGAAGTGGCGTGACCAATGACAGGGGCCCTAAGGGGACAGAAGTCCTGTAACATTTGGATCTCTGGATGCTGGGTTAATGTAATTTTTGCATTTGTTGAAAATTGGAGACTTCCCTAAAAAGCATATCTGGTGTTAAACTGAACATAAAAGCATGAAACAAATGGCTCTTTTAAGTGGCTGAAACTTTTTACTCCTATCTAAATGTATCGGCTTTTGAGAACTGGAGTTTTTCTCCCCGAGTTTTTTATCTTCTACACAACTGATATTGATAACTGTTCTTATGTAATGTCTGTGTTGTGTGTGTTTTTAATCTCTATTTAGGTTGACCTGACAGTTCAAGAAAAGGAGAAATATCTTAATGTGTCTCGCTGGTTTTGTCACATTCAGCATTATCCAGGGATCAGGCAACATCTGTCCGTTGTTGTCTTCATCAAGAACAGACTATATACTAATTCCCACTAGAAGCTAACCATGACATACAGAAGCGTGATCACAAATATTTTAAATGGAATTGTATTCTGGACCAGAGAACTAACGTAAATGGATACTCAGTCATTCTTTATTTGCTAAAGTTGGAATAAAGTTATGTCTGAATGTTTTATTTGTTCTTTAGTTGGAATTTTGCAACTTTTATGTAAAAATTCAACTGTCAAAACTTGAGATGAAGTAATGAAATTTATTTTAGTAAAACTTGCAAGTCAGTGGCTTAATCTTAAAGAAAAAATAATCCTTTCAGTGTCTGACATATTTAGCTATTTATCGACCTCCCTCTCATAGTTTACAATTCATTTTCCCCTTTTGGATATTTACAGTAATTTGTTTAATAAGCACTATAATTAATTGTGCCAAGGGTACAGAAAGGGAAGACAGATGGATTCTTTTTCAAATATTTATGTGAGCCAGTAAATGTGGTTGACAAAAATCTTTTTTGTTTGTTTCTTTCTTTCCTGTAGTCAGTATTCATTGAGGTGAAACTAACTACTGAACTGCCCTGGAGGGAGCTGGAATAAGATACATTCCGTGGAGTTAATGGTTCTTTTGTTGTTGGGTTTATTGGAATATGCAAGTGACTAAAAACAAGATGGCAGTTCCTGCTATCCCACTAACTTTAGACTTGATAACTACTAGATTTTTCTAAACTGAAAGCCAACTCAAGGCTGCTGCTGAAGCACTGTAAAAAACAGAGAAGTGTTATTAACAAATCTATACCTTTTATAACTTGCTGGCTGAGCAAATAATCCATTATTGCGAGCTAAAGAACTTATATTTCCAAATAATAAGAAAAATAGAGCCTTTGAGGGGCTTCTGGGTGGTTCAGTGTTCAGCATCTGCTTTCAGCTCAGGTCATGGTCCTGGGGTCCTGGGATGGAGCCCTGTGTCCAGCTCCCTGCTCAGTGGGGGGTCTGCTTCTCTCTCTCTCTCCCTTTGCCCCTCCCCCCAGCTCATGCTTGCTGGCTCCCTTGCTCCCTCTCTCTTTCTCGCACACTCTCTCTCTCAAATAAATAAATTTTTTTAAAAAAATAGAGCCTTTGAGCACTTTACTCTTTCATACTACCATTTTGATGCTGATGCTGAATCTAAGTATATACTTCAAAGGTCAAATGAAAACAGAGATTTGGGAAGTATACAGCCCTTTGATTCTGCTTTTATCCCTTACTAGCTGTATGACCTTGAGCAAATCAGTTAACCATATTTCCTTAATCTATAAAAATAAAGATAACTCTAAGTTATGAGGATTAAATGAGATAATATATATGGAAAGAAGACAGACGGTCCACAATTGGTACTAGGCATCCAGCTTCCATCTTTCTGCTTCTCCGTACTGAACGAGTGGTTTCCTTTCTCAAGTTCAATTTAAAAGCCAAATCGTCCCCAGACATCAGGTGCAGTGATCAAGACCCAGAGGAGGAGGAAGAGAGGAAGGGCAAAAAGACTTCTCCCAACTGAGTCAACCAAAGGGCCTTTCCTGGAAGCCCTATTCAGCAATATCTTTACATCTCTGGCCATCGGAGCTGGGAGGAAGGCCAGAAACATAGTCCTTCTGCCCACACATTGTCATCCAGAATAAAATCGGTGCTCTGTCAATGATGAAGAAGGAAAAACGGGATACTAGGTAGGCAGCTAGGTATCTCTGTCATAAGAAGTAGTCTTTAAATGGGAAAATACATTCTGAATGCCAAATTATTTGTAAAAAATTTTTATTAGTAAATTGTTGACACCATGGATCATCAATTTGCAAAGAATTAGAGTACAGTAAATATTTTTCACTTTCCACAATTTCCATGATTCAGAAGCTATTTTAGAATTCTGCAATACTCATGAGCTACCAGGAAGATTGATTGTGCTTTTTATAACAATAATAGCTATAATTATTGTTATTTAGTATAGTAATAATAGTATAGTAAATAGTATAATAAATTTACTGTAGTATATAGTAAATAAATATATAGTAAATAAATTTACTATATAAAATATAGTAAATAATATAATTATTTAGTATGTATCAGGCAGCATTCTAAGGACTGTGAGTGAATTCACTCCTTTAATTATTACCCTTTTTTTTTTTTGCAGTTTATGAAACTGAGGCACAGATGGGTTAAAGAATTCGTGCAAGATCACACAATCATTATCAAGGAGATGGGATTCAGACAAAAGTTTGACTCAAACTTACTTAACCTGTAAGCTACCCGTGTGCCAGTAAGGTTCTGCTTAAGTCACTTTGAGAAATTAGTTTTTACCAACCTTAGGAAAAAAGCTGCTCTAAGCATTGGATAAAACAAATGAGTGCGTAACTTCAAGAATAAATGAGATACTTACACCCTCTGAGTATGCTAAGACCCACTGACTTGTACAATTTAAATGGCTAAACTGTGATATGAGAATTACAGCTAGGTAAAGCTTTTTTTTTTTTTTAAGAACTGGAATCCTAAATCAGCTTTACCATATATTATACCTTGAAGAAGTCAGTGCACATGAAATCCCTCTTGTGAAATAGAGATAAAAATTTCTGATCTTATTTAATTTGCAATGAGAACGTGTAAAAATTACCCAGTACAATGCCTAGCACACAGAAAGTGATCAGTACAGACAAACTGCCGTGGAAGATCGTAAAATCATGACCTATAATTTTATAAACTCAAATCCTTAAACTAATAGTGAAGTCTTTCCCCTTCTGCTGTCCCGAGGCCCTGTGCAGTGTGAGCCCATCTGAGATAAGACAGTTGGGCAGAGCATCTTATGATTTTGGTAAAACACGAATTTGTCTTATGACTTAAAAATCTCTGGTCCTCACATCTTTCAAGCTGTTCAAAAAAGGGACCATACTATTCTTTGTTTTGTTTTCTAAAAGAACAGTGAGACGACTGTAAAAGAAAGCGGCACGATGTTTGTGCATGCTCTTTCTTCCAAAAAGTGAATATGTCTTTATAACCGTTTTCTTTCTGTGATTCTCAGAAGCCTGCATCACTGATATTCAATAATCCCTCAAATATTTATTTAGTACCTACTATGTATCAGACACTGCTTGTCCCTGAGGATGACAATGACATTATTGCTCCCTTTACAATCCCGTGGTCTGTGACCACGTTTCTGAAACAGCACTGTGAAGTTTCTTTGGGAGGCTGCTGTCACTCAACATTGCTTGAAAGTAAATAAAAACAAGCAGATGCCATTTACTGTATATCAGCTGTGTTGCAGGCTCCATACCAAACACTACACATTCAAATTATCTCACTTTAATGGAGGAGTTAGGATGGGTGCATAGACCAACCCACATGCTAACCAACACCTCAGGCCATGGCCAGAGTGAATGGGAAGTGTACAATTTCAGAGTCGGAGGACATAATCTCTCACCATGTTATACACAGGGGTTGATTTGACTGCCCTGAGTACATTCGTGGCCCTGTCTCACTTCATATGCAACTTTCAAGAACAGATAACAAATTTCTAGTAGCGAAGGAACATTCTTCAGTCCAGAATCCATGAATTTGTCATTCGTTAAAATGAACACTGGTTTTAAAACAAATAGAAAACAAATAGGGCTGGAGGCAATATCAAAAGGTCGTTTGCCTTTAGGCACGGTTATACCCAAAGCATCCAAGATGTCATGAAGTAGTTTCTGAAGTTGTGTGGTTGTAAATCTCAGGTAGCTGCCGTCGCAATATGGTAGAAAAAGTAGCATAGCTTCCCGAGTGACATAATCACCCATCCATGACCTGGCTTTCTGGTTAAAACTCCACTCCCTCCCCATCCAGATTTGGCAATAAGGTTATTGGACTGGGGTTTTTAACAGATATGTGGGCATTCTCCTTTTTACTCCATGCTAAACGCAGGTCCTGCATTGGCTCCACCCAACTAAATCTGAAGCCTAGTTCAATAAGCAGTCAGTGATAATGCACGTGAGGTCTCCTGTAAGGACGAAGGCCGGAAGGTAGGAGCAGCATGAGTGGGAAGATGACCTACTGCCAGTGCATCACATGAGAGCCCTGCTGAAAGTCCTTCCAGAAAAGCCTCAGGATGTGTTGATAAAAATTTAAGCAGATCTTTCGTCGGGAAAGAATAGAACTCTATTATAATCAGGTACAGACAGGTAGATCACACTAAAAGATCAAATACACGACTACTTGACAAGAAGTCAAATTAGAATTATTGTGAGGTATAGCTTTCTCGTTTATATATATTTTTTTCATTTGACTTCATTCCTGAAAAAAAGTCAGATGTTACATGAACTTTAATATTAATCTAGCTTTGGCAGAGATGTGGTGGTTTAATGGATTAAAGCATTTAGCTTTTTACCCCAGAGAGCAATATTTCTTCTTTTCTCTCCATAATTAGATAATCTGCTCCTACCCATTACCAGGGCACTAAATTTCAAATTCTCCATACACCTGAGCAGGCTGCTACATATCTGGCCATCTTAATTTTAGTCTTGATTTATTGAAGCTGAATTACATTCCCAACTTCCTGGAGCTCTGGGTGAATTTTATTGCAAAAGCAATGGGGAGAAAGTTACCATCATATATCTCTCTTGCTGGGCAGAGCTTTTAGATACACGAGGGGCTGTATATCCCACTGCTCCATGCCTAGTATGCTGAATTTATAACACTCTGAAGCCCAGCTCTAGGGTTACATACAGGCATATCAGAGATGAGATGGGGAATTTGATTTTGCAATAATGATTACTTGTTGCTGGAGCCCACATTCCTGCAGGCTCTGCCTTTATTCCCAATACTGCTGGTGAATAAAACTAATTCCGACTGCTACCTAATCTAGCAAAACTCATCTTTCACTTACAAGAGAGGCCCAAAGAAGGTAGACAGGAAGTCAGGAGAATTTGAGATCTTGGCTGTTTTTGCTATTATGTCTCAAGGATTTCTGCTTCCATTACCGTGATTCCTTTAGGAATATTTTAATCTTTTAAACTTTCATTTCTTTTTGGTGGAGGATGAAAGCTTTGCATCTTTCCCAGCCTGGTGAGTTGATGTGATGGCTCGCACGTGCTGTCTCTTCCACTTCAAAGAGACTGGGTCCCTAGGGCTAGCCAATTGTATTATGGATCCTGCAGATTCGGCTTGCCATTCCTGCTGAGTGTCATCTGTCCTAACGGTCTCGCGGTGGATAATTTTCGTCCTCCCTAACATCATCTGCTTGAGAAATTTGTGCCTGGCAGGCCTGTCTGTCCAAGTTAAGCTTGAAATACAGTGGCCACACAATTAATTCGACAAGGCATAGCTCTGAACAACAAGGCCAGAGGCTTTCTTTGACCAAGACCCCAAACTTCCAGCCATCGGATTACCAATGCCAGAGTTTTCTTGGTGCAGTCCATGAACCAGTCTGTTCGTGGAACGTAGCCCATCCTTCCTCTACCGTCTCATTGTTCCTGACCTTCTGCAACACACATACGCCCTTACCTTAAGGTCACTTAGAGATGTTTAACCCTCTGGTTGGCCTCATGAGCTTTGTAGTTTCTGACTGCTTTCAGCATTTGACCTGAGCCCTGTTCACTTGGATGAAAGAACTCTAGAGCTGACTATCATTGTCGGAAGGTTGGGAAACGAGTAACAGACATCACACTAAAGGAGGGGTTCTCAGACTTCAGCGTGTGTGGTTTATCACCTAGTCCTTCTCAAAACACAAGCTGCTGGGCTCTGATTTGAGTTGGTGTGATTCAAGAGGCCTGGTGGGGCAACCGCACCACAAGGACCATTGTATTATACCTGTGCAAAGCTGGGGTGACAGGCATAGAGAAGCTGTAGCACTCAACAGTTGTTCCTTTTGTCACATTTCCTGGGAAGGTGTGACCAGTGGGGGGATGGAGCTGTCTGCGTGCTGACTGGTCAGCCCCATCACAGGAGCACGGATCCTCTTTGTGTGGCTCTGCAGTTGGGCGCCGCACGTTCTCCAAGTGGTGTAGCTACACCAGAAGCATCCGTAGGGGCAACGATCAGGATTGAGGACAGGACTGTCGAGTGGCTGCCACCTGGAAGTTGGCTGATCTCAGAGCACAGCATGCTACTTCTGCCACATGGCCTCTCAAATCTCGTGGGCCCGGTGCATTCCCGGAACTTCATGAGATTAACATGCAGTGATATTTACCATCTTACCCCCAAAGACCCTCTAATCTTTTTATCTCCTTTGCTTTCGTTAGTTTCTTCCATTTTTAACTTTTTTCATCTGCTTCAAAAATAGGTTAGACAAAAGGGGATAAACAGTAATGTCAACAGAAAATGTGCCAGAGGAAATCTCAGGAAGTGGATATGATAAAAAGCAAAATAAATTTAGGAAGTCCCTTCCCCCAGTTATGTTTATCCTTGATAGGCTTATACCAAGGAATGAATTTCAGTTTTGTTCTCGGTATGTATATAATTAAGTGCTCATTTTATTTCTGTTTTCTAATTTTCATTAGCTTCAATATGGATGTAGCAACTATTACCCTGAAGTCAGAACTTTACTCCTACAAAATTAACATTATTTCCATGATTTAGATGTCTTAACTCTCAAAAAGCACAACAATAAGAAAAGTCCTGTTACAATTCCATGGTTTAAAAGCATCTGATATTGAGTCTCTAGAAAATGATCTTGTATGGTGTAATAATGGTGAAAACAGCTATTCTTAAAAACACAGAGGAAGTTAGTGTATGATTCCACGCATGTAATGTAGGTTGCATGGGTTGGGATGGGGACAGACAAGAAAGTAGTTGTGATTACAAAAGGCACCTGGGGGGAATTGTTATGGCTTTGAAACTATTCAGTATGTTGGCTGTGAGGATGGCTACATGAGCCTAACATGTGATAAACAATGTACAGTGCCAGGGGCGTCAAGGTAGCTCAGTCCATTGAACATCTGACTCTTGGTTTCAGCTCAGATCATGGTCTCAGGGTGGTGAGATTGAGTCCCACATGGGTCTCTGCACTCAGTTGGGAGTCTGCTTGGGATTCTCTCCCTCTCCCTCTGCCCCCCCAATAAATAAATAAATAAATCTTTAAAAAATTGTCTAGAGCCAAACACACACACACACACACACACACACACACACACACAGCATGAATACAAGTAAAATGGGAAAGGCCAATAGGATCTGTGCATTCTATGTATGTCAATATCCTGGTTGTGATATTAATATTTGCAAAATGTTACCATTAGAGGAAAGCAAGGTGAAGTGTACAAAGAATCTGTTATTTCTTGCAACTGTGTGAGGATCCATAATTATCTCAAAGTTTCATTTAAGAATACAGAAAAATTTCATCGACCCAGACAACAAGAGATAACACGAGACCTTCGGCAGGATGACAGAGTCCAAGAATACGCTCACAGCAGCCCTAATTCTCGCTAAAGTGCACAGGCAACAGCACTGCTCACACGGTTCTTCTCTGACTCCTTACTATGGACCTAACCATCCCAGAAAACCACATAACTCAGTGACATGCAGAACAGAACAATCAAACAGCTAGAACATGTGTCTGCAGACTGTCAGCAACAGAACTGCACAAGAGTAATTGTATAGTGATTTAATATTGTTCCCTCTGGCAGACTGTACCCTCATTGAAAGAAGGAAAAGGCCAAGCAGTCTTGCTCACCACTGTATCTCAGCTCCTAGCACTGCTCTTGGCCTAGAAAGTGCTCACTACATGCTTGTTAAATGTGTTTGAATGAAAACTATTTACAGCCCATATAGCCTTTTAGAGGTAGAATGTCTTCTCTCTTCCCTCCTTCCCAATCTCCCTTCCCCACTCTCTCCTCTCCCACCATCTACACATAAACACATACACAGGGACCAAGATTGTTTCTGCCCCATGCATGTTGGAATATCGTTTCACCTCTCTGTGCCTCAGCCCCCTTATCTGTAAAATGAGGATAATAATAACAATAATAGCCGCTTCAAAGGACCAACTTGAGGGTTAAATGAATGAAAATGCGTAGAACACTTATGACATTACCTGGCATATCATGGGTGCCAGGTAGGTGTTTGCTCAATTGCAACACAATTCTGACGCTGATTACAGGAGTTAGCTTAGACCCCACAGGTAACGGACACCATCCTCTGCAAGACTGCCTTCACTTCAGACACCAGGCGTAAGCTCCAGGTTCCTAAGCCACCCACATTTCTGACCAGCTGCCTACAAATTTTGGAGGTTCCCACTCTACCCCCTCAGGTTCAGTAATTCATTAGAATGGTTCATTGAGCCCAGGAAAGTACGGTACTTATGATTATAGTTCTATTGTAAGGGATACAAATCAGGACCAGCCAAAGGAGTACATGCATGGGGTGCGATCTGGGAAGGTCCCAAGCATAAAGCTTATGTATCCTCAGTATGCCCCACCCTGTAGATACATCAGTGGGAGCTTACCAACTGGGAAGCTCACTGGAACTTCTGCCTCCAGGAGGTTTTATTGGGGTTTCATTACTTAGGCATGGATGCTTGAATTGTTGGCCGTGTGACTGAACTCAGTCCCCAGCCCCCCGCCCCCCTTGCTCCCCAGAGGTCAGACTGTTATGTTATTACAGGGCTATAGCCCCAACCCTCTAATCACAGGTTGGTCTTCAAGCACCACCAGCTCCCATCCCGAAATCACCTAAGGGCCCTTGAGAGTCACCTCATTAGCATACTCAGGCCACCATGAATAACAAAGACACTGCTATCACTTGAGATATTCCAAAGGTTTAGAAGTTATCTCCAAGGAACCAGGAACAAAGATCAGCGCAATTCTTTATTATACAACACAAATAAAGCTATTGAATTGAATAGGCAGATGGGGCAAGGAAAGCATTCCAGGAAGGGAGTGCCTAAAGAGAAGCAGCAGAAATATGCCTGGCACAGTCATGGAACAGTGGAAAGCCCCCCTAGCTGATTGGGCTTTGTTACATTGAAATGCACCAGCTTTGTAGCCTAAAGACCAGAGCTCTGACTATGGTTCTGCTATTTCATAGCTACGATGCTGTCTTATGGGAGTATATGGATCATTGTAACTCGCCGTAAATCCTGTCTAGGAGAGGTGGGCATAATTGAAACACACGCCAATTAGTGAATTTATTTATTATTTCTCAAAATTTTACTATTTCTCACCAATGTATTATTTCCCCACACAAAATTTATTATTTCTCACAATACTGTGGTTTCATTGGGCGGTTTTCTGGCTTTGTGTGCTGGTATCAGTTCCGCTGCAGTTCGTGCAACTGCATTCAAAAAGGCTGATGGCTGGGATGAAAAGAGCCAAGAATGGCTCCCTCACACATCAGGGGCCTCACGCTGACTGCTTGGTGGCTCAGTTCTCACTCACACAGCCTCTCTCTACACGTGATGTCTCATCTTCCAGTGCTTCTCCACCTGATGGCCTTCCTACAGCCAGACAGTCTGGACTTCCTGACAAGACAGTAAAAGTCGAAACTACCAGGTGTCTCAAGGCCCAACACCAGCACAACATTTTTTTCACCATGTTCTCTTTTGTCCAAGCAAATCACAAAGCCAGTCCAGTTTCAAGTGGAGGGGAAACAAACTCCATCTCTTGATGGGAAGAGCAGCATGTTGCATGTGTACACAGGGAGGGAAGGAGTCACTGCAGTCATCTTTGGATACTCTACCATGTCCTCTGACCCTCAGCGTACTCATCAAGGTGGGTATTTTAACAGCTACCTCAACTAAATTCATGAGAAGATTAAGAGACATGCATATGATACATGATAGCATTTTATAAATTGTAAAGTGCTAAAAAGAAGTACAAGATGTTTTAGTGGTGGGTGATAAAGGTGGATTGGAAGAATGAGAACAGATTATACAGGGCTTTAAAAGGAGATAGAGGAGGTTACTGTAGTCATAATAACATTCATTGATTATTTGCTATGTGCCAAGCATTGTACTAAGTGCATTATAGGTATTATCTTCTTTAATCATCACAACCTTATAAATGGATATTTTATTGCCATTTTACATCGAAGGAACTGCAGGCAAGTGGCAGAGCCAGAACTTCAACCCAGTTCCGTCCGGTTCCAAAGTCTTAACTATTACTGCACCTAGAATTCTTCTATCATTTATAATCAATCAGCAGTTGGATAATAGGGGGTAGCTGCTACCCCAGAACTAACGAAACAGAATTTTTTAATGTGGAACCCAGAATCAGCATACTTAACAGCCACATTAATGTGGAAGAAGGATTCACCTCACTGTACTATAGTGAGACTTTTAGGATTTTCCAGTATTTCAAAGACACCAAGAAGACAAGCTGAAAGGAAACTTAGGCTTGCAGGTGCAGAAGAAAACTTGAAAAAGAAAAGTACTTAGAAGTGGGGAGAATAATGAAGGGCTTTAAAAATGATTACATTTTCAAGAGGTTGATGCTAACACTAAGGAAATGAAATTGAGACCATAAAGGTTACAAACCAGATTCGGCAACTTGCAATTAACCAAGTGTACATATCATGCATTAAGTCACCTATTTTATGCCTCTCTGCCTTTGGGCTTGTTATTTCCTCTGCTAGAAAACCCCAAATTCCATCTTCTTCTCACCCAACCTGACCAACATCTCTTTCGGTTCTGAGGACAAATATGTGCCTCCTCTGGGAAGTCTTTCCTGCCCACCTCCCACCCCCAGGTGTCCCACGTGTGTACTGTACCTTCCTCCATTCTATCATTTATAGGCTTCATATTGTAAATGTTGGCTTATGTTCCTTCTTCAGCACTAGACTGCAAGACCCTGGAGGGTAAGGGCTGCTCAGAAAGACAGGGACAAGGGAAGGCTAGATGATTCTTAGAAAGAACCACTGGATGAACACACGAAGTGAAGGAGCCACTGGAAAGCTGCACGTCGTCCATACGTTGAACAAACATGAAGACTTGTTGCTATTACAAGATGAACTTTCTGGAGTTTAACAAACAGCAGCAATTAGATACATGCAGCTCCAAAGTTGACACTTCACGACCACAATTCAAAGCAGCCGAGCAAACCGGTCCCTTCCATAATTACATGTATTTTATCTTCGACCACGTAACAACTGGTTGAAATTTTCTACATACAAATACCAAGAACGAATTTGTTTTTTCTTCACATGGGCACGAGTAAGCCTAAGTAATTTGGGCAAGTTACTTAACCTGTAACCCCGTTTCTTCATTTGTTAGGAAGAAATGATAAAACTGTTTCCCCGAATTGCTATGATGACCAAAAGTGGCAAAGCACTTCAAAATGCTTTATAAAATTTTGGTGGCAGGTAATAATAGAGATACTATACTTCTATTACTATTAATATTATTCTGCGACTGTATCCCCTCTCTCCCAGCCTCTCTAAAGCACAATAAATTCCAGCAAGTTTAATGAGAAATAACAGAATTTCACGCTTTCAAATTCCAGCAGCATCTGCCCTAACCCAGCATGGCGGCATCTGCTTCTTGCCGTTCCCACCTGTGCCTACGCTAACACAACTGCCCGCTGCGTAGACTCAGCTTTCCCCACGCCCTTTGATGACGTCCCGAACCCGCGCCCGGAAGGCGGGCAGCGCAGGTCTGCGCAGGCGCAACGCGGAGGCGGGTGGGCGGAGCAGGTCGCAATGAGTGGCGGAGGGACGGAGACCCCTGTGGGTTGTGAGGCCACCCCGGGCGGCGGCGACAAGAAGAAGGATTCGCTGGGGACCGCGGGCTCGCCAGCGCATTTCATTATCAAGGGTACGGAGTGGTAGGGCTATCGCTGTGGTGGAGCCCGGCGCTACTCCACTTCCCTAGCGGCGCCCTCTGACCCGGGGCCGTTCCCCAGGGCGCCCCCCCAGCTCCCGGGCGACCTCGCGTTCGTGGGAGGTGCGGGAGTCGCGGCCAGAGCCGGCTCGGTTTCCTACGCCAGGTGCCTCCCAGTAACAACCAACCAACCCAATCCTTCTTACTTTTTCAAAAAGGCCGCGGACGTGAGTCGTGGGCCCCGCCCCTTCTCCCCTTTCCCTAGCCGGGGACCTTGGAGCGTGGAGCTGCTTTGGACGCTGCCTCAAGACCGTCCTATAATGCTTACGGAGGAATCGAGCTTGGGAGTCAGGAAGGGCCTACGCCCCCCTACAGATCGCTTAGGAGTTGGGTGACTGGGTGGTCCGCTTTACCTACTCTGCCTCTGTCTGCTCCTGGTCCATGCAAGGAGTAAATGAGATAACATATATGAAAGCATCTTAAAACATTAAAGCGCTATACAAGTGTACGGATGTCCATTTGTCTTGTCTGCTTTGCCCTGGGAGGTTACATACCGGATTCTCACAGAACCTGAATACCTGGTTCCCAAAGCTCACAACAGCCCTGTTTTCCTGTAGCAGGATCTTTGCCAGTTAGATGCTGCACTTTCTGATCCTCATCCTTTTTTTTTTTTTTTTAATTTTTTATCCTTATCCTTTCTTAACCCTATGCTGATCCCATCTGTTCCAATATCTTGCAGCGTTGAAGCCCTTGTAGGATGCCAGAGTCCTTCGGTTGCTGGCCTATTTCATTTTCCCCTTATTTGTCAAGATTGTAGACAGCTCCAGCACAGCTGGCTGTGGCTATTTTTAGACTTCGGGTTGTCTCTTAAATCTGGTTAGGAGTGTGGGAGTGGTGCCTGAGTGTAAGGACTAAATTATAAATGTTTGTATGTGCTATCGTAAGTGAACTGCTACTTAAAAATGTTTTTAATTGCAGTGAAATAGATGTGACATGGAATTTATCTTCACCATTTTTAAGTGTACAGTTCAGTGGCATTAATACATGCACATTGTTGTGCATCTATTACCGCCACTCATCTCCATAACTTCATCCTCCCATATTGAAACTCATGGTACCAGTGAATCACTAACTCAACATCCCCCCTTCCCTCTTGTCTCTGGCGACCACCATTCTGCTTTCTGTTTCTGTATGTGACTACTCTAGGTAATTCATATACATGAAATCATACAGTGTTTGCCCTTTTGTGACTGGCTTATTTCACTATGCATAATGTCCTGAAGGTTTATCCATGTTGTGGCATGTGTCAGAATTTCTTTCCCTTTAAAAGCTAAATAATATTCCACTGTATGTATAAACCACATTTTATGTATCCATTCACCTCTGGATGGACCCTTGGGTTACTTGCACCTTTTGGTTATTGTGAATAATGCTGCTGTGACCACAGGTATGCAGTTATCTGTTTGAGTCCTTGCTTTCAGTTCTTTCCAGCGTATGTATACCCAGAGCTGGAATCTCTGGATCAAATGATAATTCTTTTTTTAATCTTTGTCTTCAGTAATCGCTGCACTGTTTTACAGTCTCACTCACAATGCACAAGGGCTCCAATTCTCTATATCCTCACCAGCACTTGCTATTTTGTGTCTTTGGCAGTGGCCCTCCTAATGGGTATGAAGTTCTGTCTTGTAGTTTTAATTTGCATTTTCCTAATGATCAGTGATGTTGAGCATCTTTTTATGTGCTTATTGGCCATTTGTATATCTTCTTTGGAGAAATGTCTATTCAAGTCCTTTGCCCGTTTTTCAATCAGGTAGTTTTTTGTGTTGAGTTGTAGGGCTTCTCTATATAGTCTGGATATTAACCCTCTTGCTCATGGCGATTTGCATATATTCTCTCCCATCCCGTGGGTTGCCTTTTCACCCTGTTGATTGTAGCCCTTGATGCATAGTTCTATTTTCATGTATTTTTTTTTTTGAAAAAGATAATTCAAGGAAGGTTTTTCAAGTTAATTGAAAATTGAGTTTTAATTAAAAATATGTCTAGAATTTCCTTGGCTTTTTTTATGGAACCATTCAGTCTTTTCATTCTGAAAAGCTGTTTTTAATTCATCCTTATTTAGAGACCATCGGCTGTGAACAGATCATTGTTGAATTTTATTGCCAGAGTCTCGTGAAAGGGAAACATAAATAAATGATTTCAGTACTTGTGCCCTGGGTTTTTAAGGGTTTCTGGCCCATGGTTTGGGTGTTAGGAGGTAAGGACTGGGAAACAGGAAGGGCTTCTTGGACACCGGAGTCTCTGATCTGAGTCTTAAAGAATCAGGTGTTAACAGTTAAGAAAAGAGGGCAAGGCTCTTTTGAACTGAGTTTGGAACAGCATGAGCAAAGGTGTGGAGGCCTCAAACAGCATGGCATGTTCGGGAAACTACATACATTGCTACAGTATGACTCTGAGAGAGGTGGAGTTTGGTGAAAATCAGACCATAGAAGACTTCTTACTTTTTCAGGGGGATTAGACTTTTTTTTGAGTGGCAGGAAACCATCCAGCAGTAAGTATGAGAATCATGTGGTTTGATGTGTATTTTAAATAAAGCACTCAGGCAGATAACCGTGTTTGTGAATTTGCCTAATTGCTAAAATGAATTTGTAACTCCAAAGTCAATACTGATGGTGCTTTCATGGTCATTCCCACATGCATAGACTAGAGAAAAATTTGAGTCTCCCTACATGCACATTTGTAGTTGAGACTGAACAAGGCAATGCCCTGCTTTTCGTTTTAGCTCTTATACTATAAGTAAGTGTCCTTTTTGCTTTTTATTTAGTGCCATATTTTTCGCATTTTTGTGCTTTTTGATGGTGATTTTGCTTTTTAAAATGATCCCCAAAGTGTATAGTGCCGAGTTTTCCCTCAGCACAAGAAAGCTGTGGTGTGCCTTACAGAGAAAATAACTGTGTTAGAGTTAGAGTGCTGTTTGGTGCGAGGTAAATGTTGATCAGTCAACAATCCAGAAAAAAGAAGGACATTCACCAATTTGTGTGTTAGGCCGTTCTGGAATGTGCCAAAGTAGCATTTATAGTGTGCGATGAAGTGATGGGAAAGCAGCTAACTTTGTGGATTCCTGAGATGATTGAGAGAGTGTAGTGGACAGCATTTTTGTGAGGCTGAAAGCCAAAGAAATTCATGGTCAGCTGGGTAAGGACAGGAAAATGTTAAACCCTTCTGGCCTGGGGCTGGCTGTACTTTCAGAGGTGGTACAGTATGAAAAATGTTCGACCTAACACTCAGGTGAAGTAGGTTATGCGGGTACAAATAACCGGTAAGTGTTACACAGGAGAAATTGTTACACTGGAAGAGCAGATTTTGGAATGCTGAGACTGGCATGTCTTACAAGGATGTTGGTAAACAAACCTGTGCGATACAAATGGCATTTTGATTTGGCAGAAATGTGCCGAGAGGCCTGCAGGAACCTAAGCCTGTATTTCCTCTAGAAGCAGTAGCCCAGTACTTGCTAGTTCAGTGTTCGAGGCAACTTTATAAACATTATTGCAAATGACAAGAACTCTGTGGAGTGGGTGACAGAGAGGAGTGACTGTGTTCGAATAGTGCCAGTGAGACAAGCAGGGATGGAAGAGAGGGAATGGATCTAGAAGTAGTGAGGAAGAGTAACATCTGTTTGGTGATGCAAGGGATGTTATCAGAAGAAATTGCAGTAAATTGTTCCGTATATTACATTAAAAGGCCTGGAAATTCAGGGCCAGAGGAGAAAATTCTTTTATTAGATAATGAGAGATCTACACTTGACCGTCCCTTCTTGTTCCATAGCCACACAGCATATTGATCTTCCGGTTAAAGTGCTTATCTCTGTCTTTTGTGTGAAAGGATATTTGTCCAGCTCCCACATTAGAGTATGAACTGTTGGAGGACAAAAGATTATATCAAACAACAAAAGAATGCTTTGCAGGTAGTAAGGTTAGGGTCGAATTCAAGTGAGTATTTGTAGCTTACATTTACGCTCTCAGACTTGGAGAATTTGTAGTCCTTGGGACTTCTGCATTTTAATGTGCTTGCTTTGTTGTTATAATGTTATAACAAGACTAGTTGCTTAATTTCTGTGGTCATGTGTATTTTCTCCCCAGATCTTTACTCTCTTAAATTTGGGGGCACAGTCAGGGTTTTAGAAGTAATCATTATCCACTTCTAAACAGAACTGAATTCTCTCCCCAAAGGCCTAGTAAGTTCTCATTATATCAGGCTGCAGAAGACCTCCCCAAATAACAAAGCTTAATGGCTTCTCCATCACATAGAGAAATACATGTTCACTCATATGTCTTCTGTGGATTAAATAATTTGGTCTCTGAGATACTCACTGGAAGAGAGATACAGTTTCAGGACAATATAGTTAGTAGTATGCTAGAAGTAATTGCTCCAGGTGCTTTGGGAACAGAAAGTAGGGGCATTCCTTGAAAACTAGGAGGAAGCTGAATAGAAGGAATGAAAATCTCAAGGAAGTGTGATGTCTGAGCAGTTTTGAAGGAAGAGCAGAGGTTGGGGAAGGGTTCCAGAGCATGGACTATGGCAAGGACTCATGAGGAGCATGATGTGTTTGGAAAACTGCAAGTAGTTCAGAATTGCGAATGTGGGGGACAGGAGGCTGGAGGCAGACATGGAGGACCGTATATGGCCACTAGGAGGCTTGAACCTCAGCCTGTCAGCCAGTCGTGTTTCAGACACTGGTGTTTATTGAAATGTGAACAGATACTCTTTGCCACATAGGTTCTCTTATCAAAAAAGGTCCATAAATTTCTGCATACTGTAGCCCTCACTTGGGTGTTAGTAATTCATATAAGTAAACTATAGGCTCCCAGATAAGGTATTTACCCAGATGAGGTAAAGGAACGTGTCTAACTTGATTTTATCTCATGTTTCCCAAACCTAACTAAGCGTAGAACTTTTTTTTTTTTTTAATGAGCTCCTATTATTTTCTTACAGAAGTGTTCTGGGTAATGAATGAATCATTGAAGGACTTAAATAGAAGTAATACTTTTCTTTATATTTTTTTACTTAACATTTCCCAATATGTAGCCTATTAAAACTCCTTAAATAAAGAATTGAAACGTTGCCCCATTGCATGTCCACAAAAATAAAAAATTAGAGGAACAGGTTATGTCAGTAAATGAACATGAATGTTACATGTTCTTATTTGGAGATTTAATTTCCTCCAGGAGTTTTGAGGTTTACTTCTTAAACTATATAGTTGTTACAAAGTAGGATGAATAGGATGGCTTACCAAAAACAGTTTAAAATTCACAACTTTTTCCCTTAATGTTAGCTTTTTCAGACTTAACAAAAAGTACAGAGACCTGTAATGCATACTCACCACCCATCTTAATAAATAAACATTCAAAGCCCACTGGGTACTTTGCTCTAATTGCATTGCTCTCCCTCCTCCCTAAAGGTAACCACTGTCTTGGTTTTGCTGTTTATTGTTCTCATGCATTTCTTTCTAGTTTTGTTGCTGCTGTATGTGTCCCAACAGGAAGTGTCTTTTTGCATATTTTTTAAGTTTATATAAAATGGCTTTATCCTTCTAAAACTTGCTTTTTTGTTGAGCATTATCTTTGTGGGATTTATCCATGCTAGTAAATGTAACCCTTGTGTATTCATTTCTACCTGCTGATTTATAGTATTCCATTGTATGAGTATGTTTAGATTGTTTCCTTTTTTTCTTCTTTTGACATTACACTCTTGCTGTAGTAAACATTTATAAATGTCTTTCATTTGTGTAAGAGTTTTTCTGGAGCAACACATAGGCATGAAATTGCTGGGTATACATGTCTGGAGCTTTTTCAGATATTGCCAAATTGCTCTCAGAAGTACTTATATCAATTTACTGGCCGTGGATGAGATTTCCTCTCAATCCAAGTCTAAACTAGATTTTGACCTACATCTATTCATGGGAATTGGCAAGAGTAAAACAAACTAAAGATACTAGAGACTGTGCCACCCAGCGTGGATTAACTCTGAATTTCATTTTGTCTTTATAGACCTTGGAGAAATTCATTCAAGGCTTTTAGATCACAGACCAGTTGTTCAAGGAGAAACCCGTTATTTTGTGAAAGAATTTGAAGTGAGTATTTAAAACTTGTTTTGTAAAGATACTGCCCTAATTGTTAGTATGTTAATGTGCAGAAGGGGACTTCTCTAGTTTTAAAATCTCTGATTTCCATTCGTGTGTTCATAAAATAGGCAAAGTAAAACTCATTCAGAGGCATTAGCATTCATGGAAGGAGCATAAGACTAGGCAGCAGGAGACTTGCACTCAAGTGCTGGGGCCTACTCTGGAGTATTCACTACCTGTTGGTCTCAGTTTTCCTCATCTGTAAAATGAGATATAGTGAAAAAAAGATTTTAAAGACTGGTGTGTATAGGTCTTCCAGATCCATTTGCTGTATTTTTTTCTCAGTTGGAGCATGAGCACCCACCCAAAGTCCTCAGGTTAAAACATGAGACTCATCCTTGGCTGTTCTTACCCAGTTAGGGCCCACTTTCAGTGATCATTTCTTTTGGCTGTTACTCATAAATCTCCATCCCTTCTGATTTGTGTGCCTGCTTCATCAGTGCAGTCAAATCCAGTCCTTACTGTGCTGCCAGAGTGCTCTTACGTTATTTCACTTTTTAAAACCCTTTAATAATATTGCTGTCTACAGGATGAAGTCCAGGCATCATCCTTCTATAGGCCCCTCTACCTTGCTGGCTTTACTGTCCGCCACTGAGCGTTTCATGCTGTCCTCCAGCAATACTGATGCACCAGCCTGGCATCCTGTTTCATATTACTGGTGTTTTACACATGTATAATTGGTTCATTGTGCATTCAACAGTAACGTCCTGAGCTACTGTCAGATAGATGGTAAATGGTGTTGCACAAGAAAATTTCATGATTCTCTGTAAGTTGGGGTGCTATTTTCAGATAAGACTCCAACCAAACAGGAAGTCTAAACCTGCCAAAAGGAAAGAACCTTTTCATAAATCCTTTAAAACTACAGAAAGCCTGTAGCCCAGGGCACTCAAGATGAGGGACAGAGCTGCAGCATCAGATACATTTCTGAGTTCAACAGACTCTTACTTAAAATCTACGTAATACCTAGTTCACAGCATGAGTGTAAAGATTAAAGGTTACATGTGCACACAATGCATGTGTCTGTATGTGTATATCTTAGAATATTACCTGGTATCTAAGAATAAATGTTAGCTGTCTTCATCATTACTGTTTGGTGGGATACAGATAATCTGGGACACACAGAATATTATCCAGAGATGATTCCCTTATCATGCTATGTGAAGATTACCAGTTCCTTAGTGAGAATAAAGTCTGGGGGTGGCATGGTTGGGTTCTGTGCTTAAGAGTCTTTCAAGGCTAAAATCAAGGTGTTGGTCAGACATTGTTCTTATTTGAAACTCAAGAGTCCAGTTCTTTTCCCTGGTACAATGAAGTTCCCATTTCCTTATTTGCTATCAGCCAAGGGCCCCTCTGAACTCCTAGAGGCCACTCACATTCCTTGGCAGGTGGCCCCTGCCGTCTTCAAAGCCATAAATTGTGGGCACCTGGTTGGCTCAGTTGGTAGAGCATGTGACTCTTGATCTCAGGGTTGTAAATTCTACCCCCACAGATGTACTTAAAAGAAACCAAAAAACAAAAACAAAACTGTAAGTCAGTCTCACTGACGTGGAGTCCCTCCCTCTTACGCTTGCTAGGAAGAGTCTGGACTCTGTAAAGGACTCCCCTGATTAAGTCAGGGCCACTGAAGATCATCTCCCTTTCTTAAAGTTAGCTGATTTGGGACCTTAATAAATCTGTGGAATATATATACAGTAGCACCTAGGTTAGGGTTTGACTGAATAACTGAGAGAAGGTGTGTATACACCAGGGGTGGGAGTCTTAAGGGCCATCTTAGATTTTTCCTACCATACGCTCTTGTAAATACATGATACTTTCTTGTTATTTGTTTATTGCTTGTCTTCATTAGAATAGAGGTGCTGTAAGAGTCAGGACTCCTCATTGTATAAAAATGCCTTATTCTCCATTGTATTAAAAATGCCTAAACCAGGGGTGCCTGGGTGGCTCAGTCAATTAAATGTCTGACTCTTGATTTTGGCTCAGGTCATGATCAGGTTGTGAGATCAAGCCTTGTGTCGTTCTCCGTATTCAGTGGGGAGTCTTCTTGGGATTCTCTCTCTCCCCCTTCACATGCATACACACTCTCATAAATAAACAAATCTTTTTTAAAAATGCCTAAACCAATGTCTGATGCATTACAGGTGCCTAATATGATTCAAAAGAACAAGCAGCAGCGCCTTGACTAAAACTGAGTTTTCTGATGTCTGCTAATGTCATAAGTCATCTTTTTCATAAGAGTGAAAAGTTACACATTGCTAATTAGTGGCTGAGTTATCCCTAGAATATGTGTCATTGTACTTACATCAGTGTTCTTTAAATAATGTAGATGGTTTCTGTGAAAGGGCCATCTATACAAGTGAAGCTGAGTGTTGAGTGGCATATGAAAGAAGTGTTACATTTATGCAGTTGATTATCTTATGTTCAAGAGCTCACTTCCTGTAGAAGTCAACACCTCTTTTAACTGGGATAGAAGATAGTTGCCAAGAGAAGATGGGCTTGTGTCTGAGAGGAAAGGAATTACCTGCATTCCACATCCTGAAGCCTTCCAAGGTCTTTTTGGAAAGGAAGCTATGTTGAGTGGAAAAAGAACATGGGTCTTGGAGCTTGACGTCTCTGAGTTCAAATCCTGCTCCCCCCTTACCAGCTATGATTACCTGCTTTACTAAGGCTTAAGGTGCCTACTTAATAATGAAGCGATAGTATATACTGTGCATTATTTGTGAGGATTGAATGGTATGTTATTTTTAAAAATTCCTGACATATAGGTGTTAGATGAATATTGTTAACTGTTACTATTAATAATGAGAAAGATGGTAGCAAGTATAGTCAAATAAAAATGTTTTCATTCAGAATTTGCAATAATTTGAACGAGATTGGGTTCCATTTTAGGGAAGATAGAGATTTGCTAAGCAAATGACATGATCATTATATTAGAAAAATGTTTACTAGAGAGTAAAATGATCACACCAGGTGTGATAGAAACAAGCTTATTTTGTAAGTGTCTTGAGCAGTTGTTTTGTGTGAGGCATGATGTCAGGAACCAGTGCTGTACTGGTGAAGAAGACAGGCACAGACCCACCCTTCATGAAGCATTCTCATATTGTCATTAAAGACTGGCCTCTGAAGGACTCAAAAATATCTTGTCAGCTAAGTTGAAGTGGTTATCTTCAACTAAGTGTAACATAACTCCTTTAAATTTTTAAAAAAATTTATTTGAGAGAGAGAACACAAGTGAGCAGGGGGTGGGGGGAGCAACAGAGGGAGGGGGACAAGCAGACTCTGTGCTGAGCACAGTGCCCCATGCGGGGCCTGACCTCAGGACGTGGAGATCATGACCTGAGCTGAAACTAAGAATGGCTTGCACAACTGTCTGAGCCACTCAGGCGGCCCAACTTCTTTTCTTGTCGCATACCTGATCCAGGCTTTTCACATGATAACCTCCTTAGTTGGTCTTCCTGAGGGTTTAGAGTAGCATGGAAACTCTCCTGTATCAGGGTCAACTACCTTGTCTGTGTATTGTGTTCTGACATTTCCCCTCAAATTAGAAGAAAAAAGCTGAAAGCATTTTAGATGCTTTTGATTTGAATATATATCTGCATTATTTACAGCTCTTTTGTATCTTGGTCCAAACAATAACATCCTCTGATTCGTCCCCAGATGGTATGGTTGGGCAGAGAGGAATGGTGAAACAGAGTTAGTAGGACTTTCTAGAACTTTAAATCTCTCTTGCATTTAAATGTAGTTCACTTAAGAAAGCCTGACTAGTATTTCATACTAAAGTTGTTTGTAGTTTCTATATTTCAAAAAGTTAATGCACAGGGGAACAATCATCTTTTTCTTTATAAAATTTTATTTCTAGAAGAGGGGAGTAAATGCCACATGGTGGCAGCATTACTTAAATTATTGAAGTTCTATTATATTTAAGCTCTCTTTTTGTGTGTGTTAGTATTTCTAGACAGTTGACTTTCTTCCGACTTTAGTGTAAATCTTTTATATCATTGATTCCAGTGCACAGAGATCTCAGTGGGGCCCTTTCAGTTGCCACAGAGATGTCATGGCCTCTCCATGTGGAACAGTTAGCATTTCTGGAATGCTTTTGGGGTATATGGTATTGTACAGGTTTCTTATTTCTTTCTTTCTTTTTTTTTAGTTTCATAAGTCTTTTAATGGAAAAACTTTTGTTATTGAATCCTAGTTGACCCACAATGTTACATTCATTTCAGGTGTACAACATAGTAATTCAGCAAATCTATATACATTATGCTGTGGTCCCACAAGAGTAGCTACCGTCTGTCACCATACATGCTATTACAATATCATTAATTATATTCCCTGGGCTGTACTTTTTATCCCCATGACCTGTTTATTCATTTCGTTAACTGGAAGCTTATGTCTCCCACTGCCCTTCACCCATTTTTCCCATCTCCCCCACCTCTTTCCCTCTCGTTGCTTATTTCATTTTTAGCAAATTTTATTCTTTGAACCCTTTATTGAATAGTCACTGATTACCTAGGTATATCAGTAAGGAATGTGTTTAGTTACTAGTAACAGATACCTGAAAAACAGTGACTTTTTAACAATTATTTATTTTTCTCTCAATACCCAGAGCCTAGGGCTGGAGTCAGCTTTTTCTTCTAACTTTGCCTTTGCCTCCCTGGAATGTTGCTCCTATCCTTATGCTTATAAGGTAGCTTTAGGAGCTCTAACCATGACATCTGCATTTCATGTGACAAAAAAGAAGGCAGATGAGAAACAGCAAGCAGTCTCTGTACAGGCACATTTACTGCTCCAAATAACATTTGGGGATTGATAGGAAGAAAGGAGAATGGATCCAGAACTAATGCAAGGAGATATATAAAAATAAATAAGAAACAATCTACCTCCAGGAGGTTTACAGTCTAGGGGAAAAAAAGACATATAAACAATAAATTTTTACGGTGGAATTTTTAATGATAAAATAAGCACAAAGCACTTGAGATCTCAAGAGGAAACAACTCCAGAAGCAACTCCCAACAGAGCCGGGAGGAAAATTTTCATGGGGGGGGGGGAGTGGTATTTGCACTAAGAAATAAAAATGGATGTCAGCCGTAGGAAAAAAAAAAAGTGGAGAAAATGATTAAAATTAGAGTCCAAAAAAAAAAAAGTATTCAAATAAGTACAGTAATTACAGAGTCGGGAGAGATTGTATCCATGAGTTTGAATGTGGGTTGAATTGATGAAGAGAAAAATCCCTTAAAAGGCAGAACAAAACTAGAATTTTACTTGACATCCTGATCTCTCCTTTTTGGTTAGATTATTAGAGTAACCGTCAGATTATTAAATATCAGGATAAAGTCTGTCCCATATAGCATGTAATAGACACACACACAATATACAGTTTTAAATCTTTTGGGACTGACTGGTGTAGTGATTGAAAGAAAATTTTTAAATTATTGTATTGGTCTTTCATTTCCTTTCTAATGTCAAATTATATCTTAAGTATAAATATTTTAGTAACTGTACTAATAATAATTGGTAGCATTTTGTTTAGAGGGAGGAGTGAGTACAAGTAGGGGGGAAGGGATGGGGGAATCTCAAGCAGGCTCTACGCTCAGTGCAGAGCCCGACAGGGGGCTCAGTCTCAAGACCCTGAGCTGAAATCAAGAGTTGGATGCTTAACCAACTGAGCCACCCGGGTGTCCCCATTGGTAGCATATTTAAGCACATAGTGGCAGGTACTGTTTTAAGTACATTACATGAGCGACTTGTTATTAATTTTAACTTAAAAATTAACTGTATATGTAATTTCATGGGGTGTTACACATCAGAAACCAAACTTCATTAGTGCTAAGAGTTGTTCTGAGAATTTATGCCCCAGAAGCCCCAGAATATATGTGTGTGTGTGTATATATATATACACACACACACAATTAAATGGAGGGGCTCCTGGGTGGCTCATTTGGTTAAGCAGCCAACTCTTGGTTTCAGCTGAGGTCATGATCTCAGGGTCCTGGAATCAAGTCCGGTGTCGGGCTTCCCACTCAGTGGGGAGTTGTCTTCTCTCCTCCTCCCTCTCCCTCTGTTCCTCCTGCATGCTGTCTCTGTCTCTCAAATAAATAAGTCTTTTAAAAAAATAAATAAATGGATGTTAATTTACAGTCTTCCTTTTGTAATAAGTGTCAACAGTACACCGTGGTCAAAAATATCAGCATAAAAACAAGCATATACCAGAAGGTAAGTTTAAGGGCAGAGACTGTTTCTAACATCCTGTCTTATATAACTCCATCATTGGGCCTATTCGTTGCTTAAATGAATGAAGCTACAAACTCCCTTTCTACAATGTGAGACAACCAGTTTGCCTGCTAGAAGAAATAACCCTCTAAATAAGTGGTTCTTAATTTTGTTTTATTGAAGTATAATTGACACATGTTACATTAGTTTCAAGTCTACACATAGTAATTCAACAAATCTATATGTTATGCTATGCTCACCACAGGTATAGCTACCATTCGTCACCATGCAGTGCTTTACAATACCATTGACTATATTCCCTGTGCTGTGCTCTTTATCCTTGAGACTTATTCATTCCATAAGTGGAAGCCTGTACTTGTTACCCCCTTCACTCATTTTGCCCATTCCCCCTTCACCCTCCCCTCTGGCAACTCTCTCTTTGTTTTCTGTACTCATGGGTTTATTTCTGCTTTTTGTTTGTTTTGTTTTTTTGTTTTTAGATTCTACATATAAGTGAAATCATATGGTATTTGTCCTTTTTTTTTTTTGAATGATTGATTTGGTGGCAGGGAGGGACAGAGGGAGAAGAAGAGAATCCTCAACTAGTCTCCCCAGCGAGCATGGAGCCCCATGGGGGGCTCAGTGTCACGACCCTGAGATCATGACCTGAACCAAAATCAAGAGTCTGATGCTAAACCAACTGAGCCACCCAGGTGCCCCCGTTCTTTTCTGTCTGACTTATTTCACTTAGCATAGTACCTGCTAGGCTCATCCATGTTGTTGCAGATGGCAAGATCTCATCCTTTTTTATGGCCGAGTAATATTCCTCTGTGTGTGTGTGTGTGTGTGTGTGTGTGTGTGTGTACACACATCTCATGTCTTCTGTATCCATTCATCTATTAATGGACACTTTGGTTGCTTCCATATCTTAGCTATTGTAAATAATGCTGCAGTAAACATAGGGGTGCGTGTATTTTTTCAAAAACAGTGTTTTCATTTTTTTGGGGGGTAAATACCCAGTAGTGGAATTACTGAATTGTATGTTATTTCTATTTTTAACTTTTTGAAGAACCTCCGTACTGTTTTCCACAGTGGTTGTACCAATTTGCATTCCCACCAACATATAAGCTTTCCTTTTTTCCATGTCCTTGCCAACACTTGGTGTTTCTTGTCTTCTTGATTGTAGCCATTCTGACAGGTGTGAGGTGATATCTCATTGTGGTTTTGATTTGCATTTTCCTGTTGATGAGTGATGTTGAGCATTTTTTCATGTGTCTATTGGCTGTCTGTATGCCTCCAAAAAAAAAAAAAAGGCTATTTGGGCCTTCTGCCCATGTTTTAATTGGATTATTTGTTTTTTGGTGTTGAATTGTGTAAGTTCTTTATATATTTTGGATATTAACGCCTTATCAGGTATATCATTTGCAAATATCTTCTCCCATTCCGTAGGTTATCTTTTCATTTTGTTGATAGTTTCCTTTGCTGTGCAGAAGCTTTTTTTTTTTTTTTAAGATTTTATTTATTTATTCGACAGAGATAGAGACAGCCAGCGAGAGAGGGAACACAAGCAGGGGGAGTGGGAGAGGAAGAAGCAGGCTCATAGTGGAGGAGCCTGATGTGGGGCTCGATCCCATAACGCCGGGATCACGCCCTGAGCTGAAGGCAGACGCCCAACCGCTGTGCCACCCAGGCGCCCCCTGTGCAGAAGCTTTTTACTTTGGTGTAGTCCCATAGCTTATTTTTGCTTTTGTTGCTTTTGCCTAAGGCCAATATTAAAGAGATCACTGCCTGTGTTTTCTGCTAGGTTTTTTAGGTTTCAGGTCTCACATTTAGGTCTTCAATCCATTTTGAGGTTTTTTTTGTGTACAGTGTCAGAAAGTGGTCCAGTTTTATTCTTTTGCACGTGGCTGTCCAGTTTCCCCAGCACCATTTATTGAAGAGACTATCTTTTGGTCATTGCATATTCTTGCCTCCTTTGTGAAAGCTTAATTGAACATATAAGCATGGTTTTATTTCTGGGCTCTCTATTCTGTTCCATTGATCTATGTGTGTATTTTTGTACCAGTACCATACTGTTTTGATTACTACAGCTTTGTAGTATATCTTGAAATCTGCAATTATGATACCTACAGCTTAGTTTTTCTTTCTCAAGACTGTTTTGGCTATTCGGGGTCTTTTGTGGTTCCGTGTAAATTTCAGTATTATTTGTTCTATTTCTGAAAAATGCTATTGGTGTTTTGATAGGGATTCTTAACTTTATATTTTATTTTAACTTTGATAGTGTTTCTTAACTTTAGTAGGTCATCGTCTCCTTGGAGAATTTTTTTCTCCCAGAAAAATATGTAGAGGACATATATATTCAATTTGAGTACAATTTCAGGGGCATTCTGGAATCCCAATGCCCATCCATGGACCCTAGAGTAAGACCTATACTCTGAATAGAACTGCAGAACTCCCCTCTCTGTTCTTAGTTGTCTTTATATTTGAATCGAGAGACCACTTGTTTGCATCTTGATAAAGAAAAAATGTACCATAAGGAATGCAATAATCTCTCTGGTCTTGATTCATTCAGATTCCAGTGCTGTGGGGGGAAGGTGGCAGCAGCTATGACATAGTTGGTTTTTTCGCTTCAGTCTGTTTACAGAGATGGAGCAACTAGGGTAGCAAAACCAAGCAACATCTGTAATAAAACCAGAGGACAAGGTATCCCCCAAATACCAAATGACCAAATGACCAACAGCTAAAAAGCTTCTGCGGAATCAGAAACTAGAGGAAGATGTGGAAGAACGGCCAAGGGTCTTGTGAAGCCTTGAATGCTAGAAAACCTCAAAATTACCATCAGGAATGCTTGAAGGGCCATTCTGAGGGGAAAGCAGAAGAGGGGACTTCACAGGCTCTAATTTCTGAGTGAGCAGTAGCAGACCATAGGAAAGTCTAATGGCCTCCTGTGAGTTTGAAACTCACAAAGCAAAACACCCTTCTAGAACAAGGCCCTGTACCTTAGAGAAACTAAAGGAGATTGAGTACTTTGTTGAACAGCAGAAAAAGTGAGTTCTAGAACTTTGAAGTTAGAAAGGCTGTCCTGACCACACCTCCCTTCTAAAAATAGAGGAAAACTAATTTCACTTAAAAGTAAGCAGGAGTCAAATCCCATAACAATAATGTCCTTTTAAGTCAATGAGTGTAAGTGTGACCACAAAAAAAGATAAAAACTGTATGTAACCTAATATTTTAAAATGAGCTTGGGAAACATAAGAAAATTATTAGAAGTGAGGAAAGAATGGTATAAATCAGGATCAGAAAAGCTCAAAATTGATCGGCTAAAACAGAAATGGAAAAAATGGAAGGTGAAAAATTCAGGAAAAAGAAGTTTTAAAAATTATTTCAGGAATGAAAACTGAAAGGAACTCAAGAGTGAATAAACACAATGAATAGTCCTTATGTAAAATTTAAAGGACATAGCAAAAGAGATGAAAAGAATTCAAGAGAAAGGAGTAGTTATTGATAGTAAATACAGAAGATGTAATACTATATATGCCTGATAAGCAGCCTCTAGAGAAGAAAGCCAAAGCAATATAATAGAACAAATGTGAAAACTAAAATTTAAGAAAACTTTCTTGAAATAAAATACTAGTGAAATTTTATGGAATGACACACTGCTGTCAGGGAAAATTAGCCCAGAACAGCCTACACTGAGAAATTTTTTAATCTATTGGATTTTATAGGAAAACAAAAATTCTTTGGGCATTTAGCCAAAATGGCTAAGTCTTTTATTAGGGGAAGAAAATCTGATTGTTAACAGATTTATCTGTCTTATGCCAGAAGACAATGGATTTGAACAGCCAGGGATTTTATGTCTAGCCTAACTGACCCCCAGCTATAGGGACCACAAATCCACTGTTGCTGGGTCATGCAGGACTCTGCAGATATTGTTCAAATGAGCCTTTCCTGAGGAACCTATTATGTAGTCAACAGAGTGAGTTTCAGATGACCAAAATAATTGGCAAGACTTCTACCTAACAATAGTTGATAAACATTAAATATATATTTACTTACAGAACTAAGACTGAATGGCAGTTGTAAGGGAGAGAGTGTAACATGCAGCGGCTACTTTCTGACAGTGCAGACTCGGTCTATCAGAAAGTGGAGGCGGTGGGAAGGGTATATGAAAAGTAGAATATCATCTCCTGTTGCCTTATAAATACTAACTGGGAGTAAAAGGATACTGTTTCACATTGGATCCTGAAGGAACCCAGAGAAGGAGATGATCCTAATAGTAATATTGCTTATCATAGGGAACCAGTAGATAGTAACCAAACAGTGGAGACCAAGGGTATTATATAAAGTATTAATATAAACATAACCATGAGAACACAAATGCCAGATTCTTCTCAGTACTGAAAGAGATAGCAAAAGAGAGAGAACAAATAGACCACATGACTACACGGAAAAAGATTATATGCAGTTGTGTGTGTGCATTTATGAGATTCCCTCATAAAGAGAAATAAGAATAGTCTGTATATCATGTTTCCATTTAAGAAGGGAGGAATTGGAGATATACTTACACATACATAAGAATAAATATGATGGGAGAACAAAGGCAAAGAGAAAAAATTAAATTTCCTTACAACCTATAGCCCATTGACAAATCTTTGGGACAGGCAGAGTGACCTTCTCGGAACTCAGCTGCCTCCATGTTAATACTTTGCTCAGGGCAAAAGGTAGCCTTAGCTTTATATTAGCCTGACCTTCAGGATCCTGTAAGTCTCCTTTAACGTATAAAAATTCCTTTGGAAACTTCCTTTTCTCTACCCCTATATCTCTTTATACATTAGCAATCATCCTCCAAGCATGTGGCCCTCTGATAAATGTCTGAAGGGTCTCATGACTAAGGGTTTACGAGACAGTAGTAAGTGACCTTTTCCTCATAACAGCTAGCCCCTGAAGGTCCTGGAAACCTTGCTTCCAAATTCCTTAGAGGAACATGTCTGTGGTCATACCACCCTGAACACACCTGATCTCAAATTCCTTAGGGGCTTACGCTATCCCTAACCTCCTCCCAACTTAAAAGTATATAATCAATCAATCCTTACAACCCCAGTGCAGCTCTTTCTGCCCACGGGTTCTTTTTTTTTTTTTTTAAAGATTTTATTTATTTATTCGACAGAGATAGAGACAGCCAGCGAGAGAGGGAACACAAGCAGGGGGGGTGGGAGAGGAAGAAGCAGGCTCATAGCGGAGGAGCCTGATGCGGGGCTCGATCCCATAACGCCGGGATCACGCCCTGAGCCGAAGGCAGATGCTTAACCGCTGTGCCACCCAGGCGCCCCGACTGCCCACGGGTTCTATCCCCATGATTTAATAAAACCACCTTTTGCACTGAAGACACTTAAACAATTCTTTCTTGACCATTCACTCCGAATCCCAACATTTTTGCATTGAGTACATCCACATACACGTTTATATATGCTTGTGTATATATAGAGATCTATGTATATATGCACACACATGTATGTATGTGGGTGTATATCCTTATACTTAAGACAGCGGTAGGATAAAGTTTTAAAATAATTACCAAAAGAGAGAGTTAGGAAGGAATACAATGCAAAGGACATGGATAGAAGCTAGACTTTTTTACATGTATATATATATTTTATAGATGTAATTTTGGAGACATGTAAATATTTTACATAAAAGAAAATTAAGTTTTAAGGAACAATCCCTAAAAATCAAGTAAAATGTAAAAAAGCAAACCTGTGTTTCTGGATGGTGGCATTGCCATGCAGAAAGAAACTGTTCCAAGTAACTTTAAAACACAGCAGTTTGTACATTTCTGGTGGAATATCCCTTCAGAACAGCAGCAGCAACAGCACACAAACCCTTAAGCTGTTTTCAGCAATCATTTTGTTGAAGCTAGTGTCGTCATTGTCATTTGAGTGAAGTGGAGATAAAGCAGATGAGTAGTTCTGTTGGTGTTTTTTTTATTATTAATTAAATTTAATTAATTAAAATGTATCTTTTAAAAAACACATAACCTATTTTGTAGCCTTGTCCACTGAAAGGCCTAGAAATAATGACTGACCCAGTAGCAGTGAATACCCCTAGTGATCATTCTCTAAATACCATTTCTAAATATTAGTGGTGTTTAGAGACCTGTTGATTCCAAGTCTGAGTCCAGAAATGTATGAGGTGAGCCTGGAGCACGCAGTTCTACCAGAAAGCAAAGCGGCTACTAAAGACATAGAATTTTGTCTGAAGCATTGTAGAGCCAACTTGACTGGGCTCCCACCGGACAAAGATAGGACAGTTTGAACACCAGTAAGGAAAAATGCTGTAATGGCTTGAAAACTTCAAATATGTTAATTCTCTGAGTCATAGGAATGCGTAGAAACAAACAGAAACCTTTAGAGAATACTAGGGAACCAAATCATTATTTTTAAAACTGTTAAATAAGAGGAAATAATCAAGTGTTTTATTTTGCCTTTCACATGTAAGCATTCCTCAGAGTAACCCAGTAGTTGAGGGGAAATTTCTCTTTACAGAGTATTCCTGCTGATAAACAAAGACGGAATGCTACCAACATCCTGCTGAAAGTACAGAGCCCACCTCTGAAATATCCTTGCAAACAAAAAAACAAAACCCTGAATCTGATGAAGCCTCTAGTTCTAACTACTAATTTACAGGAAAGAGAACAGACAAAGGGATATGTTAAATTACACCACGGGGATTTATTCAGCCAAATAACAGACTGTGGGAAACTACAGAACAGATGACTCACTTTTTTTCAACAAATTGCAAAGAAAAAAGTGATGGAGGGGAAATCTATAGATTAAAAAAGATTTACGAAACATATTAACCATTTTCAGTATATAAGTTTTATTTCAATTTTGGTTTAAACAGGGATTAAAAAGAACATTAATGGGACCTTTGAGGAATGGGAATACTACCTTGATATTTAATAGTGTTAAAGAATTATTGAGTGTGTGTGTGTGTGTGTGTGGTGTGTTGAGAAGGGGACAGAGAGGTGGTCTTACTGAATTTTTTTTTTAGAAGAGGAGTCTTTGTTTTTTAAAGATGTTGAATTATTTACAGTTGAAATGATGTGTTGTTTGGGATTTGCTTTAAAAGAATCTAGGATTGTGGGCAGGAGAATGTATGCAGTATTACAGAGGGAACAAAATAAGCCAGGAGAGTTCAGAATTGTTGATTGGTGATAAGTACAGGATTCACTTTTGATTCTTTCTCAACCTTCGTATAACTTTTTCATTTTTACTACGGAAAGAATTACGGTAAAAATCTGGCCATAGTGATGTAGGAAAGACATTAGGGTTCGAAGCCAACGGCGAAGAAAGAATTCTTGAGATGTCTTTGGTGCAAAAAGGTGATTTTATTGAAAGCACAGGGACAGGACCTGTGGGCAGAAAGAGCTGCACCGGGGTCATGAGGAGTGGCCCATTATATACTTTCAAGTTGGGAGGGGGTTAAGAACAGCGTAGTCTCTAAGGAATTTTGGAAGCAAAATTTCCAGGACCCTGAGAGGGCTAGCTATTGTTAGGAAAAAGTCATTTATTACCATCTAATAAAACCTTAGTCATGAGACCCTTCAGATGTATATTGGTGGGCCATGTGGTTGGGGGATGATTGCCAACATCTATCTTGGGGTTTTAGAGATAAAGGAAATTTCTGAAGGAATTTTTATGCTTTAAAGTAGACTTACAGGATCCTGGTGGGGTTGGGGGAGTGTCAGGCTAGCATTGCCTTTTGCCCTTAGCAAAGTATTCACATTGAGGCAGTTGAGTCCCTAGAGGAATGTCACTCTGCCTGTTTCAAGGACTTGTCCGTGGGCTCTAGTAGGTAAGGAAATTTAATAATTTTTATTCTGCCTTTGTTTCCCACATCAATAGCTGCTCCATAAGAATGTCTCAGAACAAAATAAAAACCTCAGTAATACAGCTAACTTATTATTACCCTACAACCAAGTTTATCACCCTTCTTTTTTAAATAAACTTTTTATTTTGTATCAATTTCAGACTGATAGTAAAGTTGTTAAGGTAGTATAAATAGTTCTCGTGTACCCCTCACTCAATTTCTCTCCCTATTAATGTCTTATATAATGGGTAAAAACTAAGAAACTAACATTGATACGTTACTATTGATGAATACCAGACTTTATTTGGGTTTCACCAGTTTTTCCATTGTGGTCCTCTTTTTGTTCTGGGACCTAATCCAGGGTACCACACTGCATTTACTTGACTGTCTTTCTGGTCGTCTTTGGCATGTGACAGTTCTCTTTCTTTGTTTTTCATGACCTTCACGGTCTTGAATACTGGCCAGTAGCTTGTAGAATGTCCCCCAATCTGGGTTTGTCTGATGTTTTTCTTAAGATTAGACTGGGGTTATGGGTTTTGGGGAAGTGCCCTTGTCACATTACATCAGAGGGTACATGTTATCACCATGACATCACTGATGATGTCAACCTTCATTGTCTTCACTGTGAAGTCAATGTTTTTTGCTTTCCCTACTCTGTTCTTTGGAAGCAAGTCACTAAATCTGGCCTACCCTCAAGTAGTGTGTGGGGGCGGGGTAGTGTTAAAGTCTGCTTTCTGAAGGGGGAGTGTGTGTCAGGGGTCCTCAAGACCACATCCAGGGTCAGTGATTGACTAATAGATATTAGCATATGGTCATACTGATTGGTAGGCTTTATTATAGCAGAAGGATACGGAGCAAAATCAGCAAAGGGAACAGGTGCACGACGAAGATTTTGGAGGAAACCAGGCTGAAGCTTCCAAGAATCTTTAGTGGAGTCACACAGGATGTACAACATTTCCCTAGCAATGAGCTGTTAAAACACAGGTGAAATGCCTGCTGGAGAAGCTCACCTGAGTCTAGGAGTTCAGGGATTTTTATTGGCAGTTGGTCAGGTAGGCAGTCTGTGCCTGGCGTGTATCAAAATTCCAGACTCCCAGAAGAAAAGATGTGTCTTATCATTTATAGAAAGTTTTATACCAGTGTAGGGAACTATTTACTGGGCAAGTTCCCAGCCCCTGGCCAAAGGCCAACCTTGCAAGCAGGCCTTTCTCAGGAGAGTAGTCAGTGTAAACTCTTGTCTGTATAGGGAGGTATCTACATGTTGTTACCTTTACTGCACATTTTTGAGAAAATGGAATTAGATTTAAAAACAGCATAATAATGGGAGTTATTATTATGTGTTTGATGTAACAACAACAAAATTAAAATTAGATCAAGGGTGTCTAATTTCCTTGCTGTACAGAATGAAATATGTGGCAATCTAGGCCTCTTTTTCTTCGTTTAGTGTTTCTCATGCACACTTAAACATTGCTATAAAAATATTACTCATATTGCAACTTTTGAAGCATTTCATAATAAAAAAAATGCCTCCAGGTTGTGACCTCATTTATTGCCAAATAATTGGAAGAAAGCTGTGTAAATTTCATTAATAAGTAATAACATAACAACCGAAACCTGGCTGGAAATCCCAGAAAGTAATTACTGAGATTTAAGACACAGTATGTATTAGTAATTCACTTTCTTTTAATAGGAAAAACGTGGTCTTCGAGAAATGCGAGTTCTTGAAAATTTGAAGAATATGATCCACGAAACAAATGAACATACTCTTCCCAAATGTAGAGAAATCGTGCAGGACAACTTAAACCAAGTTCTCCAGAGATGTAAGCCAGCGTTGGTTTTTATATATACGTATCTGTATATATATATATTGTTTTATTTCAGACGAGATCAGGCGCGTTCAGGGTGGTATGGCCATAGACTTGTTTTATTTCAAATGAATGCTATTCCAAAATGTATTTCCTTCGGTATTTTGCTAGTAGGTGGAGAGAGAATTCTTAACTGAAACATATAAATTGGAAGCCCCGCCACAGAGAACATTGACTGTTTCGTGATTAATGTACGTCGCCGTTGATGGTGAGAGCATTAATCTCCAAAGTGAGCTGTGTGCATCTGGGGAGCACAAGACAATCAGTCCTTTTAGGATGTGAGAAAATTGCAGCAGTTTTTACCTTTTTTGTTTTTTTAATTATCCATAAGAAGAAGTTTGTTAACTAGGAGTTAGGATACGAAATGAAGCTTCTTTTTCAAACAGGATACTAGAGTTTTTAAGTGTTTTAAAAAATAATCCTGTCATAAATGTTTGTATCTTATAACTTTTTTCATTAAGCAAAATATTGTAATGTGGAGAGATAGTCAAAAAGAATCCTTATTAAACATATCAAATAATAATATAAAATAAAAGGAGTTTTATTAATAACTGGTTTTACTCAAGGCTTTTCCTTAGATCTATATTGACAGTTTTCAGCTTATCCAAAGATAGATAATGCTGGTAACTGAAAAAATATCTTTCGGGGGAAAAAAAAGAAAACAAAACTAGCCGGTAATATAATGATCTGTGAAGGAAAGCAGCCTGGAGATTTGGTTAATAACTGAATTAAGCAAGTCTTTGTATTCAAGTCCAAGTTAGTCTTGTGTCCTCTAATACCTTTAGGAGCTTGGAGAGAATGCATGCCCCAAGATTATGTTTGTTTCTTTGAGTGGAATAGTTTTAGAAAGTCTAAAATTGACTGTAGGCTTTTGCATTTTACTACAGATGTCCCTTGTTTGTTTGTACCATCACTTCCTTAACCCTGACAAACATTCTAGATGTCATACGAAAAGTAAAACTTGAATTATTATTAGTGAGAATACTTATGAATGCATTTGAGATGTACCTATAACTTTCCTTTTCGACACTTTGAGTATATAAAAATAAATTGGTAAAACTTGGTTATTTTGACTGACTTCATTCTTGGGCTAATGTTACTTCTCATTTGAGGACTGGCCTCTTAAAAGTGGAGTCTTCACAATGAAATAGAAAAGTATTACTGCTAAAATGGGATTCAGACTATACATGTATCCTGAAAGGAAGAATTGAAACACAGAAAAATACAAAATTGATAGTTAAGGTTTAAGATGTCTGGACTGCCCTGCATGTAATTAGCTCCATGAACCTAAGAAACAGCTTTTGGAAGTGTTTTCCTGCCAGAAGCAGGAAAGGCTTCTTCAGTAGGCTTCTGCCCAGGTATTTTCTGCTAAGTATTATGAGCATGGGTAGAATGGAGATGATTATCTGCTTTAGTTTTAAAGATTTGCCTGGGCCCAACTGTCGTTCCTGGGGAATTTCACATTTAAAAATCTGCCATTTTAAGTCAGAGTGCTGGCTTGTTTATTTTCAATGCTAATTGATCAGGAAGTTGTACAAAATCATGCAAGCAAGTTTATAGGGAAGATACTGGAATATATTCTGACCCAAGCATTTTACAAGCCTAGGGATGAGTTGGGTTTTGTTTTGTGCCTCTTAGCACCATGGCCACATTTATCTCTTCCTGTGCACGGTGGAGAGCTGTATGCTCAGAACTCTGCAGGTGTGGCCTTAAGCTGGTGGTCCCACATGTTGCACAGAACTAAGTAACTGTGGAGCAGTAAGGTGCAGACATCTTGAATTACTGGAATGTAGAACTATGACGGAATCCTCAGCTTGGAACTATTTCCTCTTTGGGCTGGGTAGCCACCCACCTTGCAGAGTGTCTCCGGATTTGGTGACCAGAAGCTTTAGAACAAAATCTGACCGGGGGCTTCTTAAAAATCTCAAAAAGTAAATGAGAGCTCTAGGAGGATATGGAAAAAACAGCCCATAAACTCATCAAGATTCAGCCTTTATTTACTTTCATCCTGAAAACAATAATAGTGTCTGTGCCCTGCTTATGAATTATTTCACAGACTCATGGGCTTCACCAACTTTGTTGTCTGGAGATCTTGCTGTAGTATTGAGGACCACGACCTTGATTTGCGAGTAAGAGGGGCAGAGCCTCTCTGGGTTATTCCTTACTTGCATTAACTAGCATGTTCATAGGAAAATAGTGTTTTCTCCTTTCCTGCCTCACTCACTTTTTTTGAGAACATAACTTTATTTTTTTTTTTATTACTTAAACAGAAGGATATATGTTTAAGTAATAAGAAAGAAAAGAAAGCAATACATCACCTTAGTAACCACCTGAAGATAACCATTGCTTTTTAACTTCGGGGAACATCATTTCAGACATTTCTGTGTATCTCCAAATAGAAGAATGGACAGAGAAATGATGGCTGAATGAATAACTGGGAAGGTACGAGGGGGACAGAGAGTGTTTGATAAGAATGGGGTCATATACTTTTTAAGCTTAGGTATTGATTTTAAATTTTATTTGAATTTAACAGAACAAACACTTAAAACTGAAGGGAATACCTTAAAATAAATGCTTCTTTACTATAAAAGATAATAGGAACTGAAAGATCATTCAAAGAAAAATAGAAAAACAAAAAAATTATAAAAAACATTCAGAAGTTGAAGTCATGTTGTTATCATTTCTGCATTAATTAATACCTTCAGAGTTGGATGCAACTCTCCCCTCCTGCATCTCTTCCCCAGCCTCTCACTTGAAAATTTTACTTTATCAAGGTTTGCAGTATTTGCTTTCTGTCCTACAGTTCTAATGCTGCCAATTGTTTATTTAGTCTTAGACTATTCAGTTCCTTCTGATTTATTTATTAGATCTATAATGATATTGTCATAGTTCTTAGTTTGTTTCCTTAGTGCTGCAGTTTCATTTTTCATTTCATGCAATGTGTTTGCTCTCTTTTAATAAGTTCATATTGTTATTTTGTATGACAAAATACCTATGGAAAATTGTATTAGGTTTTCTTTCAGAATAGGCGCTTTGTCTGTCTTATCTGTCTCTCACATGTTATGTGCTTTCTCCACCCCCCAAATCTGTTTCTGTACAAATTTAAACATATTAGAGTTCTAAGAATTTTGTCAACTCGTTTTCTTTTTCTAACTTTTGGGGGATGAAATAATTACAGTGGGGTTAGGAGTCTCGGTTCTTGGCTGCCAGATTTCAACGTTCATAATACACAACTGTAATTCATCCTTGCTCAGTAAATGATGGAATTTATTACCTTTTGTTTTTCTTAACTTTTTATTTTGTGAGTTATTAGGGGACTAAGTTTGCCTGGTTTTGCTTCCCTCTGTCTCTAGAAATCTTTAGGAATTCAACAATTTAAAATACTAACCAACTTTTTATGGCACTTTACAGTTAGAATTTTCACCAGTATTTTCTTCTTCACTACTGCCTCTTCCTCTCCCTCCTCCTCCCTTTTCCATGCTCCCTCTGCTCCTTCCCTCACATGGATCTTATTAACAGATTTTCTTGACTCCACTTTGAGACTGTGACCAGAGTCTGACCACCTTCACCACGCCCCTAACTGCCACCACCCTGGTCTAAGCCACAATGACCTCTCACCTAAATTGTTCTAGTAGCCCTAACATAACTCATATCTTTCCTCCCTGTAGTTTGTTCTCCACATAGAAGCCTGAATGAGCTTTTTGGAAATGTGACTTGGCTCTTGTCATTACCATATTGGGATCTCCTCGTCTTGCTTAGAGAAAAGCCAAAATCCTCACAGTGGCCTGGACATTCCTACATGATGGCCCCCACTCTGACTTTTATTTTCTTTTCCCGCATTTCATTCTAGCTACTCTGGCCTCCTTATTCTTCTTCTAGTATGTGCCAAACGTGCACTTCAGGGTTCCCTCTGGAACACTCTTTTGTCAGGTTTTTGTACATTCTCATTTCCTATAGATCTCTGCTCAAGTGTCCACAGTGAGACCCTCCTAGCTACTCTGTAATAATCACCGCCCCTCACTCTGGCATTCTCTGGCCTCTTTACCTTGCTTTGTTTTTTTCCGGAATATCCACCACCATCTGACATGCTCAATATTTATCTATATGTTGTCTGTCTCCCCAGCTAAAACATAAGTTCCATGAGCTCGGGGACTCTGATTGTTCTCTGCAGTACCCCTGACACCTAAAACAGTGAAACCTCGTAGTCACAAAGTAATTATGTGTTCGTTGAAATGAATGAATGAGAATTCAGCCAACGTCTTCTGCTACCGAACCAATATTATTTGCTTATGTGTGTATTTGAGGTTTACATGTACACACCATGATAGAATGTATTGCTTCTCTTGTGTGAGGACAGTCAGGATGTTGTCAGCTGTCGTCTGTGGCACAATTTCTGTATGTGGAGCTAATTTCAAAAAATCTTTTGGTCGAGAGAAAATATTTTGACAGATTCTTGATGCTTTAAAATCAGTGCAGTCTCCTAAAACACTGAGACAACAGGGGAATTGGCTTCGTACTAAATTAGGTGTAACCAGTAAGTGATGTGGAAGTGGTGGGAAGGTTTGCATAATGGGCCTTTTCCCCTTGGGGGTCTCTAATCATGAAGAAGGAATGTTTGGTATAGTCACATGATTTTCCTTGTATCTTAGAAAAGCAGATTTCATGAAATTTAGAAAGTAAGCCTTTATTCTTGTGTGGCTAAAGAATTAAAAAATCGGTTACTTCTAAGGGACTGAAATTTCTAAAAATGGTCATTCTGTCTGAGCACAAAGACAATCCCTACAAGGAACAAAAGTTTGCCCCTGTCAGATGTGTTCTAATTAAAATTTTAAAGGACATAACAAATGACAAAATAATGTCATAGTCTATAACTCTTCTTTTAGATTAAGCCCAGAATGATTTGAAAATGAAGAAGCACCCAAAGACCACAAAATGGATTTTTTAAAAGTTAGGTTTGGAGTCAGGGGGAAAAAATCCAATCAGGAAATGATAGAACCACTGCTTGGGAAAAATGATGTAATATTAATATGCCACAGAAAGAAGGCAGATCTAATCAGCTCCCATTTTGTTTTGTTTTCATCTTTTCTGTTAGAACAAACAATGATTGGGAACATAATTTTCAGCCCTAAAATATTATCTTTGATACAACTAAAATAAATGGTTACTGATAAAAACATTACTTTTGAAAAGCAGAATCCTACTCTTTTACCATATTCTCACAGGGAGGGACCTAACATTTTTCTGAAAGGGAAATCACAGTCCCTGCCCTGTTATGGAACTTGTGAGCTATTTGGGGCTGGGTTTGGGTAGGATAGGAAAGCAGAACTGTGAAACACTAGGCAAACCTCTGTTTAAGCAGTTGCAAGATAAAGTGGTGAGATACACACCTACCTGATAAAGGAATTTCAAATAAGAGAAAATCCTTATAGAGAAAGGATTAATCTGGGAGGGCTTCATTATGAAGGCAGTCAACCTTGAACTGTTCTTCGAAGACAAGTAAAACATTTTCATTAGAAGAAAGGAAATAAGGGAAGCACTTTCAGTAGGGATAGTACAGTAAGAAGAATAATAGTAATAATAACACTCCTTGACTGCTTACACTGTGTGAAGAATTGTTCTCAGTGGCATTAATATTGCATTTATTTGTAAGCGTAGTAGCTACTGTCGTATCTTATTTGATGTCAATTCTGAAGTCCTCTTATTAGTTGTTCAGGTCATTTTACAGGTGGGGAACTAAGGTGCTAAGGCATTAGGAACAGCAGCAGCACAGTGCCTGGCACCTAGTAAATGCTCATTCAGTATTAGACAAGTGAATGAATGAGTAAGCAAACATGCCAAGTTACGCAACTAAGTGCTCAACTCTGGACTTGACTATGGCTCACTGTTAACCTTCATGCGAAACAATGAAATAAGTGAAAACATTTGTGTACAGAAATATGATGGATCCAGTAAATGAAGAGCTCTGGAACACTGAAGGATGAAGACCAGTTTCATTGATGAGATCAGAAGAGGAGTCAAGTGTTGAGGGTGTGAGCCAAGTCCTTGGAGGCAGGGGTCTGATTTTAAATCCTGCTTTCTGTACTTACTAGTCGTATTATCTCCTCTTTGTATCCCAGTTTTTTATAGATGCCAAAAATCTATAAAATGGGACAGTGATCCTCTAATAGGAAAGTGGGATTAAGAGGAATAATACATGGGAAGTACTTTGCACGGGTCTGGGCACATAGTAATAATAAATAACTCTAGTAATTATTACTAGTAGTTGTGGTTCATTAGAAAGGGAAATCACTCAATGAAAAACAGTCCAGAGAAATTTGAATCTGGCAGTGGCAGCCAGGATGAATTAGCAGATAAGAGAGAAGAAGCAAGAATAGAAAGTTGTGGAAGCATTGTAGGTATCAAGTACTGCCTGCAAGAGAGAAGTTCGTATGAATGAGAAAAGGAGGGGAGGAGGGGCGAACGAATCAAAGAGGCGCTGTAAAGACATAATCAGAATGTAATGATAAATTTATCAGGCATTTTGTATCTTTTTAGGAATTCTGAAGTAATTGTTGACAACTTGTCCTTGGAATTAGTACTTACAATGCCCTTGGCTTGTACCTCAAGGCTCAAGAATGATGGTGGTTCTCATTACGGCATCCTGAGTATACTGGCAAAACTTCTTTTTTCCCTTCTAGCCACCTCACCATGACCAAAATAGTAACAGTTCTTTTGCATAGTTTCTTGAGATCTAAAACAATCCACGTTTTGAATTTTTGTTTTGTTTTGTTCGTTTTTTTTTCAGGTAAGTCTTGAACAAGGGCTGAGGACTGAAACCCATTGTCTGTTTTCTTTCAGTGCAAGCAGCTTCTGACTCAGTCTGTAGACTCCAGCAGAGGGAGCAGGAACGAAAGAAGGTAAAAAGATCATTTGGCTAATGGGGCCTATAACTCTTATTATTATCATCATATTGTTAGCAGTTGCTTTTGATTAAAAAAAAATCTCTGAACTTGTTTTCTTTATGCAGTGATTTAAAAAGATTTAAAAATGGCTGATTCATTGACGATATGTTAAGGAAGTATGAGCACATGATTACCCCATCTGTATTTTTATAATTCAAATTGCAGACCTTTTTTTTTTCTTTTTCAACATTTCCATCTTTTCCCTGAAAGTGGTATTTGTCTGATTCAGAACAGAGAATAAGACTTTTACAGGCAACAAAAAATACCCACCACATTGGAAATATAAATCTTTTCTTTGAGCTTGAAGCATTGATGAGTATGTTATGTATATTTCTTCTAGAAAAGGAAGCATTTATTCCTGTGGGTGAGTTATTTAATGAATAGCCCTACGAGTATGTGAATCACTTGCTGGATAGTGGTTTGCTTATTGAAAGTATATCTTAAGTAAATTCAGAGGTGGAAAAAAAGCATAAGAATTTAAGTTCCTGTGATAATTTGTGGTTTTCACTTATAATTTCCATAATGTATTTTTATAACTTAATCGTTGTTCTAAACTAATAAAGGTACACTTTTTAAGAAATGTTGAAAATACTAAGTCACTCTGAATATAATGGCTTTTAGGTGTCAACAAGTGTTACTATCTGTGTTTCTCTGGAATGTGTTGTGGTTAATCCACAAAGATAGTTCAGATCTGCACCGTATAAAAATATAGTGGGATAAACCTTGCCAGGGTTTATGTTTCTACACCCTCTGTTCAACTCTAAATACTGATACAAAGTTTAAAAATTCAGTAATTTGGTGAATTGGGCCTTAGTGAAAGGACTTGACGTTTCAGGTAGAAGTAGGGTCCTAGCAGGCTGGGTCAGGAAGCAGGGCCCCTGCGCGTGTTGATAAGATGGCAAAACAAAGCCATGGCTGGGAAGTCTGTCAGGCTGTAGTGCTTGCACAGTGTCCAGAGAGCTTTGTAAATAGGCAGGCACAGGAGCTCACATGGGCCACGCCAGGCTGGACAGCAGATATTTTTTAGTTCTCTACTTAGCAGGGTGCCACTGGGAATGAGATTTTAGTTTAAGACAATTCATACACTCAAGAACTAACAGTCCAGTAGACGAGTCCCAAACCATTAACACTGATATCATGTAGGATAAAGAGCTGTGGTCAAGTTATAAAGACCTTTATAGGATCTTGGCAAAAGGAGTAATGTGTTAGGAAGATGGTGGCATTCAAGCCCAGCCTTGATCAGTGAGTAGGGATGGTAAGAGATATTGTAGGGTGAGGGATAGGGTGTAAGCAAAGACAAAAGACGTGAGAAGTCAGTAGTCTCATGCAGCTGCTACGTAGAGTATCTGAAAGGATATTTCTGGAGATGATTGTGGAGAATCTTGAATGCTATATTAAACAATTTGTGGTTGGGGGCACCAGGAGCATTTCTGGTTTTGAGAAACAGAAACGCTATTTGATAGAACACTGGCTGTACTGGCTGTTACTGTAAATAAGCAATTCTCTTGGTTTTCAGAATAAAAATTAAAGAAGTGTTCTGTGTAGCATGTTACTATGTGATTTAAGCAGATTCACGTGAATATGCACTCACACGTGATTGGTCTTTCTTCCTAAGACATTGTCAGAACAGTTATGGTTGTGATAAAATGTCAATTCTTGTCACTCTTGGAGCAGAACTAACAACCTAAAATTAAATTGTAATTGGAATGGTTCCTCTTGTCACTTAGAACTTTTTCACATTTGGTGTATTAACTGCATATAAGTAGGAAAATGACCGGCTTAGGTGAAAAAATACCTGGAGCCTTCTACTTCTGGTAGTTCCCTTTGTTGGCTTGCTGTACGCCTTACACAAGCCCTTGAGCGTTAAGC
The DNA here is from genome assembly GCF_023065955.2 of Ursus arctos. NCBI lineage: Eukaryota > Metazoa > Chordata > Mammalia > Carnivora > Ursidae > Ursus > Ursus arctos. The sequence continues at coordinate 12,471,662 of NW_026622997.1, read as the reverse complement.
TCCTCATCTGCAAAATAAATACCAGTTATACTTAGCTGGTAGATTGATTTTTCTACTTACCAGGTAAATTGTATTCTATCATCTATGTGAAACAGCTTTGCAAATTGTATCCCACTCCAAGTGGAAGGCCCCATTTTCCCCTGCCAGCTCGATTATTGTTTAAGCTGCAGGCAGTCACTGTGTGGGGTAAGAGCCATGTTGTGGTCTCCTAGAGTTGCTGAAGCACTTGAGAATCCCACCCATTCACGATTTCCTAAATTAAAAGATACTAAGATACTCTACCATGGTTTGAATAAAAGTGGCCTCAAGAAATAATAAAGTCCTTGGGTTATGTTAGTCTTAAATATATTTCTTATAGGTATTATGTCAGAGAATGTTACTGAACTATTTTTTAATGTGGAACACACATAAAATTAGTATTTTAGAATGTACTGAAATGTGTTTCACTAAGAATTAGTATGGCATTTTTGAAGCCTACATGTATAAGAATCCACTCTGATTATTTTCTTTTCTCAAGATAGTTTAATAAAATTCACCAGCTGAATGTTATACAAAGATACATTTCTCAGACAGTACTCAGAAAAAAGTAAAAATTCTTTATATTCTGCAGGTCAATAAACCTTTAGCCTTTGTTTCTTTTTTAGTGCTTGTCTAGTTAACAGAACATTTGAAATATGCATCTTTAAGGGCCTTTTTTATACTGCTGTATCAGATTTTTGCCAAAACTGACATGGCAGAGGTTCCAGATTACATATATATAAAAGGTATAGACATAAAGTTTAGATTTTCATCTAGCAAATGTGTATAAAGCAAAATCGACCTCTCGCTGGGCTTTATAGTCTCATGTTAATTGTTCCCCTTGGCTATACTGTTGGCTACATTTTATAATTTGAATGGCTCTCAGAACAAAGAAAGATGGGAGTAGTAAATGGAGTAAAATAGACTATTGCCATTAATCTTTAATTCTTTTATGTCAAGACAATATGTGGAATTCTGTGGGAAGTAAATTATGATAAACGTCATTCATCTAAATTACACTTCCCACAATTGATACCTAAAAGTACATTCAGAAGAACAATAAATGCACATTCCCCAGTTATTTGACATATGTCTTGAAAACTACCCTCTAGTACAAAGTGGCAGTTTTGGAAGCTAGCATTAAAAGAAGTGAAATGAAAATACAACTAGTTCAGAAAATTCACTGACTTAAAAATATACCATCAAGGGAAACGAGCTCTTAATACCTGTCAGTAGTTTAAACTTAGGCTCATGTACACGTATCAGCTTTTGAAGCCATATTCTGACCAGCTAGAGATAATAATCAATACGAATCCTTTGATTCATGTTGTCTGCAGATATTTACTAAATTTAGTTACACCCCTGCATGATTTTTTTCATGAAAGCAGTGAAATAGCATATACATTGTTATAGAGTTTGAAAATACAAAGGAATAGATCAGTGTAGTAGTCTGTTTAAGATCATTACTGATGGCTGTTATTCTGACACTTGCTACTGAAGTAAATTCTTTTTTATTTTTTGATATAAGGCCCAGGTAAAATTAATGACAGTGTATTACTGACAGATGTTTGATGTTTAGGCCTTAGTTGGCTTATTCAGAGTTTTCCCGGAGGCCAGGGTGTCTCAGCCTCTGCGCTGTGGACATTTTGGAACAGATAATTCTTTGTCATGGCAGCTTGGCCTGTGCTTGTAGGATGTTTATTTTTTAATTTTTTTTTAAAGATTTTTTAAATTTATTTATTCGACAGAGATAGAGACAGCCAGCGAGAGGGGGAACACAAGCAGGGGGAGTGGGAGAGGAAGAAGCAGGCTCATAGCGGAGGAGCCTGATATGGGGCTCGATCCCATAACGCCGGGATCACGCCCTGAGCCGAAGGCAGACGCTCAACCGCTATGCCACTCAGGCGCCCCTTGTAGGATGTTTAGAAGCATCTTTGGCTTTTACCCACTAGATGCCAGTAGCTCTTCCCCCAACCTGTGATAACCACAAATTTGAGGGACAAGAGGGTGTTAAAATCCACCCCCCCCAGTTAAGAATCACTGGCTTAGACTGCAATATATGCAAAATTTTGGTTTTATAATGTATCCCAGAGTTCATTTATAGACCTGTTCCTAGACATAGTTTGACCTCAGGATTGGCTTCTCTTTAAGTTTATCTCTAATGAGATATATGTAAGCCAGTGTTTTATTACTATTTCTCTCTTGTAGAAAGAGACAAAGTCATCACAGCTAAATACTGTGCGCACAGTTGTAGTTCATTTATAAACTTTCTCTTCATTTTCTTTTAAAGTTGGCATTTTTTAATTTTATCTTAAGAAAAACAAATTTATCCACTCATTTAAGAATGCCACTGATTTCATTTAGAAAGAACCCTCTGAAACCTGATGTGAGAATTTTTTTGTTGTGATAAAATACGTATAACATAAAACTTACCATTCTAGCTCTTTTTAAGTGTGCAGTTCTGTGGCATTAAGCACATTCATGTTGCTCTACAACCATCACTACCATCCATTTCCAGAACTTTTCGTCTTCCCCAGCTGACACTCTGTACCTGTTAAACACTAACTCCCCACTCCCCCTTCCTTTATTCCTGGCAACCACCACTCCACTTTCTGTCTCTAGAATTTGACTAGTCTAGGTACCTGTGCTAAGTGGAACCATACAACATTTCTCTTTCTGTCACTGGCTTATTTCTTTAATATAGTGTTCATCTTTGTTGTAGCCAGTATCAGAATTTCATTCCTTTTTAAGGATGACTGGTATTGCATTATATGTATATTCTGTATTTTGTGTATTCATTCATCTGTGGATACTTGGGTTGCTTCCACATTTTCACTGTTGTGAATAATACTGCTATTAACGAGCGTACACCTGTTTGTTCAAAACTCTGCCTTCAGTTCTTTTGGGTATATACTCAGAAGTGGAATTACTGGATGAAATGGCAATTAATTTTTAATTTTCTGAGGAACCACCATCCTGTTTTCCGCAGTCGCACCATTCTGTAGTCCCATCCACAGTGCATAAGTGTTCCATTTTCTCTACATCCTTGTCAACACTTGTTATTTTCTGTTTCTTTGGTAGCAGCAGCTCTAATGGGTGTGAGATGGTATCTTATTGTGGTTTTGATTTGCATTTCTTTAATGATTAGTGATGGTGAGTATCTTTTCCTTTGCTTATTGGCTATTTGTATATCTTTGTAGAAATGTTCATTCAAGCCCTTTGCCCATTTTTTAATCAGGTTATTTGGTTTTGTTGTTGTTGAGTTACAGGAGTTCTTTTTGTGTTTTGGATATTGATCCCTTATCATATATATGATTTGGAAATACTTTCTCCTATTCTGTGGATTGACTCTCACTCTGTTGATAGTGTCCTTTGATGCATAAAAGTTTTTAATTTTGATGAAGTTCAGTTTATCTACTTTTACTTTTGTTGCCTATGCTTTTGGTGTGATAGCCAAGAAATTATTGCCAAATCCAATGTCATAAAGCTTTCCCCCTGTTGTCTTGTAAGAATTTTATAGTTTTAGATCTTACATTAGATCTTTGACCTATTTTGAGTTAATTTTTGTATGATGCAAGGTGTAAAGGTCCATTTTCATTTTATATTTGCATGTGAATATCCAGTTTCCCAGCACCATTTGTTGAAAGGATTGCCCTTTCCCTATTGAATGATTTTGACCCCCTTATCAAAAATCCCTTGACCATATATGCAAGGGTTTATTTCTGAGTTCTTCTGTTGCGGTGGTCTCTGTGTTCTTCTGTATGCCAGTACCGCACTGTTTTGACATCAACCCAGTAGCTTTGTGGTAGGTTTTGAAATCAAGAAATGTATTTTATCAAATGTAGGTTTTATTATTAGATATGGTAAGACCAATAAGGGGATACCTGCCATGGAAAGATTGTCTGTTAGTCATAGTTCTCAGGAGGAGGATGCATGCTGTGCCACACAGGACCATATGAGGACACACCAAGGTTAGTCAGGAGGCAGAGAGAGGGGGGAAAACAGGTTATTATGGTTTCAGCAGGAAGGAATGTGTGAGACAGTGTTAGCAGATTTAGGATTGGCTAATTTCAGCAGGCTCTGAGGGATAGGGGCTGTCCCTAGCTGTCTGGCCTTGTGTGATTAGGGCAGGTCGGTAGTGGCCCAGAGTGAGAGCCCAGTAAAGGTAGTTGGGGTGTGGGCTTTCGTTTGGTTGGCTTGCATATAAAAGGTACACTCACAGGGGAGTCATGAGTCCTATCTCTAGGAATAGGCTAGCCCTGGAAGGGACAGTCTTTCCAGGGTTAGTAAGGTCCCAGTTGTCAAAGCCTTATGAACACATGGTTAATACGGTGCTAGACCCCCAATTTCATTTTTTTTTTCAAGGATTGTTTTGGCTACTTGGTGTCACTTAAGATTTCATATGACTTTTAGGATGTATTCTTCTGTTTCTGTGAAAAACATCATTGGGATTTTGATACGGATTCCATTGACCCTGCAGATCACTTTGGGTAGTACTGACATCTTAACTATACTAAGTCTTCCAATCCATGAACAGGAGGTGACTTTCCATTGACTTATGTCTTTAATTTCTTTTTTAGGAATGTTTTCTAGTTATTGGTGTACAAGTCTTTTTCCTTCTTGGTTAAATTCATTCCCAAATATTCTTCTCAATGCTATTGTAAATGGAATTTTCTTAATATCCTTTTTGGATTGTTCAATGTTAGTATGTAGAAAACCAACTGATTTTTTTTTTTTTAAGATTTTATTTATTTATTCAACAGAGATAGAGACAACCAGTGAGAGAGGGAACACAAGCAGGGGAGAGGAAGAAGCAGGCTCATAGCGGAAGAGCCCGATGAGGGGCTCGATCCCACAACGCCGGGATCACGCCCTGAGCTGAAGGCAGACGCCCAACCGCTATGCCACCCAGGCGCCTCGAAAACCAACTGATTTTTGAGTTTTGCTTATGTATCTGGCAAATTGGCTGAGTTTATTCATTCTAGTAGGTTTTTTTTGTGGAACGTTATGGTTTTCTACATGTAAGACCATGGGTCTTATCTGTAGGGACAGATACTTCTACTTCTTTTCCAGTTTGGATACCTTCTTTTTTTCTCTCCTGACTAACTGCCTTGGCTAGGACTTCTAATACTGTGTTGAGTAGAAGTGGCAAAAGGAAAATTTCTGATATTAGAGGGAGAGCTTTCAGTTTTTTGCTGTCGAATACGATGCTAGCTGCAAGTTTTTCACATACTGGCCTTTATTGTGTTGAGATAGTTTCCTTCTATTACTAGCTTGTGGTTTTTTTTACCATATAAGGGTCTTGAACTTTGACAGATACATTTTCTGCATTAGATTAAGATGATCGATGTGGTTTTTTCCCCTTCATTCTGTTGATGTATATTTTATTCATTGATTCTCATGTGTTTCGAACCATCCTTACATTCCAAGAACAAAGTAGTGTATGACCCTTTTAATATGCTGTTGAACTCAGTTGCTAGTAATTTATTGAGGATTTTATATCAGTATTCATCAAGAATATTAATCTGCACTTCTTTTTTCTTATAGTATCTTCATCTGGCTTTGGTGTTGGGACATTGCTGGCCTCATAGAATGAGTTGGGAAGTCTTCCCTCCTCTTCAAATTTTTTGAAGAGTTTGAGGAGGATTAGTATTAATTCTTCTTTAAATGTTTAGCAGAATTCACCAGTAAACTCATCTGGTTCTGGTGTGCCTTGATTTTTAATATCACCTGCTCTCATAAACTCTTGCTAGAAAAAGAAAAACTATTTCAAAGTTAGTTGCACTTTTGTTTTGAAAATTAGCAGGAGCCCCACATGTAAATCCCTGAGTGGTTCACAGTGTGTGCCTATAGATTTTTTCCTGCCCTTTCAGTCATATTCAGTCAGTTTTATTTAAAGCTCTTAATTACTTTTGAAATTGGAATGTGAAATACTTGTTAGTTTCTGTCATTTTTTAAAACATTGCCAATCCTGAGACTAGTAGTTTAATATATTTGGTTTAAACAACATTATATAGCAAAAAGAGTAGAAAACTGGATTTTTTACTCTTGATTCTACCTTGTTCTCAGTGTGTGGCCTTGAAAATATGTCTACGTAGGAGCAGCATACATACCATATTTGACCCCTAGAATAGACCGTTTTTTAACACTCCTCCCAACAAAATTATGTTTAATAATAAACCTGATGTTAAAGAATAATGTCAAGAACAAAAATGCAGGTGGTATTGTTTTTAACTTCATGTATGTAGTCATACCAGTAAAAAAATAAAAAACTTAAAAAGTAATGTAACACCAAAGAAAAAAATTAAGAGATTAATAAATTTAAGTACATTAATTTTTTTTGGGGGGAAACAAGAAAAAAACTGTTACCTACATATTGGTCTGTTATGGTAATGAATAATAATATTATAGTAAGCAGATTTGTTAATAACCTCATTGAATTTGATCTTTGACTATTCAAATTAAATAGTATAGACAGATTTATTAATCTATTTGGATTCACAATTGATTAAAAATGCTTTTTTACTATAATTTTGAAAAATTTCTTTCACATGAAGCAATAGATATATAGTTCAGAAAAGTTTTAAACATAAAAGTAAGTCTGGAAGAGCTTCATAAAAGTCACATGCATGTCACAGTAAATTCTAGAAATTGCAATACTGTCCTTTTTCTTTGGCAATCATTCTAATGGCTCCCAATGTCCCCACAGTATAAAAATTTTAGATATAAATGAAAACATACACAAATTTAAGTACAAAAAAATGGTAATATAGAATAATGGATTTGAACTGATTCAGATTTTATCTGCATTTGCTCTACTCTCATTGTTTAAGTGGAATAATATTGAATTACCCAGGGGTTGGAGGGTCTAAGTGTCTAAAGAAAGCTGAAGTGATTCTGGACTATTTGGAATTCACTTTGGAAATAAACATGTATAGCCGACTTCATCTTTGTCTGGGACTGGTTATGTAACTGGAAGTCCTCTGAATTAACTTCAGTGTAAAATGCAAAATTTATTAAAGGATAAACAATAAAAATCTGTTAATTTGAAACATATTATTAAAATTCAACAATAACCTCAGTAATTGTTTAGAGCTTTAGACCAAAAAAAGATTTTTGGTTTAAGAGTATTATCACTGACATTTTTCAGTATTGTCAGTGCCTGGTGATGATGAAAAGCAGTCTTTCATTTGTTTGTGTCATTGATGTAAATTCTCTCCAGACAATACACCGTCTTATTGCTTGCACCCAGGGCAGAGCCCTCCCACCCTCCTGCTGTTGCTGTGCCCCGGTACATATTATATCATTACTGAAAAGGGAAAGCTGCAGACCATCATATGTAATGTGACTTCATTTTGTTGTTACTAAAGAAATATGTTTGTACGAACATCAGGAAATAATCTTTAGTACTCATTGTACTATTAATAATACTGGGAAAAAGGATACTAGAGAAAAGATCTAGTATGTATGTAGGGGAACTATCATTTCCTATCAGACTTGTATGAAGCTGTTTGACTGTAACTACAGTGAGATAGGATCATTGTTTTTCAAATGTGTTTTAATTAAAGGAACACTTATTTCAGACTAAATCTCAGTAGAACCCCATTTCTTGAACATAAAAGCAGAATTGGCTGTTTCTGAAAGTGATGTGCAGGGGTGATGATGGTCTGCAGTTTTAGCTTATTAGTGTTTATAAAAGATTTTTCCTTATTTCTGAACGTTCTTTGTAGTTGTGAACAGATTCGTTGGCAGGCCGGGCTAAGTCCTTGGCTTCTGTAACTTCCTCATGTATGAACTGGGGCGCGCGCTGACGTTAGAACAGCTTCAGTGGAGTTGAGGAAGTATTGTGGCGGTTGTTGGACGGGGCTTATGTGCTGCTTTCGATTAAGCAGCTGGCCAGCTTGCATTTCCTTACATTTTGAATAGCTATACCCTAGGACAGCCTTCACTCTTGTTGTAGAATACTTTTTAACTTTTTGCCCAAGTGATATATGTAAGATACAGTTAATTAGGAATTTTGCTGCTGTTACATACAATAAAACTTTATCTAAGAATCTTAGAAAATGAAACATTCCATCTAACCAAGTTTACCACAAAGCAGAGGTTTCATCTCCTTAAGCACACACTTTTATAACTTTATTTTTGGGAGAAATCTTTGAAAATATATTTCATACTTTTGTGGTTTTCATTAAAAATTATTACATGTTATGGGCCAAATTTCTTTATGAATTAGGAATTATTAAGAATAGGCAGTTTTACATTATGGTGCTTGTGGGGGTGTCCTCAGGGAATTAAGGAGAGTTCCTCTATACCAAATGCCCTCAAATATTGTGTGTTCTAAGTTTCTGTATCTCTGTTTTCCTTCCCCATAAGGCTGATGCCTATCATTTCTTCCTGTCTTATTTACCAGCATTTTTTTCCTAATTTGTGACCTTTAATATGGTGTACTTTTGGAAGCCAGTTAATTAACATGGCTAGAATTGTGTATAAAGTAAGGTATGTTGATTCAGAATCAAAAGAGCTTTTTATGAATACCGCAGTATTTGTATTTGGACTTTTTGGTATCTTTTTTTGGGTATCTTTTTTTTCTTTGGTGGATTAAAAGTTTTACCATATTGTTCTCAACTAAATTTCAGATAGATGTTATTTCCAGGTAGTCAAATTTTATTTATGTATGTAAAGAATATGGTATTGTCAGGACATGAATGTATGAACTGCCCTTTCCTTTTCTTTACTGATTGTTAAGAAGAGTGCAAGATTACATAGCACTTACTTTTCGTAAAAGTGGGAGGCCAAAATAAAATAAGAGTGATTTCAAGAACTTCTTGATAAGAAAGCAAGACTAGATTTTCAACTGGATTAGAGAGTAGTCAGCATTCAGCTTCTTTTCACCCTGAACTGTGAGGCCAAGAAGTGACCTATCTTATGTGAAAAAGCTAATTGGATATTTTTAGTCATAATATTCTGAAATTACAAAATAGACATACTGATATTTAGTGACATCTTAGAGTCTTTTCTTAGAGCCAGATGGTAAATAGTAGAATCCTCAAGGAGGAATGGGAAGGGGAAACGCACTTTCATTTGAGTTGCCTGTATTGTTCAAATTATTATAAGAATCTATTGCTGAAATTAAATTATTAAAACTGGGAGTGCCTGGGTAGCTCAGTCGGTTAAGCAGACGGCTCAGGTCATCTCAGGGTCCTGAGATCTAGCCCTGGGTTGGGCTCCCGGCCCAGTGGGGAGCCTGCTTCTCCCTCTCCCTCTACCCCTCCCCCCACTCACGCACACATGCGTGCGTGTGCTCGCTCTCAAATAAATAAAGTCTTAAAAAAATAAATTATTAAAATTAAAGGACAAAAAATGGGGAGGATAAAAAGTGATTTGATCTTCTAGATGTTTTGCTTATAATTTGTATAATAGTGATATTAATTTTCATTAAGTTCCACAGGCACTGAGCTAGGAACTTCACATGTATTACCTCTGGTCTTCATAAATATTTATTTATGAGTGTAAAGTATTATTTTCCTCATTTTAAAGTTAAAGAAACTTTAACTTGCTCAGGGTCATGCAGCTGGTAGCAAGTGAACCAGAATTTGAAGTGAGGTTTATATGCTTCCCAAATCATCATTTTTCCATTGAGTTGCACTGGAAAAAGTGCTCTCTGATGGGAAGTGGAATCAAGGCTGTTGCCTTGTGGTCCAAATCACAGGGTCAGCTGAACCAATTATGGTGCATATCTTAAAAGAATAAAAAGAAAAATCTGTTAAACAACATCTGAGTGTACGTGTTTAGTATTTTCTGTATTTATTAAAAAGTAATTTACAGCTAAAGCAGGATCCCATTCTGAGAAAGTTTATTTGCATTTTCTTCTCTCTTTAGTCTGACTGTGGCTTTTCTCTTAGAATGTAATAGTTTTTGCCAAAGTTCCATGAAAAGAGTTTAATGACCTCTTCATGTTTTATTCATCTTTTGGAGAATTACGATCCATGAGGCTGAGAAGTTAAAAAGTAAAGTTTTGAATTTTGTTTAACCTGTTTCCCAAATTTATTGCATCAGCAAACCCCTCCCTAACCCTCTCTCCCCACCACTGTAGTTCCTGTGCAGATCCCAGGAGTCCATGGCACGTATTTTGGGGGAATGTTTGACTTTTACACAAACTTCAGACACCTCCAACCTCTTTTCAGTAGAAAAGCCTCCTTGCAAAGGAAAGTCAGATTGGTAGGGAAAAGCTCTTATAATAGTTGTTTTTGTCTTGTAAAAGAGACTCTTCCGCTACCTGTGTAAACCTTCCTCTGAAAAGGTCCAATTCACACTTTGGGTAAAAAAGGGTGTCACAAAGATCTAAGTTTGAATCTACAGCTTAATAGCTGAGTGACCATGGAGAAATACATTTACTGTCCTTAAACTTTAATTTCTTCATCTGTAAAGTGAAAATAATATAATTTTATAAGAGCAGTTTTTAGGAATAGATAAGATATGCAAAACAGGTAGCAAAAACATGTGTTTCATAGATACTTACAGAGTGATGGGTTATCCACCTTTTCATCCTGCTTATCATCATCTCAGAAGAGAGAGAATGGAGCAGCAAGGACATGATGACAGCATGAAAACACAGTTCCCATCTTTTTCCTCTTAGCTATCTTTTTGGTGTGACCAAGCATCTGGGCACCAGTATCCGAGTATACCAGGTGTCCTGTTTTCATTAGAGTGCTGGGATTTATCATGACTTTAGGGGCTTTATAAGTTTTTATGGTTTGTGTCTGTCACAGTTTTTGTTTGTTACTTAGTCTGTATCCAAACTTCTGAAGACATGTATGTAGAACATTTAAGACAGGAATATAAAGGTATTTTTCATATTCTCTTTTCCTGTTTAGCTTTTCTTTGTTGTGCATATTCAGAGATAATTGAAATTGTACTAAAGTTATACCTTTATCACTTATACATTGGTTTAACTTTATTGTTTTGGTAGTCAAAATTTTTTCATCTTCATGTAGAAATATTAAGGAACATCTTAAGAAGAACTTAAGATATTTGCACAGATGCTTTTGGTGTTTATTTACTTTAAGGAATGGAACTGAACCAGAAGAGATGTCTTGAGTTCTCTTCCAGTGATTAATAACCTATGTATCCAAATTTTCTTTAGATTTAAAAGCTTTTTTAAATTTAAAATCTTTTTTAATGCGTCTAAAGTATTTTATGTAAGATATGCACCTTGATTTCTCATAATGATTCTTTTGGCATATATTCTTTACAGTTGATTTAAAAATTATATACAGTTAAGTGGAATTTGAGAAGAAATAGAGGCATGAAAATTTACTTGGATTGTATTTGATTTCGTCATTTAAAGATACTAGATATTATTGAAATTTCAGAAATATGATTACCCGTCCATGTTCAGTCATAGTAGAGAAGCCTTAGATGTTTCTGATTTGTCATGTTCTTGTTGGATATTAAAACTGTAATGCAATTTTAGCATTGTGACTTTCAAGCCGATTGCAGTAGTAGCCAAATGTCAAGAGGTAAAGTTATGTTTGTCTCTACTGCATAGAAGAATAATTGTCTGGAAAATGTCATGTGACTTTCAAATTTCTTTTCTCAGATTCTTAATGACCATTTAATAGCTAGTGAAAAACAGCATATAACCCAGTGGGAAGATTTCATGAAAGAACAACACAGCAGACAGGCTGAAGTGGATGAAGAGCACAGAAAAGCCATGGAAAGGCTTAAAGAACAATATGCCGAGATGGAGAAGGACCTAGCAAAATTTTCAACCTTTTAAGAACTTTAACCACAACCGTGACAATTTAATAAGAGAACATTGACTTCCCCCCAAAAAACTGTTCCCACTAAACCATTTAGCCTCTGCTTCAAGCTTAGCAATATACTCAATGGCACTCATATCAGAAGAAAGAAAGTTCTACTGGAGTCTTAATTAAGTGTTTAATAGAAGAAGAGTGCTACATCTTTCCAGTTTTAAGTGCCTATATATGATTATTTGAATGGGGAGGATAGGAGGAAAAATGGGATAAGTTTGCTTTTTGTTAATCAGAATTGGGTGTCTTTTCCATTGATTATCTCAGAGAACTGTAAGTATAGACTTCTTAGAAAAATTTAATTCATTCTCATACAGGGTGAATTTTAGTTATTGTGGCTTAGAAGGCAGATAGAATAGCTATCTCATAACGTCCTTGGCTATTGGAAGAATGTATACAGTATTATTCCATGAGGAATGTGGACAAAACAACTGTCTTTGGAGCGGAGATCATATTTAAGAGAGGTGAGAGGCAAAACCTTTTCTCTCCTGAGGCAAAGATGGCCACGTTGGTCTTTGAACCGCCCACTGGGAAAGGTTACAGATTTTGCAGTACGGCATAATGCCATGTATTTCACTGAATGACAAAACACACTTGTTAAGTGTTGTGGCCTCCCAGCACTTAATATTTTCAGCTTTTAAAACATACTTAGAAGGAAAAGCTTACCAAAAATACATTTGACGTTTAGCCTTTCCAAGAACCATAATCTTGTCCATAGTATTTACCTCATTTTTGTGTCTCTTTTGCTGTGGGTAAGCTTTGTAAGATAAATAATGTCTATACATGTTTCAACTGTTTAATGAGTAATCAGCAAAATCTGCCAAGGAGTCCCTCTGGAACCATATAAAGATTCTGGCTCTGAGTAAACCAGAAGTGTTTGCCCACATGGCAAATGATCCATGTTAAATGTAAATCCTTTTTTAGTGTTTAACGTCTGTTCTCATAAGCAGGTGTATTATGATGAAACATGTACCAATTCTGTCATCACTGTGATCTTTTAAAAATCTGCATTTAACAGTCTAATTGAGAAACTCCGTTGATTTTTTTATTTGCCATAAACCAAGCAAAATTAAATGCAATAATTTCTTAGATTTATGGCAAATGAATTCGAGGTATGGATAAATCTTTCGAATATTTTTTATTGCTCTCCAGTAAAGAAAGGCACAAGAAAGAAAATACCCAACTCTCTTGTGTTATCTCAGTGTTGCTACTGCAGAAAAGTGACAATGCTTGCTTGTGTAAATTTATGGCTTACTGTCAAAGCTTCATTCTTGGCTGCATGTTGAAAATGTGATTAAAGTTAATAGAGGAGATGAAATAAGTATTTGAGATTTCTTTCAATAACACTGAACTTCTGCCAACTTTCTCTGTCCGCTACTGTAGGCTTGACAGGTTCATCAATCATTCTCTGGTACCTGGACTAAAAAGAGCACTTGCTGACACTAAGGCATGTTGGAATTTTCTTAATTCTCTTTCAGTGGATGGAAAAAAATAAAACCATACTTCCAAAAATAGCCCACACATGAAAAGGGAGGGGAACCTTAAATGAAAATTCCCTTTGTACTGTAGGCAGTTTTCGGAATGCTATTAATTGCCAGCGCACCATTTGAACAGATGCTGTGACCAAGAAGTCAGGACTGTGTGAGAGCAAATGTGCTCTTAACTGTGGTTACACCACTTGTGGAGCAAAGGTTTCTGATAGTGTTTGTTCCTCTCATATGAATAATAAATACTGTCTAAGTTTGTATATTTTATGTAAGGATCTAAAGGACTTCTTAAACCAAAATGAATTGGTAAGCTTTTTGAACTGTAAACATTAAGATAGTAAATTCTTTCTTTGTAACTTTGTTCGCGAATCAACATACTGTGTAAAAGAGACAGTTGGTTTGCCTTCCCCTTAATATTTTCACTTATAGTTCCCATTTTCCAAATCACTTTTGATAGATATTTTATTTACATGTAAACATTAACTTCAGTAATTGCATAGTTTACAACATTGCTGTTTATGCTGTTGAGCGGAGATAATATGGGTTCTGTGTAGCTTACAGGATTATTTTGTAATGATCAGGTGAAGTAACGTTCTACCTTTTTAAAGTATCATAAAAATATTTGTTTTTAAGGTCTAAGTGTTTTCTAGTTTTCATTATGATTTCTTTTTTTGATTTACATATTTGTTGGATGTTTTTTTCATTTTTTAACCTGTAGATTTTTAAATTGTTCTTGTTATTGATTTATGCTTTAGTTGGATTGTGGTTAGAGCATAGGTTGGTATAAGACTGACATGTTGAAATTTGTTATTTGCCTTATGACCTAAAATATCGTTAGTTTTTGGGTTTCATTAGAACTTGAACATATGCTGTTTTCCAGTTGTTGGATATCCATTAGACCAACCATACTGTGTTGTTCAGGTTATCTGTTTTACTGTTGTTTTCTCTCTCCGTAATCCCTCAGATTCTGAGATGTGTTCACATTTCGTACTTTAGTGAGTTTTCTAATTCTTCCTATAATGCTATCAATTTTTGTTGTCTATAATTTGAAGCTTTGTTGTTAGGTACATACAACTTCAGAATTTTTTATCTTCCAAGCTTAGAATTGAATCTTGTTGTCATAGCCTCTATTTCTAGTAGTGTTTTTATTTCATTTTTTATTGCTTTTAAGTCTGTTTTTTTTGGTTTTAATTTATATAGGCTACACACATCAGCTGGTTAGTATTTGTAACTTAAAAATTATAACTGGATTTTTTTCCTATCTAATCTATTTAAATTTGTTGAAATTATTAATGTATTAGGATTCATTTTTTTGTTTTATTTTTTATTTTTATTTTTTTAATAATAATTTTTTATTATGTTATGTTAGTCACCATACAGTACATCATTAGTTTTTGACGTAGTGTTCCATGATTCATTACTTGTGTATAACACCCAGTGCACCAAGCAATACGTGCCTTCCTTAATACCCATCACTGGCCTATCCCAATCCCCCACCACCCTCCCCTCTGAAGCCCTCAGTTTGTTTCCCAGAGTCCGTAGTCTCTCATGGTTCATTCCCCCTCTGTTTACCCCTATTTCATTCTTCCCTTTCTTCTCCTACGGATCTTCCTACTTCTTATGTTCCATAAATGAGTGAAACCATATGATAATTGTCTTTCTCTGCTTGACTTATTTCACTTAGCATAATCTCCTCCAGTCCCGTCCATGTTGCTGCATCTTTTGTGCCTTTGTCCTACCTTTTTGGTTTCCTCACTGCCCGTTGTTTTGTTTTGTTTTTTTTTTTCTTTCTTATAATTTTCATTTTGTTTCCTCGTTTGTTCTCCCTCTACTAGTTTAGAAGGTAAAACTCATTTTTTAACTTTCAGTGCTTACCAAGAAATTTAATCTGCATAGTTAACAAAATCCAAAGTTAGTCTTTACTGTCTTCCTAAACAACAGAGACTTTTGAACAAAGTTTGATTCCTTATTTAGTATCTAGAATTTTAATTTATATCAGTTTAACTCCAAAAATAGCTATTTATTTTATACAGCCAGTATTTATTTAGACCTACCCACAGTTTATCATTTTACTGTCCTTGAAAGGTAGCTGGCTCTACAATTCTAGATTGATGGTTATTTTCTCTTAGTATTTAGTGATATTCTTTCATTGTCTTCTTCCTTCCACTGTTAAGTCTGAAATCATAGTTGTAGACTGATCAGTATTCCTTTGAAGCTACCTGTCTCTTCTCTCACATTGTTTACAGTTTCTATCTTCGGTGTTTTATAATTAAAGTCATTGTAATACAATGTGTCTAGCTGTGGGTTTCTTTTTTTAAAATTTTAATTCCAGTATTTTTTATTTTTTAAATTTATTATCCTGTACACATTCATTGAGCTTCCTAAACCTAAAAGTTAGTGCTTTTCATAAATTCTGAAAATTTTTCAACCGTTATCTAAGTATTGCATATTGCTCATTCTCTCTGTTCTCTCCTTTAGGAAATCATCACACTCTGTTCTTTGTATCTCTTTTATATCTCTTTCATATTTTCCGTCTCTTTTTCTTCAGTGTGTTGAATTCTGGATAAGTCTGTTTTCCGTTTCCCTAATACTTGTATTCTCACCATCTCTAACGTATTTATTATAACCTGTTGAGTTTTTAATTACCGTTGTTTTTTTCAATTCCAAAGTATTGTTTCTTTCTCAAACATTCCTGGTCATTCGGGATAGTTCCATTATTTCCTCTTTTTCTTTTCTTAAAACATATTATATGTACTTATGCTCTATATATGATAATTTCATATTTTTCTCCTTTTCTATGGCTCTAAAGCTACAGTTTGTTTTATGTTGTTTTGTCTGAAACAACTATGGTGATTTGTTTTCTAATAAGATCAGTGATTCTGGTTGAGTTGGTATTCTTCTAAACTTTATTTTGGGGAATTTCTATTTAAAATATGTTCCCATAGAGAAGATACTGTTTTTCTTTTTCTTGAACTACCATTTATTTCTTGGGGCATGACCAACCCTGGATCACTTCGGTTTTCATCTTGGGCTTCCTCCCTCTGTCTCCCCTGTTTTTCAGTGTGTACACACACACATGCACACACACTTACTCACAAGTAGTTTGAACTCCATCCTCAAACATATGTGAGTGTTCACATTCCTAGAGGAGACTTTTTTCCCCTTCACAGATCTACTTGGAGTAAAGATGGGCACAGTGAGGTATATTCTAGTCTTCTCATTGTGAGTGATACCCTTTGGGGGTTCATCAGTCCTACTGTTCATCCAGCTCAGTCCCTGTTATGAACTGAATTGTGTCCCACCAAATTAATATGTTGAAGCCCAAACCCCCAATGTGATTGCATTTGGAGATAGCACCTTTAAGGAGGTAATTAAGATTAAATGCAGTGGGGCCCTAATTCCATGACACCATATCCTTATAAAAAGAGGAGACAACAGCACTCTCTCTCCACTTGCACACAGAGAAAAGTTCATATGAGGACACAGCAAGAATTCGCCATCTGCAAGCCTCACCAGAAATTGAATTTTCTGGAATTATGACTGTGGACTCACTGCCTCCAGAACTCTGAGATAACAGATCTCTTTTGTTGAAGCTACACCATCTGTAGTATTTTGTTACGGCAGTCAGAGGAGACTAATACAGTCCCAAACCTTGTAATTCCTGTAGACATAGCTCCTTAAAACTGGGACCCTTGTAGGCTTTCAGGGATGGGGAAATGTCTTTAGGACAGTTACCGATTCCCAGTCTAAATTTTGGTGTGGAATTTCACTATTTGCCTTCAGCTGTTTCCATTTATTTACCATTACTCAGCTATGAATTAAAAAAATAGTTAATTTTTTTCCCAGTGTTTTTGATATTCAGTAACTAATGAGATTTCTCTGTATAGAAATAGCATGTTAGACAATTATGTGTTGATTTTATTATATTAAAATTTACCTCCAAAAGAAATGTCCATATTCTGGTATAAAAAGTGATACCTTTCCTTTTCATTATTGTGCCAAATATTGTCCAGTTGATTATTTATTACCTCTGAACTAATTTGATTATTTCTATTACTTCCATTGGATTCTTTCTTTTTACTGCTTGTGAGCTACTGAAGACAAAAAGAATATAGTAGTCTTATTCTGAACCTGTATCACTTTTATCTGAATACTTCATTTTGAATTCTTTTCTTTTTAGGACCTTACTGTGGTGTTTGAATATGTAAATAAATATTATGGATATGTAGATAGGGGTACTAGATCTGTGGTATTAAACCAGAAGTGCCATAAAAACCTGGAGGAGTCACAAATGCCTCCCAGATACAGTGTAGATTCTCTTCTTTGCTCCTGGAGCACATAGGCTTTCCATCTGAACACTTCCATTCACTTTCTGAACTGTTTCTTTATGTGTATTTTGATGTATTAGGTTCTGGTTGCCATTGCAAATTAAAAGTAGAGGGTTTTGGGGCGCCTGGGTGGCACAGCGGTTAAGCGTCTGCCTTCGGCTCAGGGCGTGATCCTGGCGTTATGGGATCGAGCCCCACGTCAGGCTCCTCCGCTATGAGCCTGCTTCTTCCTCTCCCACTCCCCCTGCTTGTGTTCCCTCTCTCGCTGGCTGTCTCTATCTCTGTCAAATAAATAAATAAAAATCTTTTAAAAAATAAAATAAAAGTAGAGGGTTTTATTGCTTTGGAATTTAGCATAATGACTGCCTCTCCTGAAACTCTACCCTAGAGACTCTTTTTTTGCCATTTGGTGCTGTAAGTGTATCTCAGGATGAAAAATACCAGAAAAATATTTTAAACATTCATTCAGTTAAAATATTTGAAGCTACCATTATAAAAAATGTATTTTCTAATAGTTTATTCTTAGTCCTTCAGAAGAGTTTTATAATCATTTCATTAATTTTCAACTCCAATAAATACAGATATTAGTATTTTATTGACTTAATGTGCAACTCAAGGTCACAGAATGAATGGAGGGTCAAAATCGATCCTGTCACTACCTGCTCTTCCTTCTTCTCATTTTTAAAATTTAACTGCTAAAAACAGTGCTTTCTTGTGATTGATCTGGCAAAATGAACACAGCAGTATTTCCTCCGATATTTTCATATTTATGTTCCATAAAAAGAAAAGAAACTGACATTTTCACATGTGACGCACTGCACAGAGCAATAAATTAATAAGTACACTAAGATCTGATCCTCACAAAAATTCAAGATTCAAATGATCTCTGCAGAAATAATCAAAATTTATTTAAGGTAAGTAGCCAATTCATTTGTATAACACAGCTTATAGCTTACAGTTTACATTGTACTTTTAAGTGCCTTATATGTAATTTAATCTTACTTCATCCTTGTAATCAAGACTTAACGCTTCGTTCTTTGGAAAAAAGTAAAGTGGTAGACATACAGGGAATATAGTGTTTTGCTCAACTAACATTGAGCCAGCAGCATTAGCTACATAAATAATTCTTTTATGTTTTTTTTTAAAGTCCATAAATAATATCATGAAAATCCACAGTATAGATGTGTCCCTCAATTTTTCTTTATTGTTGCATAGTTTTTTTTAAAGAATGCTTCATGTACTAGAAAGATTAATAAGTCAACATGTGAAATTTCAGTGTTCTAAAATACTCTGAATTACTAAAGGTATTTACTACTGTTTCAGACTGTACCGCAGGATAGAAAATAATATGAGTGTGGCCAAGGTTAAAAGGCAGATAAGTGGCACTAGGGAACAGACCCTGTATGATTTGAGGTCACTGAGAACCGGCAACACACACACCAGGCCCAAGTGGTCCAGCCTTTACTTAAAGGAGAAAGAGAACACAAGAACCTTTGCAATGCATTTAGCCCTCCTGGCCAGCAAATCTACTCCACAGTCAACATGGGCAGTATTATACATTTTAAAAATGGAAGCAAATACAGAATATGTGGTTCCCATTATTCCTTTGGAATAATTGTTTTCCTCCCTTAAATGTAAAAAAAGAAAATCAAGTTTGATTGAGGCAGGCCTGAAGAAGTCTAGCCATCATAGCAAATAATTTATCCACCATGTATGGGTGAAAAATTTGACTATAAAAGAAGTCAGTGTCATCTGCAAATACATAGTTCAATTTCTTTCATGAGAAAATCCCTGAAGACTTCACCAAAAAACTGTTAGAACTAATCAACAAATTCAGTAAAGTTACAGGATACAAAATCACAAAAATCAGTTGTGTTTCTAGACATTAACAAATAAGAGAAATAAAGTGAAATTAAAACAATCCCATTTAAAACTGTGTCAAAAAAGAATAAAATACCTAGGAATAAATTTAACCAGATGTAAAAGATTTGTACACTGAAAACTACCAGACATTGATGGAAGAAATTGAAGAAGACATAAATAAATGGAAAGATAATCTGTGCTGAAGGATTGGAAGACTTACACAATTTATAAAAATGTCTGTACTACCCAAATTCGATACAATTACTACAGATTCAATGTAGTCCCTAACAAAATTCCAATGCATTTTTTCACAGAAATTGAATAATCCCAAAATTAATAAGGAACCACAGAAGACCCTGAGTAGCTAAAGCAATCTTGAGAAAGAAGAACAAGGCTGGAAGCATCACACTTCATTATTTCAAAGTATGTTACAAAGCTGTAGTAATCAAAACAGTATGGTATTGGCATAAAAACAGACACATCAGTGGAACAGAATTGAGCCCAGACATAAACCTGTATGTATATGGTCATTTACTTTATGACCAAAGAATCAGAAATATACAATGGGGGAAGGATAGTCTCTTAAGTAAATGGTGTTGGGAAAACTGGACAGCCACATGCAAAAAAGAATGAAACTGAATCAGCATTTTATACTATACACAAAAATTAAAATGGATTAAAGACTTGAATGTATGACCTGTTGCCATAAAGCCCCTGGAAGATGGCACAGGAGTAAGCTCTTTGACATTGGATGATTTTTTGTATTTGATACTAAAAGCAAAGAGTGAGACTACCTTAAAAAGCTTCTGTATATCAATAAAATGAAAATTATGGAATGGGAGAAAATATAAATCATATCCGGCAAGAGGTTGATATTCAAAATATATGAAGAACTATAAACTCAATAGCATAAAAGCAAAAATTCAATAAAAAATGGTCAAAGGAACTGAATAGACAACTTTCGAAAAAAGTCATACAGATGGCCCACAGGTGCATAAAGAGGTGTTCAACATCGCTAATTATCAGTGAAATGCAAATCAAAACCACAGTGAGACATTACCTCACACCTGTCAGAGTGGCTACTATCAAAAAGCCAAGAAATAGTAAGTTTGGCAAAGATAGGAAGAAAAGCGAACCCTCATGCACTCTTGGTGGGAATGTACATTGGTGCAGCCACTATGGAAAACAGTATGGAGGTTCCTCCAAAAATTAAAACTTGAACTACCAGAGGATCTAGCAGGTCCGCATCTGGGTATATATTTAAAGGAAACCTTATCACTGTCTGGAAGAGATATCTGCACCCCTATGTTCATTTCAGTATTTACAACAAGCAAGATGTGGAAACGACCTAAATCCATCAGTGGTTGACTAGAAAAAGAGAATGTGACTATGTATACACAATGGAATATTAAGCAGCCATAGAGAAGAAGGTAATCTTGTCATTTGTGAAAACGTGGACGGGCCCTAAGAGCCTTATAAGTAAAATAAGTTAGAGAAAGACAAATACTGTATGATCACACCTATATATAGTGTCTAACAAAAATCAGACTCACAGAAACTGAACAGATTGGTGGTCGCCAGAGGTGGGAGTGGGGAGCGAGTGAAATGGACAGAGGGTCAAAAGGTACAAACCTTCCGTGGAGAAATAAATTAGGTCATGAGATGTACAGCATGGTGACTATAATAAACAGTACTATTTGAAAGTTGCTAAGAGGATAGATCTTAAGAGATCTCATCACAAGAAAAGAATTTTATAACCAAAGTGGTGGATGGTAACTTATTGTGGTGGCCATTTTGCAATATATACACATATCACATCACATTTGTACACCTGAAACTAATGTAATATGTCAGTTATATCTCAATAAAGCTGAGAAAAAAAAGTCAATGTATGAGGTTAGCTAGATTGTGTTTGAAAGTTTCCCTGTGGCATAGATGTCATTCTCAACTTTTATGAAATGGCTTATGTTGCAAAAATTACAATTCTACAAAGAAAATATCTTGTAAAAGTTAAGGTTTAATATAATGCATTCCCTTAAAACGTATCTGTAGAGAATTTGAAAAGAAAGCCACAAGTCAAATCGCTTTTTAAAAAACTTCATGTACTCTAAAAGACTTAAACAGC
The DNA here is from genome assembly GCF_023065955.2 of Ursus arctos. NCBI lineage: Eukaryota > Metazoa > Chordata > Mammalia > Carnivora > Ursidae > Ursus > Ursus arctos. The sequence continues at coordinate 12,450,028 of NW_026622997.1, read as the reverse complement.
GTTTTTAAGAAAGACTTAAAGAAAATAGTTTATAAAGTTACACTGAGATCATTGTCACAAAATTTTTAAAAATGTCATTTGTATATTAAATTGGTTTTAAAAATTAATTATACATCAAATAAGTAATTTATTAAGATGGAAAACAATGTTTAATTATACTAAGCAAAATTTTGATGATGAGTATCTGTCCTTCACTTGGAATCTAAAATTTATAACTAAAACCAGCAGGTGTCACTGTGATAACAGATTTCCCCCCTTCCATCTAAGCAGCTCTGTTGGATGGGTGCATAGGATTTATGGACAAAGATGTGTAAGAGATAATTTAAGTTACATCACCGAACAAAAATATTAGAATGTGGGAAAGTATGTACAGGATTTCAGGAGGGTTAGGAGTACTTTTGAGAATTGTATTTTTTTCCTTTCTTCATGTCTCAAACATACAGATTTTTTCATTATATTATTGATGTGAGGGTTTTATTAGCAGTAAAAGTATATAGTAAAAAACCCCAGGTGATGTTTTGGACTTTCTACTGAAGTATAGACTAGTGCACAGATGATTAGGTCACAGCTGTGTAACCAAAACCAAATCAAGAAACCGCATTCCCAGGAATGTTTTCAAATGAATTTTGAAAAGCCCTTGGTCCTTCCTCCAAAGTAAGGTAGAGTTATAATTTCTAAATGAATGTTTAAAGACCAAAATATGTAATTGGTGGAAAATAATAGGAATTGAAGAGCTGGTTGTCAGAGCATTTTTCCCCCCACCTGGTATGGAAGCCAAAATAGAATTTAATGAGCATTTATTCACTGGAGCATTGTACAGTGTCTGGATTTTATTCCAAGAGAAATACAGTCAACATAGTACTCAATCTTAAAGGAATTTATAATCAAGTTGTGCATATGTAATAATAAAATAGAAAAATAAAGACAATAATATATCAAGGACCATAATATTAATATATTGAAGACCATTTATATATATATACATATATATATCTGTATATATGTATACACACACACACACCCCATATATACAAGCAAGTAGTTTATGACAAAAATAAGTGAATTCCAGGTAGAAACTGTCTTTGTGAATTGTAATCAGAGAGTTGTTTTATTATTATTACAGTTAAAACTTGATTAGGATTTAGAGAATGAAAAGAATGGCAAAATATTTCTGATTCAGTTTAGTTCAGTAAACATTTATGGAACACCTATGTTCCTGCCACTCTATTCCTCAATAGATATCAGGGATAAAGAAGTGAATGAAGCTTGGTTTCTACCCTTGTTTACCAAAAATATAGATGGAAATACTCCTGGCAAATTCAAATGATAATTTATAGACTCTTCAATGTTGAAGGCAGTGATAGGGAAGACTAGGAATTGGAAAGCACACTGGTTTGAGAGCCAAAAGACTTAGGTTTTAGTCATGCTTCCATCACTAAATTTATACAGGGACTTAAACACATCACTTAGAAAGTTTTCATGTCATTTCCAACTTGAGTATTTTGTGTTTATCCTGTAGGTAATGAGACATTAGAGTAAGTGGCACTATGAAAGTTACAGGAAGGTTACTCTGTAGACTCAGATGTATGACTGATTGATAGAGGAAATTACTAACCTGCTCATGGATTTTGAGGACGCAGCTGAGCACAGCAATGCCTAGTCTAGACAGGGCAGGGATAGAGATGAAGATCTTGGTTTGGAATTTAAGGTAGTGGGGATTCTTAACATCCATATATATGTTTATGTGCTATTTATATTACGCCAATTACTGGCACAGTTTTGGATTTAGATATTTCCTTTTCATATACATTCTTAATTGTTATCCCAAGTGACCGAGGTTTATTTTTGAGAATATCATCATTATACATTAGGAAAGTAAAAAAGATATTGAAGGGTCTTCTCTTCACCTTTTAGATATTTTGCTTTTATATAATTAGTGAGAAAATATGATGGGATTTTATTAAGCAGCTACCCCCCTCTTTAAGGATTTCCTGTTTCCTTTCCCAGAAGACTAAATTGTTCAAGGACAAAGAATGTTTTATATCCCATGCTGAGAACATGTGCTGACTGTGTATTAAACAAGGGAAACTCCATATTACAGAGCTAGTTATGGGTTTGGTTAAGGAAGATTTGAATTATCCTCGCTGTTTACATTTGTGATTTACCAGTGATTGAATATGAAGAAATATATAGGCTAGATTGACATGTTCCCTTATTTTTACTCTACACCATCAGGTTTCTGGTCATTTGTCACCTAATTTATAATATTTGCTATTTCTCTTAGGAAAGCTTTCAAGGTGAACTATAAACTGCAAAAGTAGAAACTTGAAATCTTATGTTTTGAAACACACCCACATAATTACTCCCAATCAACCCGTATGTATATTTTTCTAAAATGTAGGTCATCTGTTTGGATCTTGGGATGAATCTCTAGATGGAAACAATGATGTACATAGTGATTAGGCTCTTAGCCCACAAAAACTATTATGTCTCAAAATATCATGGTACCAGTAGTAGTACCAGTAGTATGTAATGCTATAAGCCACTGTATTTAATTTTTTTTTTTTTTTTTTTGAGAAATATATCCAGAGTTTCAACTTGAGAGACCTGGAATGAACTCTTCTTGCTGTAGCTCTGAAAATCATGTTCCCTGGTAGGACCAGAGGAAGGAGGAGTCCCTTAGTTCCTGAAGAGAGACTAACACAGTTTAGGCCAAATCCTCCTTTATCCCCAGGCCTGGCTCCCACCCGTCTGCTTGCCTTTCCATTGTTATACTTATGTCTCAAAACAGAATGTTATCCATCTCATTTCCAAATGAAGTCATAGTTTCTCTCTTATCTGGTCCTAAGGAGATTTTAGAATTTTAATAGGATTTGTTGAGAATAAGAAGCAGACAACAGAAGAGAAGCACCCTTCCCTACCTCCACCATGTGCACTCAACATACATCCGTAAATGTACTCAGGTGACAATGATAGTGTTTTAAACCCACCGCTGGATAAAGGTATCTTCATTTGCAGATTCAGTGAGCTTCATACATTTTGTCTGAGATTCTCCAAGTGTGGGACGTTCTGTGAGATGACTGAGTTGGCTGTGAGGTTGCTGCCTACGGGCTTGCATTGGGGCTTGAGAAATGACACATGGCTGTAGAGAGCAACCCCCAAGGGTTTATTTTCATTTCTTTTCCCTTCTTTCTTGTGCAGACTGGCCTTGCCGTCAGAGACCTGGGTTACCATGAAGTGAGTTCCAGGTCCCAGTGGTCAGTGGTGTCTACAGTTATAAGATGATAACCAAACCCCTTTCTGTACCTGATATATGTGTATCTCTTGTGTCGATCTTGGATTTATTGTCTTATAATCTCATGTAGGTCTCTTCGTAAGGACACAGAGTGAGACTGTACTTGAGTCCTGGAATGTGTGGACATTACTGTCAATCACCTGAGAAAGTGGTGACTCTTAGGACCAGGTGGGTTGAGAACCTCTCCTTCTCCTCTCCCCCTCTTCTGGACTTTCAGAAATCTAGGCACACTTGATAGCATTCCTGGTGGGTTGGGGTTACAGATAACCCCTGCCACATGGAGCTATTCAGGGAGTCATCTTGATAGAACTGTTTGAGCCAAAGATGAGTGAGTTATGTTTTTATAAACCAGATTAGTTATAATTTATGACCGTTTCCATTTTGTAGCCCCCAAATCCTCGGTGAAACCTTTTTTTGAATGTTCCAGTATGATCTCAGTTGTGTGAAGGAAATTAGGGAAGGAGTTGTCCCTTGGCATAAAGTATGTGGTGGTGGTAGTGGGGAGAGATCTCCAAGGAGAAGGTGGGCATTGTACCCATGAGGCCTGGATACTGCTCTCCAGTGGAGATTTCATCTCCGATGCCCACCTAGGAGCATCTAGATTTGATTTTAGCAAAGAAAAAGGCAAGTTCCTTTTTTAAGTGTTAGGGAAAGGAGAACAATGATACTAACTGAAAAGTAAGAGGCAATACTCATAGTTGCTGTGGCCGACGGACTGGCTGACCCACGTCTAGTTGCCCATTTGTATGCCACCTTGTATCTCAAACAAGCAACAAAACAAAACCTTGATTAAATGTGCAGGAAAAAAAATGCATGTTTCAAACATTAGTTATAATAAATTAATTTCTTTCTGTTTTTTACAGATGAAAAGATAAAAATTTAGAGATCATGCAAAATCCTTCATTTAACATATTACAAATGTGTTATAATTACCGTCTAGACCCAAGATGCCCTCCAGAGGCTCCACATTTACCCTTAGCTACCACTCCGTTTATCTGCTCCCATTTATAGTAAAATGCTGAAAATTTGCTGCTGTCTCCGCTTACCTTACCTCGTATTCTCCTTGAGACATTTCCAGCCTGCTTTTCAGTACCACTCCTCCACTGAAACCCCTCTTGTCAAAGTCACCAGCAATCTCTATCAAGCCAAATCCAATCACTGGCCCTGAGTTCAAAGTATTCTCCCTCAGCAGTTAATTACTCCCTCCTAGAAACACTGTCTTCACTTGGCCCTCTGATCGCCATATATTCCCAGTGTGCCTTCCACCTCTCTGGGTATTCCTCTTCTTTCCAGCCTCTAATTTTATATGTGCCTCAGGGTCAGACCTTCAACCTGTTCTCTTCCCAACAGCCATGACTTTAGCCCCAATTTCTATCTCTGACCGTTCCCCTCACACATTTAGCATCTCTACTTAGATAGCTAACAGGTATCAAACTTTAGTGTCTAAACAGAACTCTTGATGCCCCTTCCTCCCAAACTGTTCCTCCCCCAGTCTTCTAAATCTGAGTATGAGGCCCCACTGTTTATCCAGTTGCTTGGATGGAAATCTAGTCATTGTGCTTCATTCTTGTGTCACACACCGTATCTGTCGCACACCACATCTGGTATATCAGTTAGCCAGGTTGGCTCTGATTTCATAATACATCCCAAATCTAACCACCAGTTTTTACCAACTCACTGCTGCAATTCTAGTCTAAGCCCCTATCAGGGTTTTCACATAGACTCCTGCTTCTTTTTTTTTTTTTTTAAAGATTTTATTTATTTATTTGACAGAGAGAGACAGCCAGCGAGAGAGGGAACACAAGCAGGGGGAGTGGGAGAGGAAGAAGCAGGCTCCCAGTGGAGGAGCTTGACGTGGGGCTCGATCCCAGAATGCAGGGATCACACCCTGAGCCAAAGGCAGATGCTTAATGACTGAGCCACCCAGGTGCCCCACACGTAGACTCCTGCTTCTTAACCAGTCTCCTTGCGTGTGCTCTTGCTCCCCACCTATTCATTTCCCTCACTGCAGCCATGTGTCTTTTAGAAAGCATGGACCAGATCATTGTCATTTACCTGCTTACAACTATTGACAGCCTCTCCCACTCAACAAAATCCGTACTCCTTGGCATGGCCTGTGAGGTCCTGTCTGTGTCACATTCATCTCCTGCCCTTGTGCACATTGCTTAGTCTCATCTAGTTACTCTGGCTTTCTTGCTGATCTTCAAACATACCCAAGCTCATTTCTACCTAGGAGGCTCTGTCTGACATGCTTTTTCCCATATCCAATCAAGACTCCCTCCCTCATTTTCTTTAGCTCTCTGTTCAAACATCACCCCCTCAGAGAGGCTTTCCCTGACCACTCAACCTAAAATAGCACCCTCATATTTGTATTTAATATCCCCTGACTAAAATATAAGCTCCATGAGGACAGGACCCTTGTCTGTCTTACCCATTATATATTCTCAGTGCCTGGCCTATGGGAACTTATTGAATGGGTGAAGGGATGGACATACAGACGGATGGACGGATGGATGGCTGGGTGGGTGGATGGATGGATGGATGGATGGATGGATGGATGGATGGATGGATAGATGGGTGGGTGGATGGATAGATGGGTGGGTGGATGGATGGATGGATGGATGGATGGATGGATGGGTGGATAGATAGATGGGTGGATGGATGGATGGATGGATGGATGGATGGATGGATGGATGGATGGATAGATGGGTGGGTGGATGGATAGATGGGTGGATGGATGGATGGATGGATGGATGGATGGATGGATGGATGGATGGATAGATGGGTGGGTGGATGGATGGATGGATGGATGGATAGATGGGTGTGTAGATGGATGGATGGGAGGATATGCTGTGGTCTAACATCCACCTAGATTTCTTCATACCTGATTTTTTAAAAAGTATAATATGAAAGAACTGAGAGATTTCTTCATAGCTTAATTCTACATTTGGTAATGGATTTTTCAAACACCTTTAAACACCTTAAACTTTTGAATGACAATGCCAGGCATAAATACTTCACAGAAATGGCTTTCTCTGTATTGACATATCCTATACTATTCAAGGGGAAAATGAATTTTGCACAGCAACTATTGGAAACTAATGTTGAATCATAATAGAGACTCTAACTAGAAAATTTTCGGTACTACTCATTTCATTAACAAACCATCCAAATAATAACCTCTACTAAGAGGAGATACAACCATCGTAACAGAGGTAACTGACTGAGACAGAAGTGTCTGAGAACCACGGGAGACGGGATAGCTGAGGCAGTGAGAGTATTCACTGTGAGTTCTGTTCCACACCCGCTACTTATTAATTAGGTGACCGTGGGCAATTACTTAGTTGCTCTGTGCCTCAGTTTCCTCATCTGTAAAATAGGGGTGGTGAAAGTACCAAAACTTACCTCATAAGTTTGTTCTGAGGATTCAGTGAGCTAACTTATGTAATATATTTGTAACATAGCCTGACGTATAAGTACCATATTTAATGTTTTTTTTTTTAACATCATCATCATCATCATCATCATCGATTCTAGATGTCCATTTGGGAATTTATTCTCTGCAACCCATCCATAAAAAGGTTGATAGGTCCTGACTGTAAATAGTTTAAGTTTTTTAAAGTGAAGTCCATAGCAGTTCCCCTTGGAGCACTTAGCTGGATTAGACTGCTTTCTATGATCTTAAAATACATATTAAAGCCAAAGAAATACTAGTTTTGTAAATCCTTAGATGGCACACCCATACAGCTGGTACCACAAATGATGTCACATTTCAGGAAGATCGGCTAATATATTCCATGGAATCAAAGGTACTTCTCAGGATGAAATGTTTTACTTCTAGTTCCCAGGCTGGTCTTTGATTCAGACCCAAATTAGAAAAAAAACTAGCCTTTCAAACAGGTCTTTGCTGAACTAATTCTGACAGCACTTAATTGACCAGAGTTATTTATTACCACATTTAGTAATTTTGGTGAAATTTCTCATTTCTCAAAACAAGTTTTGCTTACACCCTTTCAAAAGAATGTTTTTGGTATGTGGGTAGGTTGTCTGGGGCCAGCCTCTTATCTGGAGCCCAGATTCAAAAAGTCTGAGTTCAGCGAAGTGACTTAGACTGCATGCTTTTGTTTTGTTTTGTTTAATAAGCAGTATGGGTCTTGCTAAAACACAGTGCTACCCCCATCCAAGAACAATGCCGCACACATCATTTCCTGAAATAATGGAGTTGGAAGGCAATTATCTACTCACAAAACAGGCTGAAACAACAGTTCCTGATATTCTTCTCAAATACTTTAACTTCCCAAGGAATCCGGAAAAAATAATTCCATGAGCCGGTGTTGTGAATGAAGGTATGACATTTCAGTTTCCTCCACTGGAATCCAGTGACCAGCAGTAATGAATTACTACCCACTTGGCGTTACTAAGAGGGTCCCTGGCCGGGTAAGTTGTTTGTCTTTGCTTTGGGAACACTGCTCATTGCCTTATAGCCTCTTGTGTGATGGTGGCCTTGGGTCCTTTTTTGTCCATTTCTGGGAACCATACCAGAGATTACCTGCAGCTTCTGGAACTATACTTATTTATGGCATTGTTTTTCTTTTACTCCTGAAGAGAATCTGGGGCTTCTGTTTCAGGCTTTCTGATAAGAAACGTACACTTTCTGGAGAGCGTGAATATCCATTTCAGGAAAACATGTTTTCAAGTAGAGTGAGAGCTTTTTTTGAACCCTGTGGATCCTTTATCTTCAGTGCGGCTTGGTAGATATGCATAATAAGAGCTGTCTTCTCTGTGATCCTTAACAACCTGGACATCACCGAGGTAGCCTAATCATTCATGGCAAACAAGAGAAATGAAGACTTCTAAAATTTAGACATTGCCTTCTGGAATTCTCATCTGGAGGGAAACTGGCACAATAAATGATTTCATCATGGGTTTTCTTCTTTGTGTCCTGAGAAAAAATTGGGGACAGTCATGGACTTTGAGCCTATATAGTTTGGACTATGCCAACTATATATCTTTGGAAACTTCCAGAAGATTGCCTGTTTGAAATTTCATCTGATTATTGGACTTTGTGTTGACATATCCTCCCTACGAAATAAGAGGTATAACGTATCGTGTGTAAGTGTCGCAGGGAGTGACATTTAGCAGCGCGAAGAGACACTCGAGACACTGTCACATTACTTAGGGAGGTTGCACAAGCTGTCTCCGGAAGTTTTTCACAGTAGGGTAGACTATTTTCAGTCTGGCTTGTGTGGGTATTCATAAATCTTCTCCCCGTCTAGAAGTGTGGGTATTGATTTAGTGTCTTTTCATTATGATACATCAGAATCAAATTGTTGGTCATGTTCTGTAGTGAAATATATAACTTTTAGAAGTGTAGTGTGAAATTTTGCATTTAAAATTATTTATTTCTGATTGTATTAGATATTGACCAGTTCTTTGGAAATAGTGGAAATAGCTATATTGAGGTTTTCTTCCTTTAAGTTATCATTCCATTTAGCCTGGCCCTTACTTGGCCAGCCAGTGTAGTTGGCAGCCTTCATCTCGCTCCTCCTGATGGCCATATGTCCACATTAGAGAAATCCTTACCACTTGACATTGTCTTTCAACTCCCACTGACCCTTTTCAAGCCAAGAGACTCAAATTGAGAAACTGTATATGGAAATCATCATTTTTTTTTAAATTAAAAAGGTAATAGATGGAATTAACACCATCCAAAGAAGGGTCCATGACAACAGCACAAAGCAAAAGTAGGGCCTGTGCCATCACACAGGACTGGATGGAAAGCAGCCCATGTGTGGTTCTGGGATTGTGGTTAAAGTAGTCTTTCTGGGTGGAAGAGGGCCAGGCGTGAGGTCTTGGCACTTTGTTCCTTCTGTGGAGTGTGCCGGGGCCAGCTTTTGGTGGTCTTCGGTCTAATTTAAGAACTTAGAATGAACTGTGTCTGGATCCTTAAATCAGTTGTCTTCGTTGTTTTGGCTGTGGTATGTATCAGTGGAATCATTTTTGGCTTCTTATCTTGGCTCACTCCCAGGATTGGCTTAACACAATAGCTAGCCAGTTCTGCAAATTCCAGTTACTTTAATAGTCTTTATAATGACCTCAGAGGGAAATCACCAGCTATGAATAATTAACACGTCTGTGAAGCACTTAAATCCTAATTGCTGCATACATATTTAAGGATGGGTGCTATCAATGTTTCCTAGCACCAACATTGTGTCCTCGGTAATACAGCGATTCAGTAAGGTAGAGTACAGCTTTTCAGATACCAAGAGTTGCTTAGCCTTTAACAACCAGGTACAGAACAGGCTGTAAGCAAAGAAGGAAAGTTAAATTAGAGTTTGTTCCTCATTTTCAACTCATTGTTATCCAGGCTGGATAAATGATAAATTATGAATCTGTGTTTACCGTAATACCCTTTTATAAGCATTTGCTAAGATAAAATGCAGTTGTCCTAAACTGTATCCTGGGGGCTGCATTGCTAATCCGGCCAACATTTATCTGGTTCTTATGGTGTATTTTGCAAAGTACAGGGGATGTAAATGAAGGTTAATATGTAGCTACTGCCTATATAATATTTTAGGTGGAGAAGCGAAGGCTAACCTAAATGAAATAGTTGAAACACAATTTAAAACTAAATTTTAGAACTCTTGGATTGTACAGGAGGAAGAAATCACTGTACGCTGAAATAGTTCATTCTTTCTTCCAAGGAAGCTTCATGGAAGAGGCAGAATGTGAAAGATGAGTGGAATAGAATTGGACAGAAATGAAAAGGGACAGAAACATTTTGTGGCCTCTTGAATGTCAGGCTCTCTGTCAGGCTTCATATACATAATCTCATTAATCCAGCGGGGTAGACATTTCTCTCCCTGTTTGTAGGGAGAGTATTAAGGATCGGGCAGGTTAAGGAACCTGCTCGGGCTTGTAGAGCTAGTGAAGACCAGGGGCTCTGAGTTCCAGGCACTTTGGGATTTGAATCCCAGGTCCTCTCCTAACTGGCTGTGCTTAATTTCTTTGTGCTTCAGTTTTTTCACCTATAAGCCGGGGGGGGGGGGGCAATAAGAATAGTTGCCTCATAGGTTTAATGTGATGAATAAACTATTTAACGAGACAAAGAATTTACCCATTTCTGAGGGAGAGTTTGAGAGTCTCACCTCCATCTTGTCTGATTCCGACGTCTACCCTCATATCACCTTGCAGACGAAGCAGGTAGAAAATGCCACACAGAATAAGAGCAAGCATTTTATCTGCTAGAGAAAAGTGAAGTTCCCTTCATACCTGAAGCAGGGTTGGGGCATTGAAGGAATGAAAAAGTGATTGGATAAATCATATGGAAGTGAATTAGATGCCATAGGGACCAGAAGAGCCAGCTTGTTTACGGAGGGAGAGCGGCATGGTGAAAGTGTTGCTTTAAACAGTGTATGGTGTGTGGGGGGCAGTGCTGGAAGTCTGCTTGGGAAGCTGCCAAGTAAAGTATGAGGTAATGTGGTCCTGCTTGGGGGGAAAGGATACCTATGGGAGCTGCTGGTCCTGGTGACACCACCTGGCTCAGGTGACAGCAGGACTGCTGGGCTCTCAGTGCGGTCCTTGCTGCTTGTTGGCCCCGCCCATTACTCATGCTACCCTGCCAGGGTTTCCCGGCTCTAGACTTTAAACTACCAAAGCTGCGGTCAACTTTAACCAAAGATGATCCTGTCTTGAGCAAAAGAGAAAAATCAATGATGTTTTATTCTAGATAAATCACAAAATAAAATGAATGAGAGGCGCCCCTAGGTGGCTTAGTTGGTTAAGCATCTGACTCCTGATTTTGTCTCAGGTCACGATCTCAGGGTCCTGGGATGGAGCCCCATGTGGGGCTCTGAGCTTGTCTACTTGGTATTCTCTCTCTCCCTCTGCCCCTCCTCCAGCTCGTGCTCGCACTCTAAATAAATAAGTAAATAAAACGAGAAAAACACTTTACTACAGAGTTTCTTAATGGTTCTTTGGCTTCAGCAAGCCTCACATACTATTTTAGTGCCTACCTATCATTTACTAAAGATTCAATAAATGGAATCCAACTTCTCAAGCTGACTTCACAGTTTGAATTTCATATCCCGTACTCCCTGTTTTTTAATTCCTATCCAGGGACATATGTCCAATGTAATAATGCCCAATCTTCTTTCTCAGCAGTATAGGCCGGTGGTTACACTGGCTCGGTCTTACAGCTAGCTATGAAGGTTGATATCTGAAGATTAAAATAAGAGGGACGTGTATTAGCTGAATGGTTCCCTGAGCCAGTCCTTTGTCGTGAAACTAAAAGCTGTCATCTGTAGCTGTTGCAGACTCACCAGAGGAGCCTGAGTCTGGCAAACGATTAATAATTAGCGGTATTCAGCCAGAAGCTGGAATTAAAACCTACAAGAATTGTAATAATAATAATAAGAAGAAGGATATGATTAGTTAGAAGAGAGTGTGTAGTAATGATTAAGAATATGGAATTAGAACCAGGCAGCCCGGGGGTCAAGTCCTGACCTTACTCCTCACCAGCTGAACAAACCTCACACGTTACTTTTTCCTCTCAGCCTCGGCTTCCCTCATCTGGTGCCTACGAGGGCTAGATGGGGTAATATTCGTACAAAACAATATCTGGCCCATCAGGGGCGCCTGGGCAGCTCAGTTGGTTAATTAGCGTCTGACTCTTGGTTTCAGCTCAGGTCATGATCTCAGGGTCGTGGGATCAAGCCCTGCATCACGCTCTGTGCTGAGCACAGAGTCTGCTTGAGATCCTCTCCCCCTGCCTGTCCCCCCCCCAAATAAATAATAAAATAAATCTTAAAAAACAAAAACCAATATCTGGCACTTTAACAATACTCGGTAAATGTTTCTTTGTTTTTTTGTTTATTTTGTTTTGTTTTGTTTTTGCTCAGTAAATGTTGGTACTTAAAGTGGATCCCACATTATACTTTACAGAAGAAACCTTGCTCACCTATTTATTTTATTTGAACCTGTCAGTCCTATGCAGTGGCTGGCAAGGTGTTGCTATTCTCATGGGATGTCAGGAACTGAAATTCAAAGAGAGGTGAAGTAACTAAAGTTCATTCACGGCAAACCCGGGACTCGGATTTTGGTGCTCACTCCTCTGGGTTTTCAGCTGTGCAAGGAGCCCTGGCCTTCACGGATTTAAGAGCCAGTCCCTGATAGCAGCAGTTTCCAAGTGCCAGTCCAAGGACAGTGAGAACACGTGACAGAGTTTTCCTGTCCGCACCATTCAGATTCCTGGGCCAGATGATTGAAATGAGAAAATGAGGGTCAATGGAGGGAGTTTTTTTTTTTTTTTAATGATTTTTTGTTATATTATGTTAGTCACCATACAGTACATCCCCGGTTTCCGATGTAAAGTTCGATGATTCATTACTTGCGTATAACACCCAGTGCACCATGCAATACGTGCCCTCCTTACTACCCATGGGAATGGTCTATCCCATTCCCCCACCCCCCTCCCCTCTGAGGCCCTCAGTTTGTTTCTCATAGTCCATAGTCTCTCATGCTTCATTCCCCCTTCTGATTACCCCCCTTTCTTTATCCCTTTCTTCCCCTACCGATCATCCTAGTTCTTATGTTCCATAGATGAGAGAAACCATATGATAATTGTCTTTCTCTGCTTGACTTATTTCACTTAGCATTATCTCCTCCAGTGCCGTCCATGTTGCAGCAAATGTTGAGAACTCGTTCTTTCTGATAACTGAGTAATATTCCATTGTATATATGGACCACAACTTCTTAATGGAGGGAGTTTTAAATAGAGTCAACTGTATTCAACTTAAAGGCCTCTGCCTTTTACTCTAAGGCTACATCTTTCCTGCTTTTTGATGTTAAAATATTCTTACAAAATGATGGCAGAATGTGAGTTAATTTTTTTGTTAACCTCTCTGCCTGATGTCACAGAATTTAGACAAAACCACCTTGGGCCACAAATTTTGTTTTTGAAATGTTTTCTAGTATGTGGAATTTAAGAAACAAAACAGATGAACATAGGAGAAGGGAAGGAAAAATAAAATAAAAACAGAGAGGGAGACAAACTGTGAGAGACTCTTAGTTCTAGGAAACACTGAGGGCTGCTGGGGGGGAAGTGGGTGAGGAGGTGGGGTAACTGGTGATGGGCATTAAGGAGGGCACGTGATGGAATGAGCACTGGGTGTTAATATATGCAACCAATGAATCACTGAATTCTACACCTGAAACCAATAATACACTATATGTTAACTAAATCGAATTTAAATAAAAATTTAAAAAAACTAATCCAAAATTTGAGAAGTGATTCTAACTCTAATGTGATTTCATTATTTTATATCTTAATAGTTTTAAGTGTACAGTGTTAATTCGTATATCCACATTAGGCCGTGAAATCAGGCCCTTGGATTTCTATGCCGTTTTACTTCTATATAGGTCTTTCTCTTTTTTTTAGTGTCTAGGTAACTGATTGTTAGCCTTTTCGGCAGAAGTTGGGCATTTTGGGAATCTATTGAAAATTATGGATTCCTCTCTCCACCTCCACCCCTAAAAAGCACATACACAATTACTGGTACAAATTGAGCAGTTGACGAACTTGGTGGTACTGAAGCCCAGGAACCTCTAGGTGGCTCTAGTTGTTTGTTCATACAACCCATTTTGTTTGTTGGTTTCATCTTCTTTCCTTTTCTCTGTCAGGTATTAGGGCTTGCGCGGGTGGGACTGGTTTTACAAGGGTAGAAGGTTCAGTGTGAGGACTTAGTGTTTATTTGGAGGCTTACACTGTGTGTGGTTCTTCAGGTAGAGCTAGCATTTGATGGAAGATTGTGGGAAACAAGGACTCTTACGTAGGGTTGGTAAGAATAGAAATTAAAATTACATCTTTGGAGGACAGTCTGGGAATATCTATCAACATTTAAAATACAGATACTTGTCTTTGTATGTTAAGGCATGTCTACAGAGATCTTTGTTGGGGCTTTTCATATATGAGCACATTATTGGAAACATAAATATCCATCAATTTGGAACTAGTTAAAGAAATTATGGTGTAGTCATATTAGTGTACTATGCAGCCATGAAAAACGATGAAGTGGCACTATGACAAAATGGAATGCTCCCCAAGAAATGTGAAAATGCATTTTTAAAAAAAGGAAAAGCACACGTCTGTGAGTTTGGGTATCTCTGGAGTATACTGTAGCAGCTGGTGATAATACTGCCTTGGAAGTGGGGACTGGGAAGCCAAGGGTCTGCATTGGGAGAGATACTTGCTTTTTTCATTTATTGCAGTGCCTAAATGATTTTATTGTTTATTTTTTATTTTTTTTATTTTTCTCTGCCTAAATGATTTTAATTATGTCCTTGTATTACTCGTTTTTTTTAAAGGTAGCTTAAAAAATTAATTCCTTCTTTTAAGGTACCTTTAAAAATTTGAATTAATTTTTAAAATTACTAAGCAGTATGAGAAAAACAGGTTAGAGTATATTTAGGTTAAATTGCCTAAATGAAAAGGGTTGAGGGGTGCCTGGGTGGCTCAGTTGGGTAAGCGTCCAACTCTTGGTTTTGGCTCGGGTCACGATCTCATCCCAGGGTGGTGACATTGAGCCCCACGTTGCATCATTGCGTCATGCTCCACGCTAGCAGGGAGTCTGCTGGAGAGTCTCTCCCTCTGCCCCTCCCCCCACCCATGTGTTCTCCCTCTCAAATACAGATGTCAATCTTAAAAAAAAAAGAAAAGAAAGAAAAAGAAAAGGGATGATGCAAAATAAACAGACTTTTCTTTTGGTCACATCCTCTAATGTGGGAACAGGGGGCACCTGATAGCATTAAGAACTGGTCAATGAATAAATCAAAGAAATAGCTGTTCACACAGCGTGTGGCCGGGCTAAGGAATTCACCCCCACAGGCAGTCATGGAGTCAAATATTGTGGCTGGAGCTTTTTTTTTTTTTTTTTTTTTGGAAGTCTGGTCACTTCTGGCCAGTCATAACATTTGTAGTTATGCAAGAAAAGATAAGGATAATCAAATCTGATGGTGCAGGATGTAAGCTGATCGTTGGAAAGGAAGGAATTTCTCCCCATCCTCCCTTCTTTTTTGGCTTCTCCCAATGCCTCAGAATAACATTACACAATTAGCTAGGTTCACTTTGAAGAATTGACAGTACTTCCTCTGAATCACTAGGTATTATCCATGGCCAAGGGAAGGATTCCAGACCTGTCAGAGCAGCAAAGCTCATAACTCTTTTTTTTTTTGCACCCAGAGTGATGGCCCCTTAAGTTCAGAGGTAAGTAAGCATTTTGGCAGGGCAGCCCCCCCCCCGCCCCCTGCTGTGCTGCTCCTGCCATTCCCAGGAAAGAGCATGTTCAAAGGGAAAGAAGGGGTTTGGGTTCTTCTCCGGTGGAGCTAGCAATCTCCTATAAACAAAAACACTAGATTACTGAGGGAGGGACTGAATAGATACTCAGGAAAGAATTCATGCTTTTTTTCTCTTTCTCTTTCCTTCTTTGGCTACAACTTGTAATGAATCCCTCCACCAGGGGGTAGACAGAAGACATAAACTAGCGTTTTCCAATCTCCTTTCGCCCCAGCTCCAGGTCTGACATTGTTACTGCTCATGTTTATCCACGTGACTCAACAGACACTGCACCCTTCCGTGTACTTCTGTCTGACGTTTTAAGATGAAGAGTAGAATGGATCCAATGGACTTGGTTTTGAGCAAGTAAATGGAGCGTAGAAACGCATAGTATGTCAGTGGGAGCAAGAGAAGTTACACTTAACAAGATCCATTGCAGAATGACTCCATTCTGTCCCTCTCATGTGAGCAGGTCAAGGGCAAACCTTTAAGTGTCTAATCACATGAATAAGAGGACCCGCTTATTAAATGGGATTTCGCTCCTATTATGGAACCCAGTACTCGGCAGACAGGGTGTTTGTTAAATGTTCAGGACGAATGTGCATCCTTATTTCAGTGCTTTGCTTTGACAGGACTTTTCCATGAACCAGCAGCTGGTTGAGCTGGAGACAACAGAGTTAGTGACCCCTGGCCCACCTGGTAGCTGGACCCACGGGCGCAGTGTCTTGAATATCCCAGACAAGCTTCGAACAGTGGGTCATCCAAACATCCAAAGCCAGGAGAAAGTGTGTCTCCATCATTATTGTGTGATTTAATTACACACTAGAAAGTTCTAACTGAACTTTAAAAGAAAATAAAACCTCTCATTACATATAATTATAATTCTTTTTTTTTTTTTTTGCTATCCAGATCCATTTGCAACCTTTTCAGGAGACCCATTGCATTTACTTTCCGAGGTGATGGAAACGTGCTATTATCTCTGCTATCCAGTGGGGTGGCCATTAGCTACACAGGACTCTTGAGCACTTAGGATGTGGCTAGTGGGACCAAGGAACTGAATGTTTAATACAATTCGACTTTAATTAACTTGTGAACAATAACGCCATCTGAATGTTAGCACTCCTTACGTCCCCCTCCCATTTTGACATTAGTGTCCCAGCAAGTGACATAGCATTTTCTTCCTTCCTGGGTAAAGCGTTGGCTCCCTTTTCTGTCATTAGGATTTAAAAGCAATACTAAGTTGTCATTTTGCTGTTTTCACACAGTTTTAGCCAAAGCGATACGGTCTGGTCACTGTGGGAAGGCTCCAGGACTCAGAGTCCGTCATGAGGCCTGCCCTTATGCCTAATGGCGATCTCAGTGAACAACCTCAGTGGGGCCTCTTTTTCTAAATGGAATAACCATGAGTGAAAAATCTAGGAATCTAATGTTTGCATAACCAAGAGCAACATGGGGTACTAGGAAATTCCATCAGTAAGCCAAGCAACTTCTTGGCAGCAGGGACTGTGTCTTTTATCTGTTTCCTTAGTTCCTAGCATAAATTTTAATAAGTGTTTCTCACATGAGTGAAGTAGTGTATGAAGGGATAAATCAATGTGGCTCAGAAGCGATGCTGGTAACAGGACATTGAAGACGGTATCTGTATTAGCAGATGGGTTATGGAAACACCCAGGACTACTAATAATCTGGACTTAGGGAAAAACTAATGTAAAGACACTGCAAACGCATCTATGACTAGTGTGAGTTCTGTACAGAATAAATGGTATACTACATTTATAAAATCTGTGAATCCAGAAAAAAATTTCCAGTTTCCACAGCATTTTTACTTCTGTACGGATTTAGTTTGTACGATGGCCTTTATCCCCTCCTGGCCATTTCTTTCCATCTTGACTTGCTTTCCATCCTTGCACTGACAGACGCAGCCCAGTCAGCTGCCTCCCCTCCCTGACTCCTGCCCCATTTTACCACCATCACCATCCAGTGTGTGAAAATACTTTGTAAACTAAAGCACTAAAGAGAGCAAGAGCCTCACTTTTCTACTTTAAGATGCTTTCATAGGATAACCTCAACTTTTCCTAGTCCCCTGTCTGCTCTCTTCATTGTTCTCATGAAGACAACCCATCAGTTTCTTTTTAAAAAAATTTTTTTAAATTTAAAAAAAAATTTTTTTTAAGATTTTATTTATTTATTTGTCAGAGAGACAGCTACAGAGAGAGAAAACACAAGTAGGGGGAGTGGGGGAGGAAGAAGCAGACTCCCAGCAGAGCAGGGAGCCCTATGTGGGGCTCGATCGCAGGACTCCAGGATCACGCCCTGAGCTGAAGGCAGGCACTTAACGACTGAGCCACCCAGGTGCCCCAATCCATCAGTTTCTTTCTTTGATAATTCATTCCTGCTGTTAAGGCTTTTTTTTTTTTTTTTAAGTTGTATCTGGTGACTTGTATGTCCTACCGTCTCAATAGCTCTAGCCTCATCTTCTTTGTATCAACCTCAGCTCCTGAGGCCTCTGGGTGGCTCAGCTGGTTAAGTGTCTGCCTTCGGCTTGGGTCATGATCCCAGAGTCCTAAGATGGGGCAGGGGTCTACTTCTCTCCCTCTGTCTCCTACCCTGCCCCCTGATTGTGCTCTCTCTTTCTCTCTCTCAAATAAATAAATAAAATCTTTTAAAAAAAAGGAACCACAATTTATATATAGAAGTTTTCTCAAACAGCAAAACTGGTGTGTTATGGAAGAAAGAGCCCAGAGCTCTAAGAAGTGTGAATAACTGATTTAAGAATTTACTTGCGTCACTAGCTAGTTGTATGATCAACTATACTTTAATTTTTTAAAAAAGTAAAAACAAATAAAATAAAATAAAATAAAATACCAACTGATGTTAAAAGAAATATAGAGGGGCACCTGGCTGGCTCAGTTAAGCATCTGCCCTTGGCTCAGGTCATGATCTCAGAGTCCTAGGAGGGAGCCTCGCAGTGGGCTCCCTACTCAGCAGGGAGTCTGCTTATCTCTCTACCTCTGCCTCTGCTTGTGTTCTCTGTCTCTGTCTCTCTCTCTCTCTCTCTCAAATGAATAAATAAAATATTTGAAAAAATTTTAAAAAAAATACAGAAAGATTTTTTTTTTAGACTCTCAGCAACAATCAGGAGGGGTATAAATGAAATTATTCCAAAGTCCCTTGCATTTAGAAGTAAAAATGTTAACGATATTAGCTTTTCTTTTTAAGATTTTATTTATTTATTTATTTATTTATTTATTTATTTATTTATTTATTAATGTAAACTCTTCTCCCAGTGTGGGGCTCAAACTCACAACTCTGAGGTTAAGAGTCTCATGCTCTGTCAATGAGCCAGTCAGGCACTGTAATACTAGCTTTGGACATTCAATAATACGTGTTTGGTAGTCTTTCCTACTAAAATAGTAAATGATTGAAAACTGCCAAGTTAAGGGAAGAAAATTATCTTAAAATATTGAGTCAATTCTAAAGAAGGCAAAAAAAGAAGAGGGGAAAAAAAATGACCTAGAATAGGCAAGATGAGCATAAAGCTGATAGGAAGACTGTAGATTTCAAAACAAATATATCTTAAGAAATACATTAAATGTATATAGTGACAAAAGGCTTTTCTTAAAATGTAAACATTGATAGCTGAGTTTATTTTTTTAAAATGGTGCTTTTACAAGAGACAAATTATGAGAACACAGAAAAGATTGAAGGCAAACAAATATGTAGAGATATAGATAGAAAAAGACAAGAAAAGGTATATTGTGGAAACACTAACCAAAAGAAAACTAGTAACTATAGTAATATCAGAGAAAGGATACTGAGCAAAATACAGTCCAAGAGATAAGGGAGAAATACTTTGGAATGATAAAATATTTAATTCACCAACAAAGTATAAAAATTCTAAATTTGCAGCAAATAATGTAACTGTCTTAATGATTGAGCAAAAGGCACTGAAAAATCAGTAAAACAGTAGAAAAGTTGAACAGGACAATTAACAAGCTTGATCAAATTGGCATCCATAGAACAGGGTACCTATTGCCGCACAATATGCAGAATATATATTATTCTTAAGTACACAGGAGCATCTATGAAAAGTGGCCCCCTGCTGGGCCATAAAACAAGTTTCAACAGATTTCAGAATACGAAGATCATACACACTGTGTTCTGACAACTTAGAATTAAGCTACAAATTAATAATGAAAATATTACTAGAAATAAATATTATGTCTAAATAAGCCCTGGGTCAAAGGGGAAATCACAGTGGAAGTCAGAAAATATTGTAAAGTGAGGGGCATCTGGGTGGCTCAGTCGGTTAAGCATCTGCCTTCGGCTCAGGGCATGATCTCAGGGTCCTGGGATGGAGCCCCACATCAGGCTCCCTGCTCAGCGGGGAGCCTGCTTCTTTCTCTCCCTCTGCTGCTCCCCCTGCCAGTGCTCTCCTGCTCTCTCTCTGTCAAATAAATAAATAAATAAATAAAATCTTTTAATATATTATAAACTGAAAGAGAATTTGTGACATTGAAGGTTTGGGGATGCAACTGAAGCCACGCTTAAAGGAAAAGTCATAGTTTAAAAAAAATTTTTTTTTAAGATTTTTATTTATTTGACAGAAAGAGAGACAGCCAGCGAGAGAGGGAACACAAGCAGGGGGAGTGGGAGAGGAAGAAGCAGGCTCTCAGCGGAGGAGCCTGATGTGGGGCTCGATCCCAGAACGCTGGGATCACGCCCTGAGCCGAAGGCAGATGCTTAACAACTGAGCCACCCAGGTGCCCCAATATAGTTTAAAATTTTTAAACTGTGAATTAAAATTTACAAAAAAATTACAAAATATTAGATTTACAAAAAATTTAAATTTACAGAAAAATAATATATGGGAAGGAAATATTAATCAGTTTTCTAATCACTTATCTCTAGAACTTTGAGAAAAACAGCAAATTAAACCTAAAGAAAGTAGAAATAAGGGGGGAGTGCCTAGGTGGCTCAGCCGGTTAGGTGGCCGGCTCTAGATTTTGGCCCAGGTCATGATCTCAGGGTCCTGGGGTGAGTCCTGGATCAGGCTCCCTGCTCAGTGGGGAGTCTGCTTGTCTCCCTCTCCCTCTGCCTCTATTTGGCTCTTTCTCATTCTCGCTCTCAAAAAAGAAAAATAAATCTTTAAAAAAAAGTAGAAATAAGGAATAAGTAGATGAGAAGAATTAATAAAATGGAAAATAGGAATAGAGAAGACCTGCAGAACTAAAAGTTGTGTATTTGACAAGACTAAAGAAATGATGCAAACCCAGTTATAAGAGCTTGATTTGTAAGAGTCCCAAGTTGCAAAGAACCCAAATATCTATCGGCAGCAGAATGGATAAATAAAGTGTGGTATGTTCATACAATGCAATACTCTACAGATGCCTGAAATGAACCAATCCAGCTACAGACCGTATTATGCATGAATCTCACGAATGTAATGTTGAGTGAAATCAGCCAGATGCAAAGTTATATATACTATATGATTCCATGTATATAATATTCAAAATAGTACAACCAGTATCTGGTTATCCTTGGAGAGGTGGGAGAATGTAGTGATTGGGAGGGGGCTCAAGGAGGGACTTCTTGGTGCTGGTAACTTTCTCCTTCTTGACCTAGGTGACAGTCCCCCAGGAATATTCTCTGGATGATTCCTTCAGTTGTACACTCTTTTTTAAAGATACAAACCTATGATGATGTTTATTCAAAATAGGATATATTATTTAACTGAACCCGGGGCTAAATACCAGAATTGGAAAGGTGAATCAGAGGTAATGTCTGGCTTCCAGGAATTCAGTATCACTGTGGACAATGACTTAGAGACAAATTGCTGTGACATAATAATGTCCTAAATACCATCAAGAATCAATATACAGAATAAGACCAGTCTTGCCTCATGGAATCAGGATTGGTTTCCTAAGGAGTCAACATGTGAATTGGGTCTTAAAGTATGATTGGCCTCAGAACAAATGAAGAAGTGGCTAGGGATGTTCAGTAGAAAATTCATGAACACAGACGAAGTTTAAAAGTGCAGCCATGTTCACTGAGCCACTAGAAAAAAAAGTGATTAGAAAAACCAGTACTTATTAAATTTTGCATTAGTGCTGAAGGCTGATAATAAAAGAGAGAATGGTCTGCTGCCAGGAGGCCTGAGTAAAAATAGAATCGAAGGAGAATTCTTCTTTGTTAGTGTAAAACTCCATGCATGGATCTTAGCTTCTGTAGAGCAGATTTATTTTACATATTTGGTGGTAGCCAAGCATTGATAGGAGTAAATATTGAAGTTAAAAATTTTGCGTGTCTTTAGGGAAAATGTGAGTGCTTTTGTGCTCCTGTTTGCACTCTGCTCTCCAGATGCTGACAGTGCTTCCAGAAGCACAGCAAGAACATGTCTGCTCCATGGGCTTCTGGTTTTCTGTCTGCTCACACTGCTCATGCCACCACTGCCATCCCCACTTGCAAGCCAGTACGTACCCTAGATACTTTTCTTTTTTTTTTTTTTTAAAGATTTTATTTATTTATTCGACAGAGATAGAGACAGCCAGCGAGAGAGGGAACACAAGCAGGGGGAGTGGGAGAGGAAGAAGCAGGCTCATAGCGGAGGAGCCTGATGTGGGGCTCGATCCCGTAACGCCGGGATCACGCCCTGAGCCGAAGGCAGACGCTTAACCGCTGTGCCACGCAGGCGCCCCTCTAGATACTTTTCTAAGTGGGCAGGCAGCTCTTCGCTAAATGGACATTTCAAAGACACTCTGCCGTCCTATTTTGTATGTGCATCTGCTGTGCATTTAACACAGGGCCCTGTAGTCATCTACCCATGAGTCTGTCTCTCGTATGCATGCTGTTGTCCCCTTTGCCTACCACAGTGGCTGGGGTGCTGAGCAAATGTTTGCTGAAACCACGTTAAATAAAAGCCCAGGTGGTGAGTGCCACTCATAGTGCAGCTGTGGCATGGGGAGTGCTTATCTTAGCCCCATGAGGGTGTGGACTGACAAGGGGACCTGTTATCATGCCAATGAAGACACTTTTGAGTGTGAAAAAAGTGAGGTGCTGGTCATTTTCTACTTCTTGTAGAAAGCTGGTAACTTTCTACTTCACCTTGAAAAGGGGTGTTATTAATACATGTGCCAGGGGAGGGACGCCTGGTGGCTCCGTCGGTTAAGGGTCTGCCTTCAGCTCAGGTCGTGATCTCAGGGTCCTGGGATCGAGCCCCACATCAGGCTCCCTGCTCAGCGGGGACTCTCCTTTTCCCTCTGCCTCTGCTGCTCCCCTCTCCTGGCTTGTGTTCTCTCTCTCTCAAATAAATAAACAAATAATTTCAATTTAAAAACAATATATATGCCAGGGTAAACCCAGGATCTCTGGAGGAAATCAAGAGATACGGTCACCCTTCTTAGGACTCTCTTACCACAGGATTATTGCAAGGTGTGCCTGTGTCACCCCAGGGACTCCCATCTCACCTGTGGTCCCAACCCCAGGGGACCTTAGAGAGTCTGGTACAGAAAGCACCACTCTTGTCCGTTCTAGATCTCTGAGAGGAAGGTGGTCCTGGGGACTGGAGCAGCCCTGCTCTGCCCATGTGTCCTCAACAGTCCCAGTGGGAACACACCACACTTTTAAGGTTTCCTTCCTGTCTCCTGTGGGCCCTCTGGGTTCCTGCTGAATCACCGAAGCCTGGTGTTTGGCCCACACATGATGCAGGCAGACACTGAGGGGGGTACTTGGGCCCCGCGGCCCGCGCTGAGTTGCCGGCATCAGGCCCTGTTTGCTGGGCAAGCCTGGGGTGAGAGCTGTTCCCCGCTCTTCCTCTGCCCTGCACTACTGCCGCAGAGACAGAGCCTCCCCGGAGCAGGGTTGCAGCGCTGGGGAGAAAGCTCGCCATTCTCCTCCCCCTGCAGGCACCTGCAAGGCCACCCACCATCTGGACGGTATCCCTGGTGGCCGGGGAGTACGTTCAGGAGACAACACCAGTCTCGGGAGCCTTGGGATTTCCTAGAATACGGAGTCTGACGGAAGGGGAGATGAATGACAACGATATAAGTTTGCAATCAAGGAAAACAGTACCCCACTCCCCCCAGCACCAAAAATACTTTCCAGGCTATGTAAGGAGTCCGTAAACATTACAGCCGATGAACATTTGATAAACTACTAACTTCCCCGTTTCTTTGATAGGAAGGCTGCGAAGGGAGATAAAGCAGGGGTGCGCTACGAGGACAAACAGCTCAGCATCCAACAAACCTCAAAATGTTTCTTTTTTTGTTTTCAAGACTGGTTGCTATTTCCTCCGCGACGCTTGTTTATTGACGCGCTGACTCATCTCGAGGCCAGCGCCCCGCTTCCCCGGCCCAGAGATGGGCTCGCACACCTGCCAAGTGCTGTCGGGGCGGGAGATAACAGCCAGCGACAACAATAGTCTTCCTCAGTGCGCCGGCCAAGAGCACTTTTGGCACCGGGGGCTGAGAATAACTTATCATCAGTGCCCCGAAAGCTCTGAAGTTCTGGAAGCCCGGCGTGGTTGTTTGCCAGACAGAGATAACAGGCAGGATGCGACGGAGAGCCAGAGGCACTTGGGAAGTCAGGGCTACACCTGGCAGCCGCTGAAAAGGAAAAGCAGCCAGTGAGCACATGGTTTCCTGGTTGCCTGGTCCTGGCTGTCAACACCAGCCAACGGTCTCAGGTTAGCCCAAAGGACTGACTTGATTGCTGAGCCGGGCTAAAAAAAAAAAAAAAAAAAATTTAATGGGTTATGTTGCAAGGAGGAATTTCCAGAGATGTGATTAAAAAAATAATAATAATGCAAGCAATTCATCTTGGAGAGAGAATCTGTTCATTGGCAGCTGCTCTGGTTAAAAAACACATGATTGTGTGGCAAGGTGAGGGTTCGGTTGTCTTATAAATCGCCCTCTCAATGAGTGACCCATCCTTCATTCTTTTTATTTATTTAAATTCAATTAGCCAACACCTAGTACAGCGTTAGTTTCAGATGTAGTGTTCAGTGATTCCTCAGTTACTTATAGCACCCAGTGCTCATCCCATCATGTGCCCTCTTTAATGCCTATCACCCAGTGACCCCATCCCCCCACTCCCCTCCCCTCCAGCAACCCTCAGTTTGTTTCCCATAGTTAAGAGTCTCTCATGGTTTGTCTCCCTCTCTGATTTCTTCCCATTCAGTTTTCCCTCCCTTCCCTTATGATCCTTTGCACTGTTTCTTATATTCCACATATGAGTGAAACCACATGATAATTGTCTTTCCCTGATTGAGTTATTTTTCTCAGCATAATACTCTCCAGTTACATTCAGGTCAATGTAAATGGTAACTATTCATCCTTTCTGATGGCTGAGTAATATTCCATTGTGTGTGTGTGTGTGTGTGTGTGTGTGTGTGTGTGTGTGTGTGTGTCACATCTTCTTTATCCATTCATATGTCGACGGACATCTGGGCTCTTTCCATAGTTTGCCTATTGTGGACATTGCTGCTATAAACATTGGGGTGCAGGTGCCCCTTCGGATCACTACACCTGTGTCTTTGGGGTAAATACCCAGTAGTACAATTGCTGGGTTGTAGGGTAGCTCTATTTTCAACTTGTTAAGGAACCTCCATACTGTTTCCCAGAGTGGCTGCACCAGCTTGCACCAACAGACACATCCTTCATTCTTAAGGCACAGTTCTGATAACCTAGAGAGGCAGTTGAAGATAGCTCAGAGCTTGGACCTGCTTGTTCTGAGCTGTCCCAAGAGCATCTGAAACTAGTATTAACTGCTCCACTCACCAAACATGCCTTCATACACAGGGACGATGTGTAATGCTCTGCAGGCTTCGGCTCAAGTCATTAAATGCCCCAGGTAGGCATCGCCCTTCACAGTTTCTGCTGGCAATTTGTGATGGAAATTTCCTTCATTGTCTCACAGAACCTTTTAGGGTAATAACAAAAAACAAAAACAGCAATAAAGGAATGATAGTTCAGTGCTCTAGTACAATCAAGCTACAAAGGGCTACCCAAGTCCCGGGCAGTGTGTCAGTACTAATAACCATTATTAATTTGAGGGCAGTGGAGAGCACGGAGTCTGAGGTTCTGTTTCATCAGTATTCAAAGCCACAGAACTTGTTCTTCAACAGTGACTCAAAGCAAATGTCAGAGCCTGCTGAGTTATTGGAATTTTGATGCATAATTGATATTTACATAGTGATTTAAGATTCCGGCATGAAAGCTCCCATGTCAATGCTAAGTAACTTAATTACATTGTGTATAAATACAGTATATTCTTTCCCCTGGCCTCCCACTGCCTAGCACCAACTCCTCTTAGTCCAGTTATTATAAACTAATCAGCACCATCTTCAGGAGTATTTAACAGGCATCTAACGTGGTATTGTGCTAGATTACCTAAAAAAAAAATCCCTCCAGATTTTATAGCACTCCTTTCTTTTAGTATATGGATAGGTTTGTTTTTATATGTTGGTTATTTAAATCCTTTGAAGAGAGGAAGCTCATCAGTGTGAGTCTTACCTCAATAAAAGCCATCTTTTTTATTGGCTGTCATACAACATATTTTCAGTAAGATTTTGGCAGGTGAAGGCTAGATTTAGCTATAGATAGCTGAGGGGAGGATAAGGACCACACAGTGTTGGCAGCATTTTATCCTTAGTCTCTTGGTCTGATTAAGATTGTGATTAGCCATCTGATCTCAGTAGTAGCTAGTTTCTTACACTGGGTGGTTCATTAATTTAATATAGATAACTCAGATTTCAAGGTCAAGAAGGCATAAAATTGACTTACTTGTTATGAAGGGATTTTAAGGCACAGACCCTAAAAATAGAATTCTGGATTTTGTGTTATCTGCCTCCCTTGGGCTGGCCATCTGGAGGGCAGGTGGGAAATGATATAGCGATCCAGAAGCCCTAGGGTTGACTTCTGAATCATCTTCTCCATATAGAAAAGCAGGACCTAGATGGGGAGAATACCTGCCCGCTCCATGGAAGGCCTGCAATTGGTACGTATGTATGAGACCAAGCTCGTTTCCGTCAGTGTACAATGTATTATGTGAGTAGTGAAGAATTATTTTCCAAAATTCAGTTAATATGGAAAATAATTTTTTTATTTTCAGAATGCTTATCATGGAAAGCAGTAGACCCCTGTCTTAGCCACATCACCCCCAATCTAGACATTTTATTAAAACAATTATGCTTTGAGACAGTAATATTTTAGAATAGAAAATTGATTACGGATAAAGCGATTACATTGAACACGTACAGGGCAGATCATCTGATAGTTAAAGAGAAGCAAAGGAGATCTTGATGATATCATATTTTCTCAAATCTAAGATGTACTTTATTATTTTTACATGTTACTAATCCTGCAGTGGATAATATCTTACAGTGGATATCCATACTTAATGTGGTAGTTTTACTTTCCTTCCCCTTCTCCCCTCAAAATCTGTCATCAACTCATCCTCTTAAAAATCAGTGGCATCTTAGAGTTCTTTAAAAAATAAAGAAGCCAAGAATTAAGCAGAGATAAATTTTCCTACATTTCTGCAGAGGCTGTAATTTTACATATTAAAGTTTAAAGATGAAGTATTTTCCTATTTGATTAAGTGGGTGTCCTTAAAGGAGGGTCCCAAATGAGGGTGATCCATCTACGCTGTATTTCTTTGATAAAAATCATCACCCATCATAGCACTTAGAATTCTTTAATTATTGGCAGTTAGCAACTAAGACTAGTGAGAAATAAAATATTACATTCCTTCAAAATGTTTCCACTTGGAGCTAGCCCTCTAAAAATCCCTGCGTACCTCAGCAATTGTTGTATGACACACGTGTGCACACTACAGGCATTGAGACATGTAAATGCTGTTTCCACCGCGAGTGGGTGTCCTACAACACAGTTCCCATTTCAGCTACCCGGTTAGCATCACACTGCACAGGCTTAGGGTTTCTGTCCTACAAGAATGCCCTCACTTCAGACTCCCAGCTGACAGTCTCAGGGCCACTCATGCTTCTGACTGACCAGCTATAAATGTAAGAGGTTCCCATGATCCCATCAGGTTCAGTAACTCACTGGGATAACATAGAACTCAGAAAGCACTACACGTATGATTATAGTTTTATCTCCATGGACACAAATCATGATGAGCCAAATGCAGACATGCCCATGCAAGGTCTGGGAGGGTCCCAAGCGTCCCTGCCTCTCCTTGTGGAATCTGAGTGCACCACCCTCCTGGCACATCAATGGGTTCACCAACCAGGAAGCTCCACTCAACCTGCGTCCAGAGTCTTTACTGGGGTTTCATTACGTAGGCAGGGTTAATTAAATCATTGGCTACATGATTGAACTTAATCTCAAGTCCCTCTTCCTGGGGGCTGGGCTGGTCCAAATTCCAACTCTCCAGTGACATGGTTGGTCTTTCATGGGGACCAGCTTGTTCCAGATTCCCCATAATGGTTAATACAAACCACTTTCCCCCTGGATTTTAAATCTCCAGATTTCAGATTCATCCTTGACTCTCTCCTGTTATTAAGATTTCCTGCAAATCTTCTCTGATCACATTATCTGGATCACTTCCAACCTTTTTGAACCTTGGCCCCCTGATAGTAAGTGTTAAAAATCCAAAGGCAAACAATGCATTATTAAATTCCACACTCTCCACTGCGTCCTTTATCCCAGAGATTCTGGCACGTCCACTCTGGTTGAGAGTTTCCGGGCTGGATGAAAGTTGCATCACAAATAGACTTTCGTCATTTTCAGCCCTTCCAAATCAAATATCATCAGGAACGTTTCAAGGGAACGTGGCTCCCTGCACCCTTGAACACACTGCCACTAGATATCAACTGATAGTAGTACAATAATAGTAGGGGACTTTAACATTGCACTGCTCAATAGATAGGTCATCCAGGCAGAAAAATCAGTAAGGAGACAATGTCTTTGAATGCCCGTCGGGCGAGATGGACAGAACAGACATAAACAGTACATGCCATCATACAGAGCACTTTTTTGGGTTTAAATAAGGGTAGGGCTGGGTAGCTTGAGAGTGGCTGGATGAGTGGCAGACAGTGGGTGGTTGCAGATTGCAAAGAAACTAATCTCATTTTTCATTTTCTTTCCTCTTCCTGTTATTCTAGGTTATACATCCCACAAATCAAAATTTCCTGACCCACTTTTTTGGTGCATCCATTCACCCATTTGATCCTTCATTTATTCATTCATTTGATATCTCTTGAGCACCTCCAGGCCGGGCACTGTTCTAGTATCAGGGTAGAGCAGTGTTTAACAACCCCCAGCCCCCGGCCTCCGGGAGATCTCAGTCTCCTGGCAAGGGAGAACAGGGGGGTAGACAGATATACAGAATAACTTCAGAATGTAATAAGTGCTATGAGAACAATATTAAAATAGGCTAGGATGATAGAGATTGATGGGGGGTTGGTGTGTAACTTATGCTGGGTATTCAGAGAAGGCTTTTCGGAGGGAGCAGCATCTGAGCCAAAACCTGAATGACCTAGATCTTGTCTCTTGGCCCCTGTTTCCCAGAGGCAGCCCTATGTAAAGGGGAGGGGAAGGAGCATTCTAGGATCCTGCTGCATGGGAACCAGGGTCTGTGGTGGTTGAGAACGTGGATTTTGGAGACCAACAGACCTGCCTTAGGATCACAACGGGCTTTTTGATCTTAACTCAGAAATTAGAGAAATTGGGCCCAAATTTGTTTAGCTTGAGTTTGGTCTTAGTTCACGTCTGGGAAACTCTGTGCTCTGAGAGAGCCCCAGCATTCTTTCCTGGAAGCTCCGTGTGATAAAGCCACAAGATCAAGCTGCTGCGTCCTCCTACACTGCTTCCCTTAGTGTCCCCAAAAGAGCCTCGAGGGGTGCATATGGGTTTCCTACTGAAGCCAGAGCTCAGGAATGCTGCGCTCTGCTTCTGCTCTTTTAGATTCCCTGGCTCTCCCTCTCCCACTCCCCGCTCCTCTCTCCATAAATAAACCTTCCTTCTGTTTATTTAGGGTGGTGAGCGAGTCTCTAAGTCCATGGCACACAAGGTCACAGTCAGCCTCAGGGCCCTCCTTGAGGTATGCTGCATTCAGGAATCTTGGGGGGGCACACCTCTGGGGATTAATAGGAACAGGCAGGGCAGTGACAGTGAAATGTGAAGAATGTTTGGGGGGTGGGGAGCACTCTGCAGGTATATGGGGCTTTTTCAGAGGCCGGCAGCCCTGAGGTGACTGAATGCCTTATTATTAAGTCATGCAGAGGGGGGAAGAAAGTCACTTTTGGACTGAAACCAATATGGGAACTTTCAACACCAAAGGCAACTTTCTCCAAATATTTTATAAGGACCTCTGTTTCATGCTTCAAGTCAATATAAGATGGGGCTAAAAGATAATGCTTTTTTCACAGTCCTGAATTGTAACTCATTTGAAATACAGGCACATCGATTTGCATCTGCTTGAATGCATCCAGAAACACTATGTGTAATCAAATGTACGTAACAGATTATAAAATACTTTTTGTACATGCGTGTGGCTCGAAGGTCTGGAAATTCATTCTGGCTTCCTATTCCTTTCCCTCTACCCAGCTCATGCTGACTCCACTTCCACACCACAGTGGACCATCACCCTCTATGGCCTGGTGGGAATCCCTCTCCCTTTCTCCCTATCTCATTCTCTTCTTGGAGAAACAAATGGAAAGAAACAAATTCAAAGAGCTTTCTCACTGGTGTTTCCTAGGGATAAGCTGGATCTCTTTTCAGGGGTCTTCCCTGCTCTACTTCCTGCTAAATGATGCTTGCACCCAGTGTGAATCCACAGAGAAAGAGAAAGTCAAGAGAGGAATCAAATCCAAAGTAGAACACCAGCCCTAGCTATACTGCAGCTGATTGTGTAAAGACTACATTAAATGTCAGGCATAGGCGGCTCATGGAGAATTGCATTAAAAGTTGCCCATAGAGAGCAGATTACATTTAAGAGAATAAGTCGTGGCAATGCTAGAAGGAGAAGCAAGACCTCTCCATCCACACTGCCTCAAGCCCCGGAGAACCTGGGGGCCTCTGGGGTTCATTAGCTCCTGACGCTCTGTTCCAGTATTGGCCAGCTCTGACTATTAGACTATTATTGAGCTGAAATTTCTCTCTACTCCCTGGAAATAGCTCTGTGTCTGTTTGGGGGGTGGGGGGCGGGGGGCGGCATACAGAATAGGGCCAGTTTTTCTTTTGGTTGAGAACGCCGTCTTGTCTTTATCTCTAGGTTAAACACATTTGATTTAAGTGAATAATTTTCATATGATGTTTTTTCTTTTTTTTTTTTAAGATTTTATTTATTTATTCGACAGAGATAGAGACTGCCAGTGAGAGAGGGAACACAAGCAGGGGGAGTGGGAGAGGAAGAAGCAGGCTCCCAGCAGAGGAGCCTGATGTGGGGCTCGATCCCATAACGCCGGGATCACGCCCTGAGCCGAAGGCAGACGCTTAATGACTGAGCCACCCAGGTGCCCCCATATGATGTTTTTTCAAGTCCCCTCAACAGGCTGCTTTTTCTCCCGAATTCTTTCTAATTAGTCTCTCTCCCTCTTAGACTGTCGTGTTGTAAGCCTCTTCTTTCAGTGACCTCTCACTTCACCTTTTTGGCCTCCTTTTCCTCTGATGAAACACGGGGATGGTATCCGCTGCCGCTACCCCCACCTTTGACGTTTGTTTTTATGGCTCTACCCCTTTTATAAAAACAACCACTTAAAAACTTAGATGATGTGTGCGAATAGGGATATATATTCTTAGTGGGATGGGTAGTTCAGATGTATTTCTCTCTGTGTTTGTTAGGCCTGGGAGAGGCAGACTATAGGAGAATCTGTCTTTCCAGATAGAACTCATCCGAATGGCCTAGGATACTGAAAATAGCACTTTCTTTTGTATTGCAGGCTGTTTGATAACAACCACTGTTCTGAGAGCTTTCCATTGGTATTCTCATATAATTTAATTCTCACAAAATCATAAGGTAGACGAAGGTAAGGCTTAGAAGGGTTTCGTGGCTTGCACGTGGCTCTGCAGCTAATGTGGTGCACCTTTGACGTTTGTTTTTATGGCTCTACCCCTTTTATAAAAACAACCACTTAAAAACTTAGATGATGTGTGCGAATAGGGATATATATTCTTAGTGGGTCAGGATTATAACCCGTCTTCACAACCAGTGTGATATCCTGCAGCCACGTCTGTGGTCTTTGTCAGAGTGTCTCCTATAAATACTTGTTGATTTACTCATGATCGAGTGGATCAAAACCTAACCTTGTCTTCCAATTTTGCCCATCTGGAGTGTTCATCTGAATAGTTTTAAGAAACACTCAGAATATATTTTTTTAAGATTTTATTTATTTGTCCGAGAGAGAGAGAGAGAGAGAGAGAGAGAGCACAAGCAGGAGAAGCAACAGAGGCAGAGGGAGAATCAGGCTCCCCACTGAGCAGGGAGCTGGGTGCGGTACTCTATCCCAGGATCCTGGGATCCTGACCTGAGCCAAAGTCAGATGCTTAACCAACTGAGCCACCCGGGCGTCACAAAAAATACAGTATTTTTGAAGTCCATTCCCTGGATAATGATGGGAAGATTGGGCTCTTTTAGGACATGGGTTTATTTCCTCATGTTTGTTCTCTTAAGAAGGTTTCCAGCACAATCCTATCACAAACGCATCGAAATGATGTCTTTCCTATTAGGTCAACTGTAACCAAACGACTGCTTTTTTGTGTTTTTATTGAGGTGTACTTACATACAATAAAATGTGTACGCTTAACAGTTCGATGAGTATTGACAAATACATAAATCCACGTGATACCACCCAAATCAAGGTACAGAACGTTTCCGTTAATCCAGAAAGTTGCCCTGTGCAATTGGTCTTCCCTCCACCCACCAAAAGGCAACCAGTCATCTCATCTCATCACTAGGTCTGATTTCTGTCACTGCACCATCACAAAGTACAATCATGCATACCTAGAAGGGATCTGTTATTTCTGGCCTCTTTCACTCTGAAGTTTTGAGAACCGCTTTGTTGTTCTACGTGTGATAGTTCGTTCCTTTGTATTGGTGAGTGGCTTTGTGCATTCTATGGACACCCCGCTGTGTTCATCCATTTGCTCATTTGAATTGTTTCTACTTTGTGGCTGAGATGAATAAAGCCGCTACAAACGTCGACAGCTCTCATGTGGGCATATAATTTCATTACGCTTTTGTAAAAACCTAGGTTGTAAGTGACATGTATGCTTAACTCCAGAATGGTTGTATCATTTTACATTCTCACCGGCAGGGTACGAGAGTTTCAGTTGTTCCCCGTGGTTGCCAACTCTTGGTGTTGGTAGAGGTTTTTTTTATTTTTAGCCTTTGGAGGGGGTAAGTAGTGGTATGTCTCTGTGGTTTAAGTTGCATTTCCCAGATGACTAAATAAGATGAGTTATCTTTTCATGTTATTTTTGACCATCTGGTTATTTTTGGTCATTTTTGGTTATTTTTGTACATCTTTTTTGGGAAGTACCTGTTCCTTTAGTTTTAGCTTGTTTTTTGGGTGGAGTTTATCTTATTAGTGAGTAATAAGAGATCTTTACATATCCTAGATACAAGTCCTTTGTCAGATTCATTTATTACAATTATTTTCTCTTAGTTTGTGGCTTGCCTTTTTTTGCTCATTTCAAATTTTTATTCAAATTCTAGATAATTATCATATAATGTAATATTAGTTTCAGGAGTAGAATTTAGCAATTCATCACTTACATATAACACCCAGTGCTCAACATGACAAGTACCTGGCTTGCTTTTTTATCTTCTCAACAGCATGTTTTATTTTTAATTTAATTTTTGCATTAACATATTTTTATTTGAATTGAAAAACAAAGTCAGACTTTTATTTTTTTAATAATATTTTTTATTATATTATGTTAGTCACCATACAGTACATCCCTAGTTTTTGATGTAAAATTCCATGATTCATTACTTGCGTATAACAGCCAGTGCACCATGCAATATGTGCTCTCCTTAATACCCATCACCGGCCTATCCCATTCCCCCACCCCGCTCCCCTCTGAAGCCCTCAGTTTGTTTCCCAGAGTCCATAGTCTCTCATGGTTCATCCCCCCTTCTGTTTACCCTCCCCTTTCTTCTTCCCTTTCTTCTCCTACCGATCTTCCTACTCCTTATGTTCCATAAATGAGTGAAACCATACGATAGTTGTCTTTCTCTGCTTGACTTATTTTGCTTAGCATTATCTCCTCCAGTACCATCCATGTTGCAGCAAATGTTGAGAAATTGTTCTTTTTGACGGCTGAGTAATATTCCATTGTATATATGGACCACATCTTCTTAATTCAGTCATCTGTTGAAGGGCATCTCGGCTCCTTCCACAATTTAGCTATTGTGGGCAAAAATTGACAAGACAGGAAACAACAAATGTTGGAGAGGATGTGGAGAAAGGGGATCCCTCCTACATCATTGGTGGGAATCCAAGTTGGTACAGCCACTTTGGAAAACAATGTGGAAGTCCCTTAAAAAGTTAAAAACTGAGCTACCCTATGATCCAGCAATTGCACTACTGGGTATTTACCCCAAAGATACAGACATAGTGAAGAGAAGGGCCGTATGCACCCAATGTTCATACCAGCATTGTCCACAATAGCAAAGTCAGACTTTTAAAAACAAAGTAAGCCTCATTGGCAATCCTTTTTTTTTTTTTTTTAAATAAATAGAACTGATTCTGTTGATTGGATTATATAGTGGGCATTTTCCATAAATTCAATGAACTTAAATCAGCAGCTTAAGAGGGTTTTTTTTTTTCCAGCTTTAGGATATAATTAACACATAATATATATAAGTTTAAGGTGGACAGCGTGCTGATTTGGTACATTTATAAATTGTAAAATGATTATCACTATAGTATTATTCTGTCCTGTCACATAATAATTAACCATTTTTGGAGGGCAATGAGAACATTTAAGATTTTCTGTCTTAGCAACAGTATTTGTCTTTTTCTGTCTGACTTACTTCACTTAGCATGATGTCCCCAAGTTCTATCCAAGTTGTTGCAAACTGCAGGATTCCCTTCTTTCTCATGGCTGAATAATATTCCATTGTGTGTGTGTGTGTATATATATATATATATATATATATATATAGTATATCTTCATTATCCAGCCATGTGTTGATAGGCACTTAGGTTGTTTCCATATCTTGGCTATTGTGAGTAATGTTACAATAAACATGGGAGTGCAGGAATCTCTATGAGATCATGATTTCACTTCCTTTGAATATATACCAAAGAGTGGGACTGCTGGACCATATGGTAGTTTTATTTTTAATTGTTTTTGAGGGACCCCCATGCTGTTTTCCATAGTGGCTGCACCAATTTACATTTACCAACGTGCGTGAACAGTGCATTTCTCTACATCTTTGCCATCACTTGTTATCTCTTGGGTTTTTTTGTTTGTTTGTTTTTTTGTTTTTTGGGTTTTGTTTTTGTTTTTTTGGTCATAGCCATTCTGACAGGTGTGAGATGATGTCTCATTGTGGTTTTGATTTGCATTTTCCTGATGACTGGTGATGTTGAACATCTTTTCATGTGCCTGATGGTCTTCTGTATCTTCTTTGTGAAACTCTATTCAGTTCCTCTGCCCACTTTTAAAAAGAATTGTTAGGGGCCCCTGGGTGGCTCAGTCAGTTAAACCTCTGACTCTTGGTTTTAGCTCAGGTCATGATCTCATGACTCATGGGATCAAGCCCCACTGTGTCTGGCTCTTTGCTCAGGGAGGGGGGGTCTGCTTGAGATTCTCTCCCTCTGCCTCTCCCTCTACTCATGCTCACTCGCTTGTGCACTCTCTCTCTCTTAAATAAATATTTTTAGAAATTAAAAGAATAAAAAGAATCATTAGCTTGTTTGCTACTGAGTTGTATGAATTCTTTTTCTTTTTTGGATATTAATCCCCTACCAGATATATGATTTGCAAATATTATAAAGTTATACAGTTTCAGGTCCTAAACTTAAGACTTTAATCCATTTTGAGTTCATTTTTATGAGTGATATAAGATAGGGATTGGAGTATAATTGATGTTAAATAAACCATATATGTTTAAACTGTACAATTTGATGAGTTTTGACATATATACATCATTGAAACCATCATCACAATCAAAATAGTGAATATTTCCATCAGCCTCTAAAAGCACAGTTTCTTTTGAAGAACAAAAAATTTAATTTTGTACTTCAGTTTATCAAATATTTCTTTTATAGTGACTTTTATTTTTATGTTTAAATTTTATTTTAGGAAATCTGCGAAAATTTTAGCCTAAGAGAAAAGAAGTTCTATCCCATGGTTTCTTCTAGAAATTTGTATTTTTAGCCCATACACTTAGGTCAAAGAACCACCTTAAATTAATTTTTGTTAATAGAGAAGTAGGACCCAAGGTTCATTTTTCCCTGTGTGGATATCTAATGGTTCAAATACACCCATTTGTTGAAAATGCTATCTTTTCCCCCATTGAACTATCTTTGTGACTTTGTCAAAGTTGACCATATATGTGTGGATATATTTCTGGACTCTCTATTTTATTCCATTGATCTACACGTCTACTCTTATAACAATACCACACTGTCCTAACTATGGTAGCTTTATAGTAAGTCTTGAGATCAGATAGTGTCAATTCTCCAACTTTTTCAAAATTATTTTAGCTCTTCGTTCTTTCATTTCTACATAAATTTTAGAATTAGCCCATCAATTTTGCAAAAAAAAAACAGTCTGCCAGAATTTTGTTTGGTATTATCTTGACTCTATAGATAAATATGGGAAAGATCGACATCTTAACAACAACTTATGAGCACGGTAGATTTACTTAAACTTTCTCATTTATTTATTTAAATCTTTTATTTCTCTTAGTAGTGTTTTTTGGATTTCAGAGGCCTTGCATACCTTTTGTTAAATTTATTCCTAACTATTTTTGTGGTTTTCATGCAATTTTAAATGGTAGTTTAAAAAGTCAGTTTCTAATTATTTTTTGCTAGTGTGTAGAAAGATAATTCATGTTTATATATTGACCTTGTATCCTGTGACCTTGCTAAATTTACTTATTATTTACTTATTATTATTTACTTATTATTATTTTTTTTAGATTTGTTAGGATTTTAAAAATTTTATCTTCTGCAAATACAGATAGTTTTACTTATTCCTGTCCAATCTGTATGCTTCCTATTTATTTATTTATTTAGCTTTCTACTGGATAGAACCTCCTACACAATATTGAGAAGAAGTGGTGATATTAGGCATCCTTGCTGAGTAACTGATATTTGGAGAAATGTATTCAATATTTCACCATTAAATATGATGCTTGCTATAGGTTTCTCCCCAATACCCTTTATAAAAATGAGGAAGTTTTCTCAATTCATTGTTTGCTTAGAGTTTGTGTGTGTTGTTTTAATGATTAATGGATGTTGACTTTTGTAAATAACTTTTCTGTGTATCTTGAGATCATATGATTTTTCCCCTTTATTTTATAATATGTTGAATTTCATTGACTGATTTTTTGGATGTAAATTTTTGCATCCCTTTTGGTTTAGAAAAACCCTCACTTCATCATGATGCATTACCTTTTTTATATATTTCTGGATTTTATTTGTTAATTTTTTTTTTTTTTTAAAGATTTTATTTATTTATGTGACAGAGAGACAGCCAGCGAGAGAGGGAACACAAGCAGGGGAAGTGGGAGAGGAAGAAGCAGGCTCCCAGCGGAGGAGCCCGATGTGGGACTCGATCCCGGAACGCCAGGATCACGCCCTGAGCCGAAGGCAGACGCTTAACGACTGCGCTACCCAGGCGCCCCTACTGCGCTACCCAGGCGCCCCTATTTGTTAATTTTTTGAGAGAATGTTTGCATCTGTTTATGAGAGATAGTGTGTATTATCTTTGTATGTATTAGGAAATTTTTCCCTTTTTTGTATTTCCTGGAAGAATTTGATTAAAATTATAATTATTTCTCCTTTAATTCTTTGCTAGAATCCACCAGTGATACATCTAGGCCTCAGGTTGTTTTTATGGGATGGTGATGGTGGTGATGATTAAATTTCTTTGACAGGAATAGGACTATTTAGGGTTTCTATTTTTCCTTGAGTCAGTTTTGGTAAATTGTGTTGTTCAACCGTATAACAGCTATTCTCTGCTAAGTCCTATGTAGTATGACCCTATACATGTGCATCCCAGCATTTGGCAAAGGACTTGAAGGGAACTTTCATGCAGATTTTTGCCCACATCCATCCCTCAACTCCTAAGCAGCTCCCTCTTCTCTAGTACTCGTTCCCTGTATATTCCAGCAACTTTAACATCTCTAAACTCTGATCTCTGCCCCCTCAGCTCAAGGGACTGACGTGCACTGTTGGGGCTTCAGCTCCCTGCCCCATGATCAGGAAATTGTCCTTGGAAAACAGCCAGAGCAATCAAAAGACACACTCCATGAGTTTTCCTTCTTTCAGGGCTCACAGTCTTGTACTACCTTGTGTCCAATACCAGAAAACATCTGCTTCATACAGTTTGTCCAATTTTACAATTGTTTATAATGAGGAGGCTAGTCTGGTACTAGGCATTCTATTATGGCTACAAATAGAAATCACTTTTTGTATTTATAAAAACAAAAATTATTAGTGAGGAAGTCCAAACTTCTATATGTAAACTATGTGGCCTCTTGTGACCTAGCTTGTCTACCCTACCTATCCATCTAATCTTTTCTGTTGCTACACTGCCGAGCACTCTATGCTTCAGAAAAAACTGTGCTACTTAGCATAACTCTTTGCCACACATATGCACCAATGAGGCTGGTATGATGCGGTTGTTGCTCTGGATTCTTGGGTGGTTGGTATATGCTGCCTGTTTTGCCTTAAATGTTTCCTTCCCCTTCTCCCACCTAACTTATGTTTTTCCTTCAGAATTTATTCTGACCCGTATGGCTGGATCACAGGCTCCTGTTTTTTCTTCTCTATGTTTACTCCTATCCTAGCACTCAGCATAGCAAATTAGACTTGCCTGTTCATCTTGTTTCTGCCCCTTCCACTTGTGGACAGCAACTTTTTCTTATTTGTCTCTAGAAGAATAAATACCCAGAAGGTCCTTAATAAATATTTGCAGAATGACTAATGTAATACCATTAATATGTACTTTAACTTAAGACATGTGTTTTAGTGTTTCACTGCTTAAAATAATCAGCTTTATTAACCTATCTTAGTGTGCCAAATTAGAAGTAAATTACAGTCTTTCAAGCCCAGCTCCTGCCCTTCAACCTTTCTTTAGGAAGCAGGGGTAATGCTG
The DNA here is from genome assembly GCF_023065955.2 of Ursus arctos. NCBI lineage: Eukaryota > Metazoa > Chordata > Mammalia > Carnivora > Ursidae > Ursus > Ursus arctos. Next base: position 12,411,102 of record NW_026622997.1, on the reverse strand, counting down.
GTATCCCATAGGCCAGACTCCATGGCACTCTGGAGTGGGACCTTTCATGACTTTTCACTTTTATGTTCTTGGCTCATTTGATATCTTAATTCATGATCTTGGGCCTGGTGGTTCTTTGCTCTGACAGGTCACCTGAGAACCTGGCCACTGTGACTTCTGTAGGACTCCCGGTGCTCCAGGTTCTAAGGCACTCCCACACTACATTTTCCATTGCTTCAAGCATTCTGCAATGACTGGTTTCCTTTGCTAGAGATTAGATGTCTGACATCTGAACATCAGGCTTTCATTTTCTGGGGACTTCTTCTGTTTGCATTCCATTTTAATGTGCCCTAATTTTTCCTTGCTCTTTTGTCTAAGAGGAGATGATTCCTTTCTTGGTTGCATGACTTTCTTATTTACATGAGCATTCTACAAAGGATTGGAGTATCTTGCATCTTAGAATTGCTCTAAATATGACATTCTGAATATAGACTCTGATACTGAAACTTAAACTTTCTTAAAAGTGTGACTTCTCCCTCAAAAGAATGACTGGTCAAAACCTCTGCCTGCTGAGAGATCTTGCCTTTCTAGTGCTTCAAAGGTGGGTCCTTACTACTTATAAGCAATGCTCGCCAGCTCCTGCCCTTATTCTAAGGACCGTGATACCTTCTTTTGTACCTTAAGACCACCAGCCTTTATACGGGCAAACACAACCACCTAGGAAAGAGTGCATGACTTAACTACTACTTAGGACTAAACTTATGGAAATTGAAGTTAATTCTATTAGCAATAGACAGATCAGTCTGTTTCTTTACTACCTATTTTCCTATAATAACAATAATTTTAAATTTGCTTTATAGACATGAAGAAATAACTTTCTGCCTTCCATATTTGAGAATATTTCTATACTACAGAATTTTTTTATCAGTTGGATGAAATCCACTGGTAGAAATGTCAGAACCTATTGGAAAGATTATTTGATGACTTTCTATATTTTTTCTTGATATCTAGTCTATTCAGAATTTCATCAATTTTGATCACTTTTTTTCCCAGAAATTTTTTCTATCTCTGGGGTGCCTGCGTGGCTCAGTTGGTTAAGCATCCGACTCTTGACTTCAGCTCAGGTCATGATCTCAGGGTCTTGGGATCAAGCCCTACAAAGGGCTCCCTGCTCAGAGGGGACCCTGTTTCTCCCTCTCCTCTTGCCACTCACCCCCCCCCCCCCGCTCAAGCTCTCTCTCTCTAAAATAAATAAATAAAAATTTTTTTTAAAAAAAGAATTCTTTTCTATCTCAACAAGTTTATTGAACCTGTAAGCATGCACTTATATAGACTCCTCTTATAAATTTAGTGAATTTTCTGGTTATTTTTAGAAATTGAGAAAAGACCAAGGCGTTGGTTTTTCTGATTGTTTTAATATGTTATTTGGCCAGGAAATTCAGAAATCTCCAAATCCGGTCTTGGCCCAGCCAGTCCTCTTTTCTGAAGGGACTCCAAGAGAAATAAAAGAACAGGGAACAATAGCAAAGTGATACAAAGGAAAGCAAAGTTGAGTTTCAGCTGGGGCTCTGCCTCTGCGCTGCCAAGTTGAATGGCAGTAGGCTGTGTTGGGTCTGTTGCACAGCCAGGTCTTCTGGGTAATTGAGAGCAGGTATCTCATCCTCCCACTCCAATGATCCAGAAGACACAGGATTTGGCCCCATAGCTAGCATTGTCCTAGGACATTTCTGGTAAACCAGGAGTTTCCTGCTCAATTGCCACATCGGAGAAAAGATAGAGGAGAAAATAAGAAAAGAGATGACCAGCCATAGAAAGGGACCCGTGTCATGGGGGTAGGGGAAGGGGCTGTGGAAGGAGTGTGCAAGTAATCAATTGCGGGGGAATAAGAATACCTGAATTGCCCATTTTATTTTAAGATTTTCATTTAGTACAACTTTATTGTTACATATTTTACTGTTGACAAATTTTAATGTTGACATTATAGTGGAAGCAGAATTTCTTCTCAGCCTTGTCAGCCACAGGTTTACTCCTGAGTCATTGTAATGCGCATTTTAGATACAAAATGGACACTCACTTTCAAATGAGGCCAGAAAAGGGAGAGTTAGGGGTTGCTTCATTTTGGTCTAATACTTTCTTCTTCTTTTCATTTTTTATGTTCTTTAATGCCTGGTTCAAATATGATTTATCATGGATGGTATTTTACAGGATTTAGGTGTCTTACCTCCTTGTGAAATTTCAAGGTGGCGAAGTGGACATTCTGCTTTGAATTCCTCTTCACAAGATGTGAAGAATTGCCAAATAGGATTTTTCTCTCAACTTATGACCCAAACTGAATGAAATATATATATTCTACTTTCTGTCTCTGTGAGTTTAATATCATAAATACTAGTAAAACAAACAATTCTACAAAAAATAGGTTTATGATATAATCTCCATTACTCTGCCTTATACTGTTACTGAAAATTTTAGAAAATGAGTTAGCCAAACAAGAATTAACACTTTTCCTAAAATTATCTACCTAATACACTCTCTTACACGGTTGTTTCAGTTGTCAGTCTTGTTCACTATTTAGCTGTAGAGAGTTCTGTTGTTTTTGTACATAAATTGTTTTTGCAGACGTCATTTTGTTCTTGCATCACAAATATACATCTATATTTTAACTGACGATAGAATTTCAACCTATAAAGTATATAAAAGTTGCATCTAAATTTCCTTAAGTGAGCATTCAGATTTTAACAATAAATTAGACTGGCATGTCTTATTGTAAACCGATGTCATGCTGCTTAGAAATTTTGGTGACATGGTCAACGATCATTCTTAAGAAAGACTGAAAATGAAATAGAATTCAGCCATTGGACTTTCCGTATGATCAGGAGCAAAACTGAAGCATGTTTATACCTGGCTGACAGTTGCAGTGGAAATTTGGTGCATCTTAATTAATATTTACTTACATTTTTTCCAATTTATTCCAAATAATTGTAACTATGATGTTATATTCTGTTTAACCATTTGTTATTTGGGAGACATTTTTTTGGAATTTCTCAGTAGTAAGTTTTTTAACCAAGCTTTTCTTATTACTTTTAAATTTTATTATATTATCAAATATTGTGTACTTTTAACATATGATTCATTTTTATATTTTATTCATTTCATATGTACTTAGTCTATTTTACACATTGAGCAGTGAAGGTTAAAATGGTCTTATGGTGATTGGTTTTATAAAATGTTCTGTGTGTTTTTTAAAACAAAGTTTCCTATATATGTTTTGATACCATGTTATTCCTGTATTAAAAGTTCACTCTAGGGGGTGCCTGGCTGGCTCAGTTGATAGAGCGTGCGATTCTTGATCTTGGGTTGTGAGTTCGAGCCCCATGTTGTGTGTAGAGATCACTTAAAAATAAGAACTTAAAAAAAAAAAGTTCACTCTACTGTTTTCTACCTATGTGACCATGGCAAGTTGCTTAAATTTTCTGAGCTTCCATTCTCTCTTTTGTAAACTAGGGTGGTAAGACTTACTTTTCTGTAGTATTTATTAGAGGATTAAATGAAATAATTTGCACAAGGGAAGGTGCACATTTAGTAGTAGTTATTGTATGTTCTTTGTGTTTTATGCATTTTATCAATGGCATTTTTTATTCTGTTTGATGCATTTTCAATTCTTTTTACTCTGCTGTAGCCTTAGTCTTGGAGGCAAGCCTTCTCTCTCATATCCTCATTTTGGTCTCTTTTGTTGTTTTGGGGTGTCCCTAAAACTTCTCAAGTCAGATCCAAAGCTCACAGTTTTGTTTTTGTTTGTTTGCTTGTTTGTTTTTAAGCTGTAATGCCTTTTTTTTTTTTTTTTACAGGAACTCTATTGATGTGGTGGTAAGATGAGGAGGGAAGGGAAGCATTTATAGTCCTATGATTAGGTCTCTCTGTCTTTTAGTGAACATGTATCCCTCCTCCCCCACATGGAAGGCTAGAGGGGGCTGAAGTTGGGTGTTTCCTATCCCTCAGGACAGTCTGGCTTTGGTATGACCCCAGTGGGTTAGGCTCTGGTAAAACAATTTCCTTTCAAGGCAGGCCTTGTTAAAAAACAGAAAGCTCTGGGGGCGCCTGGGTGGCACAGCGGTTAAGCGTCTGCCTTCGGCTCAGGGCGTGATCCCGGCGTTATGGGATCGAGCCCCACATCAGGCTCCTCCACTGTGAGCCTGCTTCTTCCTCTCCCACTCCCCCTGCTTGTGTTCCCTCTCTCGCTGGCTGTCTCTGTCTCTGTCGAATAAATAAATAAAATCTTTAAAAAAAAAAAATCCAGAAAGCTCTAGGCGTATTTCAAAATGGTTCTATTTCCCCACTTTCTGCTGGAAGCACTAGGGGATTATTCTATTATCTTCACAGCAAGAACTAGTAGGGCGAAATGTGGGAGCTCTTCAAAGATTGGGTCCCCTTGGAGATTTTAACTCTCTCTTGCGTCTACAGGGAGCCTCCAGCCATCACTCAGTTGTAGTTTAAAATGTTCCTACTGATATTGTCTCCAGCTGTGGGCTTCTGCCTCGTTTTGCTCCTGGTATGTTGTGATTATCTGTATCCATCTGTCGGACGAGTGTTCAGGGCAGTTTGCCCTGTGACCTCAATTCTGATGGATCTAAGAAAAGTTGTTGATTTTCAGTTTGTTCAGTTTTTTTTTTTTCTTGTAACGAGTATGGAAGTGATGACTTCCGAGCTCTTTCCCTGTCAGACTGGAAATCAGAAGTCATATTTATAAATATTTTCCCAGGGTGTTGGATCTTCATTGGTTTCTCATTCACCTGCGATGTCTCTAGAGGACCAACACCGAAATGATGCATGAGTCAAATAATCTCAGGAGAATGGCTGAGAACTTTTTCTGTTTTTATGATGTTAATTAGCGTTCTTTCACTTCCACTCAAAGAATTCCCTTTAGCATTTCCTGTTAGATAGGTTCTTGGTAATGAAATCCCTCAGCTTTTGTTTGTTCAGGAAAGTCTTTATTTCCACCCCACCTCCCCATTTTTTCCCTGAAGGATGGCTTCACTGAGGATAGAAGCCTTGGTTGACAGTCATTTTCTCTTACTCTTTTGAGTATGTCATCCCATTCTCTCCCGGCCTGAAAAGTTTCTGTTGAGAAATCTGTCACTAGTTCCCTCGTGTGCAACTTCTTTTTTCTCTTGCTGCCCTTAAAATTCTTTGTCTTTGTCTTTGACTTTCGACAATTTAACTATAGTGTGTCTCCGTGTAGCCCTGTTCAGGTTCAATCTAATGGGAGCACTGGGGGCATCATGAACCTGGTCATCCATTTCTCTTCCCAGGTTTGGAAAGTTTTCAGCCATTATTATTTTAAACATACTTTCTGTCCCTTTCTCTTTCTCTTCTCCCTCTGGAATTCTCATAATGTGAATGTTACTTCTTTTCATTGTGTCCTGTAATTCCTGTAGGCTTTCTTCACTCTCTTTCATTCTTTTTTTCATTTTGTTCCTCTGACTAATTTTCAACATCTTGTCCTCCATGGCACTGATTCTTTTGTCTGCATGATCAAGTCTACTTTTGAAACTCTTGAATTCTTCAGTTCAGTTATTGTCTTTTTCAACTCAAGGATTTCTCTTGGGTTTTTGTTGGTTCCTATTTATTTGTCAAACTTCTCATTTTGTTCATGTGTTTTCCTAATTTCATTTAGTTGTCTGTGTTTTCTTGTAGTTCATTAAAATTCCTTAAGAGGATTGTTACGAATTCTTTTTCTGAGAGTTCATAGATCTCTGTTTCTTTAAGATCAGTTATTGCAGCTTTATTAGTCTCCTTTGGTGGTCTCCTATTTACTGGACTTTTTATGACCCTTGATTCCTTACATTGGTAGTATGTGCAAATTTGAGTAACAGGGCTCCTCTGCCAGACTTTACAGGTTTGTTTGGGCAGACGTAGTTCTTCACTAGTCAGCTCCGTTTGGATTTCTGGGTGGGTCTGCTAGTAATGTTCTTGGGCAGATGGGACCTACTAATATGGTCTGTTTGGGGGCAGGACAACCGTTTGAACTCTGAGGATAGGGATAGGGGAGTGTGCCACTGGCTGAGAATAGTTGGGTAGAACTACTGGCTTGGTTCCCTACCCAGGTGAGGCTATAGGATGGGCTCAGCAGTGGCTTGGATTTTCTGGTCCCGCTTACTAGATGGTCAGGACTGGGTACTATATTCTACAGTAGTTGGGGCTATGAATTAGCTTTCCTGCCCTGGCAGGGCAGCAGGATAGGAGCCTGGGCCCATATAGCTTTGGAGATCTGAATCAAGCCAGTGTGCACTGAATTCCCTGGTTAGGTGAGGCAATCAGTTTCACTCTGCAGATGGGAGAAGCCGTGGGCTGTACTCTCTGTTCCAGTGCCACCGGTCATAGGGATGTTGAACGGGCTACAGAACTTTTCATGTGCTCTGGTTATGTCCCCTGGTTGGATGGGTTGAACGCTATGTTCTACAAGGAACAGTCTGGTGAATAAAATTCCCTATCTGGGCACAGTGGGGAAAGCAGCTCCAAAGCCAGTTAAGGCTGTTTGTTCATTGTCTTAACTCAAGCCAACCTGCAGCACAAATTTCCTGACCAAACAGGGCCACTGGCTTTTTTCTGCAAACCATCAGCTTTGCCTATCATCCCTCAACTTGAATACCACTGGGCTGTGTAGCTTCTAGGAGTTGTCTCCGGCCCTTCTGGTCAGATGAGGCCTGAAGACACTCTGCACAGTGGGTGGGGCTGTGTTTCAGCTCCATGGCCTGGGTGGAAGGGTAAGGGCCATTTCCGGCTACTCTCTGTTTCCCAAATGGGATCTCCAGTTTGGAGGAGCCAGGAGCTACCCTTGGCCTTGTCTATGAATGAATCCCCCTGCCTGTGTGTAGCATGGGAATGCTGCACATTTGGTATTGGCTTTGCTCTGGGGGCAATTAGTGCTGCCTGCCCACCTCTAGGTTCAAGCACCATGGGCCACACAGCCTCCTGGAGTTTTTGCCAGCCCTTTTGCTCAGATGGGGCTGGAAAACAGTCTCCATAGTGAGTGGGGAAAGATTCAGCTCCTTACCTGGGTGTGGACAAATCAGGCTCTAGGGCAGACAAAACTCCTTGTTTGAGGATCAAAATCAAGCGGATCCGGACCCCACTGAGTTCCCTGGTCAGAGTACCGCTGACTTGGTTCTAAGATGAGCAAAGCTGCTGGTTGTGATTACTATTTGGACACTACAGGTGCGAACTCAGTCTGCCAAGATTCATGTGCTGGTTCTTGCCAGCCACCCCCCCCCACTTTTCTATCACCATCAGATTTCCAATGACTGAACTCCCCAGATTCCCCTGCAGTCCTTCTAGTGCAAGATCAGAGTAGGACCTCCCACAGAGAAACCCACAGTGCTGGGGTTGGGGGTGGCCCTGGCTGACTTTTCCCACTGGAGGAACCAGAGGCTCAGGGGAGACCTCTCCACATGGTGCTGCACTCTCCTGGAGGAGGGGCAATGTGGTCAATGTGTAGCCGCCTCTCTTAGCCGTCTAACTCAGTCTTCTTGGTCTCTGCATATGGGCATGCTTCAGCCACATACCCATGCTGTAGGATTCCCTCAGTGCTGTCTTGTTCTTGGATAGTTGTTAGTTGTTCTTTTGAGGGAGTCTGAATTCAGGAACAACCCGTGTCACTGTCTTGGTGAGGTCACTCAGCTTTACTTTTTTTTTTTTTTTTTTAAGATTTTATTTATTTATTCGACAGAGATAGAGACAGCCAGCGAGAGAGGGAACACAAGCAGGGGGAGTGGGAGAGGAAGAAGCAGGCTCATAGCAGAGGAGCCTGATGTGGGGCTCGATCCTGGAACGCCAGGATCACGCCCTGAGCCGAAGGCAGACGCTTAACCGCTGTGCCACCCAGGCGCCCCACTCAGCTTTACTTTTAACCCTAAACTGTCTTCGATCTTAATGATACCAGTCTTTTATTAGAGTTTGCTTTTAATGTTTTTCAAAAATATTCTCCAATCTCCATTTTCTGACTCAAGAGTTATAAAGATGCTTTTTGACCTACCCTCCTACCCACAACTCCCATGGAAGGTCTGAAATTTAAATTGTTTCTGCATCTTCATTATTACTGTGCACTAATCCCAGCCTTCATTAACGTAATCAGGAGTTTGAAACTCAGGTGTTGTTATTATTTTATACTTTGTAAATATATACATGTTAATTTTCAAATGTTATGTCTCACATTTCCTTGAGTTTAGCAACCGTATTTGTGTTTTTTCTACAGCCCTATGTTTAACTGCCTCTAGTGCTCATAGCTAATGCTTTTAGTCCCGACTTTTTAGCCTCTTGTTGATTTGCTATCTTAGTCAAATACGTAAACTATACCTTCAAGGAATTTTTTACTTTTTTTTTTTTTTAAGATTTTATTCATTTATGTGACAGAGAGAGAGATAGCAAGAGAGGGAACACAAGCAGGGGGAATGGGAGAGGGAGAAGCAGGCTTCCCACCAAGCAGGGAACCCAATGTGGGGCTTGATCCTGGGACCCTGGGATCATGACCTGAGCCAAAGGCAGATGCCCAACCACTGAGCCACCCAGGTGCCCCTCAAGTTATTTTTTCAAGAGGGAATGAATGTAATTCAGATCAGAGGTAGCTTTACCATGTGCTCCTGAAGGGTAAGCCACAGGTCTTCTTCCTTGTCATGCCGCAGTCCCTGGCCTGTCCCTAAAGTTGCATTTGTAATGGTACAGATTTCTTTTTGTAATGCTATATATTTTTAAAGAAGTTCCCCAAATTGTATTAGTTTTAGAATCCTCAAAGGCTGGATCTGCCTTTGATTCTTTTTCATTAACCTCTGAATATTTGCATCTGTTACTTTCACATGGGAAAGATTTGTTGGGCTAAAGTTAAAAACCAATCAGATTTTTAGGGGTGCCTGGGTGGCTCAGTGTGTTAAGCGTCTGCCTTCACCTCAGGTCATGATCACAGGATCCTGGGATCGAGCCCTGCGTTGGCTCCCTGCTCAGCAAGGAGTCTGTTTGTCTCTCTCCCTCTGCCCACTGCATCCCCCACCCCAGCTCATGCCCTCTCTTGCTCTCTCTCTCTTGTTCTCTCAAATAAATAAATAAAATCCTTTTTTTTTTAAATCAGATTTTTAAGTCTTTCTAGGAAATATCCTATCTGGAATTCATGTGAGGTCTCTTTTAATTCTTAGAATTCAAAAATTTTGCTAGAGTATGCCCCCGCCCCAACCAGTTCCTGTTCTGGGTATTTTCTTGCAGTTGTTCTTGTCTGTGAATAATGGTAGAAAGAGATCTGTGGGCTGGGATGTGGATGGAGGGCTTTATTCTGGTTGTCTGAGGTAGAATAACCAAAGTGTAGATAGCCAATTTGAGTCCAGGTTTTGGTGCCAGGTTTCAGACACTTAGGTAGGGATGATATCTTGGCCTATCTTTTTCCAAATACGGTAGAGCTGCCATAATTTGTAAGAAGCATGGCCTGTTTTTCTCAGTCTAGTCCCACTAGACTTAGAATTTCTAGCAAAATCAGCCTATTTTTTAAGTAACAGTTTTATTGACGTATAATTCACATACCCCATGACTCACACTTTCAAAGTGTATAATTCAGTGGCCTGTTGTATAGTCACAGATATGTGTGAAGTCCATCACAGTCAATTTTAGAACATTTTCATCACCTCAGAAAGAAAGCCAATGCCGCTTAGCTACCACATTCATCCCTTCTATCCCTAAGCAACCACTAATCTACTTTCTATGTCTATAGATTTTTCTATTTTGCACATTTTATTTATTTTTAAAGATTTTATTTATTTATTTGAGACAGAGCAGAGCGAGACAGAGAGAGTGAGAGAGAGCATGAGGAGGGGTGAGGGTCAGAGGGAGAGGGACAAGTAGACTCCCTGCTGAGCAGGGAGCCCAACATGGGGTTTGATTCCAGGACCCTGAGATCATGACCTGAGCTGAAGATAGACGCTTAACCGACTGAGCCACCCAGGCACACCTGTAGCTATGTAATTTTTGAAATCACAAAGTGTTAGTCTACTAAGTTTATTCTTCTTTTTTAAGATTGTTCTGGCTATTTGCAGTCCCTTCCAATTTCAAATGAATTTTAGAACCAGCTTGTCTATTTCTGCAGAAAAGCCAACTGCAGTTTTAATGGGGATTGCGTTGAGTTTGTAGGTAATTTAAGGAGTATTGCCATTTTACCAATTTAATTTTTCCAATCTATGAGTGCATATGTCTTTCCCTACATTTAGGTATTTCTTCCAGCAATGTTTTGTGGTTTTCATTTTTTTAAAAAAGATTTTATTTATTTATTTGACAGAGAGAGAGACAGCCAGTGAGAGAGGGAACACAAGCAGGGGGAGTGGGAGAGGAAGAAGCAGGCTCCCAGCAGAGGAGCCTGATGCAGGGCTCGATCCCAGAACACTGGGATCACGCCCTGAGTCAAAGGCAGACGCTTAATGACTGAGCCACCCAGGCACCCCCCTGTTTTCTGGTTTTCAGTGTACAAGTCTTGTACTTCTTTTGCTAAATTTATTCCGTATTTTAGTCTTTTTTTATGCTATTGTAAATGTAATCTTTTACTTAATTTTATTTTCAGTTTGTTCATTGCTAGTGTATAGAAATACAGTAGGTTTTTGTATATCAATTGTGTATCCTGCAACCTTGCTGAACTTCTTTATTCTATTTTTAAAAAATATTATTTAGGATTTCCTATATGGGAGATCATGCCATCTGTAAATAGAGTTAGTTTTACTCCTTCCTTTTTGTCTAAATGACTATTATTCCTTTTTCTTGCCTAGTTGCCCTGTCTAGAACCTTTAGTTCAATACTGAATACAAGTGCAAAAGTAGACATCCTTGTTTTGTTCCTGACATTTAGGGGGAAGCTTTCAATCTTTTACTATTAAGTGTGATGTTTGCTGTGGGTTTTTCACAGATGCCCTTTATTAGATTTCAGAAGTTTCCATCTGTTCCTAGGTGGTTGAGCATTATTATCACTAAAAGGTGTTGGAATTTGTCAAGTGCCCATTCTGGATCAGCCGAGATGATCATATGGTTTTGTTCTTTATTCTGTTAATATGGTGTACTGCATTGATTGATATTTATATGTTGAAACAATCTTTCATCACTGGGATAAATCCCACCTTATTATGGTATATATTATGATTTATGTATTGCCGGATTTGGTGTGCTCGTGTTTTGAGTATTTTTCTGTCCATAGTCATAGGAGATATTGGTCTGTAGTTTTCTTTTCCTGTGATTTTACCATGAATTGAGAATTCTCATCTATTTTTTGAAGTATTTGTGAAGGATTGGTGTTAATCATTTAAACATTTGGCAGAATTCACCTGTGAAGACATCTTATCCTGAGCTTTTCTTTGATGGTAGTTTTTGATTACTAATTCAATCTCTTTACTTGTTATCAAGCTATTCAGATTTTCTATTTCTTCTTGAGTTGGTTTCAATAGTTTGTATCTTTCTAGGAATTTGTGTATTTCATCTCAGCATACAATTGTTTATAGCATTCCCTTATAATCCTTTTTATTACTAAGGTCAATAGTAATATCTCTTCTTTCATTTCTGATTTAATAATTTGAATCTACTCATTTTTTTTTTTTTTTTGGTTAATCTTTTTAAAGGCTTCACAATTTAGTTGATCTTTCCAATGAAACGACTTTTGGCTTTAAAAGTCTTCTCTGATGTTTCCTATTCTCTATTTCACTAATTTCTGCTCTCATTATTATTAGCTCCTTTTTTTCTGTTTCCCTTAAATTTAGTTTGCTCTTCTTTTTCTAGTCACTTAAAGTTGAAATTTAAGTTATCGATTTGAGATCGTTCTTCTTTTTTAATGCAGACATTTACAGCTATAAATTTCCCTCTACACATGGCTTTAGCTATATCCCATAATGGTATGTCTTCATTTTCATTTATATCAAAGTATCCCTTAAATTCCTTTGTAATTTCTTCTTTGGCTCATTCCTTATTTAGACGTGTGATGTTTAATTTTCACATATTTGTGAGTTTTCTAATTTATTTTGTTATGATTTCTAATTTTATTCCACTATGGTCAGAGAACATACTTTGATATCACTTCTTTTAAATTTATTGAGACTTGTTTTATGACCTGATGTGTTATTTATCCTGAATAATAATATTTATCTTGAATAATATTCCCTGTGCACTTGCAAAGAAAGTGTATTCTGCTGTTATTGTGTATGGCTGTCTGTTAGGTCTAGTTGGTTTATAGTGTTGTTCAAGTCTTCTATTTCCTAGTTAATCTTTTCTTTTATTCATTATTTAAAGTGGGGTATCAAAGTCTTCAACTACTAATTGTTGAAATGTCTCTTTCTTTGGCTCTGTTAGTTTTTGTTTTGTGTATTTTGGGGCTCTGTTATTAGGTACATACATGTTTATAAGTATTACATCTTCTTCTTTTTTATTATTATGTTGTTAGTCACCATACAGTACATCATTAGTTTTTGATGTAGTGTTCCATGATTCATTGTTTGCGTATAACACCCAGTGCTCCATGCAATATGTGCCCTCCTTAACGCCCATCACCAGCCTATCCCAGTCCCCCACCTCCCTCCCCTCTGAAGCCCTCAGTTTGTTTCCCAGAGTCTGTAGTCTCTCTTGGTTCATTCCCCCTTCTGTTTACCCCCCTTCATTCTTCCCTTCCTTCTCCTACCAATCTCCCTGCTATTTCTTATGTTCCATAAATGAGTGAAACCATATGATAATTGTCTTTCTCTGCTTGACTTATTTCACTTAGCATAATCTCCTCCAGTCCTGTCCATGTTGCTGCAAATGCTGGGTAATCGTTCTTTCTGATGGCTGAGTAAGACTCTCAATTTCTAATGAATTTCTTGTAGAGCAGTTCTCCTAGTGACAATTCTGTTTTTGTTTATCTGAATGTCTTAAGTTCTTCCTTTTGAATGATAGTTTTGCTAGAGATAGAATTCTTTGTTGACTGTCTTTTTCTTTCAGTGCCTTGAATATGGCATCCTACTGCCTTCTTGCTTCCATGGTTTCTGATAAGAAATCATCTCTTAATCTTACTGAGGATCACTTGTACATGATGAGTTATTTCTTTCTTTGTACTTTCAAGTCTCTTTATGGCTTTAATTTCAACAGTTCAATTTTGAAATATGTAAGTGTTCATTATGTTTAGTGTTGGTTGAACTTTTTGGATGTGTGTATTAATGTCTTTCATCGAATTGGGAAAGTTTGGGGCCATTATTTCTTCAATTATTTTTCTGCCCCCCTCTTTCCTTCTCAGATTCCCATTATGCATGTGTTGATGTACTTGATGGTGCCCTAGGGATATCTGAGACTCTGTTCATTTTTCTTCATTCTTTTATTTTTTTTCTACTCATCAGACTGGATAATCTCAATTGAACTCAACTGACAGAATTCTCATGACCTCATGAATTCTTTCTTATGCCTCCTCAAATCACCTGTTGAACAATCTAGACTTTTAAAATTTTCATTTGGTGTACTTCTAAGTTTCAGAATTTCTATTTGGTTCTTTTAATAATCTCTGTCTCTTTATTGATATTCTCTATTTGGTAAGACAGTGAGACATCATTCTCATACTTTTGCTTAGTTTCTTTTCTTTGATATATTCAAAATAGCTGACTTAAAGTCCTTTTCTGGCAAGTCCAATATCTAGGCTTCTTCAAGGACAGTTTCTTTTGGATTGCCTTTTCCCCTATATATAGGCCATTTTCTTTTTCCTCTTTATGGTTTATCATTTTTGTTGAATATCAGGAATTTTAAGTAATATAATATTGCAAATCTGGAAAGGAAATTCTTCTCCTCCCCAGGGTTTGTTGTTTTTGATGTTTGTTGTTGTGGTGGTTGTTGTTGTCTTAGTGACTTTTCTGAAGTGATTCTGCAAAGTGATTCTTATGTGTGGTCACTGAGGTTTCTTTTCAGTTATTTTAGTGATCAACTAATGATTGGAGAAATATTTCCTTAAACACCTAAAACATCTGAAAAATAAGTCTCTCAGTCTTTGCTGAGAATCTCTGTGTGCATGTTGGACATGCCTTCAACACTGTCAGGCAGTTGACAACTCCCTTAGCCTTCAATTCGTGCTTCCACAGGGCTTCAAGATTAAGAGGTGAGAGCCTAGGACCTTCCCAGGTCTTTTCGGAGCATGCACACAGTCTTCTAGAGTCCCAGGAATTTGTTAGAGATTTTCAACCCCCCCCCCAATGGACATCTCATTCCCATCTGTTCTTTCCTAAGTGTTTTTGTCCCCAACTGTTATTTCCACCTCAGACAGCTGCAATATTAAACAATAGTCACTGATTTATTTATTTTTTTTCAACAAATACCCTTAGAGGAAAAGCTGTTTGTATTCAGTGGTCTCTGAGTCAGATCAACTGAAGACAAGTTCTCTGAGTGAGGTTTTCCAGAGAACTTCCAAGTAGGTCACATAATGACCACTCTTTAGGTATGGGAATTTGGAGGTACTCCATCCTCATGTGCCCCCTCCGGTGGCTTCTAGCCTTCTGATATTCACTGAGATTGTGGGACTTGTTGGTTACAAGGCTACCCCAGAGGCTGGTAGAGAGAGATGGGTACAAAGCAAGTTAAAACACCTCAAAGTTGCTCTTATGACTAGAATTCAGGCTTTTTTTTTTTTTTAAGGCTCCCCAGATTGTTGCAAGTCTTTAGTTAATTTCCAGAGTTTGAAAAAAGTTGATTTGGACAAATATTGAGTGTTCTCTTTGCTTTTATGGAGGGAGATGATTTTCAGAGGTTTTTACTTGACCATTTCCACCCATGTCACCCTTTCAAAAATCTTTAATCACGTCTGCCTTTGGCTCAGGTCGTGATCCCAGGGTCCTGGGATTGAGCCCCATGTTGGGCTCCCTACTCAGTGGGAAGCCTGCTTCTCTCTCTCCCTCTGCTTATGCTATCTCTCTCTCTCTCTCTATCAAATGAATAAATAAAATCTTTTTAAAAAATCAGATTGTATCACTGCATCCTTAAATTGTCAAAGGCTACTCTTTATGGTTCAAATCCCAGTCCCTTAGCAGGGCCTGTTAGTCTGCCCCTGCTGCCCTTCTGCCTATTGCTCTGTTCCTCTCACTCTACAGCCTCTCTCCTTCTTTCTGTTCCTTAAATATACCAGGCCGTTTCCTTCTGGTCACTCATGTCTCAGCTCATTGACGCCTCCTCACAGAGGCTATGCCTTCCCCCACCTTTATCAGATTTCCCTGGTTTATTTTATTTGTAACATCTAGCACTACCTGAAAAGGTCATGTTCTTTATTTCTTTATTGTATGTGAGCTCTCCCTCACGAGACTGTAAACCCTGTAAGAGCAAAGGCTTTGTCTATTTTCTTCTCTGCCACATCTTCATCGTTTAGAGTGTTTTTTGGGCATATAATTAGATACTCATTGTTGAATGAATTAAAAGCTAAGTTCGTAGTTTCACAGACCCCCAAAAGAGACCCACTCCAGTTCATGAAGAGGGTGAGAACTTTGTTTTTCTCCCCTAAAATTTCTCAAATCTGTGTTCTACCTGTTAAGGTGTAGTTAATAAACTTTCTCTTTAAAGACAGTTAGTTTTACAATTGTTTTGTGAAACTAGTTATAATCTGTATTAGTTATGCCCAGTCTACATTCTTAACCTCTTTTCACTCCTGGCTTCATATCTTAAGACCTCTGTTGATTTTAGAATTCAGCTTCATATGTTATATAGCCCTTCCTTCCCTTAACACTAGAAAAAAAAAAAAAATCACAGGAAATTCTGAAGAATTTCAGTCCCTAAAGTGAGAGACCATAGATCTGAAAGGAAATTGAACTATAATAACCTGTAGAGGGTAAGATGTTTTAGTTGTAAGTTAGGCTCTTCAGCAGACAAATCTATTCTTCATGCTATCACATAATATGCTTAGTGCTACGTTATTTCCACAGAGTAAACAAACCAAATCTGTATTTGCTATAAGAACATTTTCCATCGTTCCCCTGACACTCTTATGTCTAAGAGCCATTTTTTCTCTTATGGCATTCCTTGCAGGGATGAAATCTATGAAATTATTGGGAGACCTTTATTAGTGTCCTCGCGTTGAGCACACTGAGGTGTGGTGTGATGACTCATTCTGTGTAACTAACTCCACTCTATCCAGGAACTGAGCCGTATCCATAAATGTAAGAGATCCAGCACCAGATGTCAAAAAGTCAATGTTTATTTAGGAAAGGAAATATGTCGTTGCGTGATTAACTCCTAAAAGCAATAGTTAAATTTTTGAATCATCTGAGTTTATTTTGAAGTGCCACTTTTCTTCTTTACTTTGTAGTTGGGATTATTTACTAAACACTAGGTTTTCTTTCTTTCTTTCTTTCTTTTTTTAAGATTTTATTTATTTGACAGAGAGACAGCGAGAGAGGGAACACAGGCAGGGGGAGTCAGAGAGGGAGAAGAAGTCTTCCCACTGAGCAGGGAGCCCGATGCAGGGCTCGATCCCAGGACCCTGGGATCATGACCTGAGCTGAAGGCAGATGCTTAATGACTGAGCCACCCAGGCGCCCCAACACTAGGTTTTCAGTGAGAAAACAACGTGAGCACTTGTCAATATCAAAAGTTTCCGTTTGATGGTTAGTACATCAAATTAGCCTGGGAAATTCAGGAGTTAATAATTTCCTGCTTTGAGAGAAGCTTTTGAACCTTATCAGGATTGTACCTGGGTGGATTCCACTGAGGTATCTACTCCTAGAGGCAGAGAGTAGCCTGTACGCATGGAAGGAGGCTGGAAACCAGAGCCACGTGGTGGTGAATGGCACAGGCAGGTTATAAGAAAAGGTTCCTTCAAGGAACATGTGATCCCCAAAGTCCTTCCATTGTAGATGAGTTGCAGATATCTCACTGATTCAGCACGCACTAGGCTGAGAGGCACTAGCACGCATGCTTGGTTGGTTCGGTAGGTTACAGCATGGTACTAGCAGGGTCCAAGGACCCCCTCTCTGATTCCTTTCAGGTCAGTTTGCTTGGCTCAGGGGAAAAGAGTCTAACCCTTGGTTATCCACCTAAACCCAAGCCATTGAAAACTCTTTTTTTTTTTATTTTTAAGATTTTATTTATTTATTTGACAGAGAGAGAGACAGCCAGCGAGAGAGGGAACACAAGCAGGGGGAGTGGGAGAGGAAGAAGCAGGCTCCCAGTGGAAGAGCCCAACATGGGGCTCGATCCCAGAACTCCAGGATCACGCCCTGTAACAAAGGCAGACACTTAACGACTGAGCCACTCAGGTGCCCCTCAAGCCATTTAAAGTTCTGTTACACAATTATGATCTTGGTTCTATAGGAGATAATGGTAAACAGCCTGTAGAAGTCACTTTCTAAATGCTATCCTCTTGGTTTGTCCGTGTTCCAAGTTTATTTCTAGAGAGAAATGTTTCTTAATGTGAATGAGTAGCTACATAGGGGAGAATTATATAGATTGTGCAAAACATATCTAGACATTTGTTAGCCTATTCATTTAACCAATATAGAGTGTGTGTTTAGGACAAGGGTCTAAGAACACAAAGCTAGTAAGAAAAAATTCCTGCTGTCAAAAAACTTATAATAGGGGTTCCTGGGTGGCTCAATTGGTTAAGCGTCTGCCTTTGGCTCAGGTCATGATCCCAGGGCTGGGCTCCCTGCTCAGTGGGGAGTCTGCTTCTCCCTCGGCCCCTTCCCCCACTCGTGCATTCTCTCTTTCTTTCTCACTCTCAAATAAATAAATAAAATCTAAAAAAAACCCAAAACCCTTACAATATAATTAATACCCAGTTTTGATTATTTGAAATATACAAACTTTTGGGGAGGAAAACAATAATATGAGGGTACATGAAAGTCAGATATTCTCACAGGGTTCTATAAGCAAGCTTTTTTATTTTTTCCCTCTTGTTAAAAATATCCAATCTATTTCTCCTGATGTTGCAAAATAAATGGTTAATATTTTTAATAAATGTATTTCTGATAAACATAATATATAAATATATATTCCAAGTGCTTTAAAAAAAGGAATTTAAATTGAGTATTCTATTTAAGAATATAGTTCTGGGATGGATAAAATCAGCAACAAAAGAAACAACAGGTGTTGGCAAGGATGTGAAGAAAAGGGAACCTTCATGCACTGTTGGTGGGAATGCAAACTGGTGCAGCCACTGTGGAAAACAGTATGGAGGTTCCTCAAAAAGTTACAAATAGAACCACCCTATGTTCCAGCGATTGCACTACTAGGTATTTACCCAAAGAATATAAAAATACTAATTCAAAGAGATACATGCACCCCTATGTTTATACCAGCATCATCCACAATAGCCAGATCATGGAAACAGCCCAAGTGTCCATCGACTGATGAGTAGATACAGAAGATGTGGTATATATATAGACAATGGAATATTACTCAGCCATAAAAGTATGATATCTTACTATTTGCAATGACACAGGTGGAGTTAGAGAGTATTATGCTAAGTGAAATAAGTCAGAGAAGACAAATACCATATGATTTCACTCATATGTGGAATTTAAGAAACAAAACATATGAAAAAAGTGGGGAAAAGAAGAGAGAGAGAAAGAAGCAAACCAAGAAACAGACTCTTAACTCTGGAGAACAAGTTGATGGTCACCAGAGGGGAAGTGGGTGGGAGGATGGGTGAAATAGGTGATGGGGATTGAGGAGGGCACTTGTGATGATCACCAGGTGTTGTATGGAAGTGTTGAATCCTTATACTGTACAGCTGAAACTAATATTACACTGTATGTTCACTAACTGGAATTTTTAAAAAATCTTTAAAAAAAAAGAATACAGTTCTGGGGAGTAGTAATTTTTATAGTTTTTTTTCCCCCTTACACATTTATTGTAGGAAATTTAGAATGCATAAGTCAAAAAGAAGAAAATAAAATCATCCATACTCCTATCACTTGGATACAACCAGATGCCATTCAGATGTATGTTTCATAGTATGTTTTCTAGCCTTTTATTATGTATATAATGATAATTATCACTTACTGTGTATATATCAATAATTAAAATCTTGGCATGCTGCTAATCTTACCACATGCAGTATCTCATGTAATAAATAGCCTCAGGTTCTGCATGGTTTTTTTTTTCTTTTGATTTTTTAAGTTGAAGTATAATTAACATAACAGTGTTATATTAGTTTTAGGTGTACAACATATCGATTCAATAATTCTATACATTACTCAATGCTCACCATGGTAAGTATAGTCATCATACACCATTATTACAATATTATTGACTATATTTCTTATGCTGTACTTTTAATCTCTGTGACTTAGTTATTTCATAACTGGAAGTTTATACTTCTTTTTTTTTTAATTTTAATGATTTTTTATTATATTATGTTAGTCACCATACAGTACATCCCCGGTTTCCGATGTAAGGCTCGATGATTCATTAGTTGTGTATAACACCCAGTGCACCATGCAATACGTGCCCTCCTTACTACCCATCACCAGCCTATCCCATTCCCCCACCCCCCTCCCCTCTGAAGTCCTCAGTTTGTTTCTCATAGTCCATAGTCTCTCATGTTTCATTCCCCCTTCTGATTACCCCCCCTTTCTTTATCCCTTTCTTCCCCTACCGATCATCCTAGTTCTTATGTTCCATAGATGAGAGAAATCATATGATAGTTGTCTTTCTCTGCTTGACTTATTTCACTTAGCATTATCTCCTCCAGTGCCGTCCATGTTGTAGCAAATGTTGAGAACTCGTTCTTTCTGATAGCTGAGTAATATTCCATTGTATATATGGACCACAACTTCTTAATCCAGTCATCTGTTGAAGGGCATCTCGGCTCCTTCCACGATTTAGCTATTGTGGACATTGCTGCTATGAACATTGGGGTGCATATGGCCCTTCTCTTCACTACGTCTGTATCTTTGGGGTAAATGCCCAGTAGTGCAATGGCTGGATCATAGGGTAGCTCAATTTTTAACTTTTTAAGGGACCTCCACACTGTTTTCCAGAGTGGCTGTACCAACTTGCATTCCCACCAACAATGTAGGAGGGATCCCCTTTCTCCACATCCTCTCCAACAATTGTTGTTTCTTGCCTTGTCTATTTTTGCCATTCTAACTGGTGTAAGGTGGTATCTCAGTGTGGTTTTGATTTGAATTTCCCTGATGGCTAATGATTTTGAACACTTTTTCATGTGTCTGTTAGCCATTTGTATGTCTTCATTGGAAAAGTGTCTGTTCATATCTTCTGCCCATTTTTTGATTTGTTTATTTGTTTCTCGTGTATTGAGTTTGAGAAGTTCTTTGTAGATCTTGGATACCAGTCCTTTATCTGTAGTGTCATTTGCAAATATCTTCTCCCATTCCGTGGGCTGCCTCTTAGTTTTTCTGACTGTTTCCTTGGCTGTGCAGAAACTTTTAATCTTGATGAAGTCCCTGGAAGTTTATACTTCTTAATCCCCTTTATCTATTTTGCCCATCCACCCCCCAACTCCCCTCTGGCAACCACAAGTTTTTCTCTGTATTAAAGAGTCTATTTGTTTTATTTTTTGGATTCCACATCGAAGAAAAATCATATGGTATTTGTCTTTCTCTGTCTGATATTTCACTTAGCAAAATACTCTCCAGCTCCATCCATGTTGTCACAAATGGCAAGATATCATTCTTTTTTATGGCTGAGTAATATTACATTATATATCTATATACACCACATCTTCTTTATTCATCTCTTGATGGACACTTGGGTTGCTTTCATATCCTGGCTGTTGTAAATACTGCTGCAGCAAACACAGGGGTGCGTGTATCTTTGAATTACTGTTTTTGTTTTCTTCAGTCAATATCCAGTATTGGAATTACTGGATCATACGGTGGTTCTATTTTTAATTTTTATGAGCCTCCGTACTGTGTTTCACGGTGGTTGCCTCAGTTTACATTCCCACCAGCAGTGCGCAAGGGTTTCCTTTTCTTCACATCCTCACCAGCACTTGATATTTTGTCTTTTTGGTACTAGCCATTCTGACTGGTATGAGATGATATCTCATTGTGGTTTTGGTTTGTATTTCCCTGAGATGATGAGTGATGTTGAGCATCTTTTCATGTGTCTGTTGGCCCTCTGGATGTCTTTTTTTAGAAAAATGTCTGTTCATTTCCTGTGCCCATTTTTAAATTGTATTGTTTGTTTGTTTTTTAATGTTGAGTTGTATAAGTTCTTTATATTTTTTGGATATTAACCCCTTATCAGGTACCATTTACAGATGTATTCTCCCATTCATTAGGTTTTCTTTTTATTTTGGTTTTGGTTTCCTTCACTGTGCCTTTATTTTGGTATACTCCCAATAGTTAATTTTTGCTTTTGTGTGTGTGTGTGTGTGTGTAGATATAAATATGTTGCTAAGGGCAATGTTCAAGAGATTATTGCCTATGTTTTCTTTTAGGAGTTTTATGGTTTCAAATCTCACATTTAGGTCTTTAATCCATTTTGGATTTATTTTTGTGTATGATGTAATAAAGTGGTCTAGGTTCAGTCTTTTCATGTAGCTGTCTAGTTTTCCAAACATCATTTATTGAAAAGACTGTCTTTTCCCCATCGTATAATTTTTACCTCCTCTGTCGTAGATTAATAGACCATGTAGCTGTTTATTTCTGGGATCTCTATTCAATTTCATTGATCTATATGTCTATTTTCATTGTCTATATGTCTGTTTTGTGCCAGTACCATATTGTTTTGATTACTATAGCTTTGTAGTGTCTCATAAAATCTGGAACTGTGACACCTCCAGCTTTGTTCTTCTTTCTCAAGATTGCTTTGGCTGTTTTGTGGTTCCATATCAATTTTAAGATTATTTGTTCCAGTTTTGTGAAAAAATACTACTGGTATTTTGATAGGGATTGCATTGAATCTGTAGATTGCTTTCGGTAATGTGGACATTTGAACAATATTAATTCTTGCAGTCTATGAACATGGTATACCTTTCCATTTGTTGGTGTCCTCTTCTTCTGTATGTGTTTTATGGCAGTTTTTAATTTAATATATTGTGTGATATTTTCCTTTTCATTAAATATTCTACCGAGGCATCATTTTAAGTGGCTATGTGATGTTTTATTTATTTATTTTGTTTTTAAAAAAGACTTATTTATTTATTTGAAAGAGAAAGTGTGTGCGTGCGTGTGGAGGGAGGGGCAGAGAGAGTCAAGCAGACTCTGTGCTGCATGCAGAGCCCAAGGCAGGACTTGACCTCATGACTCTGAGAACAGGACCTGAGTCAAAACCAAGAGTCAGATGCTTAACCGACTGTGCCACCTAGGCACCCCGATGTGCTGTGTTTTAACCATAGGTGCATTTAATCAAATTTTTAAATTTTTTGGACTTTTTCCTGTTATTATAATAAGTGCTAATGATGACCATATGTTGTTTATAATAGCACATAAAACAAAACCCAACAAGCAAGAAAATATCTTGTAACCTCCAAGTTTATTTCCTTAGGATAAATTCTTAGAAATAGTTTTGAAAACAAGTGCTTGAACAATTTTGTGACTTTTAATAGAAATGCCGAGAGCGTATCCTTTTTGTGTTCAGTGTCTAAATTTCCAGAACATGATGGACATAATGATGATCTGATATTTTCCCATTACAATCCATTCATTTAGTACACAAAGTGAACTATGTTACTTCTCTTGGGTTGTCCTTCTAGCAGCTGCAGCTTTTGAGCTGCCAGGAACTCACCCGACCGGCAAAACCCTGGAACACTTTATTGGGCTCATGGTACCTACTTATAGCACTGGGGGAGGTGATGCATTTCTTTCAGCTCAAAGAAATGAATTCAAATAAGTTTGTAGAAGTTTAAATGCCAAAAGAAGGTTTTTATAGGTTAAAACCTACCCTGCAACTTTTTTTTTCCATAGCCCTCTCCTATTGCCATAACATCCAGGTTCTAAGACATATGACTGAGGAATTATCAAGAAAGATTAGAAGGAGGAATAAGTCTAGTCCAGCAATGGGGGGATATTTAAACTTGGAGATCACATCTGAGGATCTTACAGCCTTCTGGGCTTGGGCATCTTGAGACATACAGCGTTTACCATCGGCCCTGGAAAAGTCCCTGGATAGTTTTGGAAGCTCTCAGCATTGGCACCAAGGAGATCACTTAAATCTATATGTCCTTTCCAGTGTCCTGCAGCTATTGATAAAATAAATACAAAGATCATATGTAATGTGCTTGTCAAATAGTGAGGACATTAAGAAGTCAACTCTAAAGTACCCATAACACATGGTGTACTGGGTGTTATACGCAACTAATGAATCATCGAACTTTACATCAGAAACCGGGGATGTACTGTATGGTGACTAACATAATATAATAAAAAAACATTAAAAAAATAAAATAAAAAAATAAAATACCCATAACCCAAAAGGAGGTTCTATTTGTTATTTAAGACCAAAGAAAATGCCTGTCTTGGCTAACTTGGAGCACTGTAAAGATTCCCTCTAGGGAGACAAAATAAAATAATAATAATAATAATAATAATAGTGGTCAAGGCAAATTTGACCTCAAACCTCTCCCTTACTCATAATCTTTCCAATTCCCTCATTGCTTTGGATTTTATTCTAAAATTCTCTTTCTGGAATCATTTGGTCCTGTATTTGTGAGTTTGTTTTGCCCCTTAGAGAAAGTGGTGTAATGTTACTGGAAACTTAAAAAATATTTTCTCACAAAAAATACGAAGCACATAAGTTAAAACAAAACCCTAACCAATTATTTGAGTCTCCTCAACTGCAGCCATGCTTGAGCAAGTCTCGGGTATGGATTCTACAGGAAAGGAGGTAAATGGTAAAAGCAGCTTTTTCTTCTGTGCAGAACCCAACTGTAAAAGGAGGTTAAGTACTACCTGCATATCGGTGGGCTTATCAGTACTTTGAAACATTCAATCGTATTTCCTGTGTTAGCTTAGAAGGTGGGGAAGCAGTCGCCTATTTACTTTGGTTCGCGGTGGGCGCTAGTTTTGAGTTCTAGCAGCTCATTGTGTCCCTCGTTATATTGCTGACAAGTCATCCATAATGGGCTTTCTGAGTTCATACTCTACCTACACATTTCAGAGAAGCGCTTAGAGTCAGTCTGGAATAGTTTCTAAGGTAATCGCATTTTTAAGGCTAAAAAAAGCTTCTTGTACCATCCATGGTACATTCTACAAATGTCCTTTGATAAGCTTGTGGTTTAAAAAATGAACTTTTTGCCTTGAGGTGGAAATAAAATCATGGATTTAGTTTCAAGTAGGACACTTTTCTGGCTTCTGTAGATTTAGCGAGGCCCCAGGGAATATAATTCCAGGTATAATATTTTAAGTCTCAATATTATACATTGAGTTATAAATGTTGATGTTGCTTTTTAAACAGGTTTTTCCTCTAAAAGCATGACTTTTAAAAATTTGCCTACTCCTTCACCGTGATTTTTATTGCTTGAATGTATCACATGTTGGAATATACCTTCAATTTAGTACGGAAAGCTAATGATGATAAAATGAGCATAAATTTACTTTGACAAAAGATCTCTATTCCATAAGGTGATGTATGACTTGGCTGGTGTGAAATGTCTCAACTTGTAATGTAGATTAAATGATTATGTTTAGTATTTAGCAACATCTTTTACTGTATTCAGTACTCCTAAATTTATTTCTACTGTTGTTTATGGCATATGTGTGTGTGTGTGAATATACATATAAATGTATATATGTAATTCTTCTTAAATTGGAAATAATACTTTTAAAGAAACCATGACTCATATATTCAACAAGAACATTTATTAGTCGTGTATCAAACACGGATTGTATGCCAAGTCCTTACAAATAATTTCTGGTTAGAATGAGAGTAACTGTGAGAAGTCTTCATCATGCCCTTTTCAAGGGCAATTGAGCATTCGACTTTAAAATAGCACGTAGAGCTGCTTTAGTTATTTAGGGATGCTTCTATTTTTAAAGACATCTTTACTAACAGTTTTTGAGATACATGGAAATGCTTAATATAGGATTTCCAAATTGTTGATGATGTCCTCTTATGATTATTATTGTGGCTGCCTGCTCATGCGTGTGCGTGTGTGTGTGTGTGTGTGTGTGTTGTCATTCCTTCGGCTCCATCATTCTCCCCCAAGTTCCCGTTGTGTGTTTGGATTATGAGAAATTATATGCCTTTGATACACCCAGTGGTGTTGCAAGCTACCTCTTTGTGACAATTCTCCCTTCTCAGATGGATTTTCCTTTTAAGTTCTCTCCTTAAAAGATGCTTGTGCTTGCCTATATTAAAACTAGGACTAACAAGAAACATTTGGGTAATTGAAAGAAGAAGGAACTTAAAATGGAGCTGGGGTGACTAGCTTCCTGGCCCCCGGTTCTCCCCCGAGGTACCCTTGCTTGTAGCACATTCGCATAAAAGCTGCTTGCCTCTCATGTGATATTCCACAAGCAGGAGAGATGGGAGGGCATCCTGCCTGCCCCCTCCCTGCCGTTCTTCACAAGGAAAAGGAAAAGCAGTAAATTAGAAGCAGCCTTTCCACCCTCAAGCAAAAAAGCCCTTTTCTCCTTTGGAATGGAAGAAATGCCACCTTTGTCATTAATTCCCATATCTTTCTTGAGGGTGCCAGAATGGGGTTAGGCCTTGGGGAAACAGGATTAAAGAAAGCAGTCCAGTATACACAGTCCACAGATAATGATGGAGGGACACTCCCCAAGAGGGGTGAAGAGGTGGAATTAGAGGACAGAGAAGTGTCTGCTTGAGTTGGGGGGTCAGAAAATCAGGGAATGTTCCTGGAGGGAGTCAACGCCTGAGTCTCACAGAAGGAGCTGGCCTTACAGAAGGGGGGATTATAGACACAGCACACAGCCTGGGCTAAGAACAGACAGGAGAGAGAGAATCCTTGTACCCTCACGGACTGAGAGCCTCGGTGTCTCGGGAGTGAGGCTGGGAGGCTAGGAACGGTAAGAAATGCACGAGGCAGAGGCTGGAGATCAGGAATGTGGATCCTATCTTAGCCATCATCAGTTTGCAGCAAGGCCGGGAGGCACTATAACATGTACTTGATTTAAAGGATTGGCCATGGGCAAGACAAAATGGTGGCACACTGGTGAGGGGAAGCAAGCAGCTGGCAAGAGCAGGCCCCAGAGGCTGAAGGGTCCGACTGAGGTAATGGGCCAAAGGGCTGAAGAGAAGAGCAAGCGCACTGAGAAGTAGAGAGGAGGAGGTCAGGTGGGGGAGCTTGGAGCTGATTGGGCCAGACGGGTTCACTGTGTTCTCTGTGCGAAATAGTGGCCCCCCTGATTGGCAGGGGGTGTGCTAAGACCCCCCAGTGGATGCCCGAAACCACGGATAGCACTGAGCCCTGTAGATACGATGTTTTTCCCATACACAGGTACCTATGATCAAGCTTAATGTATAAATTAGGTAAGAGTAATAATAATAATACTAAAATAGATCAATTATACCAATAGACTGTAATAGAAGTTATGTGAATGTAGTCTCTCCGTGTCTCCCAAAATATCTTACTGGACCCTACTCACCTTCTTGTGATGATGTGAGGTGAAAAATGCCTACAGGATGAGAGGAAGCAAGGGGAAGGATGTCGGCTTTGTGACTCAGTATCAGGCTACTACTGACCTCGGACAGACTGTGATGACTTGAGGGTCATCTGCTCTGGACCGAAAGTGCAAGGGTGGAGCAGGGCTCACTGCTGTACGGGTGCCCCCCCGCCAGCCCTCCCTCCCTCCCTCAGCACCACAGCTCAGCCTCACCACTCCCCTTCCCTCTTGCCCCTTCTCCTTCTCCTCATCTCCCAGAGTAAAGCCAAGGTATTCTCTCAGAGTGGCTTGCAATCTAGAAACTTCAGATTCCCACTTACCTTCTCCCTCTCGTGCTGCCCCCTCCCCCTCCTAGTCACCAGACTTTATGGATGCGACAGAGTTTCCCAGTCTGGCTCCTCTCAAGCCCCTGCTGCTGCTGCTGCTGGGAGTGAGGCTTCCCTCTGCTTCTTCATCCCTCCCTGCTTCCTGCCCTCTGCCACTGAAACCCTTGTCAGCACCAATTAGCAGGAAGAACGATCCGAGAGGCAAGGAAATTAAAACTCATGCCACTTAGCCAATTTCAATTTCTGGAAGATTTAAGCAGAGGGCTAATGACATTTGGGGGAAGTTTTTTGGTTGTTGTTTTTTTTTTAACACAATTTATTCTACCTTTTCAGTTCTATAGAAGTTGATCGAATAAAAGAAGGCATATCCTGAGGGCATAATTCAGTACAACTTTTTTCCTAAAAGACAATGAATTATATAAACAGTAGGTCTTTTTCTAAAATTATTAATGAAGAAACTACCTGTCCCTTCCTGTCTCCTTTTCACCAAAAGAAAGCTAACATATTTCAATGAAGGACAAAAGATTTTAAAAAATTCACCCCTATTGTATCAGAAAGTGATGATACATTATGAAAAAAACCCAAAATGATTGCAAGGGATTACTAGGATTGCAAATATCTAGTTCAAATATTCTACACCATTTTATTTTTTCTGAAACAAAGGTGATGAGAAACACCCCCCTAAGAAGAAAGTGGCTGATGCATTTGGGGGCCTGGGTGGCTCAGTCTGTTAAGTGTCTGCCTTTGGCTCAGGTCATGATCCCAGGGTCCTGGGATCGAGCCCCACATTCAGGCTCCTTGCTCAGCGGGGAGCCTGCCTCTCCCTCTCTCTACCTTAGCTTCTCCCCCTGCTCATGCTCTCTCTCTCTCTCTCATGCTCACTCTCTCTCTCTCAAATAAATAACTAAAATCTTTAATAGATTGCACTCAATATCAGATTCGTAAAATAAACTCTCACGTCAGGGTGCATGGATGGCACAGCTGTTTAAGTGCCCCATTCTTGGTTTTGGCTCAGGTCACGATCTCAGGGTTGTGAGATCGAGCCATGCATTGGATTCTGCCCTCAGAGGGGAGTCTGCTTGAGATCCTCTCCCTCTCCTTCTCCCCCTCCCCAACTCATGTGCTCTCTTTCTCTCCCTCAAATAAATAAATAAATAAAATCCTTGAAAAATAAAATAAAATAAACTCTCATCTCTCATGATGACATTTTGTTCCTGAGAACTTTCAATATTTGCCTTGAGGACTTTATGTTGGAAGACTTTTATGCTCCAGAATATATCTGGAATACTTCCTCCTTGAATGGGAAAGGCTTTCTATATTGCTGAGAAAAACGTGTTTCTGGAATGGGAAGGCATAGACGATAAGCCATAGAAGCCATTCATAGAAGAAGAAGAAGAATGCCTATTTCTTCTTAGAATTCGGCTTAAAGACAAACAGACAATATATGAATTTACACTCTTTGTTGAAGGTCATGATACAATTACGATCATAAAAATGGTGATTTTAGAAGACCAAAATTGATGAATTGCATACATCTGTGAGAATATAGCAGTGATTTTTTAAAGCAAATGAAATGTCCCGTTAAGGCACTGCCGTGGGTAGAGGATGGAATATTATTGAAAATCTGGCACATTTCCATCAGTGAAGTACCTGAGAACTTCCAGGACTGTGTGAAGCTCCCAGGCTAAACTGGTTCAGAAGTTGGGGGCATGAGGGTGGGGTCCCCAGCAACCTGGGAGATGGCCTACCTTGATCCAAGGAGACTCCCCTTTTAGATGAAAGCATGTCTCTGCACAATGACCTCTGACTATAGACATGGTATTAGGAATCCACAAGACAGTGGAATCTGTGTTATGATGGCAGAAAACACAAAGAACATTGAGAGTGAGAACGTTTGGGGGTGCCTGGGTGGCTCAGTCTATTAAGCACCTGCCTTTGGTTCAGGTCATGATCCCAGGGTCCTGGGATTGAGCCCCATGTTGGGTTCCCTGCTCACTGGGAAGCATGCTTCTCCCTCTCCTCCCTGCTCGTGTTCTCTCTTGCTATCTCTGCCTCTCTCTCAAATAAATGAATACAATCTCAAGAAAAAAAAAAGAGTGAGAACATTTGGGTTCTAGTACCATCGTTTCCACTCATAGGCTCTTTGTCACACACAGCAAATATCTTAATGTCTTTCACTCTGATTTTTCTCATCTTTAGGCATGGGGACAATACAGCATTGCTTATGTATCACCAAAAATATGGCAAGGAAGGGTCAAGGGAAAAGCCGGAAATGAGAGTACGTTGGCAGCGGACTTTATAACGATAAGGGGCTGCTCTTTGCTTTGGCGTGTGTGTGAGGAGCTTCCCAAAGCCGGGGAGTCCTGTGAAAGGAAAACTGAGATCAGGCTTTTGCTTTATCTCTCTCATTGGCATCTTAAGTAGAGAACATGTATTAGTAGATTATTGTAAAAGTTTTAAAACTGAGAGTTAATAGAAATAAGACTATGGCATTTTTTAAAAGAAATATTTTGTCAGTTTTAGAAATTTAATGTAAAAGAAGTAATTCAGTTGTTTTTCTCTTTGAATATAGGTCTTTGGTCCTTCATTGTTCTGAAATCCAAAAAACTTTTGGAGACAAAGAGTTTTAACAGAAGTTGTCAGCAAACTTATTTGATGGTGAAACATAACCTGAACTAAGGTTAGTCTTTGTTCCTTTTCTTATACTTTTTGTAAATGTATACACTGAAATCGTGCTACGCAATAAATAATACGTGAGCCATTTTAACTTGTGACAATCCAAAAAATTCCGATGTATCTTGACCCTGAAGGTTTCATATGAGGAATGGTGTCCCTGAGTATTAAATTCACGAATAAAACAAGTACTCCAGTGGCGCTCCTTCCAGAGATTTAGTCAGGAGAATCCAGGTGCCTCGGATCTGGTAGCTTTCCTGAGGGCGTAATGCAGTACAACAAACATTTACTGAGTTGATACTTTGAGGGGAATATCAACATTAACAAGAGGCGATTAGTGGGGCCCCTGAATGGCTCGGTTGGTTGAGCAACTGACTGTTAATTTTGGCTCAGATCCTGATCTCAGGGTTGTGAGAGCCATGCCCGCATGGGACTCTGGACTGGGGGAGGAGCCTGCTTAAGATTCTCTCTCTCTCTCTTTCCCTCTGCCCCTCCCCCCTAAAAAAAACCCAGAAAACAAGAGGTGATTGTTGTCCCCAAGGAATTTGAATTATCATGAGGAGTGCACTTCCACTTAAATTTAATATAAATTATATCAAAATCAATGCTGTAACAGGACTATAATCAGAAAGCAAAATGGGTGAGAACCCGGGACTCCTGGGGGAAGACGACAGGTCTAGACCGGGGGACATTGAGAAAAGACAGTTTAAAAGTTTGATAACTTAATTCCTTTTTTTCTTTCTAAGTAACACGTGTTGTTGACATCCTTTCGGTAAGATCTAAGAGGCCCTATGGAATCAGTATTCCCAAAACGTCCCCAGAGTTATGAAAACCGTTGAAAGGGTAAACACAGAATTCTGGGGAGCTGGAGTCAAGAGTCTTCCCAACCAGAGGGGGCGCTGTTACACAGGGGCCATCTCACCCAGGTCCAGGAATTCCAGTTGTCCCTGAAAAGGTAAGGCTAAAGCCTCACATTTTTGGTGGTTGATATCAAAACACATTGGTTGTAAAGCCACCAAAAGAGTAGTGGCTAATGAAGAAAGAAACTGATGATGAAAACACGATTATAAACAGTTTTCCACTGAAGCCTAAAGTGACAACACCAAACCCGAGAGTGAGCAAATGAGAAACTTATGGATTTTTCCTCCCCCAAAAGCCTCATTTGTGTCAAGGATACCTTATGACTTTAGTGCCGTTTGTTTCTTTGAAATTGCTTGCTTTTATTTATTTCCATTTTCATGATTACCAGCATCTATCATTTCATAATGGGGTTTACCATATCCAAACTGACGGTGCCGGGGATAATGCAGGTAGAAGCATCACCAGGTGTTGCAAAGAAGGTGTGTGTGCTTTAATGGAAGAGAACCGGAGCATAGGTGCGTATGTGCCCAGCCTTCCAGCAAACCCACGAGAGCAGCTGCAGACGGAGCAGGTGGGAAACACTCGCTTGGGGACCGAGGACAACTTCCGTGTACCAGCGCTGGCAGCCCAGCTGGAAGGTTCGGGTACCAGCGTTAGTGGCGGGGAAACTGCACCACGACTCAGTGCACCCCAGAACCTCCAGCCCTGAAACGTCAGCCTCCGGAGCCCCGTGTTGTGAAAGCTCTCTGGAAAAGGGCTCTAGACTCGTGTCATTCCACGCAGAGGGAGCTGTTGGTCATGGCTCTGGGAACCCTCATGGCTGTTGTCATGGTCATCGTTTTACTGTGGTGGCAGTTGCCAAACCAAAACAGAAAATGAAGAAGAGAATAACTTTCATGAAAATATTTCTTCTCAAGCACACAAAACCTGTTGACTGAGTTGGACTTGTATTCCTTCTAGCCCTCGGCCATCCTCTGGGCTGTCAAACTCGTAAGATTTGTGGGTGGCAAGATGATGTCATCTGTATTCAGCAGCTTGTAGTAATTTCCACTCCTGGCCCTGCTCAGAGGTTGAGATTATTGCAGTAAATGGGATCTGAGCTTACAGATGAAAGCCTCACTTTTCTTTTCCATTGAGATCCCAATACTGTCCCCTTTCACGGGATGACAATTGTGCTGTCACCAACATTATGTCAGACTGTCTCCCTTGAAATGGCCTCATCTGAGCGTGTGAGTGCAGCTGTGAAAATAAAACCGATGTCACCGTGAGCTTTGTAAATCCTCAAGGCCCATATTAATGAGTTTGCCTTTTTAAAGTAATGTCAAAAATGTGATGGCAGAGGCGTGGCCGCTGCGAGTGAGTCAAGAGCAGGATTCAGGAGGTCAGGAGGCAGTGAGGGCCCTGCCTGGCCGCTGGGCTCCTGTCGTGCGCCTCCCTAGTGCATGAAAGTGTGGTCACCACTGCAGCTTTGGGAAACGTGGCCCTGAACAGCGCCGGGAGAAAC
Source organism: Ursus arctos (assembly GCF_023065955.2). NCBI lineage: Eukaryota > Metazoa > Chordata > Mammalia > Carnivora > Ursidae > Ursus > Ursus arctos. The sequence goes on along the minus strand of NW_026622997.1, from coordinate 12,379,229 downwards.
TGCCTCTCTGCCTTGCTGAGTCACGCTCAGACCACAGGATGGGGGGCCGTGGGGGGCCGCTTATATAACCAGGTTATCACCAGATGATGACCAAAGGGGGATCAAGTGATGCTATCATATTCTGGACACAGCATTGACCTTACCGCTCTCAAGATCTGAAAGGTGGAGTCCGTGCTACAACTGGGGATCCCCCATCTGGAGAAGCACCAACAAATAAATAGAACAAACGTACAGGGATCGGATACTGTCAGCTGGCGGGGCAAAGCCAAAGAAGGTTCCTGGTGCTGGAAATAAGCTTCAGCTGACAGGATGTTGTGTTGATGGACAGGAGAGGATGAGAAATGACTAAATGTGGGTCAAAACATCAACAAAAGCAAGGTTCGCGGCCTTTGTTGCACAAACGGCAAACACCGTCGAACTCGCAGAGATGCGTACTTTGGGGCTACCAGCAATGACTTCATCCGTACTGTCTGCGCGAAGTGCCCCTTCTGAGAACCTGGGCCGCACGCCTGGACAGCTGCAGATGGGGTGGGGTGTGTGCAGCGTGGAGCTGCAGGCCGTCCTGCTTCTCGGGGAGCTGGCAGCGTGGCTGGAGCTCTCCTAGCAACTGCGCTTGGTCGCTGGCTCTTTGGTCCTGTCGTTTGCTGTGGCAAAATGTGCAGAGAGGAAAATGAGAAAAGAAAGGTCACCATGATGTCAGACAAGAGTGCCTCCTTCAAAGAGCTGTGTGTGGACAGGAGGCAGCCGTCTGGTTGGTGGTCATCTCTTCCCAGGATGCATCTCTCCTTCCAAAATGGAAGGCTATTCTGAGGCTCATTCTCACCAAGCAAAGGAAAGACATGCCTGGTGTTTCACTTTGTTGGGGCTGTGGGACAAGCACCACAGACTGGGTAGCTTCAACACCAGAAATTTACGTTCTGACAGTTCTGGAATCTGGGAGTCCAAGATCAAGGTGTCAGCAGGACTGGTTTCTTCTGAAGCTTCTCTCCTTGGCTTGTAGATGGCTGTGTTCTCCCTGGGTCCTCACGTGGTCTTTCCTCTGTGCACCGTCTGTGTCCTAATCTCCTCTTAAGGACATCCATCCTATTAGATTAGGGCCCACCCTCTATGATCTCATTTAACTTAATTAGCTCTGTGGAGTTCTGGTGAACTTAAATACAGTCACATTTTGAGGCACCGGGGGTTACAACTTCAACAGATGGATTTGGGGGGCACACAGTTCAGCCCATCCATAACAGCACTCTCAGAGTCTGTGCCTGCCACCAGCTGAACTCAGGCGTACTTACTGGGCTGACTAGACAGGATTGCAGGTGTGTAACTAGGGGGCCACTCAAGAACCTCGAGCACTGGACCATTTGGACCTGGCTTCAGAGCTCTAGTGTAAAATTCTGTCACTATTCCTTTTTTTTTTTTTTTTTTTTTTTTTTTTTGCATTTCAAAACAGCTCTTAATGTCTTCTACAAGGGACAAAGTTTCAAGCTGCTGTGGAAATTTTTTTTTTTCTAGGGAAAGAGTGGATTTCTTCCTTTACTTCTTCCAAAAGAAGTTTCCAGGGTGTAGGGCATTTCTGAAAATCCATATGAGGTCCTCATTATTGTGTCTGTTTTGCAGACAAAACACTTTGCCAGGAAGTCTTTGGCAGAGGCAGCCCTGTAGCTCAGAAATTCCAGACTCCTCAAGCCTCAGTGACACAGATGTAAGCGGTTACCAGTGCCCACGTGCACGGCCTGACGGCACGTAGGGACACGACGCACCTAAGAAGGCCCTGGGCTGCTTCCTGTGATGGGAGATGGAGGACACCACTGCACATGTAGGGGTCGGGCTGGAACAACAGGAATAGGACCACTGTATTTTGAAAAATGCAAAGAGATTTTTAATGGAGCAGAAAGTTCTAGTTACGTCACTGGGGCTTGTCCATCATTAAATGCATTTGGTTTATTTTATATTATGTCTGACCTATGTGTGTGAGGCTGTCGATTCTTCCATGTTTAGTAAAACACTGAGCAAAAAGGCACAACTGAATAAATACCAGATATTCAAAACTTGATTTTTAATGTTGGTCAGAAGGTACACGCCTTCACAGTTGTCTCAGTATTTTGAAGCATGAAGACTGAATATCTGATTTTGTTGCCTTTGTGCAATCAGTTATTAACGTGTTTTCAACTTTGGACTTCTTTATGCTCATGGGATTTTTTTTTTAAAGAGGGAAAAATAGAAGGTAATGACATATACAGAAAAAAAACAGATTTGGACTGAAACTCCTGAAACAGATATTTTTATTTCTATGGAGACATACGTTTACTAACAATTAAAAAAGAGATGAAAATGTATGGTGTAAGGGCTCTTTCTGAAACAGTTTCTCAAAGTTTCCATAAAGGTCTCTGTTGATAAACAACTTTAAAATTAATTTCATTGCCTTAGGTGCTGAGAATTTAGACTCAAACAAGAGACATCTGGATATGCTCATTAAATGAAATGGACACTGAGTGAAGCATCGTTCTATGGAATTGAGGAGGAATACACTGATGCATTCTTAATTGCTTGAGTATACCAGCACTAGGGTTTTTTTTTTTTTGTTCAGAGATGAATGCTAATTCACTCTGCGATGGTGTACATAGAGTTAAGTGTTATGATATTTCTAAATTAGCTGTTTATAAAATAAAATACCATAGGGGATGAGGAGTCTTCTGTTGCAGAGTGAGGGCATTCGCTTTCAGTAGAACTTCTCAGCTCAAGGCAAACTGAGTCATGAACAGGCTCTCTTTAATCATGAAGCCAGTGTCTCACTTACAGTCTATTTAATCTACAATGCAAAAAGGGAATGCAAGTTCTAATTTTTCAAGTTTAGAATGTGGAATTTTGGGAAAGCCATGTTGTTTCAAAGCAAAGGAAGAGGAAGAAAACCCTGCTGTAATCACTGTGCCTGAGATAATTCTGCTCTTATTTAAAAAAATGTTCTGAGACTGCTATACACTGAATATTTATATCCCCCCAGATTTCATCTGTTGCAATCCTAACCCCCAATGTGATGGTGTTGGGAGGTGATGAGGTCATGAGGGTGGAGCCCTCGTGGATGGGAGGGGTGCCCCCCCAGAGAGCATCCTGGCCCGTTCTGCCCTGTGGGGACACAGCAAGAGGATGGCCATCTATGAACCAGGAAGTGGGGCCTCCTCACCTCACCCCAGGTGTACTACGTCTTGATCTGGGACCTCCTGGCCTTCAGAACTTCGAAATAAACGTCGGTCAGTTATAAGCCATCCAACCTGTGGTGTTCTGTCGGAGCGGCTTGAATGGACAAGACAGGCACTTTTGGCTAAAGAGCCTTGGCTTTTGGACACGTTTCACTTCTCAACACTCATCACTCACCAATTCCTAAATAAATAACCTAAAAAAATATAAAATTGGGAAAAGCACCCATTTACACAGAAAGCTGAGGAAACAAATCATCAACATGGCGGAAATAAACATGTCCCCAGATGCATGGCATGGCTCTTGGGAAGTAAATGGTCAAGTCCTGGTCCCCCCGTGGTGGTGTGTCTGGGCTGGGAGGGCTGAGTTCTGGAGGCAAGAGTGGGCTGTGAGACTAGCCTGCAAGGTGCCCTGTGAAGTCTGGCTGGGCAGATCCCCTCCCACAGAGCCAGCGCAGGACTCAGAGACCCAGGCTGCTGTGATGAGTGAAGAGCTGTGGTTTCTAGCTTGGGACGGAACATAAGTGTGAAGGTGATTGTGACTGTGGTAAGCAGCCTGGAGAAGCTGAACAAGAGGCTGCTGGGAGCGGTGGGAGCAGCCCTGGATGGTGGTCAGTCTATAGAGAGAGATGGAGCCGAAGAGACAGATACTCAGAGGCAGATCGGAGGCCTCCCGGTCATCCCAGTGCCAGGCAGAGTGGCTTCACTATAGACAGAGACCAAACCCCCTTGTCCGCAGAGCCTGTGGCTCTTCTGCTCTCCCTGCTACCCTCAGGCTGGCTCACTGATTAGCAACAAGCAGCAAGCAAGAATAAAACTAATATGCTGTTCATGGAAAGACTCTTTCTCATGAAACCTGACCAGTAAGATTCAGAGAAAGCGTATATTTTTGAGACAAAAAATACGAATTTCAGATAGCATCTACTCTTTACTGTCAACATTAAAAAAATATGCTCTCCATAAAATTAGATGAACTGTAAAATGAGGTGACAGTGGAAGATTATGTTGAGATATAGGCAGAACCATAGAGAGAAATAAATGGGGCTTTGAATAAATGTTTTAGAGCCAAGCAGATAATATCAGAGTGTCGTAATGCATTCAAAGCAATGAAGAGCAGAATTATGCCAAAAATGCCAAAAATTATTTCAGTGATACAGAAGACAAGCTAGGAAATATATATATGTATAATGCAAAAAATAATGAAAAAAGGAAAAAGAAAATGCGATATTTCATAGATATACAATGGAAATCCAATATGTGGATAACTATTTCTGAAGAAGTTACCAGAACAAATAGACCAAAGCAATATTCAAACATGTATAAAACTTCCTAAAGACCTCAATCTCCCAATTAAAATAGCTCACTGGGTACTAGGCAAAACAAAGAGGTTCAAACTCTTAATATACCCTGGTGAAAGTTCCAAAATGTATGTAAAATTAAGAACTCTATTAATGCCCTGAAAGAAGATTACGTTAAAAAAAAAAAAAAGAAATGCAAACTGGCCTCAGAATTCGCCCCCCCCCTTTTTAAAGATTTTATTTATTTATGAGAGAGAAACAGAGTGGGGGGAGGAGAAGACGGAGAGGGACAAGCAGACTCCCCATCGAGCATGGAGACTGGACATGGGGCTCTATCTCAGTCAAGACCGATGAGATCATGACCTGAGCCAAAAGAGTCAGACACTCAGTCAGACTGAGCACCCACGTGCCCCAGAATTCCCATCCTAAAAAAATAATATAGATGCTAAAATCAATGATGTAATCCATGTCTACAGAGTTCTGAGGGAGAAATTTTGTGACCCCAAATTCTTTATATAGCCAAGTTGTCTCTCACTCTCAAGAAGATGAAAACATTTTCAGAGATTCAAGGGCTCAAAATATATAATCTAAGCATTTTTCATGGGGGAACCACTCAGACGCTGTCCACAGTCTGGCAGCATCAAATCACCTGAGACCTTGTTGGGAATGCAGGATCTCAGAACCAGGCTCCACCTCAGAGCTACTGAACCAGAATCTGCATTTTGACAAGCTCTCCATGTAATTTATATGCGCATTAAAGTTCGAGAAGTACGCCTCTAATAAACCCAGTAATTAATCGAAATGTAACCCCCCACACAAATAATAAAGTCACAGCTGAGGACTACAGTGAACATTTAAATTAAATACTGTAGGATCAAATCTTAATAAATGTATATTGAAAGTCTACGTATATATTTATATAACATAAGATAATAACCTGAAAAATAGTGTCTAAAATTTAACACAAATAGGGAAAAAGAGTATATGACAGGAAATAAAATGAGCCTATTGAGTCTTATGGTTCAAAGATATTCAATAGAATTCTTAATTTGGGATGTTTTATCCTTGAATTGGTAGACAAGTACGTCTTCAAATATGTTCTTGAAACTCTTAAAGATAAATGATGACCAAATTATAAAGTAACTATGTAACAAACTATTTGAGAGGGGAAAAAATCATAATTCAGAATATAAAAGAAAAAGAAAAAATGTAAAAATTGAAGAAGGAACCAGAATACATCCCATTCTTGGTGAAAGTAAAGGTAAATGGGATTAGCTCCCTTATTGAAAGAATTAGTCAGATTTTGTCAATGAAAATAGTTTTATTGCTTATCTTCAATTCCAAGAAAATGGGAAGTTTGTACAAAGCAGACACAAAACTCTCCTGAGGTGCCATTATACACAAATAATCATTATAAATGTTCTGATGATATCTTTCTAGAAAACAATTCAATTTTTACAAATGGGACAATACCATGCATGTAGTTTTTAAACCTACCCATTGGACATGATGTGTGTAAGTATATTTCTTATTGTTATTTGGTATTTTCACGGTTAGATTCCCTTAGATCTGTGGTTTGGGGTACTTCATTAATTTTGAGAATTTTGTTTTAAATATTTTTTTCTGCACAGTTATCTTTCTCTTCTCTTTGAAGGTACTTTTCATCTAAATTAATATGGTTTTCTTCCCCCTGGTATTTCTATTTGACTTTCCCTTATCTATCTGCTGAAATTTCCCATCTCTATATGCATTTCGTATACTTTTTCCCCTAGACCATCTAACATATGAATTAGAGTTATTGTAAATTCCTTTTCTGAAAGTTTCACTATATGTGCTGCCTCTGAATCTGGTTATATTTATTGCTTTGTCTCTTGACTTTAGTTTTTTAACTTTATTATTATTATTTGATCTTGTGCATGTATCTTTTAATTTTTGGTTAAATGTTGAATTGAATTGAATTGAATTCATTTTGTTTGAATATCATGTATAGAATAGTTAACATTGAGGCAAATAGTATTTATACCTGTCAATGGGCACACCTCTTCCGTTAGACCATTAGTGTTGAGGAAATGTGCTCAGGAGTTCAGGGAGCTTTGACTTGTATTGTTGTTATGGTTGATTACCTCCTATGCAACACTGGCTTCAGTTCCTCTAGGATTACCTTGTGCTTAGGTGGAGCTGGGGTTCCAGAGGGTTTTTCTCAGTGTTCCTCCTCCACCCTCAACTTTCAGTCTTCCTTGTTTGCCTGCTCTCACCATGCTCTTGTGCCCTCCCCAGAAGTTCTTGCTTATTACGTGGTGCTTGCTAGCCTGGTGCTAGAGAGAGGGAAGGAGCAGCTCTCTGTTGTGCTGGACCAGCATCCGTCTTAGGCTGGCCCCGTCTGCCTGGGTCTCAGGGGTGGGGCTTTCTCAGTGACTCTGCTTCTCTTCCCCAGGAGAGCCCAACTTCCCTGTATCTGTGGTGAGTCTCGTATGGGCCAGTTCCCTGCTTCTCCTCTGGATGTGGGAAACATCTATTCATACAGGTATGTGATCCTGGACCCAGAATTGCTTCCTGCTCCTTCTTCAAGCCTAGAGGATGTTGCTTTCCTTTTATCTTTCCCCCAGCTGCTCCAGTTTCCCAGTGCGTCAGCAGATTGAAACGTTTTTTTAATAGGGGAGAAGGGTCCAATCAGGGTTTTGTGCCTTTCCTGCAATAGCAGCCGCGCGTGTCCCGGGTCTACACCACCAAGGGAGGTTCTCTTGGTCTCCTGCTCTGCCCCCAACCAAGCACTTTCTCATGAGCACCCAGTGGAGGTGAGGCGAAAGATCCCATGTGTGAGTGCAAATCCCCTTCGCGTTTCTGCTCCTGGGTTTGTATGCTCGTGCTGGCCCACGCTTGGCCTTTGCGATTTATTTTAAAACCTAGCTGAATTCTTCGTACCCACACATGCGCTCCCAGCGTTTCTCCCTCCTGCGCTCTGCCAGAGCTGAGTCCGCGCTTGTGTCCCAGCTTTCCTTGGAGGAGCCTGACTTGAGTTGGATTGAAGTATACTTGTTTGCCTGTGTCCTCAGCTCTCTGATAAGTTCATGCAAAGTTACACTGTTACAGTTTATCTGGTTTTCTTTTGCTGTTAGGATGGGGAAATACTTTTTCCCGCTTTTTACACCCTAGGTGGAACCAGGCATGGTTTGGAATGCTTTACACGTAACAACTCGCTGCTTCCTGTTGGCAGATCACTAAGGCAGATACTATTACAATCCCCATTTAGCAGATGAAGGAACTTGCGCACAGAAAATTTCAATTACCCAAAGTCACGTAGCCACAAGGGTGAGAGCTGAAATTCAAATTTAAGTTGTCTTGTGCAGTGGCTGCACCATTAACCACTAAAATGTACTGTCATGCACATTGTAAATGGTCCGAATATACCTTCTTTTTTTTTTAACTCAGTCCCCTCCCAAGGGACATCGGGTTGTTTGCTATTATTAACAATGCTGCAATGAACTTGGGAAGTTTTCTCCCAAAGATAAGGTCCTCAACCAATTGCTCGGTTAAAGGGTATATTTATTTAAATTTAAACTACCTATTGCCAAATTGCAACTAAGAAGCATATTTTAAAATTAAATTTAAACTGTTTCCAATTATGAAATTACAAAAGTGATATGAAGACAGGCTTATTGCAAAAAATTCAAATGACCACTGTTAACTGTGTATGTATATGCACACTCACGCACACACACACATGCACACACGGCCCTCTCCAACCCCACCCCTCTCCTTGTGTCAGCCATGATCACAGTTTGGTATGTATAACATATAGGATTTCGAAAAGCAGAGCATTTCACGCAGAAAGCCTAGCATGAGCAACATCTGGCAGGGGCGATAAGGAGACCAGCCTGTCTGGAGCAGAGTTACACAATGCAAGACGTAAGTTTGCAAAAGCAGAGGGAGCTGTGAACCCCAGGCCAAGGATGTGTGGCGTCATGTCATAGGAAATATTGAGCTGTTCTTTATTTGGGGGCAAAGCAGTGACATGATGAAACTGCTTTTTAGATTCTTTTAGACTATCTTTAATAATCTGTTTATTATTTAATTATTACTTATTAATTTATTGGCCATTAATCATTAATTAGATTACTGTAGGCAAAATTGTTGCGCACGGTCCTGGTAGTAATAGCCGAGATCCTGGGGAGAGAATCCAGGCAGGGAGTGGTGAAGGCCAGAGCTGAAGAGTGGTAGGAAAACTAGAGGAGGACGTGTGGAATGAGACAGGTGACTTACTGGAAAGTATCAACATATCAAAGATGTAATGAACTTGCCTACTGAATGGATACATGGCTGAGCATGACAACTTAAGATAATCGTTCTCTTCATGTATCCAGCTTCAATTCCATAGTCCAGTGCTATCTTTTCCTCCCTACTTTGACTCCATGCCCCTCTCTGCCTTTGCTCCCTCACTTGACTAAAACCACCAGCCTGGCCAAATCCAACACCTTGTCTACCCCGTGGCTACCCAGCAGCTTCACTTCGGAGCTGCGACCGGTGAATATTCCGGCATGTCACATGGACTTCAGATGGGTCCTCAAGGCCGCTAGGTCTACCCTGCCCTGGTCTCTCACTTTCCCACCCTCTTCTAGACCTCTGTTTCAGACCTCTCTGCCCTCCCCAAACCTGCATCACTTCTTCCCCCGTCTTCGGTCTCGGCTTAGGACATTGCTTCCCGTTACCATAGCAAAGGAGAAGCAACCAGAAGAGGATGGATGCAGGTTCCCACCACAACCACAGCTCCCCACCTCTCTGGACCATTGCTCGCCCCTGTGCTTGCCTCCTCTTATCACAGGTGACTGGCTGCGCCTCTTGGGCCAGCCCACCTCTCCCCTGTGCAGCTCGTGACATCCCCCCACACCCACCCGGGAAGAGTGCCCCACAAATCCTCCCTTCTCTCTCTCTCCCACACCATCACTGCTTCCTTCTTTTCTGGATCAACCTACAAACATGCTGGCTTTTCTTCCATGTTGAAGAAACAACACGCTCTTGGCCACACTCTCCCTTCCTGTTCCTTTCCTTCCCTCCCTCCCTCCTTTTTTTTTTTTTTTTTTTTACAAGAGAAGTTCTTAAATGTGTTTTTATACTCATTTCTCTGATTCCTCTCTTCCTGCACCTCTTGAAGCCACTCCAATCTGATTTTTGCTGCCACCTCTCCACCCAGACTTACCACGATCAAGGTCCCTGGGACCTAAACATTGCCCCATTCAGAGCCAAGCGTCCATGCCCATCACACCTGACCTGCAGTCGGATGACCTGTGAATGTGCTGTCCACGCTGGCACGTATCTGAGAGGGAATGGGGGACTCGGGATGATTACACCTGGTCCCCAGGTGCAAACGGGGATTGTCCAGGGCAAGTGAAGACATTTTAGCAGATTTGCAACGACTGTGCACTCCCTCCCCTTTGAAACATTTCTACTCTTGCCCTTCAGGGCAACAGTTATCAGCTGTCCTCCTACCGTGTTGGCTGCTCCCTGTCGGTCTTTTTTTTACCATCATCCTCATCTGCTGGTCTTCTCGACAGTGAGGGGTCGCAGGGCTTAGCCCTTGAACCTCTTCTCTTGTCTAGAGTCTCGCCTGCAGGGTCTCGTCCTGTCTCGTGGTTTTAGATTTCATCTACATGCTAACGATCCTCCAATCCCTACCTGGCCCCATCTCTCCCTGAGCTCGAATACCCAGCTGCCTATTCCGTGTCTCTACAAACATCTCCAATTCCATAGGTTCACATTTGAGTGACTATCTCCCCCCAAACCTGTTTCCCATCAAAGTGAATGACTCTGGACGCCCCCCCCCCCCCCGTTCCTTGGGCTACAAACCTCCACGTCGTCCTTAACTCCTGTCTCTGTCACACAACCCTCATCCGCTCAAGCAGCAAATCCTATTGGGGTTTACATCAAAAAGTGTGGCTCACCAGCTGGGATGCCCGTAACCCGTGCCCTAAACTGGTCACCCCCTTTCCTGTTCCTCAACACAGTTCTCTGCACGATGCCGGCAGGAAGTCAAGGCGGGGCATGGTTTCTGCTGAAAACCCTCCAGTGACTTCCCCTCCTATTCATAAAAGCCAGCCTTCTCGTTCTGAGCTGCCTGACTCTGGGGCTGTCACCTCCCCGACTGCCTCTGCCGAGACTCTCCCCTTCAGCCCTTGCGCCCTGAGTCCCCCACTGCGGGATGCTCTTCCTCCAAATGGTCACTCGTGTCACTCCCTCACCGCCCTATGTCTTTACTCAAAAACCACCTCCCTGGTGAGCCCTTCTTAAACCATCAGCCCCAGCCAAACCCTTAACACTTCACATCCCCCTTCCCTGCCTTCTGTTTGCTCCTTGCCATTTACCCCTGACTAACAGAGTCTGTATCTCCCTGATCTGCAAGTTCTAGGAAGGCAGGGTTTTTTGTCTATTTTAGCCGTTGCCGAGTCCCCAGCACCTAGAAGTGTGCCTGACACAAACTGCACACCGATGCGTGTTCGAGTGAATTTTCCTGCAGCTGGGTACCCAACGTGGTCCAGGAGGACGTGCCGCAGTTTAGCAAGTCAAGGACACCCGACATTTGTCTTTGACCGTGAAATACTGCTAAACCCTAATAAAGCTGTTCACGAAGCCTTCTGCAAAGCGTTAATGGCTCAAGATATACCACAGATAAAAAGCGGTCTGTGAGTAAAAAGTTGGGGAAGCACTGCACTGGATACTGTTGGGGAGTCACAGGACGCGTTTACCTACTGCTCAGATCTCTGAGAAATCCTGTGGTGAGCACCCTTGTATCTTCTCCTTTCTTCCCCATCCCCACTTCATCCAGCCATTCTTTTACTCTTCCCAGATTCTTGGCATGCTTTCCCTGTTTGTGGGGCTTCCAAGGTCACATCCCCAAGTTTGAGCAGGAGTGCAGGCCGCTCGGCCGTAACGCAGTGAGACTTCCGTTGGAAGCTAGTGTTGTGAAGAAGCAGGTGTCATGCAGAGGCCAGTCCTGCAGCGGTGCTGGCCGGAGGGCAGCTGTAGAGGTGGAATCCAGTGTCCTGAGCCCCAGGTGGGACAAGCAGAGTTTGCACCCAGAGGTGGTAGCAGGAGCAGCTCCATCTGAGCAGTACCATGGTGTGAACTGGGCATTGTTTGGGGCTCTTGGTCTCTGTTGAAACCCAGTGTTCTGCAAACATTTTGGGGTCAGAGACAGAGAGCGCGAGCAGGGGAGGAGCAGAGGAAGAGGGACAAGCAGAGTCCACACTGAGTGCGGAGCCTGACGATGCAGGGCTCGATCCCAGGACCCTGAGATCATGGTCTGAGCCGAAATCAGGAGTTGGATGCTTAACCCACTGAGCCACCCAGGTGCCTCGAGAATCCTTTTCTCAAGAAACCCCCTATTAACTTCCAGGGAATACCAGAATCCCTTTGGTGGTCTGTTCCCCGTCTGTATTCTCAGGGCCCAGCAGTACCCCCTCCAGGAGCACCAGGGCCAGGGAGCCCGACTGTGCCTCATCTAATCCCAGTGCTTCTCAATGCTGGGTGCTGGGCCAGGCTATCGGCACTCTTTTCAAGACCAGATGCAGCCAGAGTTGAGAACCACTAGTTTCGGTGAACCATTTCCCTGGATTCTGACTCTGGAATCATGTTCTGGATTCAGGCAGCCTCAAAGAGCTGGTTTCTAAGCACCATGAGTGTAGTATGACTCCCTGCTCATATGAAACATCGCAGGCCACGGCCACGGCCACCACCGCCAGCTAGCCCAGCCAAGAGAACAGTGGGACTGTTTAGTGAGCGGCCTTCATCCTCGGTGAGAAGACCGCTCTCCTGCTCTCAAACCCAGGTGCTGACGGGCAAGGCTCCGCATCAGCCTGTTGGCCTTGCACCCCGGGAGTCTGTGGGAGATCGGCAGGAGAGCTGCCACCGTCACACCCAGCGAATGAGGAGCTGGGAGCGTGCCAGCGGGGAGGAGGAGCAGAAGAAGCAGCATGTGCAAGGGCTGAAGTGAGCCATGGTGGAGAAGCAGGGCCAGAACGGACTTGGAGCCACAGAACAGTTGTTTCCGCTTAGGGGTCACAGTCCGTTCGAGAAGAACTTTCACAGTGTTCCCCCAGCGTGGATCCCACACGGATTTGATCTGAACCTATTATGTTACAGTGTGTTTCTCCATGCTCATTCATTGTCCAGGAGGAGGTGGGCAGTGTGGCCCAAGGAGGTTATGTGGGCAGCGAGTAAATATCACATCTCCATTAACCATTTGCAAGCACTGAAAATAGTTCTTCTCCGAGTGAGTCCAGCCTGGGACATTGCTTCAGTCTTTAGACTGCTTCTGTAGACTTTCCCTGATGAGAACAGTCCTCGAGCTCTGCTCTCTTCCCCAGCCATCACATTTGCACAGTCCCAAAGGCTCATTGAGAAAAATGGTTTCTCCTCCTTAGATGCACCTTCCAGAATGTTCTGACAGAACAACAGGATGTAAACGCTTAGAGTACCTGCCTAAAAGTAGCATTTTCAGCCCAATAATAACTCAGGATGCACCTGTTAAAGTGGTTCCAGTGGTGGCATTTTCATTTCTGTATTAACAGAATGTTCTGTGGGGTCCTCTTCCCAAAGTGATAACACACTGAGGTTTCATTTTACTCTCAGAAGGTGGAAAATGCAAGCTGTAGTTTCCCTCAGCAGCAACTCCTCCCACTTCAGCTCTGATTGCACTCACCTGGATGAGTGCAGCAGAGGAAGTCTGCTCTGGAGGGGTGCATGGGGAATGTATCCCCAAGGAGGTGATGTGGGGGCTGAGAGAGCTGAGGGGGCAAGAGGCTAGTCACAGGAAGAGAGAGGAAGCAAGCCTGGGGCACTGTAAGTGGAGGGTGTTAAGAATCATCCAGAAGGGCTGGAATCTAGGGGAGCAGAGGGCACAGTGGTATGGGATGAGACCACATCTTTCCCGAAGGCCCTTGGAAGCCAAGGCAAGGAGTTGGGACTACATCCTAAGAGAAAAGGAAGCCACCCACAGGAAGTTAAGTGACAGTGTTATGGTTGAATTCTAGCTGCTGTATAGAAACCAGACTGGAGGGACGCATGGGCAAGTTACATCAGGAGGCTGTCGTAGCAGACAAGATGGTGGAAGGGAGTAAGTTGTTGGAGATGTGTTTCAGAAATGGAAGTGACTGAGCCTGCTCATGTGAGGTGGGGGCTGCGGGGGGGGGGGGAGGTGAGACACAGCAATAAGGAAAAGGGAAAGGAGGGTGTGCAGCCTGTGAGCAAAGCCCCCGGGAAGCAGCACTTACCAAGGTGGAGACACCGAAGGACAAGCTGTGGGGAGTCCTGAGTTTGGTTTTGGCCATGCTGGTAAGATAAACAAGTGGCGATGTCATATAGATAGCCAGAGCTTGGAGGAAGGTCAGCCGGTATATACACTATGGAGTCGTCATCATGGAAATGTGTCTAAAGCCATGGCTCTGAGTGAGGTCACCTGGGGGGGGGGTGTAGCAAAAGGAAAACTGAGTTGGAGGCTAAGCCCTAAGAAACGAACATGTTAGGGGTTGAGATGAGGGGTTTGAGGAGTCCCAAGTAAGGTAGGAGGTAGATCAGAGAAGCTGCCACCAATCTTGACCATGCGTGGACCCAGATGCAGCCAGTGTTGCTTGTAGGAAGCCCAGTGAGATGAGGAGAGCAAAGTGCTCTGACTTGCCAATGTGGACGCCTTTGGTGACTTGGGTGTCTGGTGGGTGTGGGAGCCACAGTGGCATAGGCTCAAGAATGAGTAGAACAGGAAATGCAGGTAATTCTTTTTTTTTTTTTAAGATTTTATTTATTTATTGAGAGAGAGAGAGAGCATGAGCAGGGGGAGGGGCAGAGGGAGAAAGATAAGCAGACTCCCTGCTGAGTGGGGATCCCACCACAGGGCTTGACCCCAAGGACCCTCAGATCATGACCTGAGCCAAAGTCAGACATTTAACCCACTGAGCCATGTAGGCACCCCAAGTGCAGATACTTCTTCTTCTTTTTTTTTTTTTTTAAAGATTTTATTTATTTATTTGACAGAGAGAGAGACAGCCAGTGAGAGAAGGAACACAAGCAGGGGGAGTGGGAGAGGAAGAAGCAGGCTCACAGCAGAAGAGCCTGATATGGGGCTCGATCCCAGAACGCCGGGATCACGCCCTGAGCTGAAGGCAGATGCCTAACGACTGTGCCACCCAGGCGCCCCGAGTGCAGATACTTCTTGAAAGATTTTGCTATGAAAGAAAAGCGAGGAATTGGGATAGTAGCTGGGAGACTGTGAGATTAAGGGATGTTTTTTACCTTTAAGTTAGGAGACCTAAAGTATGTTGTACATGAATGAAAATGTCTAGGAGAGACAGAGCCGTTCATAATCCACGCCAGAGAGAGCGCGAGATCTGGAAGGAGCAAAGCCCTTGAGAGGTGAGCTGAGATCATGTCAGTTTCTTCTGGCTGTTCTGACAAACCACCGTGAACTTGGAGGCTTACACAACACACATTTATTCTCTTACAGTTCTGGAGGTCAGAAGTCCAAAATTAGTTTCACTGGACCAAAGTCACATTGTCAGTAGGGCCAAAGATCCCTCTTGGAGCCCTAGGGGAGAAGCCGTTTCTTTGCTTTTTCGTTTTTAGAGCTGCATTCCTCGGCTCATTGTCCCTTCGTCCATCTTCAAAGCCCCTGTGGAGCATCTTCAAATCTCTCTCTGCTCTGCTTGCCTCCTGTACTCCTCCTGTAGTCAAATTTCCCTCTGCCTTTCCCTTACAAAAATACTTGTGATTGCATTTCAGGCCTACGTAGATATTCCAGAATAATCTCCCCACCTCGAGATCCTTAATCTAATTACATCCACAAAGTCTCATTTGTCCTATAAGGGAACAGTCAGAGGTCCCAGGGATTAGAACCTGGGTATCTGGGGCAGGGGAGGGGGTGCATTATTCAGCCAACAGTGGATATAGAGGCCACTATAGAGGACTGGCCTTTGCTAGGACTTCCTTCACTTTTTAAGATTTTATTTATTTGACAGAGAGAGAGAGAGAATGAGAACACAAGCAGGGGAGTGGCAGGCAGAGGGAGAGGGAGAAGCAGACTCCCACTGAAAAGAGAGCCTGTTGTGGGGCTTGAACCCAGGACCCTGGGATCATGACCTGAGCTGAAGGCAGACACTTAACCGACTGAGACACCCAGGTGCCGCACTTCACTCTTTTAACCAGAAGGAAGAAGGGGAAGGGGACCGTGCAGGTTTGTGGAGATGTGGTGGTGCAAACACAAAAGAATGCTTTTGGCTTCAGTTTCCTGAGAGCAGTGTGAAGTCAGGTTCAACGGGGAGGGTGAAGAGGAGAGTGGAGGGGGGTTATTGGTAGAGGTATGGAAGCACAGCGCAGAGTGGGAAACCAGACTCTCTCTCGGGCCTTGCCAGCCTCCCTGCAAGAGAACATGGCAAGGTATCGGGTATGAGAATTCATGGGATCCAGTCTGGTCAGAGGACAAGGGAGCACACAGCAATCTGGACGGTAGTGAGCAGTTGGGATCAGGAGCTCAGAGGTCATGAGGAGGGGACATTGAACAAGTGGACTCTAAGTACAAGAGGTGTTGGGCAGAGTGGGACCCTTTAATTCGGATTTTGGAGACAGTGCCGTTTCAGGTTATAACAAGTTCTAGGGTTTCCCTTCGGGAAGGAGTCATGGAGTTTGAATTGCAGGAGATAAAGGAAATGCAGCAAGTGAAAGGTGAGCCCCATTTTTCAAGCTTAAGTGGTTGGGAGAAAGGTTTTGAAGGGAAATTGACGGTTTGGGATTTGGCAAACTGTGGTTAAAGGTTTAGTAGTGGCTGACCCCAAGTCTGGAGCTGCGTAATGACAGGTGAGTCACTGGGCGCTTCCGCTGTCGCCAGGCCAAGTGTAACTGCCTGGAGTTTCCTAGATTGAGGATAATCAAAATCCCAGGAAGCAAGCCAGTGATTCTCCCTAGTTCAGCTTCAAATCCCCAGGGCAGAGCCTGAAACTTGTCACCATATGCAATAAGGCAAGTGTGCAGGTGTGGGCTGTGAGGCGCCCAAGCCCAGGGGCTACCCTCTCTCAGTCATTCCACAAGGGGGGTCCGCCAGAGTAGGGGCGTCGTCACTCGTCCTTATTACCTTAATGCATGGGGTGTGCAGGAGGACACCAGCCAGTCTTGGAGGGTGAGCCCTGCAGAACTTGCTGAAAAGAGGGCACTTTGACCTTCTTTCCTTCTCGCCCCCAAGTTAAGACAGGGCGGGGATAACAGGCCAGGGTTTCACTCGGAAAGCGGGTTTCATCACACCTGTGAGCACAGGCCCAGAATCAGAGTTGAGGTCTGCCCAAGCCTTTGACTCATTCAGGTGCAAACCCCACCCACTTTTGCTCTAGCGCCTCCATCCTGCTGACGCCAGCTCTCTTCTTCCTTTCGCCCGAAATCCCCAGGGTCTTTGTGTGTGTGGCCGAGATTAACCGACGCCGTCTGTGCCTTCCCGGCCTGGCCTCTCCGGCCCTCCGCGGGTCACCTTACTCTGGGCTGAGCTGGCCCTGGGGCGTGCTGGCGGCCGGGACCACTCGCCCTCCCGCGCTGGGCAGCCGGGCAGCGGGCGCGCGCCGACTCGGCCTCCGCCGGGCATTGGACGCGCGCGGGGCGCGGGGCGCGGGGCGGGGCGGGGCGAGGAAGGGGCGCGGCCTCCGCGGGGCGGGGCGCGGGGCGGGCGGCAGCGGGCGGGCGCCGCCGAGGGGGACCCGCCGCCGCGGCGAGAGCGCGCCAGCCCCGCCGTGATGCCCGCGCGCCCCGGACGCCTCCTCCCGCTGCTGCCCCGGCCGCTGGCCCTGGCCGTGCTGCCGCTGCTCCTGCTGCTGGGCGATGGCGGCGGCGGCGGGCGCGCGGGCGCCTGGGCCCAGGAGCCGGGGGCGGCGGCGGCGGACGGGCCCCCTGCGGCCGACGGCGGGGACGGGCAGGACCCGCACGCCAAGCACCTGTACACGGCCGACATGTTCACGCACGGGATCCAGAGCGCCGCGCACTTCGTCATGTTCTTCGCGCCCTGGTAACTGGCCGCGCCGCGCTCCTTGGGGCTCCGTACCCTGCGCGCCGGGGGCGGCCCGACCGGGCCGGGGAGGGAGGTGGGGGCCGCGGCGGGCCAGGGGCCGCAGGGCCGGGGCGCTGGGTGGGCGCGGGCTCCGGCCGGGGGCGTGGGCACTCGCGGCTGACGTGGCGCACGGCGGCCGGGGCGGTGCAGGAGGGGGCGGGCCCCGAGGGGACAGCCGGGAAAAGGCCGTCCCGCCCCCGCTCCCGGTCCCCCCGCCCCCGAATCCCCGGACCGGGGGAGGGGCAGGTGGCGGCATCGTCCTGTGGGGCCACCCCGCCGGTCCCCAGCCCCCTCCCGCTCCCCAAATTGTGCTCCGGCTGGAGGCGGTGGCCTGCCGGTGCGGCCGGGACCCGTGGGCCACGTGCGGCGGCCACCGGGGTCCGGCCGGGGACGCTCGGAGGTCGGATTCCGTGCACTCGCTGCAGGGCAGATCCCCTGCAGGAGGGATTAGTTGAAAAAATAAGAACTCGCAAAGGTGGGATTTCCCACTTTGTGTGTTCACGAGGTGGGAAGGGGTGGCCCAGGCAGAGGGTCCTGTGCTGCCCCGGATAGCAGAGAGCAAATGCTGGGGACCCCTTCGCAGCTCCGAGTGGATGGGGAGGTGTGCTCTCGGGCCCTCCACTCAAGGCTGCCCTCGGGCACCTCTACCCCTTTGCTCTCTTGGGGCCTGGTCTTCTGGAAAGTGTGAGCTGAACAGACGGTTCCTCCTGCCTTGGTTCTTCGGTGGAGGCGTTGGTGTGGGCCTCCGTGCCAATACCAGAGCCCCCTTCCCTGGGAGTTGTCCTACCGAACTTCCTGACATTCACATAAGCACAGGTGGTGCGTTCCTAACAGGGCCTAGATGTTCCGGGGAAGGGAGTTCTCCTGGGGCCCAGCAGAAAGCCAGTTTCAGGGCACAGGGCAGTTTGCAGGCTTATTGCAGCATTTGGCATTCTTCCCCAGGGCCGGAGAGAGGCTAACGGAGATGTGGGAAAGGGATGTAGAAGGAAGAGAGAGAAGATGCCCAAGAAAAATGGCTTGTTCAGAAAATGTGCAGGTGGAAGTTGGAGGAAACTTTTTTTCTCTTTCCATATTGAGGCTGTTAATTTAATTTCAGTTCGCTTGGAGTTATCTTTGGGGGGGCAGGTCTGGGTCAGAGCTATCATTTATTAACAGTGTATCTGTGGGATTCATTGTGTTTCCATTTCCCAAGAACCAGCCCGACTCGAAGTTTTAGAGCTACCAGTGGTCTAGAAAATGCTTTGTAGCATAAAATAATGGTTCATTATTAATAGTTATTCTGTGAAGGGATATTCTCAGAGTAACTATTCCAATAAAATGCATTACTTAATTGGAGCCTATTTCAGTGAAATAAGTCCATGACTTTTTTCTTCTTTATTTTTTAAAGAAAAACTGACCTGTAGACATATAAAGTCCATGCAGTGCCAACCGAGTTTCAATTTTGGAGTCTCCATAGTACCAGCTAGTCCTAGACTGATGGAGGGACAAGACCGGCAAATCTGGGCACTTGGTATTAAGTAAATTCCTTTTTAGATGGATGCTCCCAGAAAAGTTACTTTTAAAATTTTTGTTTGCTTCTTAATAATCTACTACAAAATACTTAAATAGAGGTGTATGGATTTCTCTGATGGCATTTAAAAATTAGACATTTTAAAAAAGATTTTATTTACTCATTTGAGAGAGAGAGAGCGTGCTCGAGAGAGAGCAGCAGAGGAAGAGGGAGAAGCAGGGAGCCGGATGTGGGGCTTGATCCCAGGACTCTGGAATCATGACCTGAGCTGCAGGCAGACACTTAACTGGCTGAGCCACCCAGGAGCCACTAAAAGTTAAACTTAAGAACAGATTGGAGCTCAGACAGAATACGCTGTGGGCTACCCCTTTTCCCCCATCTCTTTCCAGCTTCCGTCTCTGGAATATTAGAAGTCCACATGTGACTTGGGGGCAGGGGTGGCATGTAACGAAAAAACGCCCTGTATATTTCTTCTGTGAACCCGGTAGATGTAAGGTTGTCCTACTGCTGTGGATTTTGTGCTAACGTCAGGCCACAGCTTCTCTATGGCCAGTTGCGGGTCACGCTGAATCTGGTGACAATGAGGTCAAGGCTGGGGCCACCTCTTTGGGAGGACCAGGTGGCTTTGCTCTAATATGTGGCCACGAAATGCCTTCTGAATTCAGCTACTGTCTCAGAGGAGCAGACTGTAGCCACAAGGGTCCCAACCAGAAGTGCTGACTACATGGCACCTGGGGATCGATCCCTCACTAAGAAATAGCCAGACTGAGTCCCTGCCAAGCATGTGCTAGGTACTGGGACTACAGCTGTAAGAACAATGCTGGTCTTCATGGCACTGGCACCATATAAGTTATATGACTTAATATAGAACAATATAACTTACATGGAACACTGATTCTCCCTCACAGTTATCTTCCAGGAAAGAGGGACTCATACTGTGTTTGAGTTTCTTATAAAGCAGGGATTCTCCTGGCCGGCCAGGAAAGTGCTGCACAGGGAAGACACGTGAGCTCTAAGCAGACGTATTGAGTGCTCCCTTTCAGTGCTGCTCATGGAGGTCCACTGTCAGAAAAGAAGAGAGGCAAAGAAAAAAAGAAAAAGAAAAGAGGCAAAGAAATTTAACATTGATTTTGTTAAGTTACTCTGAGGACAAAGTGACAATTTTAACTGTTGGGTGTTCTTAGAAGCAAACATTTCAAAGATCACTTTGAAAAGCAATAGGGGCAACTTTGTTACTTTGTAGACATCATGAATATACACCAGGTGAATGAAAAAAACAAAAACAAAAGAAAAAAAAAAAACCCATGTGCCATAATTCTGTGTGCCCGAACTTGAAGCTTGAGACAAAGTGTCCAGTGCTGGCTCACACAGACTTCAAGTAGGGCATTGCAGACAGCGGGTAATTAGAGCAGATGATCAGTTATATGACTGAAAAAGTGAATTTAGTGATGGAGAGCTGCCGATGCTGCCAAGAAATGGGCAAAGTAGCAAGAAGCCAGAATTCTCCAGGGATGTACTGTATGGTGACTAGCATAATATAATAAAAAAATATTAAAAAAAAAAGAAGCAAGAATTCTAAGTTAACGTATTTTAAATGGTAGGCGATTAAAAAATGTTCTGCTAAATTCATGCAGTCAGTATCATAAGTGCACATTTGGTGAGATCAAACTTTGAAGTTTGGGTGGCCACAGACTTTTCTCAATAAAGCTTCTCATTAGAGAAAACGCAGAACTGAACGAACTTTGAGGTCGCCTTCCATTTGCAGATACTTAGTTATTTAGTAGAGAGTCCTGACTGAAAAGGAGAGATCATGGTGAGCAGGGCGGCGTTGCTGCAGTAGAGGGGGAGCCAGGGAGTTTTCCAGAAGAAGCAGAGAAGGGCACCACACAGCCTGGGGAGTCAGAGCTGACTTCTTGGAGCAGTGACACCCAAACCAGGTCTGAAGGGCAAGCAGGAATTTGCCAGGTGGGTCTAGGGGGCGAGTGTCAGAGCACGTACCGATTCCTGGGGGCAGGCCACGCGGTGGCCCTTCCAGAAAGCCGCAGGTGGTACCATTTGGCTCTGGGCAGACTGCCAGGGCATGAGGGTGCAGGTGTACCGAGCGCAAACGGGAGGGCAGTAGGGGCCAGAGCGAGGCGGATGGTGGGCACAGCCTTGCTGAGCTTCAGTTTCATGCTGAGAACAGTGCAGGGACTCTCTGGAGAGGCTGAGGCAGGGGAGTGATGGTGTGCCCTAAGGGCGAGCCGTCCTTCCCCGCGGCAGTGGAAGGAAAGGATCGGAGAGGTTCCCGCCTTATGCAAGTGGCTGAAGAGGGGGGTGTGGCGCCCTCTGACCCGGGGCTCCGCGTGCTTGTGCCCCTCCCCTGTCCCAGGTGCGGACACTGCCAGCGGCTGCAGCCTACTTGGAATGACCTGGGAGACAAGTACAACAGCATGGAGGATGCCAAGGTCTACGTGGCCAAAGTGGACTGCACAGCCGACTCAGACGTGTGCTCCGCGCAGGGGGTGCGAGGATACCCCACGTAAGTATCGCTCCGGGCTTTCCACAGCTGTTTGCCACCTGCACTTGGCCAAAGAAAGTTCGCGCTAAACTTTTGGTAACTTTTTTTGTAGTTCCGAGGAGTGAGGAGATGATAAATGTCCCTGTTGTTAGGGAAAGAGCGTCTTTAACGCTGTGTTCCGTCTCTTTCAGATGCCTCCTTGTGCTTTGTTTGGAAAAAGCCTTTCATTAGTTAGGTTTTTTATTTATAAGAGAATGTGTTTGTGTGACAGAAACGGTGGTCTCCTCGGGGTCCTGTCGGGTGCGATGTTCACAAGAACCTTGACGCGATGGGCGTACTTTGTCACCAGTTCTGAGGTTTGGGTCACTCCGACTCTTGAGCACCCATCCTGGAGAACTTTCCCGTGCGATAAGCACAAGGGCCGTTTCTGTTGGAAAGAAAGGTAACCAAATAGGATCCAGGAGTTCTGACAAGCGGTGCTTCTTACTCCCTTGACAGTTAAATGTTTTAGTTTTAAGAGATAGAAGTGGAAACTGGCTTAATAAGCAAAAGGGGGAATTAATTAGAAGGCCGTGGAAGAAGCTCTGAGACTCAGCTCCCAGGGCTTGGGGGCCTGTCTTTACTGTACTTCCCTTAAGGTGACATAACTCTCCAGCTCTCCATCTCTTTGCTGTCCTGACCGGCCCTGCTTGGATGGAGTGTGCATTCCAGGAACAGTCCTTGTGGCCAGAGAGGCAGAATATTGTAGGAGGGCGGCAGCCCCACTCCGACCACGTGGCGAGTGTTAAAGTGAAGGGCCCTCCTCCAGAAAAGGGAAGACGCTGTTTCCAAAAGGTTAGGGAGTGGGGGGTTGGCCACTGCAACTCCCAAACTTTTTGTTCAAATTGATGAATGAAGTAAATTCTCATAAAACCCCGGCCTGCCTTCAAATCCGAGAGGCTGCATGGAAGAGGGGAAGGAACTCTGGGCTGGAACCTAGAAGCCATGTCTGAATCCCGGCTCTACCATTTACTTATCATGCAGCCCTGGCCACACAGTTGAACCTCTGAGTCTGAAGTAGGATGTTGATACCGCCCCCCCAACATTGTTACATGAAATAACATGTTTGCAAACACTGATCTGAGCATACCCAAGAAATGTTAAGGTTTTCCCTAACATTTGGAAATTTGGCATTTTTGTAAAGGACACTGGAATTCTTGGTCCTTGGTGACTGCTGCTAATATAAGTGCCATCATTCAGATTAGATCACCGGAGAGAAAGTTTCCTACTAGGTGTCCTTCCCTAGAGGCATCATTGTCCTCTGCATCGTTCTAGCATCGCCTCTAAAGGAGATGCAGCTTAGACGAACAGCATCGCGAAGAAGCCGTCAGTGAGGGTGGCACCAGGTGAGGAGCTAGGGGTTCACCTGTTGAGAGCCTGTTGCTTTCAAGGCTCAGGGGCAACCGAGATGGTTGGCTGTGGTGCTTAAACAGCCGGCCGCATGTGGCCGTGGGGCTGCACACCACCAGCCACACCACTGGAAGTAAGACTGGGTTCGTGAGAGGCCTAGAAGGGCAAGTGTTGGGGGGCAGTACAGGGTTCCACGTGCACCTGGTCATAGGAGCTGCCTGGCTGCAACGGCACTTACCCCGTTAGAGGTTATCCATGGGTGTTCAAGATTTTATTTCTTTATTTGAGAGAGAGAGAGAGCACGTGCAGGGGGAGGGGCAGAGGAGACGGACAAGCAGACAGACTGTGCTGAGCACAGAGCCTGACGTGGGGCTCGATCTCAAGACCCTGAGATCATGACCTGAGTGGAAATCAAGGGTGGGACGCTCAACTGACTGAGCCGCCCAGGCGCCCTGTTGTGCACAGATTTTAAAAGAGCCACATTGAATCATGTGTCCTGATTGAGAAGATATGGTCTCTCCAAGAACACCATGCACTGGTTTTGTGTCCTTAAAAAGAACTGAAGTGAGCTCACGCTGCACGGAACATTGTTTGGGAAGGAACCTCTGTGACCCTCACAGCCACGCACAAGTGCCCAGGACAGGTTTTTCTCCTAGAACGCAGGAGGCAGGGCGTGCTGCGTTAAAACACTCCCACGAGGGCGTTCGGGTGTTGACCCGTGTGAGCTTTTACTGCTCCGACACGGTGCCGGGCTCCGGGAGACGCACCAGGGGACGAACGCACAAGTCGGAGCACGCCGTGTGGGTCGGTGCGCGGCCTGTACGTCCTCCTAACCCTGGCACCTTCACCTGAAGTAAAGGATTGCCCGGGGAGGGAGCTGGGGTTCCCATGCTCCTCGGGATGGTTCAGTGTGCTTAGAAAAGCGTTTTGAGGTCATGCTGTTGAGCCAGTAAGGCATCCACATCCTCTGGGGAAACTGAGCCAGGCAGGGCTGGAGAAGGTTCGCTAGGGCCGCCGACACAGGCGCCACACACGAGGTGGCTGAAGGGAACAGAAATTTATCGTCTCACGGTTCAGGACGCCAGAAGCCTAGCACCGAGGCATCCGCAGGGCCACGATCCCTGCGAAGCCCAGAGGGGAAGTCTCTCTTGCCTCTCCCGGCATCCGGGGGCGGCTGCACCCGTCCTCCACCCCCACATGGCCTTTTTCCTCAGTGCGTGTCTCTCGCTGTGTCCAAATTTCCCCCTTTATATAAGGACCTTAGCCAGCCTGGATTATAGGGCCCACCCTCATAGCCTCCTCGGCGCTTGCTTACTCTGTAGGGTCCTATTTCCAAATAAGGCTACACTCTGAGGCTCAGAGGCTGGGACACAGGTCAGCCAGTAACACCACCTCTTTTGTCGTGCTAGGACTTTGATCGCAGATTTCCAGAGTGACCCACGCCCGGAGATTTTCTCCCTGCAGTGTCCTTGAAAAAGAAACAGATCACCAGGAAAAGCAAACCCCCATGTGGAAGTTTGGGGCTGTCCTTTGGGCTTGTACTGTGCGTGTGGCCATCTCCCCATCACCTCCTTCAGCCCATCCGCAGTGAGGACTGGGGCCAGATGCCCTGGCCAGGCAGGAAGGTCTGTCAGGGAAGCCCTAAATCTGCCCCTACGCTCCGTGAACTTAAGGAGGAACCTCAGGCTTGGGCAGGCTGCAAAGATTTCCAGTCCAACAAGAAGAGATCTTTAGAAATTGTGTGTTGCCCAGTACACACCAAATGAGAGGAAGTCACAGGCTAGGTTTTCCTGCATTTAAATGCCAGCAAAGAAAAGGGGACTGAGTTTGCCGGTGCTGGTCCTTCCCAGCATTGTGAGGCTCCACGCCCGTTCCACCCTGAAGAGCGCGGTCGGGGAGGCGCCCGCTGGAAGAGAGGTGGGGGGTGAAGGAGTACGTGAAGCATCTTCTAGCTCGCTGTGGGCACAGCACGTTCCCGGAGCTTCCTGAGGTCCCAGGGTGGGCGCGGGCATTCGTAATTGTGAGATCGTACTTTGGAGTCGCTCGAAGCGTTAAAGTTCGCGGAGTAACGGCTATACTAGTTGGACTGGGTAGAGTTTGGCGTTTTGTTCGGCTCGTACAGGTCAAAGGTACTGGGAAGGCAGGGCGTCTGTTCTGTACTGGAGGCACATTAGGGACGTCCCCTACGTCTGTCACAGGATCTCAGGGTGGGTGAGGCCTGGAGGCCTGCAGTGATTTATTCCGGCCAACGTGCTGGTTTTCTCGTACGGCTGCGAACCTTCGTTTTAAGGCCTTCGGGGACTTAGCTCTTCAAGCCCACAGTTCTGGTCTCTACATATCTTGACTTCTGACACTTGGCTACCGCACACCGAGTGTCCACGGCCGAAGTCCACGCACGTGCCGTACAAGTGGAGGGGTGACTTGGCTGCGTAGGCTGGCCAAAAAATGCTAGTCATGTTTCGTTTCTTCTGTCAGTGGCCATATATTCCCCCTCCATCCTTGACACCTTCTAGTAAGTTCGATCGAGAGCGGGTTTTTCCGTTACCAGCGGGATGATACAGGATCTGGAAGTGCAGTTGTGCTCACCAGCTAAAGAAGGGCTAATACATGTAGAAGATTCCTTCTCTGTGCGGAAGGGCACAGACCATCCCAACCAATGTCAAGGCTGTTCTCATAGCTGGAAACATATATTCTCACAGGATCTGGGTATTCATGCTTTATGAGGGTCGAAGAGCCGACAGGGCAGCCTGGGAATACGTTTATTGTACGACGGTGCCATTTCTAGTACAGTTTTGTTTTTTCAGCAAATGCAGACCGTAAGCACTGCTAGAGCCTAGGAAGGACGACAGACACCCCACAGGGAGAAGCTTGAAAGGCCTGTCCCCCGAATGCGTTCGGGGTTTCGTTCACAGCCTTGGAGACTTGATGTGTTCCGCTCAGTCTTATTTTTCTTGAAAAAATGAAGAAACTTTTTAAAAGCATGGGATTAAGTGGATATGTGTTCTCCTAGGACATTATTTTCTTTTTTTCCCCAAGTTCTAACGGAAGGTGGCAGGTCCGTGCCTGGCTGCAGCCCACTGACCGCGTCCCGGTGGGGCGGCGCTGTCTACGCGGAGCCATCTGATGGGTTGAAAAATCTCTTCTGTCTTGTCCTCTTTCGCGCTTTCAGCTTGAAGCTTTTCAAGCCTGGCCAAGAAGCTGTGAAGTACCAGGGGCCTCGGGACTTCCAGGCGCTGGAAAACTGGATGCTGCAGACGCTGAACGAGGAGCCTGCGGTGAGTGCACTGGGGCCCCCCGCCTCCCCCTCTCCCTTCGACACTTCCACACTTCGGGCCGAAGAAGAGGCCAGTGCAGGTGAAAAATTAGGCTCCCATTTCAGAGCACCTTCATACTCTTAGAACGAATGACATTTGTAGATCAAATGAACTTTTTTCCTTCCCGATTTTCGTTTATTGTGCTAAACTACACACGACACAAAATATACCATCGTAGCCGTTTTTAAGCATGAAATTCAGTGGCTTTGAGTGCGTTCACCCTGTCGAGCAGCCATCCCCAGGACTCTCTTCACCTCGTAGAACTGAAACCCTGTCCCCACCGAATGCCGGCCCCCCCATCCCCCCAGCCCCCCGCAACCACCCCGTCTACTTTTGGTCTCTGTTTCCACTGCTCTGCGTACCTTAGTGGAAAAAGGTGAACTTTTACAAAGCTTTTCATGATGGAAATAGTCAACCATGCACAAAGGTAGAAAGAAGGGTAACGAGCGGTGCATGGACGAGGAGGAAGAGGGTCATGAAGGTGGTCCCATGTGCCACTCCCCCGACGTCAGCGGTTCTCCCTGTCTTGCCGACCTTGTGCTGTCTTACCGGCCTTCCTGGCCCTCGTGGGGCGGCAGGGTCAGCCCTGGGAGACTGTCGTTTGTGAATATTCCGGTGCACGTCTCACAGATACGCACTTATATTGTGAACGTTCCCCTCTGTGCCGCTCTCTCGTGTGTACAGTTGACACTGATTCTTAGCATCACAGGTGGACGTGGGGTCAGGGCCAGGCCTAAGCCCGAACCTTCAGTCCAGGCCAGCCTCGGCCCTGTCTTGCCACCGTGAGCCGTACTGCGGCGTGACCCCCTCCTTCTCCTCTGGGCTCTCAGTCCCCGAGGTGCTCACTGGTTTGCCAGGGACGTCACCAAGTAGATACCCTTCCTGCTCTCAGAGGCTTCGTGGCCCTCCCTGCACTGAGGGTCAGAATATCAGGAACTTGTGGACGCTGTATGATTTCTGAGATATCGTTTCAAGATGGGGCTGTATGTAGAAGGTTACCGAGAAAATCTTATAATCCTCCCCCTCCAACTGATGTTGGGAGTCTTAGTTTTGTCGTAAACCTTTCCTTAAGTGTCCCTGCGGGTGTGGTGTGAACTTCTGCTAATGCAGAGGGCCCTGGCCCCGGCCGGGCTGGATTTGGCGGTGCGTGGCTGTGTGGGGGTGAGGGTCTGTCCCGTGCTGGGTGATTCTGATGAATAAGAAGAGCGTCCCCCGTCTCTCCATGTAACGTCGGTGGAGCAATTCGGTAAGACTGACTGACTATGTGAGGCAGGCACTCACTGCCTTGACGGTGGTCCGTGCCCGTGTGCGGGTCCCGCAGGCTCTGGGGGGCTCTGCTGCTCCTGGAGTCCTTTCCCAGGGTGACTGTGTGGCCTTCGGCTCCCCCCACATTCTGTGTAGATGTCACAGCTCATCGGAAACCCACCTGTGACCCGGGTGCCATTTCCCCTCCTGTTTTACAAAGTCTGCAACTGCAAAGTACTGAATGAGTGTTGAGCAGAGACTTAGCTCATTTTAGGTAACAGGGAAAACCACAAACCTCTCAGAGAGTCCATTTGCATCTTTGTCATGGGAGGGGTTACATAAGCAGGTGGAACTTTCATATAGATTTAAACTTCAGATCGTTTCCTCTGTGAAAATGTTCTCTACTGGAGGAAGCCGATTTTAAAGAGGGGTTAATAGTCTCAGAGAAACCTCTCAAGATACATTTATTTTTTTGCCAATATTTTTTCCACCAAAAAGCCAGTCTTCTGTGATGACTTTATTCAAGAAACCAGTAGCCAGCATCAGGACGGCAGAAGGAATTCAGCTTGTGCCCCAAGCTCCCCTTTCTGGTGGCGGCAGCCCCAGTGCAGGCTGGGAAGTCAGGCCTCCCCGCTGCGAGACATCCTGAGGGGAAGGGTCGTGTCCCCTCCAGCTGGAAGGGGCATGGCTGCGTGGGAGCCCCGTGTCAGCAGTAGCAATCTCCCATAATGGCTGGAAACGGTGACAATGCGCCCGATTGGAGGAAAGTTCAACCTGATGTTGCAAACTGAAAATTCTTTCCCATTTAAACTTGTTTTTTATTGTACATGAAAACTTTCTAAAAAGTTCTTCATCTGTATTTATATCTAAGTAACTTGGTGTATACACTTGTATGTTGAAACAGGCTAAATTTAGATTTCCCCCAGTGTTGTGGCAATATTAAAGAAACTCAAAAGAGGGGCGCTGGGTGGCATAGTCATTAAGCGTCTGCCTTCGGCTCAGGGCGTGATCCCAGGGTCCTGGGATCGAGCCCCGCATCAGGCTCATACGCTGGGAGCCTGCTTCTTCCTCTCCCACTCCCCCTGCTTGTGTTCCCTCTCTCGCTGGCTGTCTCTCTCTCTGTCAAATAAATAAAATAAAATCTTTAAAAAAAAAGAAAAGAAACTCAAAAGAAAACCCGCTACTTCCAACTCTTGGATTTCCCTATTTGCTTCTGTATTTTTTTGTCTTAAACAGTTACACTCATACAAACACGGTTCATTTCACGAGTGATAATTTTATGTAGTTCTGTCTTTATATTGATATTTTATTCATCATATGGATTTACCATAATTCAGCTCTTCTCTGTCAATGGGTATGTAGGTTATTTAATAATTTTTCTATCAGAAATGCGTAAGGAACATGTTCATCTTTGTAAAACACTTTTTTTTCCTACTTTTGAGTGATGTTTTTAGAATCTATTACTGGACCTGAAATTGCAAGGCAAAAGGAAAAAAAAAAGACTACTTTCATGGCTCTTGGTGACTGTTGCCAGATGACTTTCGTCAGAATCCGTAAGCTCGCGTTGTCTGCAGCAGCGTGAGAGTGTGTCCGCGTCTGTGCTGTACCAGGTCATTGCCACAGCGGTGGGGACAGCCCTGGTCCCTGCCACGGGGCCCAGGAAGTGACAGTGCCCCCTATGTGCCGTACATGAGCGTTTTAACACTGAAAGCCTTTGAACGTCTTATGAAGTACCATAGGGGGTCTTACCTTCTGGCAGCTCCCCGGCCGCTCACCCAGCCACCTTTCCGCCGAGCACCTTCTTGTGTGGCTACTCAGCCCTTTGAAAGCCTGGCCAGGCCCACGGCCGCACGGACACCTTCATGGTGCTTTCTGATTACAGCCTGCACAGCTTTGAGCTGTCGGCACATTTAGACTTTTAATGACTTAGTTTGGATTTTTTTTTTTTAAAGATTTTATTTATTAGACAGAGACAGCGAGAGAGAGCACAAGTGGGGAGGAGAGGGAGAAGCAGGCTCCCCGCTGAGCAGGGAGCTGGATGCGGGGCTCGATCCCAGGACCCTGGGATCATGACCTGAGCCGAAGGCAGATGCTTAGCCGACTGAGACACCCAGGCGCCCTGATATTCTTTTTCCAAGAAATACAAGCTGCCAGATAAAAATTGAGTAATACATATCCTGTATGCAAAATACGTGTCTGTAGCAAAATGGTGGTTCTGTGATCTTTTTGTCACCTCTCGTTGCTTCGGCTGGAGGCCACAGCTGCGGAACTGAGAGATGGAGAGGCGTGTGGTACTGTGGTAACTGTCCGGTTGCACACGACGGTACCCGCTTACATACTGGCAGAAGTGTCCTTTAAAAAGCCACTTCTTGCTCCCGCATTGCGTGTTTCTGTCCCAGGCTCCGTGGTGTGAGTTAAAGAGCGAAGCCCTATGCTTCTCTTGCCACCACCTGTCGGTCCCCTGCCTTGTTCTTCTCTCCGCCCCCTCTGTCCCTTTACCAGCCCTTCATGGTCTTTATCACCAGCTGTGTGCATAGAGGAGGGCCAGGCCCTCCTGTTCTCTGATGGCTTCTCCTTCTCTGCTCCGTCCATTCTGCTGCCTTCATATCAGCAGGTGCTCAGGGATTTCATTCTGCATTCCACACGGAATCTGGGGTCACACTGCAAACAGTGGGGCAGTGTGCCCATTTGGGGTGGGTCTGTCCTTTCAGTTTGCCTGCTCTGTTCAGTTGGGTTTGGGGCAGCAGAGGGCAGGTTGGGGTGGGGACAGCTGTCACTGGCTGCCTTGAGAGCCAATCCTAGGCTGAGGCTGACAAGGGGCTTCCTGCTGAAGGGTCCAGAGCCCTGAGAGTCGATTCTTGCCTTGGACACAAGCAGCATAGCCACGTGAGGGAGGAGATCTGTAGAGGGTTCTAGACAGACACAGGTCACCTCCTCAATGGGTTTCACTATGCCTTCGCATGCAAACCTAGTGACTGTTGTTTTATTTCTTCCCATTAGACACCAGAGCCAGAAGCAGAACCACCAAGAGCCCCTGAGCGCAAGCAGGGACTGTATGAGCTCTCAGCGAGCAACTTTGAGCTGCATGTCGCACAAGGTATGTTGGGTGAATCTCGAGGCTGTTCCCAGCAGGCTGCACACGTCTCAGAACCACTGACCATTCGTTGTCGCTCCTCGATTTGCTGGGCTTTTCCTTCTCGGCACTCGAGGGCTCACCGATGATATCTGTGGCGCTGAGCCGTGGTTTCTTTCTTCAAGACCCGTGAACATCCTTGTGCAGTCCTCTTCCTCTTGGAAAGGATTTCTGTTTTCGTCTCTATCCTTCTAGAAATGCCAGTTTTAATGTTAGCTGAAGCCTGAGGTTGTGAAAAGTGCACAAGTCATGAACGGCCCACTTAATTTGTACACTAGCTGGACAGTTTGCCTCCTTGGATAAGAAATGATTTATTTATATTAATATGAATCATACACTTACTGACCTGAGGCAGAAACAAAAGTTTCTCTTCCGTGTTTAAACCAGAATTTAGCGGGACCATTATAATGTATGAATCAGAGTAGGTGTTCTTTATGCTTAATTTTTCTGTATCACATCTCTTTTTGGGAAATGGTCTCCTAAATGTCAAAATGATCTGTACGCAATCTTAATGTAAATGACCCGTAAGTCCTTCAGTCACACGCGTCTGCACAGTTGGCTCAGCATCGAATGACTTGAAGGCGCGTTCAGCCCCCTTGCTGATCTGCACTTGCAAATGCTGCCCTGGAGAGAAACCCTCCCGGAAGACTGGCCTGGAAACATCGTGAAAAGGGCCTAAAATCGTGGCTGGCCTTGTAACTTCATGCCCGCCGCGAGTCGAAACCCCGCCACGCTGAACGTCTGAAAGAACTCGGTGTGATGCCCTCCGCTGTTTTCCCTGTGCGTTAAAGGTGGTTATGTGGACCAGGGCGCGGACGGTGGGATTGCAGGGTGTTTTCCCCAACAGGGGATGCACTTCAGTTCCCACGAGCCCAGCTGAGTCCCTCCCTGAGCAAGTCACGCTGAAAGGGCAGAATCGTGGAGGCGCCACCTTGGGCTGCTCTCATGAGGCTCTGTCCTCAGAAAGCCACAGTCGCCTCCTGCCCTCACAGCTGCCTCTGGTACTCTAGTAGGTTCCTTCCCGGACATCCCGTCCCTACCTCACAGCGCAGGGTTAGTGCCGTACCTCTCTGGAGAGACATGGCTCAGTCTTGCAGCTCAGTTGCTAATTTTTTGAATCAAGTTTTTCACCATTTCCCTTCAGCGTGTCTTCGCTGCGGTGACCGAGCGCTGGCACGAGCGTGTGGCGTGGCAGTGTCCTGTGAGCGTAGGTCACGTTTTGGTGCCTGTTGGTTTGTTCCCTTCCTAGGCACAGCCTGATTTTGGTCTGGTCACAGCCTGACATCTTTTAGGCCTTCAGCTCATCAAGGTAGAACAGCCTAGAAAAAAATCTTCAATATCCAAATAATGATGTGTGGGTTTGTTTTTTTTCTCCGAGCCAAGGGAGTGTTACTCAGGTTTTAAAAACCTTCTATTTTATTGTCAAATAAAACACAGATACAGAAAACAAACGTAGAGCTTAGTGAATTGTGATGGAGGGGCCACTCTGTAAGCACTGTCCAGTTCACCAAATACAACCGCCAGCCTCCCCTCCCCTGTCCAGGTCCCAGCCCGCCTGCCCTCACGGAGGTGGTGTCCTGACCTGGATGGAAACCACTCCTTACCGTATCGTTCAGCACCCGAGTGTGCATTCCTAACACTACGTTCAGTTTGTTCTTTCTCTTACGTACGTCTCTCTTGAGTCTCAGTCTGCGGGTTCCCCCAGTGTCTCTTTCTCTATCTTGCGTTCTGGTGACTGAGCACATAGGTTATTGCACCTGTGGAATTCTCTAGTCTGGACTTTGCCAGTTGTGCCCCGGTGGTGCGGTTAAACCCGTTTCCCTAAAATCCATTCATTTATTAGGGTTGCCAAATGCTGATGTTCTACTGCAATCGTCCTTTCTTCCTTGTTTTAAGGAGAGAAACTTGGCCTCATTTATCACCTGGTTATCCAGTGGTGCGGTTCATACAAGACAGACAGGACAATTGCCTGGTTGTTCCTTCCCTCTATTGCCAGTTCTGCAAACAATGAGTCGGTTCCCTGTTTCCCTCCAGAGAGGACAAATTAGATTTTGTTTTGAGGATCCCTGTGAACTCACAGATCTGGTTATTCGATGGAGGCACTTTTCACCAGTTAAAGGGTTCACACTGAAGCTAGCAGGGGGACAAAGTTCGGATACTTGCATTCAGTCTCTAGTAAGGGACGATGTCAGTTATGCTCCTTCTCCCTTCTCTGCCTTCGCTCTGCACGGAAGGCGACCACTTCATCAAGTTCTTCGCTCCGTGGTGCGGTCACTGCAAAGCTCTGGCTCCAACCTGGGAGCAGCTGGCTCTGGGCCTTGAACATTCTGAAACTGTCAAGATTGGCAAGGTAAGTGAAAGCCCTTATTAAACTGGAAATAGACCGCCTTTGGCTGGATTAATTAGCAGAGCAGCCCATTATTCATTCCGTGTGCAGAGTCGCAAACTTGATTTATTAATTCCATTTAGTGTGCCACTTGATAATTCATTTCACCTTCACAGATGGCAGCCCGGTTTCAAATGCGCTGGCTTTTCCACAGCCTAAAGATAAATTATGGCTTTGGCTCCTTTGTTTATTTTGAAGCAATGGCCAATTCTGAATTGGCAGCCCCAGAGCCCTTTCTGCAAAGATATGGGGCACAGCCTTCGTGAATGTTCACTGGCCGGACTTGGAGGCCATCCACGTTTGACCTCACCCCAGAGCTGTCACCTGGAGGAGCCTCAGCTCCGTGCTCACAGAGGCATGCAGAAGGCCCCCTCCGGTGAGCCCCAGCTTTCACTGCTGCCTGGGAGTTTTTCCAGCTCTCTCCACTTTGCGGAGAGAAGCCAGAAGTGGTGTCTAACAACTTCTGTGTAAGTGGATTTTCTGGAAATATCCAGAGCAGCTCCTGGGCCATCAAACACTTTTAATCTCACCCAGCCTTTGGCACCCACCAGACATCCAGGCATGGGTTTCCTTTTATTTAAAAAAAAAAAAATCTTTTTTTTTTTTTTTTTTACTTTGCCAACGGGCTGATTTGTATACAGAAGTAATGCTGCGTGTCCAGGAACTGCGGTCAATGAGATGTTCTGCTCAGTACAGTGAGATGGTCAGGAGTGTGAGCTCAGGAGCCACGCAGACCTGGCCGGCAAGCCTTTGGCGACTTCTCCACACCTCAGCCTCTTCCTTTTGCAAAATCACGATGAGTAGATGAAAGTCGGGTGCTTAGTAGACACTTGGCACAAAGCAAATGCCTGGTAAATTGTAATAGTTGTTGTGAGTTCAATGGCTTTTCACTGTTGCCTGTTAAGTACTTCCAATTTTATACTCTAGTTATATGGGTTATGCTTTTATATTGATCGAACATTTCCCGGAAGTAGGCATAATTTTGTCTTCTGTCTTCCCAAATTACTTACATCGTTATTTTAAATTTTGAATTTTTATGGGAGATTATTTCCCGTTTACGTTGGTAGGGGTTTCTAGTAGAACCAGGCATGAGCGAACACAGTCTACCCATCCAGGCTGTGGCCCTTCATCTCTGGACACGCATGTGGCCGGGTTGGACTGGACCCTGTAATGCCCCCCATCCAGACTTGAGGCTTCCGTTTTTTTTTTTTTTTTTTTAAAGATTTTATTTATTTATTTGACAGAGATAGAGACAGCCAACGAGAGAGGGAACACAAGCAGGGGGAATGGGAGAGGAAGAAGCAGGCTCATAGTGGAGGAGCCTGATGTGGGGCTCGATCCCATAACGCCGGGATCACGCCCTGAGCCGAAGGCAGACGCTTAACCGCTGTGCCACCCAGGCGCCCCGAGGCTTCCGTTTAATACATTAACTGCTGACTTCAGTCTTACGTGTGAAAGTGATATTTTATCCTACTTTGCTGACATGGTGAAGAACACCTTAGTGTCCCACGTAGCTGATTTTTTTTTTTAAAGATTTTATTTATTTATTCGACAGAGATAGAGACAGCCAGCGAGAGAGGAAACACAAGCAGGGGGAGTGGGAGAGGAAGAAGCAGGCTCATAGCGGAGGAGCCTGATGTGGGGCTCGATCCCACAACGCCGGGATCACACCCTGAGCCGAAGGCAGACGCCCAAGGACTGCGCCCCCCAGGCGCCCCCCACGTAGCTGATTTTAATGCCAGTGGAAAATCAAAAAGAAGTGACTTAGTGACATTTCATGAAAATGTTGAACAGGGAGAGTCTTGATAAGATTTAAGTGAAATTAATTTAAAAAGCTGTGATGGTAAATTGAGTTTACAGAATTAAGAACATATTATAACCTTAATTTGACATCTTTTTAGTCGTCTTTATACTAGATACTCCTTTTTAAAATTGACTCCTTGCTCCTCCTTGACTCCCAAACTCCCCAAGTCAGAGTGGGAGAGTCGGTACGCAGGCTGGCACTGGCCTGGGCCTCTGTCGCCGACAGCCAGGCCTCCGCTCCCCGGACATCAGGCGGGGCTCCTCTCCTCGCTGCTGACCAGCTCCAAGTAAAATGTTACTTCCTAAATGGTGGCATTTTTAGGTGAGCCGGGTACGTCATTTCTCTAAAGGACATTTCGTCACCTGCTCCCTTAGCTCAGGTGTAATCTGGGGTGGCTTTTAGGAAGTCTGTCCCCAGGCTGTAGCTTGCTGTCAGAGATGCTGCAGACCAGACACGTGAGGTGTGGCATGTCCGGTAATCCAGGTGTCGGGAAGCTTCCTGAAGAAACGAACTGTGAGTCTGGTCTTCCTTTATATTTAGGTTGATTGTACACAGCACTATGAACTCTGTTCGGGAAACCAGGTTCGTGGCTATCCTACTCTTCTGTGGTTCCGAGATGGACAAAAGGTACGTCTTCAGGTCATGGCGTGGAGAGCAAGCGTTTCTCGTAACCCCGCTGGGCTGCGGTCCGGTGCTGCCACAGGGGGTGGTGGGTCGCCAGTGCGGATTGTTCGGGACTGGTTTAAAGGCTTACGTAATAATGGAACAGAAGTGTCTTGCCCTTACTTGATAAGATCTGGGTAGTTGACAAACACCGTCAGTCGTCCTCCTATTTTGAAACATTTCAGTTGGCTCAAGTTAGCACCAGAATAACCCAGAACTACCTTCGAGAAGGGGGTTAATGCTGGTTGCTGGGAAGGGAGCGCGGCCCTGGCCGATGGTCGCTTCTCAGAATGCCGGTGTGGGCCCCGGCCTTCGTGCCCAGATCCCTGCAGGAGGCGGGCACCGTCGGGTCCCGTCGGCAAAGCCGAGGCGTTCACTCTGGAAGCTGCGCCCGCCCGGGGAGGTCTGAGCGTGCAGACACTGCACAGCTGGCACCCCAGGGGAGACCTCCGACGCGGCCTCACGAGGCCAGTGGGGTCGGGATGAGGTTTGAGCTCTCGAGAGCCCCGCAGTGCACTCGCTGACCGCGTTTTTGTGTGGCCCTCCCCTCGCACAGATCGACCAGTACAAAGGCAAGCGGGATCTGGAGTCCCTGCGAGAGTACGTGGAGTCCCAGCTGCAGAGCGTGGAGCCCGAGGCCCCGGACACCGTCCAGCCTCCAGAGGCCCCAGCACCGGCCACCGAGCCCGCGGCCCAGGTGGGTGCCTGCTGCGGTCGGCAGGGCCGGCGGTGGCCCCCGGAGGCACTGTCCTCCCGTGCTTCGGGCGACATGACCACTGGGGGTCAGGTCAGAGGACTTCAGACGGTCGGCTGCGGCTGACTCTTCCACGTGAAAGGTTTTCTTGCCACTTTTACACGCATGCTTGTAACATGTCAACCTAGGAGCTTCTCTGAGATAGGTGTGAGACCAGTCCTCGGAGCATTTGGTGGCGAAAGCTCTGGAAAACTCATCCCTTTGATTCGGTCATCACTATACCTGAGGGCATTTGCTAGGCAAATTGGCTGCTGCCGGGTAGCCCCCCACCCCCGCTCCTGTTCATCTCCCGCACCTGCTGCCGTGATGGGGCTCGAAGCCCGGGGTGAGGCCCTGAAGGTCTGCAGCGGCAGTGACAGACGCACTGGAACCGAGAGGCAGCTCGGCCTGGCGCCTTTCCTTTGCTGAGGCCGCAGTCTCTGACTCCCTGCCCTACTGTCTGCATTCAGAGAACGGAAGGTTCTAGATGCACTTGTGCATTTACTGAGCACATTTCAGGCACTGTCCCAGGCCACCAGCAAACAGAAGCAAATAGGACCACCTTCCTCCCTGTGAAGGGGACCAAGTCTGGTGGGGCAGACAGAGAACACACAAGCCGGGGTGACCCAAGTGTGTGTGCCCGGCCGGTCACGGGGGGTTGAGAGAGCTGGGGGCAGGTGGGCAGGGAGTGTCACAGAGAGCTGAAAGGTGAATTGGTATTTGCTGGAGAGACACGGCTTGTCCGATGCCGGGGAGAGCGTGAGCAGAAGCACGTGGCTATGAATCGGTCAGCACGTTTGGGGCAGGGCCAGCAGTCGGCTGGAAGGAACTGGGGGTGGGGGAGGTAGGACAAGGGGTGCGGTGCAGCGTGCCAGAGAGGAGGAGACGGAGGAGCTGGGTCGTAGAGGGCTTTGTCGGCCCGCCAAGGACTTTGAGCTTCGCCCTGCGTTTATTGGGAGCCAGTGGAGGGTTTTGAGCAGATGTGAATTTTAGGAGCCTGGCGGAAAGAGATGGAAAACCAGTGTATTGGGCCAACGGGAGAAGGAGACCCCCCGAACAAAGGCTGTGGCAGGGGTCGGAGGCAGGAAGCATAGGAGCCCCACTCTACGGAGTGCAGTCGGGAAGGGGACAACTGGAGCGCTGGCAAACCTGGTGGGCGATGGAACCAAGTGTGAGAAGCACTGGGGGGAGGGGGAAGGAAGGTGGGGAGTTCAGGTTTGGGGCTGTTGGTTTTCCGGGCCGTGGTGGTGATCAGATGGAGAGGGCCACTGGACAGTGAAATGGGGGTCTGGGGCTGACACCTGCAGGCTTGTGTGTCTGCAGTGTTGGGCAGGTCGAGGCCAAGGCTGAAGCCGTGGGTGAAAAGGACACTCTTCAAAGACAGTCCAAATAACGTCTTCCCGGGAAAACCATGCTCGATGGCCTGAGAGCCATAGGTCTGTGCATCAGCATTATTTCCAGAACAGGATACTCAGGTTGCTCCTTCAGACTCTGCCCGCAGAGTTCTTAGCTGGGGCGCCCCGGCAGGGTGGGCACAGGAAGGGGCGGCGTGCCCTGGTGCCACAGGGCCGGGGCAGTGAGTGTGCGGGTGTGTGCAAACCAGCCCCCCGTACTTAACAGATCCTGACTTGCCGGGACCGTGGTTCCCTGAGCCCGGGTTGTTTGGAATTGGAGAAAACAGAGTCATCTACCCCATCCTCCTGGAGTGGGGACGGGAACGGGCCGCCTCGCCCCCACAGCCCCTCCCTTCGCGGGGTTCCTAGGTGGGGGACGGCCTGGGTGTTAGCTCAGAGTTGAAGTTTTGGCGTAAGAAGCAGGCGTGATTTTGTGGTAGCTGCGAGCGCGTGTGTCCTGGTGGCTCTGAAGGTCATCCCGCGTTGAACGTCATTACCTGCCGTGGAGGTGGCCCTCAGACACAGGCCGGGTTCTACTGATAAGCCAGTTTTCCAGCATTAAGTAGGTTTCAGTGAGCGTGGCGTCGTGTTTCGGGACATAAAGCGAGATGGTGGCGCTCTGCCCCGGGCCTCGGCGGCTTCGCCTCCCAGTTGCGAACACGCGTTGCTCGATGCCGGACTCGAGGGGAGCAGCCCTGGTACGTTTAGCCACGTGATAAGTCATCACGGTCTTGCTCTGTGAGACCAGCGCAGGTCCGCTGTTGGAGAACCACATGGACGTGATTCTGTAAAGAACTGGCGAGAGCGAACTGCTCTAGGGCAGACCGCCCTGTGGCACCTTCCCGCGACATCCTCCAGCCAGAGCTGACACGGGCAGTTTGCACGTTCCCTTTGAATTTAAAGGTGGAAGGCAGCCTGTGATAGGGACACACGGCCTTGCCTGTGGCTGGGCGACTGTCAGCGGTAAGGGCAGCTCACAGGGAAGGTGACCGCTACAAACTCACGCCCTGGGGGAGCGGGAGGGAGATGGCCGGGGAGACGGAGCGCGCCCACGTCGGACGGGCCGGTCCGTGGGGGCTTGGACTCCTCCTGTCAGCGTGGGAGGCTCTGAGCCCGGGAGCTGCAGGCGGGAGCTCGGGCCGCGCAGTGCCCACTGGTCCCCACCACAGGGCCCCGGACGGCAGCAGCTGCACCGGAACCCGCTCGGCTGGCTGAGGGCGGCGTAGCGCAGGGCCCACCACCTCCTCAGAGCATCTCCTGGACCCAGGACCCGGGGAACCTGCGGTGAATCGTGGGCCCTTCTCGTGTGGCTTGTGACACGCGAGTTGCGAATTTGTGTGTGACCTTGCACGACAGCACAAAGATGATCGATTCGTATTTCTGCAACCCCAGAGCTGGCCCTGCTCCGCTCTAGGTGATGCATTTGAACCGAGGCTTTTCCCTCCCCTGCAGGGCACAGTGTTGGCACTGACGGAAAAGAACTTCGAGGACACCGTAGCGGAAGGAATAACCTTCATCAAGTTTTATGCTCCATGGTGAGTGGCTGTTTAATTCGATACCGCCCTGTCCCAGTGCGCTCGGCTCCCGTCATCGTTGGCCACTCATCAGCCCGAGCTCCAGGCTCAGCGCTGGGCAGATGCCGCGCTTACACATAAGTTGTGTCGTAGGAAGTAAGCAAAGGGGGTTGTTTGCGCCCCTGCTCAGCTGCGTTGAAGTTGGTTTGGTGGTATTCATAAACAGTTATTCAT
The DNA here is from genome assembly GCF_023065955.2 of Ursus arctos. NCBI lineage: Eukaryota > Metazoa > Chordata > Mammalia > Carnivora > Ursidae > Ursus > Ursus arctos. Next base: position 12,339,858 of record NW_026622997.1, on the reverse strand, counting down.
GGAGAAGGAGGGCAGTTATTTTAAAGGTCAGTCTGTTTTGGGGAAAACATGAAAATGGAGAGTTAGGATGGCCATATAAAACTTCAGTTTTGTGGTATCTTTTCCCAAATAGATTGATTTTTTGGTTAACTAAACCATGAATATCAAGATGTAGCTTTTGCTCCTTAGTCTCTTGGACGTTGTCCACTAGTCCAGCAGAGCTCTGGTGGGGCCGTGCTGTGTGTTACCCAGTTACCAGAACCTTCTGCCCCGTGGACCTCAGGGACGGGCACAGAGGGAGGACACCCAGTTTGTGACCAGGGCTACCTGACGTGGGGCAGATGGCCGGTGCCAAGACTTAGCTGCACAGCTGTCACTCTGCATGCCCTTTCTTGCCTTTGAACCTCAGTTTTCTCAGCTGTAAAATGGGAAGAATGCTTTGTCTTCGCAAACAATCCATTTAGAAAAGTGGAGTCTCAAGGAGAACGTGAGATTGTTTCTAAACAGGCACACGTAAGCCCCCCTTTAGCTGGTGCCTTTCTGGGTGTTCAGGAGAAACCACAATGGCAGAGAGAAGTCAGTGAGCACATGACTCCCATGCGTTGTGCAGTGTTTATCCTTATAGCACAGAAACATGAGGGGCGCCTGGCTGGCGCGGTCGGTTAATAACGCAGCCAACTCTTGCATTCAACTCAGGTCATGATCTCAGGGTCGTGAGATCGAGTCCCATGTTGGGCTCCACACTCGGCGGGGAGTCTGCTTGGGATCCTCGCTCTCTCCCCCTGCCCCTCCCCCTGCTCGCTCTAAAATAAATCAATCTTTAAAAAAAAGAAACACTAGTCAATGATGCCTTAAATCTATTATTTTCTATTTTTTTAAAAAACGCTGAAGCTATGTGGGTCGTAACGGGTAGGAGGGCAGGTGCTCAGGGAAGCTTTAACGTTGTCTTGAAATTTTACAACCATAGTGATCGAATCGAAAATGAAGCTTTTTTTTTTTTTTTTTTTTTTTAAAGTGTGGAGTTGGTCCATCACCTCGTGCTCGTGGTGCATCTGATTCGTTCATAGGCCAGTTAGCTCCGGTCACCACGTCCTGGAAAGGGTCTCGAATCTAACCTTGCTTCCGGACCGGCTTGCTTCCACTAGGTTATCCAGGAGTCTACGTGGGGTTGACTTTGAACTCCGTGTTTGGGACGGAGGAGGAGGAAATGTTAGTGCACCCAGTGGGAGAATTTGATGTTTTATAGATTTCTAGGCAATCGCTGACTGCCTCATACAGAAGAAACAGGGCTGGGCGTGGCAGCGAACTGTAGGTGAGGGCGCGTGACCCAGGACTTCCACAGAGCTGTCATTGTTCTCTTCCCAGGTGTGGTCATTGTAAGAATCTGGCTCCGACGTGGGAGGAACTCTCTAAAAAGGAATTCCCTGGTTTGGCAGAGGTCAAGATCGCTGAAGTGGACTGTACCGCAGAGCGGAGTGTTTGCAGCAAGTACTCGGTGGGTACCTGGGGGCACTGAGTGCCGGGAGCGCACCCACACGGAGCCGTCCTCTGGCGTGCTGGGCTCCCCCCGGCGACCCGCACTGCCCGCATCTTCTTGACCAAGCTTTGCTCGTGTCCTTTTGAGGCTCTTACTTTGTTTTCGTTTTGAAAAGCAAAAGAGATGCTCTGTCAAAGGAAAGGCTTTCTTCTTCCACTAGCGATCCACCTTTCATTGGGGGATTTTAGGTCTTGCCGGAGTCCGCGTAGAAGTCTGGGCAGTAACGAGAGTCCAGGCCTGAGAACGGGGGCCACCTCCACAGCCTCTCTGGCTGGCTCAGCAATCAGCTGATCTGTAGCCTTCGTCTCAGACCCCTAGGTGGCTTCTTTTTCAGACACAAGCCTGTGTTCTAAGGCACGATGGTTGCCTAAGGGAGACAGCGGAACTTCCCCTGAAAGGGCCGTCCCAGCAAGCTAGTCCGTGCGTGGGTGTTCTGTGGAACCTCTGCCCGCGCTCTGAGCTGTCAGCACAGTCTGAGCACCCAGAAGATGTGCAATTTACGTTTTCGCTGTGTTCTTAACGCACTTTGAGGCTCTGGAGCTTTTTACCTCATTCGTTTGAGAATAGACTTAGGGCACCCGGGTGGCTCAGTCGATTTTGGCTCAGGTCGTGATCTCACGGTCATGAGATCGAGCCCCATGTTGGGCTCTGCACTCAGCGGGGAGTCTGCTTAAGAGTCTCTCCTTCTCCCTCTCCCTGTGCCCCTCCCCAGCTTGGGAGCACATGTTCTCTAAATAAAATCTTTAGGGAAAAAAAGGGTAGATGTCGCATAGACATTTACTTCTCATTAGAAGATGCCATTTTTTTGGTTCCTTAATATCTTAGAAAAGAAGTGCATTGCAGCGGGAAAATGTGCATTCTCGAGATGTTGCTGCCATGCAGTGCGGCCCGCAGAGTGGCTGGCTGGCACCAGGGGGCTTGTCAGAAATGCAGAGTCTTAGGCCTCAGCCGGACCCGCTGCCTCAGACGTGCCTGTTCACCGGGGCCCCAGGTGATGGCCTGTGCACGAAGGGTCCAGGAGCTCTCCTTTCGGGTCACGTTCCTCCTTTGACACTAATCTCGGATGTATTTTTGAATGGGAAAGTGAAGCGCCCCAAGACTTTGCTTGTGTGTACTTTTTAAATGGTCTGTACCTTTTAAAAATTTAACCACAAACTTTCCTGGTCACAACTTTAGGCGTTTTTCTGGTTTTATTTAAGAAGCAGTGTGTGTGGGGCACCTGGGTGGCACAGCGGTTAAGCGTCTGCCTTCGGCTCAGGGCGTGATCCCGGCGTTATGGGATCGAGCCCCACATCAGGCTCTTCCGCTATGAGCCTGCTTCTTCCTCTCCCACTCCCCCTGCTTGTGTTCCCTCTCTCGCTGGCTGTCTCTATCTCTGTCAAATAAAAAAAAAAAAAAAAAATCCTTTAAAAAAAAAAAAAAAAAAAAAAAAAGAAGCAGTGTGTGTATGTCACCTGGACCACTGGTCTTCATACTTTTTTTTTCCCCCTAAGGTACGAGGCTACCCCACATTGTTGCTTTTCCGCGGAGGGCAGAAAGTCAGCGAGCACAGCGGAAGCAGAGACCTTGACTCGCTGCACCACTTCGTCCTACGGCAGGCCAGAGACGAGCTGTAGAACCGCTGGCCGGGCGCCCGGTGCCCCCCGCGCCCCGGGTGTTGGCGCCGAACCATGCAGGTGTTGTGGAGTCTGCCGTGGTGGTGTTTCGGAGAGCTGGGTGTACTAAACTGGTGGCATCTTCTTTGTGTGTGTGTGTTTTCTAAGCCAACACACACTGCAGATTCTTTACTGTTTCTCTAAGTAAACACGTAACTCACGATCCCTTCGCAAACTAAATATTTTCAGTGGCGATCTGTCGTCCCCTTCACCCTTCTCTTGATGAATCGAAATGGTTTCCTTTGAGACTAAAATAGAGTTGAGGAAAATCCAACTGCTGAACTGTTTTTGGCTCCTGAGTGATTCTGGTGAACGCGTCATCTGAAGCATCGTTTGTGAGCTGCCCACGAGTTCTGGAAAGGTGGCAGTAGTGATACTCCTCTGATCTGAAGGTCAGAACTGACTTCTGCATAATGTGGTTGGTCAGTAGCTTGGAGCAGATCTAAAAACAGAAACCCCACACCTCTGGAAGATACCTCTATGTCCGCCCCGGGCTTTGCTGTTTCTGTTAATACTCCTCTCGTCGCGAGAGGTCAGCCATATTGAGAGCAATGGTACTTCTGACATGTGCCTGAGTAAGAGAATGCTGGTGCCATAATCTCGTGTGTGTGTTGGTTCTCCCCTGGGTGGAAGATTTCTTTAGTTAGGTCATCATGGAGACTTGATATTTCCCACAGAAAATGCAGGCATGGAAAGTTCCACAAGGCTTGTCCTGACTATTAACTCCTAGAACAATTCTGGTTGTTGTCACCTGGGGCAAGAGGGCTTAGGTGAGCCTTCCCAGGCCTGGGTATGGGAACCAGGCAGGCCCACCAGCCCCACCACAGGGGCCCAGCTGGAAGCAGCTTCCGGTTCTGCTTCTAGGTAGTTTACAGGCTTCCCGTACTTTGCCTCGGAAGAGGTCAACTGTGTGTGTGTGTGTGTGTGAAGAGTGGGATTCAGTTGGCCTCAAGACCAAAGACTGAGGTAGGCGGGGCCGGGGCAGGGCTGACACGGGCCATGTTACTACCCATGCCAGCGCCCTCGTAAGCCATGCCATCCTAGCTGTTAACCAGTTCTGTCTCACTTGAAAATAAGCACCCATCGGACTAGGCTCCCCTGAGATATGTACCTGTGTGTTCTTTGCCATCAAGTCACTTCTCCTCATTATCCCTCCGTTTGCAACTCTGTTGCCCCACTTCCCGTGCTCAGGGTGGGTGCGGTCAGTGGACACATGGTCCCTGGTGGTGGCAATCTGAGACATAAGACCACTTCTGCTGTCTGCGGCAGAAGACAACAGAGCAGGATCCCGGCCAGACTCTGCCTTAAAGGAAATCTTTATTAATTCTGTATGGTTCACAGATGTTCTTTTAAAAACCCCAACTTTCTAGAGAAGCACAGTCCTCATGAGTAGCTTCAGCTTTGCATCATGAGTCTTGTATTAAAAGAAAATCCAAGTGGTACAATTTGTTTACACTATGATACTTTCTAAATAAACTCTTTTTTTTAAAAAAGAAGTCTGGTCTTTTCTTAAATGTTACAGCAAAACAGATATAAAATAGACAATAAATTATAGTTTATATTTACAAAAAAGCTGTAAGTGCAGTTTTAGATCATAAATGTATTATTTAATCAGTTTAGTATGAAATTGGCTTCCTAGTACATGATTGTGAAAAAAAGACACTTTAAAAATAGTCTACGATTTCATCTGAGTCTTCCTTTCTACAAGAGAAAACTGGGATTTGGGTTCGTAAGGGCATGCCCGTCCAGACCCTCTCCTGGTGGCCGGTGGGGGGGGGGGGGTCCTTCCCCACTGTGTTTCCTTGTCGGTTCTAACCCCGCCACCTGGCATGCTGTCGAGGAAAAGGCAAAGAACCATTTCACTGAAACAGGTGAAATATTCGAGCCGACATTCCTGGAGTTAATGTGCTTTTCCAAGAGCCATTCGGAAAGAGAAGAGGCGCAGCACCGGTTTCCCGCGGTACGCGGCCAGCGCGGGCTCCCCACCGCGCTCCTCGCCCCCCACGGCCTCCCCGCGACGCCCGCCCTGCCACTTCGGGGGCTGGCGAGGGGAACAGCTAATGGGGCAGGGACCGAGGTGTGGAAATGACACGGTCGGTTTGACCGAAATAAGTATTTCCACACGGGGACCTCCAGCACAAACGCTCGGGGCGGGGGCGCAGAGAAAAGGCACTTGGCGCGGCCCCGGGGACGGCCGGGCTGCTGACCCTGCGTCGACCGGCCTGCGCAGAGGCGGTCTGGGAAGAGAGGCACCCCCCGCTCCAGTTACCTACGTGGGTCTACCTTGGACGGACACTACAGAACGGGCTGAGACTTCCGCCAAGAATACTCTTCTCCTCGGAGATGACTTTCCCCGTTGACTCACTAACACCACAAATAGCTTGATCTAAAGCTAAAACTAAATTTGGTGGGCTCTTTTTGGGGGCGGGGGCCTTCAAAGGTATGTTTCTGTGGTTCCCAGACTTCATGCCGGGACATCCAAACCCCACTTCCTGCAGACCAGCGACTACCCACGTTATTTACGGTGTGAGCCAGTTCTTAACAAGGCCCTTTACAATCCTCCTCGGGCAGTAAGGCGCCAACCAGCCCGGGGCAGCTTCAAAGCCTTGCCTCCCCCTTCGCCGGGCTTCTGAATGCTTTTTGTTTTTTAAGGCAGATGTCATCCGGGCACTCAAGGCAGTATTTGTGTCCCCAGCGACTGGTTTCGAGTTAGTGGCACCCACAAGCCCTGACAACCATATTCCTGTATTTTTTCAAGATGACATTGGAGTTGTCATCAAAGTAAAGAACTGAGATGGCGTTTAGTTTGGTTGGTGCGCAGCATGGTTTGGGGACGTACTCGGGATTCATAAGGTGAACCTGTCGCAAAACAGAAGGGGAAAGGCACCGTTAGAAGCCATACCTGGTCTCGGCTTACTCCTCCCTCTAAAGCGAAAGGGGTCCCCGGGAGCTCACCAGCGTCTGCACGATCGCGTGGTTGGTCGCGTTCATGTGCGCGTTGAGTGGGAAGGAGCACTCTCCGTCACAGTAGTTGGCGGCGTAGCCCTTGGGTGCGATGATCCAGTCCTTAGGTGAAAGCAAAAGGACGCCACATGCGGTCAGCATGCACGCCTTACGTCATCCGCGCTCTCGGGAATCCTGTGAGAAGGTCCTCCTCACAGAGGACAGCAGGGCAGACCAGCCGAGGGAGGCCAGCTTCACGTTCCAGTGGCAAAGCTAGGGTGTGAGCCTAGTTCGTCTGGCTCCACAGCGCTCTCCCCCTTCACAGGCCCACAAAGCCTTTAGCTGCTACCCACCCACTAGGTCTGGAAGCACAGGGGGTTGGCTTTATGCACCCGGGCCCAAAGGAGCCTCGAGGAGCCCTGTCATCATAACGCCATCCGCATACAGAAACTGCATTTCCTATCACTTGTCACCTAGATTTCTCTTCTTATAAACGAGTGGTGGCTCTCAGGTGTGGGGCTAACCATTTGTGCTCTTCTGGATAATTGGGGGGGGGGATTTATAGCCATTGGATAACTGTTAGAACAGTGTCTCCATCCCTTTCTCAAAACACAAACGCCAAAGTCCATGCTTCATGGATTTTTGAAAGAACGGAGGAAGAACACCGGGAGCTGTGGGACTGAGTCTGAGGTACATGGAACTTGGGAACCTGGCTCCCAGGGAAGGTGTCAGGGTGGGGGTGCTGGTGCACAAGCAGGCTGGCCCTTCCTTGCCTTCCTCCGGAAGCCCAGGCATCCGGAAGAGCTCCCAAGTACCTTCACGTGAGGAATCATCCCAGCCCTAAAGCTCAGGCTCTTCGAAGACAGCCACAGCCACGGAGATGGGAAAGGACCCTTGTCCCCGTGTTGTTCAGAGAACTCACCTGCCATCCCAGGTCTTGGAAGCTCACATAAAGCTCATGCTTCCTGCAGGCCGTTTTCAACTCACTGCTGTTGTAATCTGTCGGAGGAGATAAGATGCGCCCATTAACTCGTTCTTTCATTTAAATACTTACATGGGAGGCTTTGCAGTGGGCCAGGCACTGTGCAAGGCTCATGACAGCAGTGAACGAGGCCCCTGCTCAACACAAATGGGGGCACCAAACAGCTCCGTCAGGTTCCCTGTGGCTCCCAGGCCCTCACTCGCGCCGTCTTGTTCACTCTGGGGTGCATGCCGGGCAGACTGGCACACGCTTTGTCAGTATTGACTTGAATGGACTCGAGCAACAGGTGTGCGTTGTGAGTCCTTGTCGTACGCAGGGCCTGTGGAGAGGGCACACCAAGAGGCCCTAAAACACCCCTTGGGCTCCTGACTTGGAAGACATCCTATTCACGGTGTAAGACAACTCGAGGAGGCGGGATTTGCTATAATTCACACAGGACAGTCTGGAAGCTGCACAGGGTCTGTGAGGATAGCTGGGTCAGGAGAGCATCCTGCAGGAGGGGTAACAGAGTGGCGCCTCAGGGAGTCAGAGAGAGGGGGACATACTGCAGCAGAGACTGCTCTCTCTGGCATTGGTCCCCAGGCTCACTTCCAGGGTTGGGCCCTTTGCCCTGTACCAAAGCAACGACTCCTAGGACAGCGGTGTCCTGTGAGACCTTGCTGAAGATGTGCGAGGCAGGAGCCGCCAGCCTGGTCCAACCTAGAGGAGTGGGAGGGCCCAGATTCGGTTAGGCCAACTGGAGCAGCTCTTCTGTGAGGTGTCCTCTGAGAGGCACCACAGGAAATAGGAACACAAGAGACATGAGGCTTGCATCCTCCCGGAACTCAGAGAATTGAAGGGGTGGTGTGAGGCATGGACAAAACCAAGGCCAATACACAACAATGCGGACGCCACGGGCAAGTGTTGTGGGGAAGTCCCCCTGGGAGCTCGGAGAGGGGTCAGTTAAGGGCGGGAGCGGGAGGAAAAGCAAGTGGTTCTGGTGGAATGGATTCAAGGATATGTGAAGACGAATCAATCAGGTGAGATAAAGCTGGGGAAACGAATGGCCTAGAATGCCAACCAAAATGATGTGGACTTTCTACTAAAGGCAGTAGAGTCAGCCTGCGGAGCGGTTTGAGTCACAGAGGGACATGCCCAGAACTATGATTCCAAGGGATCAACCTGGTAGTGGTGTTTCAGAGAGATGAAAAGGAAGACTGCAGAGAAAGGTTCTCGATCTACAATGGACTTTGACGGATACGTGAGCCTGAGGTCACATGTGACCTCTGCCCTTTTTAATCATATGAGCCAGCAAATTACCTAATTGTTTAAAGCCTTTTTGCACTAGGTTTCCTATTACTTGTACTCCTGGGCCTCTTGGCACTGAAGTAAGACAGGACATGTGGATCTCACGAGTTTGTGACGCAGAGAGACCCACAGTACTGACTCAGCCCAGTCACCTGCCCCGGGAGGAGAGACAGCCTACCTTTTTAAGGTGATTTGCTCATTCTAAACTTATTCATTCTCCCTTCAGCTTGCAGAACAACCCGAGCTATAATTCCAAGTACCCAAGAAATGACAGAAAAGCCACACTGGAGGGAAATTTTCACAATGGAGGGCACCGAAGACTCTTGGTAAAAAAACAAAAAGAACCCACAAACCGCCACCACCACAAAGCAAGACAAAAACTCCTGCTGAAAATAATCCCTCATGAAAACATCAAGGACACAAAGAAACTATCCCAAAAGGAAAGTTAGAATATAAGAAAAAACACAGGGACCACAGGCAAGAGTAGTCTCTGAGTGGGATTAAAAAAAGAATACATAAAATAATACAGGAGATAAAATAAGAAACAGAAACCATAAAAAAAAAAAACCCTAGGGAGAGAAAAACATGGTAAAAGAACAGGCAGACATGAAGGGAACAAAATGGAACTTTATAAAGTTCTACTGAAGGTAAAAATTAATGGATGGGATAAACATCAGATTAGACACAAATGACAAGAGGATTAAAGAACTGAACAACGAATTTGAAGAAACATCCCTAAATGTAGCCTAGAGTGCAGAGGCTCGAAAACAGAACTATGTAAAAAGATAATGGAAGACAGAATGAAAAGGCCAATGAATTTCTGAAGAGAATATTGGGGGACTAATAATTGAACATAGGGATGTGTGGGAATTTTCTAGAAGTGAAGAAAAGCAAACATCTTTATATTAGAAAGGCACAGTGAGTCCTAAGCAGAGTAAATAAACTCTTATCTAGCCACACATGGTGAAACTATAATATATTACACCCAGAGGAATTCTTAAACGCGATCAGAAGATAAAAAGAAAATTCGCCACAAAAGAACACAAGGCAGATGGACAGCCAACTTCTTTGCAACAAAAATCTACAACATATGAAGTTTAATACCATAAGAATGATGCCATCAACCCAGAATTCCATGCCCGGCTATGGAGGATATTTTCTCGTGTGGGCTACCCAGCTTCCAGGAACACCTCTCACGTGAGGAACTCCTGGGCAGTGGGAATCAAGACCCCGTCTCCCATCAGAGGGCTCCTGCCTTTGTCCCCTGGCCACTGAGTACAGGCTCTTGACTTCATTAAAGCCATGCAGATCCCCCCCCCACTTTGAGGGAGTGACCCCTAGGGGAAACCAAGAATGGGTGGCATGGCAGCAAGTGTCCCGGGTGATGGCATCCAAACCACATTGTCCTTGTGACCAGCTCTGAGCTGGATCACTTGATTCCCTAGTGTGGTTCTCGAGCCTTCTTGCTGGTTGGATGGGTTCCCGAGATGTTTATTTTTCATATTAATTTGAGTCTGCTTCTCTTCCATGGAGTCAAGAAGGGCCTTCCTCACTGGCTAATGATCATTCAGTAGTTAGGGGAAAGGGAGCATAGGGTGCAAGGGGAGGGGTCACCATCTACAGGGCTTGGGGGCCTGTCTCTCTGGTAAGGTGTCTTCTAAGCAGAGGCCTGCAGGAACGTTGGGAGTGAGGCAGGAGGCTCTCTGGGGAGGAAGAATCTTCATGGCGGGAACCCCGGGTGGCTGCTTGTAGAACAGCCTCGTGAAGGCCACTCTGTGTTCCTTAAAAAGCCCCATCTTCCATCTACCTTCTGGGCGCACGGCTGGTGGGCATCTCCCACCACAGTTGGGTGCGGCCTCAGCCCCGTTCACACCCTTGGGGAGAAGGGAGGTGATTGCTCCCCGCCTGGCCCTGCTGACCTCACCTGTAGCCCTCCGTCCTTGCCCCTCTTCCTCTTCTGCCAGCTGCAAGTCTAAAGAGTCCATGGCCCCGGTTCCTTGCCCTCTTGAAGTTGTCCTGGGTTAGATGATAAGTTCTACAATCCCCTAGAGTCTCCGTCTGGAATTTTCCTGCCCGACCTCAGTTGGCTTGGGTCCCCACAAAGTAAACATCCCCCCAAATGCCTTCTCTGTGCTGGGGAGCCATGATCTCCCCAAAGTCCAGCTTGGAATCGTTAGCCATGTGAAAGGCAGGGATTCTGGGATACATTTCCTTCCCAGGTCGGGGGACACGAGCAGTGTGACATACTAGGGAACATTATGTCCTGGGAGAGCTAGGACAACCATGAAATTGCTTGACACTTGCAACTCGCGGCTCCCTCCCCAGGTTCGGGATGGGGGCTGGCCACCAGGAAGACCAACCAGGATGGCCCAGCGAAGGACTCTGCTTCTACCTTCACCAGCAGTTCTGTCTATGAGCCTCCTGCGAACCAGACTCTCTCAATGCTCAACAAAGAGAACTTTCTCCATAAGAACAGCTATTTCTTCTAGAGCTAGACATTGGCATTTTCGTTGTTAAGTAGAGATTGGGGCAGAGAGAGGAAAGGGAGGGATTCAACTCTGTTTTTCCTCCTACCAACACTTCCAAGCCACACTTGGGTTTCCTTATGACTCCATGTTAAGTGCTGGCAGAGACTGTATAAATATTCGTGAAGGTCCGTGCTCCTCAAAATACCTGTGTCTGTCACTCAGGGGTCAGTGGCCTGGGTTCTACAGTGGAATTACACTGCCATGCTCTGGTTTGTTTGGTTTTTTTAAGGACTGACATTGCAGAAAAATGTTCTCCCGCCCCGGCTCCTTGATATTGGTTTAGATGAATGGTCTGGATAGGGCCAGCGATAGGAACACATCCGCTTCAGTGGGATAAAGGCAGGCAACACAGCTTTGTCCAAATGGGTTCACCAGTCAAGGGGAAGGCAGTAAAAGCAGCCATATTGCTGGACAGAGCCAACCAGCCAACGAACCCACCAGAGCAACAGGCTGGAGGCTGACGCAAACATCCCCGAGGGCAACCGTCCTCTGACTCACAAGAGGCCGGGGCCGCACCAGGAGACCCACCAGGGAGTGTGAGCCCCGTCTCAGACCCTCGGGCCAGAGTCCCTGCAAACGGGTCCCGTGCCGCCCAGCCGAGTCTGTAGACTCTCGAACTTGAGACACACAGGAGAGGCGCACACGCAGGGGACGGCATCACCCTCTTCACACACACGAAGCCTGCCTTCGGACACCGGGGCCGCCTGAGCACCCCTGGATGCAGACGTCATGAAGGCTGGTCTGGGACCCGAGACACGCTTTCAAAGAATCTGACTTTTTCACAGTTGAACACAGAAAGTGCAATCTGGCTTCCGCTCATTCCATGGGATTATTTGGCCAAGAGCAGAGGGCAGGGCAAGTGCCCAGCCACCCGGCAGGGATGCTGGCCCAGCCAGACCAGGCCGCAGGAGCCGTCCTGAGTACCCTGAGCAGGAGCACGGAAAAAAAAAAAAGTTATCAGGTGACAAAATCAAAAATCATAAAAGCCCCCAGGATTCATGTCTTCCACAACCAGAAAGGGCAGCTCCCTCGTCTGCTTGCAAACAGGAGGGACACATTTTCCCTCGCCATGGATTTTCAGGCTTTGAAATCTTCAGAGGCCCTAGGCTAGGGGAAGGGGAGCACCTTTAAAGCCCCAAGATGGCCCTGCCTGTTTGCCTCTAAGTGAAGATCCTTCGGCAAAATCCTCCAGGCTCTGTCCTAGGAAAGGCAGGGCCCCGCAGACGTGAGGGCGAGTAGGCAGGGTCGGGGAGGAGGGCCAGGCTGCAGCACCGTGTGTTCTCTGTAAGCTGCGCTTCTTCCAGCGCTCAGCGGGGGACACACACACGGACACACACACACGTTTGTATCTGGCCCAGGCCTTCTGGACCCTTAAAGCAGCAGTACAGAAAGTATGACGTCCATTCCCACTGGCCAGACTGGGGGCCAGTGCCACCCACTTTGCACTGTGGCTGCTGACACGGGGTACCGCGGTGGTGCCGTCAGTCATCCGGCTGGGAGCGCGGCATCGGCTCCACCGATGGCTCCGGCGTCGCTGTCCCAAGGCCCCCGCGTGTCTCGTATCTGACATCCTGTCTGTCGGAGCAGGGCCCCACACCCGTGCGGCGAACCAATGCATAACGAGCTGTACGGAGGCAGGTTTTCCTGGAGTCCAGCGGAGGGGCAGGAGAGGAGGGTGCGCACGCGTCCCGTCCTTGCACTTCCGACGCACCCTCATTCCCACAGCTGAGAGTCCTGCTCGAGGGGAGGGGGGCAGCATTCCCGTGTGGGCGGGCCACTGGAGGCCGAGGCTGCGGGGCCCACCGCACCAGCTCTTCACTGCCCCGCTTGCTGGTGCTCGGGCCCTTCTTCCTGCTCCTCGAGGTGCCCGCTCCACCTTCCAGGGCCTCTCACCGCCTCTCTGCCTCCGTGCCCCCAGGCAGCGGCCACGTGCTCCACACATCTGTTCCGTGGGGCACATCCCACGGCCCTGAGGAGGACATCAGCAGTCCTTGCAGTCCCCTCCTGAAATGCCACACACGCAGCCAAGCACCAAGGAGCCATGGGCTAGGAGGGCTCGGCCCCAGCCCGGCTTACTTCTGCAGCCAGATGGCTACGGGGAACAAAACCCGGGCTTCCCGGGCACCAGGGGCCGAGAGGGTCTCAGAGTCTCTGGAGAAGGGACGGGCAGAGCAATGATGCTGATTCGCAGGGCAGGCAGCCGGCGGGAAGGCTACATGGCCGGCTCGAGGGGGACCATCAAGGGGAGAAAGGCAGACGAAGGACAAAGTCAAGGCGGGCACAAGAGACCAGGTGAGAGGGAAGGAGGGAAGCGGGCCGGTGGCCGCCTCCCCAGCCAGGCCTCCACAGAGGGGCTTCGCGGCCACGCTTCCACCCCTGCAGGCTGGTGACCCTGCCTAGCAGGCCGCATAGCGGGCAGCAGCTGGGGACGGAGAGGCATGCGCCACGCTGGGCTCCCAGTTTTTCTGAGCCCAGGCTACAGCGTTTGCCCAGAGGAAACAATTCACTGCCCTGGTTTCCTGTCTCTCCAGGAATGACGGGGCCAAGTACAACACCCAGCTATTGAAAGGGTACCTCCATCTCCACTGATCTCTCCACATCTCCCGGCCTTCTCAGCCCGTCTCAGCCCGTCTCTGGCTCCCCCTTAGCCTGTGGAACCAACAGGGCCGCTGAGCACATGCTAGAGAAAGCCTGGCTCCTCGTGCCCTGGACACTGTGGAACCACGCTGAGATTCTGCGTTCTGGTGTCAATCTCATCAAGTGTTGGGGTGTGGGGAGCTTGATTTTCAGAATCTAGATTTTGTTTACACCCTGGATGGTTAGACTGAGAAGCAAAAGCGAGGTCCTGTTCGTTTGTGGGGCCAGGATTTCAAGATCTCCTGCTTCACGTAAGTTGGATGGACTTTGGCGTCTTCTCAGCCTTTATCTTGATTATCAAAGAATACAGAGATTAAGTATCTTGAAAATAGACAAAGGCTTCTCTCAGAGACTGAGCACTAAGACTTCCTGTACTTGAAGCACCTCTGCTCTCGCTGTTCCCCCTAGACCGAGTCTCCTGGCCCCCAGCACCCTCTCGGGAGTTGGTGGTAGTTGGGGAATTATTCAGGCCTCTTACAGCTCTGTTTATGCCTCTCTATTACTGCCTTTCGGTACCACTGGCCATTAGTACGTTCATAAGGGGTAAACCTAGGGATGGGGTAGAAGGGAACCTATCACTCCTTGATAACTTTTATCCCAAAGGAGCTGAATGGCAAATGAGAGTCAAATATTATAAATATGGAGTTTGAAACAATTTTAACTTTTGAATCACTAATGCCATGCCTGTCTGCCATAGCTGTGGAGAATTAAGATTTGAGTTCATTTAGAAAGCCCTGAACAAGCCTCTACCTCTTGGCCAAGACATCTGGAAGCCTAGTTGCAGGCCCTAAAATTTTCATTTAAGATCAAAACTACAAATGACAACTCCCAATTCCTTTGAAGAACCATAAACAGCTACCTCAAAGCACTGACCTGGATCCATTCTCTCAAGCTCTGGAGGTGCATGGAGGGTCAGCCCACTCGGCGTTGGCATACCAACGCATGGACGCACATGATGACCTAGTGGGGACACCTGTCAGGAACTAAAAGGCCAAATAAACATTGATCTGTCAGGGTGAGGTCCCCAGCTTACTGACTGGAGTTCCCTGAAATCTACAGCAAGGTTCCATAGTCATCATAAAATTCCCAAACCGCTGTTTGGCAAGTGATGAAGTCCGGTTACCTTTCTTATGCTGGGAGCGTACTGAGTGGTCCCAATCGGAAGCTCAAGAGCTACAAGATCTGAACTATCAACAAGGTCAATAGCATCTAAATATACCAGACCCGCAATTCCCTCCCTGGCCCAAGATCCTTAAAGACACATGTTTGGGTGAGTTGGAAAGAGCTAGAAGGAAAAAGGGCACACAGCATTGGAAGCAACAAAGGACTCATTCCAAAGGACAGACAGGGTCTTGGGAACTTGCTGGTTCGCCGATGGCTGGCAGAGGTGTGTGGTGGCAACAAAAACATCAAGGATGTAAGAGGCCTGAAGGTCGTCTAATTTTACACGAATTGTTAAAAAGTGGCAGAAAATCTCCCAAACTGTCATCTGCCAAAACAAAGAGCAATTCCAAGTCACAGTGCTGGCAGCCAGCAGGTTGACCTGGCAGAGAACCTCAGACTCACCAACTGACTTGACATGGCATTAACGACTCCCTCTGCAGCAAGGTCTTGGGAAGATCCTGGGAAATGAGCTCGATTGGTATCTCGAGCCCCCCCACGGAACCATCCCTCAAGGCCATTTGTGCCCAGCCCTGGTAATGAACAGGCCAGGTGGTGTCACAGGCCCCCAGAAGATGAAGCAATGAACCCCGAGAGAAAGCTACTCTAGAAGAGGGTGATTGGAAGCAACCAGAAAGACCAGCACTTGAGAGCTAACAGACCCGAGGGCAGACTGTCCCAGGGCAGTAGGCTGGTAGAAACGGAGGCTGAGAAAGAACGGCCAGATTCACTGGAATCCCCAACGGGGCTGCACAGCACGGCTTGGACCGTGACTCATAAAGCATGTGCAAAAGTGATAAACAATGCTGTCCAGATGATCTCCGAGCCCACTGGAGAAGGTGACACAGCCAACATCCATCATTCACTGGGAGCAGACAGCTGCAGAGAAGCGAGGGCAACTGAAAACCATCCAGGGTGCCTTCGATCCAAACCCACACTTCGGTGCATGTGTTTGCAAAGTCCGGCTTGAAGGCCAAGTACAGATGTGAGAGCAGATTCTGGTGGGCGGTGGGGTGGGGGGGAGCTCTTGGCCTCTCCCTCGTGGTGGACTTGCCCTGCCGGCCCAGGCATCTGCAGCTCGGTTCCAAAAATAGCCCTGTATTTCCCTGCCATGTTTCACCCTGATGACAGGCAACTTGATGGATTACATTCACTTCTTTGCCCAGATGCAGGATGGTCTCTGATGGGCTTCCGGTGGTGGTGGTTTCAACGGAGAAATACTAATTCCCTGGGAGCCCTCTGTGGAAGAAGGGGGGCAGCAGAGGCTAAGTAGTCTCTTCCTTCAAACTTCCAGAAGGTTTACAAAGGGAAAGTCCTGCCTGGAGTCACACCAGAGACCACGACGTTCTGTTTCAGCTGCGTCCACCTGGTCCACGAAGGCCTGGCACCATCTGGTCCTACAGTGGCCTGGATGGAAAGCACAAACCGGGCGACCCATTTCTCTGGGCAGCGGGCCGTCTCTCTGGAATTCCCTTCTGCAGGAGCAACCTCTGCCATTGTCTGTCTGCTCCCGTTAATAGCAAGGATAAATAAGGAAGAAAATGCCAAATATATAAAGAAGCACTTAAGTGGGCCTAACCCGACCAATTTCGCGGACTGCCTGAGAGGGTCTTTGAAGCTAATAAGAAGGAAGGAGGATCCTTCTTGGTAAATACCCTCTTGGTGGTCGTGGTGGTGGTGGTGGGTGGTTCTGGCCTTTGAACAGGTGAGGCTAGAGGTATTTGTCATGAACTCTTTTGTCCTAGTACCACTGGAAGGAGCAAAGCACGTGTGCAAGCACCAGGTTGGGAGGTGGGGGTGGGAAGACCAAGAAAAAGCAGATACACTTGCCTCTCATTACACATTCGATCAACTTTAATGCTCATATTTAATGGAAACTTATTGAATTGAAAGAAAAAAGGGGAAAGGGACTTGGAAGAGAATAATTGGATGACACGGGTAAAACTAAAATCAGAGACATGTTTTCCCAATTACAAAATCTGGTGTGTGTACTTCGGGGAGGGGGTGTTGAATAAATCAAGTGAAATTTCAATTTTAAAAAGCAATCCACGTTCCAAGAGCTGCCTTTATGTCTGGGGCCCCAGCACCAAAGTGACCACAGTTCATTAATGAATCGAAGCGTCCTCATGCCCTGAAGCAGGCTTCCTCTGAGGAGAATAAAGAAAAGCAATCATTTCTTCTTCTTTTTCCTCCTTTCTTTTTTTTTTTTTTAAAGTCCGCCTCTTTCTAGTGGTAAACACAGAAACACCCACACTGTGCCATGCTTCCAAGAAACACCAGGATGACAAAAGCAGCAAAATGTCACCTCATACTGGGTGGTAGGTCCTCCAGCCCCACAGCTAAATTACTCGTAAGAGAAATGGTTTATTAAGTCAGAACCTAAACTGGAGAGACTTCCTCCCAAAGAGAAGTTGAGTACTCTGGGAAGTTGCGTGAAGTCTTCCTGGCCACTGACGATACTTTTAAACAGGCACCTGGAAGAAATGACACATCTTCCAGAAGGATTGTACATCCTTTCCAAGGTCCTAACATACACCTCAGCCCCTGCTTCCCACAACTGGACGCAACTACTCTTCGAGTGTTAGTAGGGACCGGATCAAATGCTTCTCCTTTAATTCCCGCAAATCTACCCAACTGCTAACCATCCCCACTTAATGGATGAGTAAACTGGGAGCTGAAATGGATTTGCCCAAAGTCAAGGAGTAGTAACAAGGGAAGCCACATCTCTGACTGCAAATCCCACCGCAAATCTTCAACTTCATGCTTGAATCCTGGGCTCTTTCAACAGCTCGCGGAGACCCCGGACTTGCAAGCCTCGGCTTTACAGTAAGATGCCTCTCTGTTTGTATGCAGTACTTACTAGCTGTGTGCACTCATATCAGGAGGGAACACCTGCTCCCCTCTCTTTCGTGTTTTGATGAGGACTCCTGTACTGCTTCCTAAAAAGGTACAGCATGGGGGGAGACATCTCTGAAGGACCACTGAATCGACACTCAAGCAGGAGCTGCGTCTCTCCCGCCCTTGGAACCTGCCCATTCCCTAGCTCCAGGGGTGAGCGCTTGCCCTCAGCTGGGCTTCCTACTGAAGCTACAACCACGAAAGAGATGTTCTCTTCTGAAGCTTTCTAGTGGTAAACACAGAAACACCCACACTGTGCCATGCTTACCAAGGGGGATAAGATCCTGGGCCTACCAGTTGCCTTCCTTACCACCATGCAGAGATGGTCTTGCTGAGAACGCCACCAAGAAGGCAAAAAAGAAGAAAAAGCAAGATTCCTAACACCATGTGAGCCCATGAATCTAGCCAGGCCTAAAGCTAGAACCCTCGACTTCCCAGTTCAATGAACCAACGAAATCTATCAGAGACGGTTGTTTGAGCTGACTTCCCATCACTTTCAGCCAAGAGCACTGACAAATACAAGTCCATCCTATGCAAATACACGAGGTTGTTTGTACAACACCACCTCCCAGGCGTAGCACAACTAGAAGCAAATCCAGGTGTTCTCAGGATCTTTACGTGAATGAAAGAGGAGTTGGAGAAATCTTATCAAATGGAAGGATGCGCTTCCGGAAAACCAAACACTTGGGATGTCTTCAGTCTCTGGACTCAGCCCCTGGAGAACAAAGGTCCCCTCTGATGGCCGTAGGAACCCTTCTAGATAATTGGTGGCTGTGATGAGGCACCTGTGAGTCTTTGTCTTTCTGGGCAGAAGCTGTGCAACAGCCGACACCATCAGCATGTCCTTGTTCTCACTGAGGCCCAACCCCAACCAGGCTTCCCGAACACACGAGCCCCACCCGAACCTACCCGAAGCGCTGGAGACCCGTGACACGTCCTGGGACTGGGTGGAGCGATTGCGGCTCTGCTGTCGCCGCCGCCCGGGGGCCGACCTCGTGGTGCGCACGTGGACCTCGCTGACCTTGAAGAAGGCCACCATGAAGGGCTGCTTGTCGTAAGGGCCGTCTCTGCCTACCAGGCCTGCCGCTCGAGGGTTGATGGTGAGTCCTTGAATGCAAACCACAGCACAGCTGTCTTTATCGCATGAACACTGGTTCCTGCAGCTGCCCGGCTGACCCCCCTCACCACCCAGGTGCCCGTCACACAGAGGGAGCGTGAGGGACAAGCAGGATGCATGCTCAGAGCAAAATCAAAACACTCCTTCCGAAGTTCTGTGAATCAAAGCAAGGCGTGAACTCCCAGGCCCTCCCATTCCCAATAGACTTCTCCCTACACAAGCATTCTTTCTGCTTATATGCCTCCCAACCAGCAAGGGAACGGACTTCACCAGCAGAGTGCGCCCCATCTGAGGACTGGTGTGGGGACCCTGAGCGGTGGAGCTTTGGTGCTGCAGGAGGAGGGGGTGCTGGAAGGGTTCTCCTGCAGACCTACTTTCAACCCAACAGTCAGAACATAGACTGGGCTCCCCTGCCTCTGTGACCTGTTTTCCGTGGTTGTCCCTGGAACTCAGGCCACCTACTTATTGCCAAGTCCTTCCTGGAGACCCCCGGGAGGGATTTTGCTTTTTGGTAGCAGTTATGAGGGAACAACAGTAAGTGAGGTCATCCTGGAGCCATGGTCTCCACCGGAAACCATGGTTCTACCATAACTGTTGCAAACGAAACGGATGAACGCTGTTCACCGACTTTGGCAAACTTACCATCCCGAGTCACCACACTCAGCTGAAGCCCCATGTTGTGCTGTGGGGTCACGACCCACAGATTGCTAGTGGCTGTGATATCAAATTCCAGCCAGCCTTCTTCTGAGGCCCACACCACACGGGTGTCCAGCAAAAATAAGTCAGAGTCTCTGAAAGAAAGAAAACATGGTGTGGTGAGTCGCACACCACTCTCTCGGCCCATTGCCTCTGTCCTGCCCTGGCGTTAGAATGAAAACGCCAGTGTCAGATGGGGTCTACCCCGTAGGCGCCATGTACGGTGCCCAGCCGTGGCTCTGGCTCGTGGGACACCCGGGACACATGCATGACACGGTCTGGAGAGGCATCTGTGCCAGAGAGTCTCCGAGAAATGAGTTGTCTCCCAAGCACAGGGGGTCCCTCAACTTCATCAAAGGCCGTGCTATGGCTGTTCATGCTGAGTCTTTCTGGGAAATAAGGAAGGAGGGAAGGGAGGGCAGGAGGAAGAAAGTCATATTGTTGCTTACTTAATGGCAAACTCTAAAAAGAGAGCGGAGAGGGGCATGAGGAAAAGGATTAGGAAAATATTAAAATCAGGATTCATATGAGAAAAAAAAAAGTTGTGGCTTTGTTCACTTTTTCTTTTTGTAAAATGAGGACCCGACAATCTTCGTATGTTAGTTCCTGTGAAATAAGGAGAAACAAGAAGCCACATCGTATTTGTGAGTAATCATCAGTTCCTTGCTTTTAATTAAGGCCTTTGAGCGGTCCACGCTGAGCGTGGGCCCCTGCTCATGTGGATGGGGTAGCCGTGGGTGGACGTTGAGTGATTTTCAAGTTCATCCCAGGGGCACCTGGTGGCTCAGTTGGTTGAGCATCTGCCTTCAGCTCAGGTCATGATCCCAGGGTCCTGGGACGGAGCCTCGCCTCAGGTTCCCTGCTCAGTGGGGAGCCTGCTTCTCCCTCTGTCCCTCACCCCGCTTGTGCTTTCTCTCTCTCAAATAAATAAATCTTTTTTAAAAAATAAAAAATGTGCAGTGTTAGCACACGTGGAACTTAAAAAAAAAGTTCATGTTAGCACAGATATGAGCCCTGGTTGGGCTTCTTGTAGGCAAACTCGGAATCCATTCCTTCCATTGGGCTCAACAGGGAGTAGTTATATACATATATTTTTATTTATTTTATTTTAATTTTTTACAGTTTTCAACTAACATAATCCTAGCAGTTGTGAGATGGAGTGAGGGTTTCTTCCCGCTCCTGCACACGTCGTAATAGAGCAGTGTTAGGGGATGGTCCCCTTTATGTGTCTCAGGGACACTCGGAATCCGACTTGACATCCCAGGGTCACTGACATGAAATGGCCGGGAATTCCCAGGACAGGGCAGGGCACCATTTTGGCCATGGAAAGATTCAAATCCCCTGGCGCCATCTTTTACAGGATAGAAAAATTACTAGAACACTGCATTTAGGATGAACATTGCAATACGAACACTGTACATTGAAATCGGTTATAGGGATGCCTGGGTGGCTCAGTCGGTTAAGCGTCTGCCTTCAGCTCAGGTCATGGTCCCAGGGTCCTGGGATCGAGTCCCACATCGGGCTCCCTGCTCAGTGGGGAGTCTGCTTCTCCCTCTGCCTTTCTCTCTCTCTCATGAATAAATGAATAAAATCTTAAAAAAAAAAATGGTTATAAAGGGCTTTCATGCACTTTGCTTGCCTTATAACAACCCTGAGAGCTGGCAGAATATTATGACCCCCATTGTACGGCTGGGGAATCAGACTCAGACTTGAGGTTACAGCCATGCAACTAAGATCGAAAAGCTAGTGAGAGAACTAGCTAGCGAGGAAAAGCCAGCCAATTCAGTTTTCCATACCATCATGCTGCCATTTGAGATTATTAAGAAAGACAACCGGTGGCAAGTGAATACAACTTCTCTCTACCCCACCAAATATTTGTGAGGCCAGTGAAACGTCCGAGTTAAACGTCTCTGATGGCTGGGTGGAAACAATTTTTTCCTGTTTACATGCCTTAGAGTTAGAAGGCAGCTCTACTGCTGTCTTTTCCAAGCTTAAAACAGTAGGTACAGAGAAAAGGAGTTTACTCAGCTGCTGACCAGAGTCCGTGGGGGGCCACACTGAGGCCTGCCATCTTTAAAGCGCTCTCCGACGACGTGCGTGTGTCATGCCTCCTGTTGACAAATTACCCCCCGGCACCGAGGTAACCATGAGCAGGGAGGCAGGGGGTGTTCATGGAAAACAGCAAGAGGGGACTGCAAGTCCAAAGCTTTGAAGTGAAGATATAAAAAGACATAAATTCTGTTCTGGAAGTTCGGAGAAGACCCTCATCCAGGAATAACACAGACACTGTGGGAAAAGTGGCCCTCGTCCCAAAGGCAGCACAGGCATGTCCGCGTCTGAACGGCACCCTCTGGAATGAAGACGCAGTGAGAATTCCAGGGCTCCAAGCTGAGCCGGGGGGGGGGGGGGGTCACTTGTCACTGTTTACAGAGCTTGGGTGACGCACCTGGCAAACGATTCTTGAACACGTATCACGAGGATGCAGGAAAGTACAGTCCCAGTTGGGAGTGTGGCAGAGCTGGTACAAAGAGCTAGAATGAACTTTTATTTGAAAAAAGTAGGGTTTACGAAAAAGGAAATGGGAGTCTATGACAAGAGAAAGTGCAGGGTGGGACAGAAGTCCATCGTCCAAAAAAGGAGAGAAACAGAGAGAAGGAGAAGGGCATGAATTGAAGGGGAAAACATGAATCCCAAACTAAACTTGGGGTAAAGCCGGAAGGCACTAAGGAGGATGAACAGTCATGAGGTGGAGGGAGTGAGATCCACAGGTGAGGGGGGACCGTGGACGCGGGCAGCCTGGCTTTCTCTCCAGCCTGCTCCAGAGTCACGCTGCGTCCCCAGGCATGTGTTGTTTGTCCACCACCTTCCGCGGCTGTGCAACAAGGAGAACGCTGGTCCTCACCGCTAAGAGACCAGGGGCTACACAAACGCAGGCTGACGGCTGAGCCGGGAAAGATGAAACGAAACTCTGTAGCTCGCCAGCAGTGAGGCAGCCTCAAATTTTGATGTTTATTAGATCTAGGATGCTCGGGTCGACGGAAGGAAGGAGCGGTAGAGCACGCCCTTCAAATAACTGGACTAAATGGAAGAGGAGCAGCAAATATTTACCGTGTGCCTTCAATATGTGGGATGCACCAAGAGCCTCTCCTTTATTCCTTGGGGACCCCAAAGAGGCAGGTCTTATTACTGTCTTTTCTACAGCTGAGGGCATGGAGCCAACAGAGCTTAGGTGTAGGGAGGTCACACAGGTATGAAGTGGGGTGACCAGAACTTACCATCAGAGCCCACACTCTTAGCCACCACCTATCTAAAAAGCAGAGTCCAGAGGAGCACAGGGCACAGGATGAAAATCCTGAACGAGGGCTCAGAATAAGCTAAGGGATCAAATCCACTGTGCACAGATGCCCACATCAGCTGGACACAGAACCACGTTAAGAGACTTGAGCTGGCACATGATCGGAAATCACGAGCAGGTTCTCCTATCAAGGCCAGGGTAGGAAGGGGTGAAAGGTATGTGCAAGAAGGGACCAAAGATGGCTGCCGCCTGCTGCTGGAACTCCCGTGACCTTCCCAGTCTTGCTCTACTCTTTCTCCCACGCAGAAGATTCTCTCTCTAGCCTGAGAACACCACCGACACACATTCACACAGCCTGAGGAACTTAAAAAAAAAAAAGAATGGACAAAATTACAGCTTGAAAGAACAACCTCATTGGCTCACCTCAGTGCTTCCTTCAAATAGCACAGGTATTTAAGAGACACTATTCATGGCAAGCCACTGAAAAGGGTCGGGTCTGACCCACATCTATTTACTTTGTGTCAATGACATACAGCCTGTACAGTCTCCTGACTGTGATGGTGTAGCCTCCAGTAAGATGCACCTGCTTTTATCATGTAACAAACCCAGGGTTCCCTTCTAAATCTCACTTCAGCACAGTGAAGGTTCTGTGGCTCTTATCTAAACCATGTGTCACCAGTCGATAAAGAATCCTAGGGTCTGGCCAAAGTGACCACCACAACTGGATTCTTTGGATCTTCCTATTGGGATGACTGACATGCTCAAGTTAACATACCACGAAAGAAAATTCTGAAACCAGAGGGAGAATTTTGAAAGAATTTACCATTCATTTTATTCTCTACCAACTCACAGAACCCCACGTTTCATGATGGATATGCATTCTATCTTCAAGAATACAATTTCATTTTCGGCATTATCCCACTTTGAGGGCATGAGATTCCTCCTACTGTGATCTTCCTGGGAAAATTAAACTGTTAATAAGTCTAACAAGAGATTTCTAGAAAATCTAGAAATTTCTATCAAATTTCACCAATTCACCCTGGGGCTAGAGTTGACTGACCAGCAAGTCACTCACAACACCTGTAGAACTGTGTGTGGGCAAAGTCACCCCATGTGGTCTCTTCCAATACAAGCCTCCAAAGCACCTGCCCTTGTAGATGATACTCCCATCAGGCTGAGAGGTAGAAAGCACCATGACAAACACAGTGGGCCTTTTTCTTTTTCACCCTTGGAGAAGAGCAGTATCTGAGCTCCAAGTGGTCAGATTTGGTCTTTCTTGACAAATGGCACCCATGAAGGTCACACTGTCCTCGACAAAGTGCAACTCTGCTTACTACTAACCACTTTCTTGGAAAGAAGTGCTCTTGATAAAGTGAAATTTATATGTTTGAAGCAAGCAGATTTATGAGATATTTGATAAGGTGAGCCTGTGGTTTTGTTCTTTTATTTCTTCAGAACATTCCTTTGCCATTTATGTCTAGACTTAATGGTACACTAAGATATTAAAAAAAAAACACTCATAAACCAACTTTATGCAATGAGGCAAACTGAAATTTCAAAGACAATGGAAGTCAAAAGCCAATCATCTTGTAAAATTAGACAGTAAAGCAAGCGTTTTTACTTTCTTCTTAGGTAATGTATCATATATAGAGGATTATGTTTAAACATCTACCACTAAAAGGATAGGAAAGAATAGGCTATTTGAAAATAGAGCACAAACCAGGGTAAGCTGCTACCCACACGTGGATTTGAGTAAAAGGGCAAATGCACATTATTATATAATTAGCTAAGCTCTTGTTGATTTTATGCCACTTGATATTAACAAATTTTCACCTCAAGCATTAGCATGGTATAAAGAGATGTCTCAAATATCAAGGGCACCTTAGCTCTATGAAATATTTCATCTTCACAAACAAATACAAATCACTTTGCTGACAGAATATGAACCTAGCTAGCCCTTACATAGTGTTTCCTACATGGGTGCTTTTAATTATGCTAACTCCTCACAACCATCATAAGAGGTACATACTATTCATGCCATCACGGGTTTACAGATAGGGAAACCAAGGCACAAAGAGGTTAAGTAGCTTGCTCACAGTCCTAGAGCAAGTAAGTGCAGAGCAGAGATTTGAACCCAAGCACCTCGGCTCCAGTGTTGCCCACGCTTTCATCATCATAGCAGTGGTTCTCCAGTTCAGCCTATGTTGGAATCCCCTGGCGGACTTGTTAACGCACTGACCACTGCGCCCGCCCCCAGAGTTTCTGGGGTGGGGCCTGAGAATTTGCATTTCTGTCAATGGGTTCCCAGGTGATGCTGCAGCTGCCGCTGGTCTGGGAACCACATTGCGAGAGCCACTGACTTACAGCACAGCCCTGCTCCCTTAAATAGGACTAGTATTACCCTCACCTGGTGTTTAGACTTCAAGTTCAAAGCTGCCTGTTCAAGATTTCTTGCTCCTCTCTCTCAAATAGTACAAAGCAAATGTAGACTGTTCCACAAGTAAATGTTTGATTGTCTTATGGAATGGCCTTACCCTCAGGGAGTTATCAAGTTAGACTAATAATCAGAATCACAAGAAAGATCAAGTCCAAAGCAGCAGTATTATTGGAAGGCCTGCTTCTTGTGTCCAAGACAGGGAGGGAGGGGGAGAGCAGGTTACTTTATATAAATTCACGGCTACCTAACCTGACCTCTTCGGCCACATAAACAAAACAGTGCTCTCCTTCACTGGGATATACTCTAACATGCCCTAGTGATCAAGCACAGATTGAGAACTTCTGCCACATTTTCAAGATGTTATGTGCAAACGTTATGTCTTATTTTCATCACCAATCCTACATTTCCATAACCTGTACAATATGGGGAAACAAAACAGGAAAAATGCCGTTCATTTGGGACTTAAAAAAAAAAAAAGATGTCTCGGAAGATAATCTTAGCCACTACCGTGGCCGGCCTCCCGCAAGGCTGGACATCCTGGTAAGAAGATGCAAGTGACTAAAGCAATCTGTTTCTGGAAATGAATACTACAGAAGGCATAGTTTCCAGAAATAAAGACTGATTTCCTTTTCTCTTGCATGTTTACCAAATGGGTAAACAGTCCCCAAACAACAGTTTCTCTTGCCCCACCACACCCTGACTCTCCCTCTCCCCCAAATGCAGCATTCTTTTGAGTGTATAAACCTCTTTATGATAACTTTAATTCCTCTCTACAATATTCTCTTCCACGCTGTGCCTTTGCAAAGAACAGAACTTAGGCTAAGGAATAAGGGTTTGGTAGCTGCTTGCATTTTTTGTTTTAATTTCAGGTAGATCATTCTAGGTATTATAGGACTCGACTAAAAAGACAAAACTAACTAGTTACATAACCTGAGCTGTGGGTCAGTGGTATTATCCCTTTTTTCAAGGGCAAAGGAACAAATACTGAAAAGCTCAATGCTTGCCTGAGGCCCACACTGAGCATGCCAGAGATGATCAAATCAGCAAGTAAGATTTCAGGAGTCCCTGAGGACCGTACTTGTGAAAGCCAGATAGAGAAAGAGAAACAGGTGTGGCTGGGCACAGAGATAAAAGGCTCTGATTTCCCTCTGCCTCAGCTACAATAAGGTTCTCCCATCCTGGCTTTCTCAAATTTGCCCTTCTCTTCAACAAGGAGCACAGTCGCAGGTATCCCACTTACACCTCAGTGAAGATGAAGGTTCAGGTCGCTTCACTTCAGCAAGCAGCACTGAAAATACGACAGCATTCATAGAGCAATCAATCCATAAGAAATGCTGTTCTAAGGAAATTACTCTCCTAGATCCTGGAATGTGATCAACTGCCAGGTTCGAGTCTTGTTTCCCAAACTACACCATTTGGTTAATGAATCACATATCAACATTTGTGGGGCTTCATTAGAAAATTTCAAAATGAAAAAATAAAAATCCTATGTTTTGAAGACATATGCTTCTGGTTATGATGTATCAAACTAACACTCCCACTCAGGACAACTAAAAAAATAAACTTTTTGTAGTCATCTCAGAGCAACCAAGCCAGTCAACACTTGATGGGTCAAGATCACAGGGAGAAGAAAAATACATGGAGCTGAGCCCTGCATTTGTATTGTCTTTCTATTGCCTTTTCATTTCAGGGGATTTGATCCTTCTTGGCGTGATGCATGAGTATCAAACAGAAAGGAGCAGCAGCCTAACACTTGGAGTAAGATCACTGGATAGGAACAAAAATTGGAGCTTCAGGAAGCTTGGACCTGAAAGGCTAAGGTCCCAGGGGAAAGGGGCTGCATAAAAGTAAGCTCATAAGAGTTTGGGTTCACTTCCTATAGGCCCTTGGCTCTTGAAGTCCTGGCTGCCTTGAACTCCAACATTTCCATCTGAGAGATTTGCCAAATGTTAGGCTGTGCATGCACAGAGTAGGAAGCTGAGAAAACAAGCAGAAAGAAACTGCTTAGAGGACAAAAAGCCAAGCAGAGTTTTTGGCAGTTTCTCAATGCTGGGGAGTTAAAAATTAGAGTTCAGAGCCCACCAAGGAAGAGGAGCTCTGGTAAACATCCTAGACCTTCAGACCCCTAAAGGGCTAAACTCTAGGAGAAAGGGAAAAAACAGAAACAGATAATCCTTAACAGATCCTTAAATACCCCAACTGGAACAAAAGACTGAGGCGATCACTCTGTATTTTGTCTGCCTTCCAGAAGAAAATGAAATCCACTCTGGAAAGAGATAACAGTATCTATAAATATTTTCCATAGATAATGGCCAGAATTTATTTAAAAAAATTATCAGGCATGCAAAGAAGTAAAACCAAATGAGGAAAAATCAAGGGAACAAATAGATAATGGGAACAGACCCATAGGTGATCCAGATAATAGAGTTATCAGACATGATCCTTCAATCTAGCCTTATATGAAAAGGTTAATAAATCACAAGTTGGGCTTGTTCCAGGGACGGTAGGTTGGTTTAACATTTGGAAATCATTTAAAATAGTATATCACATTAACACTTAGAGAAAAAGATCAGAAATTTTTAAATAAAATTCCACACCAATTTCTAATATTAAAAAACTCTTAGCAAGCTAGAAATAGAGAAGCTCTTTATTCTAATAAAGAGTATCTACAAAAACATTTTTAGCAAACAACATCCTTAATGGTAAAATATTATTAAAGCTTTCCCCTATTAGATTCAACATTTAGGGGGATTTCTGAGACAGAAATCTGACTCAAATTCAAAATTGTACTGGGTGTCCAGTCAGCACAATAAAACAAGAAAGATAGAGGAAGAAAAATATAAGAATTATAAAAGATGAACTAAAACTGATATTTATAGATGACATGATTATATTTATAGAAATTCCAAAATTTTGCACAAAAAAAATTTTAGAGTGACTATGTGAATTTGCAAGGTTGCTGGATATAAGATCAATATACAAAAATCCATTGTATTTCTATATGTGAGCAAAAACAATTAGACACTGAAAAATTTAAAAGCTAATAATACTATTTACAAGAGCATAAAAAATCTTCAAAACCTGGAATATTCTAGTGATCTGTAAATAAGAATAATCTAGTAAAAATATTCAAAACAAAAAATTATAAAATATTACTGAGAAAAGTGAAAGAAAGCTTAAATAAATACAATATTCTTAGATTGGGACATTCAATATTAGTAGAGTCACTTCTTCCCAAATTGATCTCTAGATTTAATGTAATTCCAATCAGAAGCCCAGCAAGTTTCTTTGCAGAAATTAAAATGCTGATTTTACAATTTATGTGGGAATGAAAACAGCCATAAATAGCAAGAAAGTCTCAAAATTTGAAGAATTTATACACCAGTTATCAAGCCTTCTTATAAAACTAAGAGAACAAAGAGTATAAGATTGGTACAAGAAAAAGTCAACCAAAGGAACAGAATAAAGGTCTTAGAACCAGACCCACACATATGTGGTCACATGATTTATGACAAAGAGGCCACTGAGGTGCATGCAAAAAGGATAGTATTTTCAATAAATGATACTAGGTCAATTATGTATTTTTATTTTTTTTTAAGATTTTATTTATTTGACAGAGACAGCCAGTGAGAGAGGGGACACAAGCAGGGGGAGTGGGAGAGGAAGAAGCAGGCTCCTAGCGGAGGAGCCTGATGTGGGACTCGATCCCAGAATGCTGGGATCACGCCCTGAGCCGAAGGCAGACGCTTAACGACTGCACCACCCAGGCACCCCTAAGTATTTTTATTCTTACACAACTAGGCTATTTAGTCTACTTCACTAGTTCACTTAAGATCTCAATATCTACTACTCTAGTTAGCTCATTCTGCTGAGCTAAAAACCTTCATATATCCCACTGCCTTTTGGGCATCTACTCGTGTCTTGAACTTGTCCAAACCTGAACTCATCCTCATTCCCCTTCCCACACTTATTTCTGTGTTCTCTATCTGTGTGAATGGTTCAGAGAAGCATTATCAAACTAAAAGTTCCGGAAAAATGTGTTTTTGCCCTTTGACAGTTATTTTCTCTCCAGAAACAATTATGTTCTCTCTGTAAAATAGGTTAGAAATGGTGAACTTTATCAAAAATTTAGCTTAAACAATAATTCAGTCTGGGATTTTCCCCAGGGACTCTACTAGCACAGCTTCTGGGTGACCTAAGGAAATCTTTCTCAGTTTCAAAATCCAACTCTAAGGCAGCATTGCCCTGTTCCCTTGATTCAAAGATGCCTTTCTTCACATCCTAAGGCTAATGAGGTTAAAACACGTGAACTAAAAAAGGAAAAAAAGAAAAAACTTTGTTTGCAAACAGAGGAGTAGGTTGTGATACTGCTTACACCAGGAGGAACTGAATTTTAAACTTGGGAATCAATTCTTGCTCTACATGTCTTTCAGAGACTGCATCACGATAGAATGCAGAAAAGTTATCATATACACAGAAGACAGACTATCACTGCCAGCAATGCAAATACCAAAACATACAGATTAGAATATGGAATTTCAAAACTAGCAGAAGCAAGTGGGCTAAATTCATGTACTGAATAGGGCCATCTTTCAGACACTGAAAACATTTCTGGCTGGCTTTCAAGAGATGCTGTTTGACTTTGCCTTCTAATTATATGAAATTCAATTAAGAACAGTAAAAGAGTGTCTTTAACCAAGTACGAAATGTAGATGAAAAGTATATTCTTCAAAGTTCTCAAAATTGTACTATTAATCTAAAGCTACTATAACAGTAAAGATCCTAAGTATATGTTCTGAAAAGCAACACGCTACCACCACAAATATAGGTCTAAGGTATTCAGAGCAGCCTTTACACACCAAGCATGAAGACAGCTTAGTGTGTCTGAGTTGTGGGAGAACACGGTCAAGTCAATGGACAAATAGATAACACTTGGAATAAGTACAAATACTTTTGTATAAAATTTATTCTAGTCTTTTTTCTCATCCACACACTTCCTCTAGAAAAGTTGCTAACAGGTGAATGGTTGCTCAATAGATCAACAGTAGAAAAGCCTAGTAAGTCAAAGAACCAGGGCCTGAATTCTGACAGACACATTTACACCCCCAATAGAGCCATCTCATTGGACATCCACCCAGAAGCATCCTTGGGATGTTTGCATCACAGCAAAGCAGATGGAGATGAGGGACTTGTCCTCAGGGGACTGCTGACCTCTTTCTGGCATTTCACCTTTATCTTGGGACTGTCCCCATGTCATCGGGGTGACTTTTGGGAAACAGCAGACAAGAATGAAGGCCTAATTTGGACTTGGCAAAATTCGTTCGTGCCATGCTTCATTCTCTAAAAGGTAACATGCCTGCCCTGCTTATCTGATGGGGTCAGTGGTTAAATCCGAGTGAGGGAAGATGTGAGAAGACTCTTTCCAAACCCTAAGTGCTATGCAAATGCCAATTTTTACCAGTGTCATCATAAAAACATAATGATTTATAACATCAGATATTAACACCCCGTGCTACTCTGATCTAACCGTACACGCTGGTGGGTTGCTGATCCAACTGTGCTCTATGGGGTGCTCCAGATCTTTCCAGGACTTAGATTCTATTGCAGGGGCTTATTCTCAGGTTTTGAATAAATCTAATGTTTCCCTGTTCTTACTCAAAGCACCGTCTATTCGAGTAGTCCCTTTTTTGAACTTACCTGGTCCAGTGATTTCTTATCAGTAAGAGGAATATGTTTCTGCAGAATTCAGAGCAATGGCCCATCTTTCAAAAATCTTTTCTGACCCTCCCCTGGGTTAGGCTTCTTAGCTGCCTTTTATATCAAGAGGCCCAACAAATAACTTCTTCTGCTTTAGCTGAGGTATGACTCAGCATTGAAAAACCTGCCTTTTTGTGTTTTTCTTTTTCAAGGAGGCCAACTATTTTTGCAAAACAAACATTTGGTAAGTTAATCCATCAAATACTACAAATTTCACTTACACAGATTAGACAAATAAGTTTCTTCACAAGCCTGGAGGATCATTTTTAGCCAGGACACCCCAAGACGGTACAGATGGGGAGATCAAACCTTCCCCAGAAGGAGTCCTGCAGTTAAATCTGGAGGCCTCTGGAAGAACATCAGGAGACAGCAGGAGGCCTCGGCTCCTGGCCCACCGATAAGAAAAGCAAATCTCCTGTTGGCCAACCTGGAGCCCTTCGAAAGCATGAAATTCTCCCAATTCTCCCCGTATTTGCCCTTTCCTACGCATAAAAGTTAAACATATTCAATCACCAAATACTCCTATCCTAGAAGGCAGAGAATTACAACTTTGCTTTGACAGAGTCATCAAAGGTTGGGACTGTTTGGGATTTTGTTTTCCAAACTCACTACTGGCCTCGAGAAAGTATGACACCACCATCTTAAGCACAAGGCAGCTGTTCATTTTTGGCTGGAGTTCAATATAAACGTTACAAATGGTCTGCTAGCTCTATTTTTTAAATAATAATAATTTTGAAAAATCCCATAGTTACAAGAATCCCAATTAGGTGTTTTCACTATAAAGCCTTTCCTGCAGAACAGAGAAAACCATGTATTCCAAACAAATGTCTGAGCCAGAAATAAACCAGTAGGTTATTTCTACCAGATAAATACAGTGGACAGATAATTAGGCAGATTGCAAATCAATGGCTAAAGCAGGTCCAAAGAATCACCACTGAGTATCGATTCTCTCTGAAATATCAAAAGACAAAAATCTACCAGGGATTAATTTATTATTTCAAAAGAGGCCCTTAATGGTCATTGATGATACTTTTATTTAGGGGTGAAAATCAGATATCAGGAAACCTTCCCTTCATTCTGAAATGTTGGTCTGTTATAGATACCACAGTGGCTATATTTTACTTATAACTACCCCTACTAAGAACTCATAACCATCAGCACATATATTCAACACCATGACGTGTCCCCAAAGCCTGATACGTGTCTTTCCTTCTTCTGTTTCCCTCATTACACGCTTGAATATGCAGAAGGGCCAAATGTTGGCAGTGTTCTCAAAAAAAGCCTTTTATGGGGCAAGTTAATGTTCGTCATTATTTTAGTGTGCATATTAGCGGCAGAACCACCCACAGATCCATAGGTCCAGGAGAAACCCAAGTCATTCCTAATCCTTTGGGCATTCTTGGGAAGTCAATAGACTTCTAAGAGTAAAGCAAGAATCTTGACTTGGTGTATGAAACCAAAGCTGGCAAATCCCCCGCAGAATTCGTAAATGTGGGGTTCCCTCCCTCTCTGCACTCTCTTCCTTTAATTGTTATCTGCCTGTTTCCTATATAATTGCTAGGCTGTCCCACCACGTGCTGTGTTTCTACGTCATGCACACTAAGTATGCAGTGGTGCTAATCTTTGCAACAGGCCCAACATTCCCACCCAACTACTAAACTGACTGACCCCCAAATACTAAGCACAAATCAAGGTCACTGGCTTGCCTTCTGTGTGCTACAGAATTGAACTAGCTGCTGCAGTATTTCTTCTCTTGGCCCTTCTAATCCTCCAGGAATCCCGCCATGGAAGTTTTTCTTCATTGGTAGACAGCCCCCAGAATGTACTCTGTTAAAGTGCTTTTGTAAAAATGGTCTGGTCTCATTTCAAAACAAGAATATCATAGACATGGGTGCAGGGGTGGGGGGGGATAGTCTATTGTTCCCTTTTTTTTTTTTTTTTAAGATTTTATTTATTTATTTGACAGAGACAGCCAGCGAGAGAGGGAACACAAGCAGGGGGAGTGGGAGAGGAAGAAGCAGGCTCCTAGCAGAAGAGCCTGATGTGGGGCTCGATCCCATAACGCCGAGATCACGCCCTGAGCCGAAGGCAGGCGCTTAACCGCTGTGCCACCCAGGCGCCCCTATTGTTCCCTTGTATCCAAATGAGAAAAGATACGTTCAAGACACACACACACGCACACACACGCAAAGATATATTTTATCATATATATGTATATATTACATGCAAACACACAGCTTTCCACTAACTTGAATTAGTATCAATTGTAAGCATCCTTACATAACTTTAATGTATGGATTTATTTTAGCTGCCCTCACCCATCATTTAAAGTAGGCACTGAACAACGGTGGCGAATGTTTTATCCCCAATAAGGCATATGTTCTCTGATCACAAAGGATGCTTAGTTAATACTGTCCATTAGCTTGCCCAGGAAAAGAAAACTATTTGGAAAATCTTCATTTCTAATAACAAAAAATCGTCTTGCTGGCTAAACACTACCATTCAGAACACATCCCTCATCATGCTCATGTCCTGCCCCTGACCTCCAAATCACCTTCCACAGACATACTCAGGGTTAGATGATGGCAGGGTGAGAAATGGGGGCCGGCCCCACCCGTTGGGGTTCCTTGAGCCTTCATACCTGTGCTGATGCTCCTGCAAGACTTGATAAATGCTGATAAGAAAAGTTTGGTTTTTAAAACTCCCCACAACACAGTCCTTGTAGATTCGGAATTCTGCAGCCGTCACCGCCTCACCCTCAGGAATCTGGGATAAGTTGAACTTGAACTCTTTGTGGTGTCGCTGGCCAGGGGAGAACTCCTTCTCGTACTCCACTATAAGATTAAACAAGAGAGAGTGACAACTATTGTTACTTGACTAAGTGCCACAGGCTCACCTCAAGAAAGCTGCCCCGTTTTCATTCATAAGTGGATTACCGGTTACCAATGGCATAGGAGAGGGATTGGGGTGGGGAGTGGCACAAACCAACAGTGGCTGGGCTGTCAGACAGGCTGAGATTAAAATCCCTCATTTTACCCAAGGATTAAATAGAATTCCTAGATTTTATTTGGTTTAAATACTTTACATATTCGGTTGAAGTAAGTTGCGTGAAAGCAAGTTATTTAAATTATTGGCTTCGGTTTTCCACACCTACGAAGGCCTGAGTTAACAGGGCTTCCCAAGGACGTTGTGAGAATGAAGAAGACGATGAATGAGAATGTCCCTGGTGATCCTGGCCCCGGTCACCCCTTCCCGGCTCCCTTTCCTTCCTGCTGCCTGGCCCCCTCAGGTTGGGTCATCTCCCATCATCAAGCAGTTGGCACAACCAAGGGTAGCCCTGCGCTGAGCTCTGGGAGGGGTCCTCAGGGTGGGAGGGGAGTGAGCAGCGCATTCGACCTCAGCCTGGAAGATCCAAGGGTCCTCGTATTTTGCCTGCTGTTCAGTGGAAAGTTTGTGGAGGGGGTTAGGGAAAAGCTTCAGAAAAAATGCCACTCTACCCCAAGTACACCGCCCTCCCTTCTCCCGGAGCAAAGGGAAGGCTGCAGGACTCTGCGGCAAGGGCCCCTCAATCTGCATGCAGAACCCAAGTGTGAGGACAGACACGTGGACGCAATGACCAATAGTATACCTTGCTATTTTTTTCTAATGCTTTTCTAAAAACTGGGAAAGCCTGGAGTCTGAATTTTTTTTTTTTTATGAAATCTTTTCTCTGCACGAAGACAAACTATGGGAAACTACAACCACTGATAATCATGTCTCAGAGTCAGCTTCCAGTTGTCTATGTAAAGTCCTGTGTGAGACAAGTGGTATCAACCTCAGATGCTTAACTCATGAACACTGTAAAAGAGAAAAAGGACTGCTCTGTTTCCCACCATAAATCCTTGACTCTTCTCTCCAGGGTTTGGAAATGCTTCTGCCGTACTGTTTCTGTTAGTTTTTTTCTTAATGGCAACTGCAGTGAAATCTCATGAGCAAATTAATCCTTTATGGCAGAGTGTTCCTAGGGCTGTGGGTAGGGGAAAAAAAATCAAATGATTTGCCACCTCCAACGGCCCATTTTCTCCCACATACGTTGCTCTCCATAATCACCAGAGAAAAGCTTCGGAGATTTAGCTTCTTTAAAAAAAAAAAAAAAAGCCAATAACTCTTTACAAGAACCTAAGGCCTCAACGGCATTTGTGGAAGCTAAGGAAAGTTAAGCCATCTATAGGTAAGTGGTTTTAAAAAAAGAATTTCTGAAACTGCCATGGGACCATGCTAAATCTTTTAGATTCAAGTTATCTCTTTTTGGCAGGAGGGTTGTAAAAAAAAAAAAAAAAAAAAAGCTTTGACTTGTGTAGGAACTTGATATAAAAGAAAAAAAAAGAAGGTCTAACCAGAAAGTAAACCATGGTTCAGTCCCAACAGGAGAACAGGTTTCCTAATTACTGGCTAAGCATGAAAAGCAATCTTGTTGGTGAGTTCACCAAAGGACACCCATACATGAGGGTGTATCACTTTTCCCTAAAACTGATCTGCCTTTTAAGTGTGATATGTTATCATCAGTGGTTAAAAAGTGAATCAAATCTGATTTCCCAAAGAGACTTTGTAAAAAAAAATAAAAAATAAAAACAAAAACAATCACATAGCTTTTTTATAGGGCCTTTTGGGTACTTAAATTTTAATATCAATAAACAAAAATACATTGTTAAGATTCATTTGAAAGAATGCATAAGAATTCCTCAAAGAAGTCTTTCAATTGCTATTAATATAAACAATAACTAGAAAGAAGAAATCATAAATCATGGATGTGACGCAAGAGATAAGACAGTAACTTAAGACATTTCGGTCATAAAGAGTAAATAGAAATTTCAATAAGTCGGAAATGTAGTAGCTAGTTTTGGAGAAGTGCATGAAGCCCACACCTCCCTGTGTTCATACCACTGGGTGGTCCTCCCTCCCCTGGGGTGGGCTCTGTGACCTTCTCTGCACCGATAAAATGCAGCACTGCTGAGTGACTCCCACGCTTTGAACTTCCTTGCACTTAGGTTTCTTGGAATGCTTCTCTGGGGGAAATACGGTTACCACCTAAGAAGTCGGATTACTCTGAACCTCCATGCTGTGGGGAAGCCCAAGCTAAGCAGAAGCAAGGCTATACGGTACATGAAGAGACAGATGGAGGGAGAGAGGGAAGAGTCCAGTCAGCCTCCGACCACTTCAGCTGAGGCACCACACCTGTTATCAAGATGGCATCTTGGACGCCCAACCCAGCGGAGACGCTGGAGGACTCCAACCCCAGCCAGCATCTGACTGCAACTGCACGAGAGACCCTGCCTAAGGATCACCCAGTCGAACGGGGTCATTTCCCAAGACTGTGGGAGATGACAGCACACTGTTTTAAGCCACTGTGATTTGGGGTGATTTGTTACACAGTAATAGGCACCTGGCACAAGAAGAAAAGGGAGGACAGGAGAGGATGAAAGAAGGAGAAGGGGAGGCTGACCTTGCTGGGAAGGGGGGAAACCGCATGCAATTCTTAAGGATTTTGAGATGCTGGGAGGCAGTATGTATGATGCAGGAGTCCTGGCAAATGCTCACAGACAAATGTGAAGAGATAAAGAATCCAAAAATGAGAAAACAGGGGCATAGTTCAAAGCCCTCACTTTATTTCAGTATGAATTAGAAGGCGCTGCCCTACAGGAACCTTTTCCCACTTCTCCCCGACTGAGACAACATTATCTTGAAGCACTCTGAACTTTCTTTTGCCTCTCCTTTGTCTGAGGAGATTCAGGAATCTGATTGCCCCCCACCTCATTTTAAACTCTCTCACTCAACAACTTCACTCCAATGTCTTCCAAACCTCTCTTTATGCCTCTTAGCTGGAAGCTGTACCATTTTCTTCCCTCTTCCCATGATACCTCAGCTACCAGGCACTGGAGTTTGCCTGGAGCTACTTTCTCCCCTAGTCTTTTGCTTCCAACTGAATTTACATAACGTGTTTGCTGATGTCTCATAGGGACACAAGAAAGAAATGCAGTTAGGTCACTGCCTACGTGTGCATTTGAAGACCTCGGTGGTAAAACTTAATGTTTCCAGTGAGCTTTGCATCCCCCACCTCCGAGCTCTAGGATTCTGAGAACTCTTTAAATATCAGACAATTCAAAATAGGAGAGGTACTGAAAGGGACCGGGCTGAGTTCTGAATTCAGCACTCAGGACCTATTTTGCAGCCCTTAGCCTTTTAGCTTTTCACTGGTGGTGCCACACGTGGTACCCAATTAAGTAGTAGCTATGAGTGTTGATGAAGGGTCATACTGCCAAACTGGTTCTGAATTCTAGCTCCCCTTTTTCTGGCTTATTTGATGCTGAACAAGACATCAGCCAAAGTTTCAGTGACCAGTTAAATGGCAATAATCACAATTCTGAGGATTAAGTGGGACAATGTCTACAAAATAGTCAATGGTAGAGTATGTACTCAACTGTTAGCTGTGATCATCATCAGCTGATATTTGAGAATCTAGCTCTACTGACTTAGAGTATGTCTCCGCTGAGTAATTCAAATTTATTCAGGAGCCTTTAGATAGGGTCAGTCACTGGTTCCTCTAAATTACCTGTTTGGTGTAAGTTGAGGAGATGGATTCTGTTAAAATGTAGTAAGTAAAATCACTACATTGAATGTCATCAGCCTTGGTGTTCGGCTGATGAATACAGTTCTGTGTTCTCTGAGGCAATAATTCCCAGAATTTTTCATTTCAAGGAGCAGCGAAAATATTTTTCAATGGTAATGACCTTATACAAGGTCATCTACTTTTTCTGTTTGCCATTTGTAAAGACAATAAAATGAACGAGACAACAAACTGCATCCTTTTAAACTCTATGATCATTTCTGAAGCTTCTCTTAAAACCAAATAAAATACAGAGGACGTAATTGAGGAACATATACGTCCTTGAAATCGAATAAATTTAGCTTTATAAAACTCACTCTATTCTCGCTTTCTGCCTTAGACTATACCAGCTGAAATTTCAGATCAGCACAGGACCTTTGACCAACACATAGCAACCATAGCCCTAAGGAATAAAAGTTACTAGTTGAGGATGAAAAATGTAAGTTATATAAATACTAAATATACAAAAGGATATATGCAATTTATGGAGGTAATGAGGCATCATAATAAGGAACTAAGGAAACCAGCACCCAACTTAAAAACCAGAATATGACCAGAACATGACCAATACTATGGTGCCATCCTCCACTCCTGCCCGAGAGGTATCTAGAATCATGAATAATATCTAGCATTTTCTTGCCTCTTAAAAACTGTTTTACTACATACATATGTACCACTAAATCAGAGTGTTTTCCTTTTTTTTTTTTCCCTTAAAGTCTTTCAGAGACATAATGGAAATTTTATAGGCACACATGGCAAATACAGGCATGGTCACAGCTCAGAGCCAAGGCAGCCAGCCCAAGCAGATGGCCGCACTGCCTGTCAGCTGGTGGGGACCTGAAGTCCCATGGGTGGGGCATGGCTGCTCTGTAGGCAATGGGTGACTAATAATTCTTCTCCTCCAGCTCTACCTCATATAAATCCATTAAAAACACGGACACTTTTCTTAACAAGCATTGGCAAGGATGTGGAGAAAGTGGAACACTTGAGCATTGCTGGTGGGAATATGAAATGGTGCAGCTGCTGTACAAAACAGTTTGGCAATTCCTCGGACAAACAGAATCGCCATGACCCAGCAAGCCCACCTGAAAGTATACATGGGTATCCGAAAGGTGTGAAAACAGGGACTTGAACAGGTATTTGTACGCCCACATTCCCAGCAGCATTCCCAGTAGCCAAAAAGTAGAAGCCACCCAAGAGTCCACCGACGGATGAAGGGATAAACAATGTGGTAGATGTACAGAATGGAATATTAGTCAGCTTCAAAAAGGAAGGAGGTGCTGACACAGGCTACATACAACATGGATAAACCTTGAGGACATTTTGCAGAGTGAAATAAGCCAGTCAGGAAAAGACAAATATTGTAGGCACTTATATGCGGTACCTAGAGGAGGCAAACTCCTAGAGACAGAAAGTAGAGGGTAGTTTCCAGGGGCTGGGGCGGGAGGGGTGCGGAGTTAGCGTTCAACGGGGACAGAGTTTCAGCTTGGGAAGATGAAAACGTTCTGGAGGTGGATGGTGCTGGTGGTTGCACAACAGTGTGAATTTGCTTAACGCTGGAGAACTTGTACACTCAAAAATGGCTAAAGTGGGAAATTTTATATTATGCATAATTTTGCCACAAAAAACCCTAAAAAAAAGACATTTTCTTACACAATCACAATGCACGACCACACCTAAGTTAAAATAATTTGTTGTTGTTCTCTAATACCCAATCCATAATCGAATTTCCTCGGACACCTCAAAAAAACTGTCTTCTGTTTTGGGTTTATTGGAATCAGGAGCCAAACAGGATTCACTCATTACACTTGGTTGTTCTGTCTCCTGAGTCTCTTCCAAACGAGCAAACCAGGAACAGAAAGAACTCCACTAATCCAATCAGGAGTCCATCTAAACAAACCTGCAGCTAACAACATTCTTAATGGCGACACACGCAAACCATTTCCTTTAAAATCAGGAAGAAGACAAAGATGCTCATTTTCAGTCTTGGAGTCCAGTTCAGTATTACTAAGATTAAATAATAGTAAAGGAAGAAATCTATTCCAAATCGTAGAACCTAATAAAAAAAATTTAGCAGACTGCTTTCTTGACTGTCTCGGTGAGTTCGAGCTGCTATAACAAAATACTATAGACTGGGGGCTGAAACAACAAACACTTATTTCTCACAGTTCTAGTGGCTTGAAGTCTGAGATCAGGGTGCCAGCATGGTTGGGCTCCTGCTGAGGGCCCTCTTCCTGGCTAGCTCCTCACCTAGCCTTCCTTGGTATGTGTGTGCAGAGAGAGATGGTGTGAACTCCAGTCTCTTCCTCTTCCTGTAAGGACGCTAATCCCATCATGGGGGCTCCACCCGCATGATCTCATCTAGACCTAATTACCTCCCAAGACCCTACCTCCTAATACCGTCTCGTTAGGGATTAGGGTTTTATCCATATGAATTTTAGGGGACACACAGTCTGTAACACTGACCTTAAAGGTCTAATTATTCTGTTACCTTTCGAATTTGTGGTTTGGAATTTTTGCATTTGTTTCATAAGTGACACTGGTGATGGAGTCACCTCATACAGTGCTGTTCGATGTCAAGTTCTACTTGCTCTTGGAATAAGTTGAGGGATGCTCCCTCTTGTTCTTTTCAGGCAATGATCTCTTCCTTCGAAGTCTGGCAAACTTATCTGTAAAGTCATCTGATTCTGGTGTTTTCCTTTGGGGAAAATTTTTAATTATTTCTTCATTTTTTCTTCAATGTAGAGAAATATTCAAGTTATCTACTTTTTTTTTAAGTCATTATGCAATTTTTAAAGGTTTGTCAATTGGGGCAGAATTTATCCAATTCATTGCCATGAAATTTTTCAAAGTATTCTCTTATTATTTAATCTCTGCTCTAACTACAGCTTTTTTATTGTAATATTATTTGTGAATTCCCTTTTCCTTGATTCATCTTATCAGAGGTCAATTTTTTTCTCATAATTGCTTAATTTTATTGTAATATTGATATTTTTCTTTTTTGAAATGTTGAAAGCAAAGAACTTTTTATTACTTGTTACAAATAAGGAGACAGGGAGATAGCTCTCAAGACACTATCTGTAATACTGATATTTTAATATATTTCCTGAATAGTGTCCTGCTAAGTCTGAACCATTTCAACTGAAGTTGTCTAGAGAAAAATAAAGATACAACCTGTTGTAAGTGAAAATATAAGAGAGAAAAGAAAGAGGGGAGACTGAGTGGGAAAAGCATAGTACAATCTCCCTATTTAATATGTTTAGTCCCATATTCATTACTTTCTCATTAACTGGACTCACTCAATGGTTAATTCAGCACGGCTTAGTTAAGGCAAAATTACATTCATTGACTATAAATTCTACATTTTCCCAATGTTTCATGCCTCCACTTACAGTCATACACCAAACTTGAAAAGCTTGAAACTTTTTAAAAAGGCAAAAAACAACAACAACAAAAACCCTGCCATTCCCTTGACTACTGTAAACAATTTTTTATACTATGGCACAAGTTTATTTAATTTTAGGCAACAAGGACAGTTCTGGCTGGTATTTCAAGGCTTGTAACAACAGTGGCCTTCTGACTTTTATGTTGCAAGCATTCAACCTGAAATAGTAATAGAGACGCGAAGCTGGACTCTCCAGCTCACTTGCTAAACACAATGTGATAACAGACTTTACCCTCTGGGGAGCACCGAATATTTCCAAATATTTGTTTTCATTAATGTTCTATTAGAATCACAAATATCAAGAAGAATCTATTTTCCTGGCTGCCATGTTTTTTTCTTCCAAACTGACTTTTCTAAACTTTCATTTTAAACAATGATAGACTCACAAGTAGTTGCAAAAACAGAAGAAAGGGTTAAAAAAAACAGTAGAGATCACATGCAACATCTTCCATAACCGAGTAACAATAACAAAACCAGTAAATGGATGTTGATATAATACCTTAACTAGACTACAGACCCTACTTTGAGTTCACCCATTTTTACCTGCCTTTTCTGGTGTGTGTGCATACATAAATCTGTGACATTTTATGATACGTACAGATTCCTATAACCACCACCATAATCCAGATACAGAACTAGTCCATCCCTACAAAGGAAATCCTTTGAGCTACCCTTTTAATTCAAATGACTTTTTAAGAGTAGACCCAGCCCATATATTATAAAGAGCTTTAGGACCAACACTAAGTGCCTCCATATCATTGTTAGTAGAAAGGGTTAACCAAGTCATTTTCTATTTTTAAAAATATTTTAGAACCACTTTCATACCCTAATACAGATGTTACCATCACTCTAGATTGGGAAGATGCTCAGTAGCCACAACTATACACCTCCTTACAGTGGAAAAGTTGCAGACTCCAGCTAACATGGGAGAATATACTCAAGCACTTAAGTCAATAATCTTGTGTCAGGAGGAAAGACTTGAAGTGAATAATTGCAGCCTTGACAGAATTCCATTAATATCAAACAACCACATTTTTGCCCACTTATAAGGACTACCATTTATAAAGAAGCAATCATTTAGTAAAAATCAATATACACGACATGCATTTTTTTCACTTTCAAGAAAAATTTAACATTTTTAACCATAAATGGGACAGCCTAAAAAGAATGGTCTCCCACACCTTTGATTTTTTAAAAAAATAATTCATTTAAAAAAAAATGGAGTTCTCCCATTTCTCCCACCCTCCACCCAGGCCTCTTGCAACCACCAACCTGTTCACTGTATTTATGAGCTTGGGTTTTTTTGTTTTGTTTTAGATTCCACATAGAAGACAGATCATATGGTATTTGTCTTTCTCCAGCTTATTTCACGTTGAGACCCACCCATGTTGTCGCAAATGGCAAGACTTCATTCCCTCTTAAGGCTCGGTAATATTGCATATATATATAGATATATGTATATACGTATATCTCTATGTACTACAATTTCTTTACCCACTGATGGACATTTAGATTGCTTCCGTGCTTTGGTTCTTAAAAATAATGCTGCAACAAACATGGGGGTGTATATATTTCTTTCATTTAGTGTTTTCATTTTCTTTGGACACCCAGAACTGGAATCGCTGGGTCATAGGTTCTATTTCTAATTTTCTGAGGAGCCTCCATATGGTTTTCCACAGTGGCCGCACCAATTTCCATTCCCACCAATGGTGCACAAGGGTTCCCTTTTCTCCACATCCTCGCCAGCACTTGTTATTTCTTGCCTATTTGATACTAGTCATTCTAAAAGGTGAGGTAGTATGTCATTGTGGTTCTTATTTGCATTTCCCTGATGATTAGTAATGTTGAACATCTTTTCATATGCCTGTTGGCTATCTGTCATGTTGTTTGGAAAACATGTCTATTCAGATCTTCTGCCCATTTTTTAATCAGATTTTTTTCTTTTTTCTTTCTTTTTTTTTTTTTTTTTTTTTTTTGCTATTGAGTTGTATGAGTTCTCTGTATATTTTGGATATTAGCTCCTTATCAGGCATATGATTTGCAAATATGCTCCCATTCAGTAGGTTGCCTTTTCATTCTGTTGATGGTTTCCTTTGCTGTGCACAAAGTTTTTTAGTTTAATGTAGTCCCACTTATTTTTGCTTTTCTTGTTTTTTGCTTTTGCTGTCAAGATTCTAAAAATCATCGCCAAGTCCTATGTCAAGGAGCTTACTGCCTATGTTTTCCTCTAGGAGTTTAATGGTTTCAAGTCTCACAATTAAGTCTTTAATCCATTTTGAGTTAATTTTTGTGTACAGTGTAAGACAGTGGTCCGGTTTTACCATTTATTGAAGAGACTGTCCTTTCCCCATTGTATATTCTTGGCTCTTTTGTCATAAACTGACTATGTATGTGCAAGTTTATTTCTGGGCTCTCTATTCTGTTTGATATATGTATCTGTTTTTATGGCAATACCATACTGTTTTTATTACTATAGCTTTGTATTGTACTTTGAAAATCAGAGAGTGTGATACCACTACATTCTTCTTTCTCAAGATTGCTTTGGCTTTTCAGGTCTTTTGTAGTTTCATACAAATTTTAGGATTATTTGTTCTGTTTCTATGGAAAATACCACTGGAATTTTCACAGGGATTGTACTGAATCTTTACATTACTTTGGATTGTATGGACATTTTAATAATTTTTCTAATCCATGAGCATGGAATATCTTTCCATTTATTTGCATATTCTTCAATTTCTTTCATTAGTGTCTGATAATTTTCAGGTCTCTGAGCTCCTTGATTAAATTTATTCCTAGGTATTATATACTTTCTTCTCTTGTTACCAAAATTTTAATTTTTGTCAAAATTAGTGTGGTTTCTCTTAGTATAATTTACACACGATGTTACATTAGTTTCAGGTGTATAACACAGGGATTCATTCATAACAATAGAGATTTATGTGTTATGCTATATTTTATCCTTTTTAATGTAATTGTAAATGGGATTGTTTTCTCAATCTATCTGGTAATTCATTAGTGTTAAGAAATGCAACAGATTTTTGTGTATCGATTTTGCATCCTGCAACTATATTAAACTTGTTTATTCTAATGGTTTTCAATGAAGTTTTTAGGGTTTTTTAAATATATGACATCATGTCTATTGCCAACAGTGACAGTTCTAATTCTTCCTTTTAGATGTCTTTTTTTCTCATCTAATTGCTCTGGCTAGCATTTCCAATAGTACGTTGAATAAAAGTGGCAAGCA
The DNA here is from genome assembly GCF_023065955.2 of Ursus arctos. NCBI lineage: Eukaryota > Metazoa > Chordata > Mammalia > Carnivora > Ursidae > Ursus > Ursus arctos. The sequence continues at coordinate 12,295,617 of NW_026622997.1, read as the reverse complement.
TGGACATTCTCATCTTATTCCTGATCTTAGAGGAAAAGCTTTCAGGTTTTTACCACTGAGAGTGGTGTTAGCTGTGGGCTTGTCATATATGGCCTGTATTATGTTGAGGTACATTTCCTCCATATTTGCTTTGTTGAGAATTTTTATCATAAATAGATGCTGGATTTTGCCAAATGCTTTTTTTGCTTCTATTGAGATGATCATATAATTTTTAAAAAAGATTTGAGAGTGAGAAGAGAGAGAGAGAGAGAGAGTGCACAAATGTGAGTGGGGGAGGAGGAGAGTGAGAGAGAGAATTTTAAGTAGGCTCCATGCCCAACACGGAGCCCAACATGGGGCTTGATCTCGAGACCCTGAGATCATGGCCTGAGCCTAAATCAAGAGCTAGCTGCTTAACTGACTGAGCCACCCAGGTGCCCTAGATGATATGATTTTTAACCTTTGTTAATCACATTGACAGATTTGCAGATGTTGAATCATCCTTGCATCCTTGGAATGAATCTCATTTGATAGTGATATAGGATTATTTTTTTCACCTCTTACCCCTTTCACCTATTTTGCCCATCCTCCAACCCCCTCCAGTCTGCTCTGGCAGCCACCAGTTTTTTTGTTTCTGTTTGCTCATTTGCTTTTTAGATTTCACACTTAAGTGAAATTCTATAGTATTTATCTTTCTCTGGCTTATTTTGCTTAGCATAATACCCTCTGGGTCCATCCACTTTTGGATGGACCAAGTAATGTTCTGTTGTGTATATATACAATATCAATGTCTGTCTATAGACACCTAGGCTGTTTCCGTATCTTCGCTATTGTAAATAATGATGCAATAAACAGAGGTGCATCTATCTTTTCAAGTTAGTATTTTTATTTTCTTTGGGTGAATACCCAATAGTGGAATTACTAGATCATAGGGTATTTCTACTTTTAATTTTTTGAAGACCCTCCATATTGTTTTCTACAGTGGTCATACCAATTTACATTGGTATATGATCCTTTTAATGTGTTGTTGAATTCAGTTTGCTAATATTCTGTTGAGGATTTTTGCATCTGTGCTCTTCAGGGAGATTTCTGAAGATTCATACTTCCAATTTCAACTGCAGAGCACTAATGGGAAAAATGTCTTCACTCTGATTGAGAGAAGAAATTTATGTCTGTAATTCATTATATCAGACTTTTTTTTTTTTTTTTAGATGACCTTGTTTCTCTAGTTGCTTTTACAGTGTCATTGTCCCTGGTATGCTGCAGCTTCACTATAACGTGCCCAGCTGTATGTTTCTTTTTATTTATTCCACTTAAATTTAATTGCACTTCATGTATCTGTGGATTCCTATCTTCCATTAGTTCTGGAAAATTCTTAGCCTTTAGATCATTGATTAGGGCTCTCCTCCATTCTCTTTAGTGTCTCCTTCAAGAGTGATAACTAGATGTGTACTACAATTTCATCCTAATTTCCACTGCTCCTGTTTTTTTGTTTTTTTTTTTTTTTCCTTAAGTCATTCATCTCCTTGTCTCTTGGCTGGAAAATTTCTTTAGATTTATCTACAAGTTCACCAATTCTCTCTTCACCCATGTTTACTGTATAGTTTAAGCCATCTATTCGTCTGTCATTTTAATGAGTTTTAAAATTTTCTACTCATTCCATCTGTTATCGTCGTTACTATGTGGTCTGTCATTTTCAATCATCAGTTGTTCTATATCACCATTATGTATTGTACTATTCTTTATTCTTTGTGTATTTCCTAGATAGTGGTCTTAATAATTTCTCACTTGGTGTCTGTTTTCTGTGAAATCCTTGGTGAACCTAAATCTGCATTGCCGTCCCATCCCTCTGATGACTTTCATTTTGGTGGTTTATGCCCTTGTGTGTTTGCAGATTTTTAGGTAATTTTTGATTGAAATTCATCCTCAATGTCTAAATTGTTTGCTTTTCTCCAAAAAAAAACAAAAACATGTACATTTGCTTTTGTGAAAAACATTGTTGACCTGGACCCAGTTATCTCCCCTTTGAGGGTGTTATGTGGGAATCCCTGGGACAGTTCTTCCAGCTTGGCCCGCATCTGAGCTGGTCTCATGATCTGCAGGAGTGTTGGTATTTGCATTCACAGAAACCCAGCTTTCATGTTTGTTTGCTCACACACTCAGGGGAGCCCTTAAATATGTCCCCGAGTCCCTGAAATCCATGCTGTAGACAATATTTGCTTTTGTTTATCCTGGATCTAGTCAGATTTTAGCAGGAGGGCCTTACAAATTATCTAGTCTGCAATATTTCCAGAATTTGAAGTCTTTATCTGTTATGTTTGGAAAACAACATTTGGGACACATTTCTCTCAACTCCTAAAGATATTATAAAACACGCCTAATGTTTGAAGAGTTAACAAGTGTTTTCATATATATTAGCTCATCTGTTTCTCAGAACAGTCCCAGAAGGTAGGCAGAGAAAATATTATCACCAACACAGCAATGTGAATCTGAGGTCAAAGGCAGTTAAGGGGCTTCCCTATGGCACTCACTTTTATTATTTCAATTATTACTTTATGCTAATGCCTTCCACATTTCCATCTTCAGCTCAGTGCTCTCCCTTAAGGAATGTGTTTATCTTACTACCTGGTACACTTCATCCAGTTGCCCTGGATGCATGTGAAGCCAACATGCACAAAACGAAACTCATCTTCTCCCCCACCATTGTGCCCCTGTAGCTTTACCTCTGTCAACTGTCACTTCGAACTGGCCAATTAATCACCAACTCGTGTTGATTTTAACTTCTAGAACTGCACCATCAAATACAGTAGTCATGTGCACTAGCCACATGCTACTATTTAAATGCAAATGAATTAAAATGTAAGATTCAGTTCCACAGTCACACTAGCCACATGTAAAGGGTTCAATGACACATGTGGCTGGTGGACACTGTATTGGCAAGTACATCATAGAACACTTCCATCATCGCAGAAAGGTCTATTGGATGGCACTGTTCTGGAAATTTCTCTAAACCACCTGTCCTGCTCCCTCCATGACCACTGCTCTTGTTCAGAGCCATCCCGCTTCCTCAAGTTGTTACCCTTGCCTACCCTCTCTCCACACTGTAGCTAGTACCACAGTCCTAAACCCAAACTTGTAAATTACCTGTTTAAGAGCCTTCGATCTATTCTCCTGACAATTCCAGGCTCACTCCTCACCTTTCCCTGCCTCAAACTTTACTCTTAGGAGATATTAAACTGCTTTATTTTTCTGAACACCCTCCCCAGGACCTCATGCCTCTCCCTTACTTATACAATCTCCTTGTACTTTCCAAGACCTTCCCCTCCAGGATACAGACTTTTATAGGCTCCAAATTTTGAAGATGCTTTGATGCTTCTATGGAATTCTAAATAGAAACAATTTATTAAAGGCATACCGACTATTAAAGTTCTTGTTTCCCCCATAATTATGAGTGCTTTGGTGAAAAACATCAAACTGAAACTCTTTTTGAAGTATATGTCTCCACTCAGGGTTAAATGTTCCTCTTTTGTAAAACTCTCACCATTACTTGCCATACTTAATGGGTAATGCAGCAATACTTTAAATCTTACCTTAAGATTGAATTCTAGGAAGCCTCCCTCAACCTTCTGTATCCCCGGTTGGTTTGGGGACCTCGACTCTAGGTTTCTATAATGTCCCACACAAATTTTCAGCAATGCGCCCCACCTTATATTAAGGTGATCATTGTTCATGTGTCTACCTCCCCCACTGGACTGCAAGCCCCTCAAAGATAGGGTCCATGTCATGTTCACTTTAATACCTCCAATAGAAGCTTCGAGAATATTTTTTGAATGAATGCATAAGCCAGGACTGAGGTCTGCTCCATGTTCTTTCCTGGGCACCGTGGTATCCCCAGTGGGCAAAAGGAGCCAGAACAGAACTCAGGCTTTGGATTCCAGCCCCAACGATCTTTCTTCAAGACCCAAGGGCATTCTCCAGAACATAAACAGCTAAACTAAGGGACCAACTCAACACATCTGTCCGGGTTTGTTTTTTGAAGGAGTAGCACTATAAGCCCAGAATACCAATTAGCATATGGCTCTGCACTCTGAGTTCAGGACGCAGACTCCAAGCATGTGAAATTCTAAAAAGCTAAAGAAAGAAATTAATCTGTTCAAATTACTTCAATTATACTCAAGCCATATCACAAGGTCATCATGCACAAGACGGAATGAATTTTAAAATCACATCCTCAATTCAGAGAAACAGACCTCTGACACATGCACACATTCCCTTTGTTTTTAAAAAATGAAGTGAAATTTACATAACATGAAGCTAATCACTTTAACGTGAACCATTCGGGGGCATTTAATACATTCATGAGGTTGTGCAATCACTACCTTTGTCTGCTTCTAAAACATTTTAATCATTCCAAAAGCAAGCCCCCTACCCATTAAGCAGCAACGCCCCATCCAAGCTCCTGGCAATCACCAACCTATGTTTTATCTCTATGGATTTACATAGTGTGGATATTTCACATGAATGCAATCATACAATCCTTTGTGACTGGTTTCTCTCACTTAGCATAATGTTTCCAAGGTTTATCAATTGTGGTATCATGTATCAGAACTTCATTCCTTTCTATGGTCACAGAATAGTCCTTTGTACGCACATACATTTTATCTGCTCATACACTGACGGACACTTGGGCTGTTCCTACCTTTTGGCAGTTGTGAATAGTGTCTCTGTGAACGTGCATATACAGGTATTTGTGTGCCTGCCGTCAATTCTATTATGTTTCTCTTTTGCTTTTCCTCTTCAGTTTTCCTTCTCAGCCACTAATTCCCTAGAATGAATGCTGGATGGGTTGATGATTATCCATCAGAGTGAACTCATAGCCGGTCCCAAACGCAAGGGGGGTGAGATAGGCATCCTCCTCCCCAGAGCTAAGCTATTCAGGACATTTGGGAAGAGGCCAGGGAATGAATGGGCGTCGAGTGAACATGCCCAGCACAGGCTCTGGCACACAGTAGGTTCACAATAAATGTTTGCGGAGTCTGACTATAAACAAGGTTACTCCAGAAGGTTTACAGAGGAGATGAAGAGGAGAAGTAGATGTTGGAGACCAACAGCCAAACAAAGAAAAAGACAGATCAGAGGTCAACATGGCAAAATGGGCAATAAGAGAGACTAAAGACCACACTGGTGAGAAAGCATCTTGCCAGAAGGAAATGGTGAAAGAGAGAGGGGCCCTAATCAAATGGCTCGCTTATTTTTTTGAGAGCCAGGGGTCTAGTATGCAGGGAAGGAACACATCAGCCTTGAGGTGAGTTCAAGATGTCACAATGTCTCTGTGTCAGGTGACCTAACGTTTCAGCTCTTGCAGTAGCTACACAGTGGCCATAAAATCTGGAAACAAAAGTAGTATTATTTTATCATGTATTAGGATGTAATATTCATACTTCCTTTATGATGGATTTGCCTGTGCTTACAGATTTGCTGACAACCCTCTACGTGTGCAGTGGGAACATCTACCCACGAGGGAGCATGAGAGGCAAAACACGCCACAATGCTCCGTAACTACCCAACAGGGCTATAAAGTGCTAGACGATGCATTCCTTTTATCAGGATCACTACCATCAGGATTTTTCTTCATCTTCAACCCTTAATGGGCCAATAAATTGTACTGCTTCCCATCAAAATTTTGCAGAGAAAGAGTGTGTGCAAATGAGCACGTGGAAAATACACAAAATGAAAAATCCATCCTCAAATTATTGAGAACTGAACTATATTGGGCAAGAGTCTCTCTCATTGGGTGGCAGCTTGCTTACATAACCACAAAACCCTGCCTTTCTCCACAGTGGACTTCTGACCATGACAATGGAGCTATTTGGTTTAATGAAACGTTCGAGCTCTAAAAGTTAAAAGTAACTGACAGGCCAATTGCTTGCTTTGGTTCCCAGGGTTACCAGGGTTTCATAGTCCTATCAAGTTACACTGCATCAGATGACCTGTTATTATTCAAAGCACAGCGTTAAGCGTGCCAACACGGGGACGTGGGGAGAGTCCTTTCTCATGATCCCTTCCGACCTCTCCTCCCCGTGATTGGTCCAGAGTGGCCTGACCCCAGGAAGTCAGGGCCAGCATGCATCCCTACTTGGAGGCATCTGGATGGGCCTCCCTCTTCACCTTAACAGCACCCAAACCTACAGAAGAAGAAAATGCAGGCATATTACTGCTGAGGGCTAGAACTCCCCTCAAAAGTATGGCCTGCAAGGGCAGGGAATTTTGTTTTGTTCCTTTGTGTGTCCTGGGTGCCTACAGCAGCGCCTAGCCCAAGGCAGGTGGCCAGTACATATGTGCTGACTGAATGAACGACCCATCTCGAGCCAGTGGAGCCGTACTTCTCAAGCACTGGACAGGCTGGCCTGGGACAGACCCTCAACTCTTTCCTGGTCAAGCGAGGACCAGCAGCTCCAAACCCAGATGTGACCATGGCTGGCGGGCTGTGTGGGGGACGTGAGCTTGTGCCCAGGGGTTCTAAGCAAAAGAATGGAAAAATACCGCCATGGGGTCCAAGACTGCCTCTGTAGCACAGCCGTGCGACGTGAACACACAAACAAAGAAAACGGCCGTTCCTTTCCTTTAATAGACAAAACTTGGATCCCCACATCCTTACAAAAACACAACAAATGCTTCTCTCAGAACCGTTCTCAGGGAATATCTTGCCTTTTCTGGGACAATAAGCCCTCCTGGTTCCTTTTGAGCCATAGCTGTGCTGGTCTGTCTAGCCCTGTTTGATGCTAAGTGTTGATAGGTGACACTTCCTAAGTAAAAAAACAAAAACCCAAGGAAGTCAGCAAGATTCAGCACTTGAATGTATGGTTTGAAAAAAAACACAAAAACCCAAAAAACAACAAAACACAACAGCCAACCCCTACAACGGGCTTTAAAGACATGGGAAAAGGGGTTAGAAATGCCTATGGCCCCCACCTTCCTGCTCCCAAAGAACGCCATGTAACTCCTCAGTTAACCAAATAATCCTGACCTCCACAACGTCACTTCTGACGCAGTTTCACTTCTAAGGCTAAAATGGAGCCCCGTCCGCGAGGTACTTCCGGGCGCCTTTACTCCTGGATGAGGACAACAACGGACGATATGAAATCAGAAAGACAGGACGAAGCTGGGAGACACTCAAGGGTGACAGATGTGCGGCATGCGCTTCTTTGCGTTTTTCATTTGGTTCTGATTTACTAATTAACGAACGGAGCAAGAAAAACATCTTTGGGCCGAGTTGGAAGCGTCTGCTTTCACAGCTCGGCATCGCCACTTCCTGGAGCCTTCAGGGAGAGAATCATCTTGGATTTGCTGCTCTGTGATAATTTCCATGTCTAACGTGGCCTAGTCATTTCACTGCAGGATTGAGTTTAGGAAAAGCCAGGCTGGAGAAGAACGCTCTTATCCAAGCCTATATCTGAGGGAAGGAAGGCGGGGGAGAGGCAGAAGGAGCAACAAAGTAAGCAGCCAAAGGTTTCTCAGTTACTCGCTCTCCCTTCTAATTCAAAACATTATACTTTTTTATTGGTGCAGCACCAGAGAGCACATTCTTTGCTCCGGTGATTCACTTCATTTTCCTGAGAACACAATGGAGAGAGTCTCTCAGTGTAAAGTTACTGATTTGCCTCCAGATTAAGTCCAAGCTCAACTGCTCACTTAACATTTTGTTTCCCCTGAAGCACAGCAGGCCCGCATGGCGGGTGCGTCTGCATGGCGGGTGGCTCCTGCCGCCAAGTCACAAGATCTTGATTCTTTCGGGAGCTCAAATCACAGATTGATGAGACCAGCAAACAGCCTTGGCACGCATGGGCTTGGGAAAGAGCTGAGGAGCCCTGTAAAGACGATAGAAAAATCGCCAAGGACTTTTGCCGTTGGTTTTCAGATCGACACGGGGCTGTGATTTATTTGGACCGATATTCTGGCCTCGTTAGGGTGGAGTGAAGGGATCAAAAGTCATGGTTCACAGGACAAAAAACAAAAAAAACAAAAAACAAAAAAAAAAAGAAAAGAAAAGAAAAAGAAGACAGATGAGAGGAAATGAGTGGATGGGAGTGCTGCCTAGGGGTCCCGAGGAGCACCCCACATAAGTCAGGAAGCACCTGTTAACAAAGGAATCGACCGTGCAGCCGTGGAGAGACAGTGGAGTCCCATTCCACGGGCAACTGCCCTAAGTCCCAGTGCACTCCCGACTCACGTGGCTGTGTGGCTCATGGGTATGCGGTACTATCTCGTGCTGCGTCTCAGTTCACCCACATCAGGCTCTTGCTAGGATATTCTCTTCCCACCTGGTTTTGGCAATAACTGGGCAAACCAAATTAAGAAGAGAGTAGGAAGAAGAGAAAGTCAGGGCAATTATTCAAACTATCTTTGTTCAGTAGTGCCTTTCCCACAAAAGCCTTCCACCAAAGCAATTGGTAATCAGTGCAACTGATGGTCTGAAAGCCAATCTTTCTCTTTTCACAGCTTTCAAATGCCCAGAAGTTGGCAGTAAGGAGCCGAGGCCAAAATAAACCACGAATGAAACAAGGAAGCCTCGAGCAATTCAAACCCAGGCTGACAAAGGGCATTTCCATAGGCCCTTCCCACTGTGGGATCAGGCCGGCCCTCTGGACTTCCTGGGAGATACACATACCACATCGGACAGTAAGAACAAGAGAAAGGGAATGTGAAACCTCCAACAGAAAGGATTTGACCTGGCTGGAAGAGACCTCTCGAGTAACAAAAAGGAAGCAGCTGCCTTACAGCCCTTAGGAATCAAGAAGGAAGCCCACCCAATGGGCCTTGGAAATAGAGAGAGAACGACATGTAACAGCACAGCCCTGTCAACCAGCCCCACCCTCCCTGAGTAGTCTGGAAGGATCCAGAGCCCCTGTGATGTGGGGGCTCCACTCACAGGACACCCAAGAGTCCCCTCTGTCTCTGGGATCCTCCCAGTCCCACTCTTGGCTGGAGTGTGACCCAGTAAAGCCAAGACGGGAAAGGGAAAGCCACAACTGCAGCATGGGGTAACCTGCCTTATCTGTGGCCTGCCTCAACCAAAATGCCGATGGGAAAGAATAAGATGACTGGTGAACATTCTCCAACAGGCTACCATTGGATTGTGGCTGACAGAGTCTTTGATAGCCATGTGGTTGAAGAAGCAATGTGTACTTCAAATTAAACCTTGGGAAAACACGTTGTCCCTTAAAACCACTAAAATTCTAAAAGTTACCAGAAATGAGATTTTATCATGACCTGACAATGTCAACAAAGTCCAGTCCAGCAAAAGAAGATCCTAGAGGGTGAGCATGGGTTGAAGTCTGTACATTTTCAGTGGTGCAACAGGTGTGTGGATCCCCAGAGCAGATGCCTGGGATTCAGCTGGGAGATTCTCCTGCATGTTCCCGGCTCTAGGAATGAGGAGCTAATGGCATCACCTAGACCAATTCCTTCATTTCTCACCTCCTACCATCTCAGGTCCTCCCTGGCAAAGTGCTGGAAACAGTAATCCCATCTGAAAGTGAGGTGTGGCACTAACTGCCAATATTGGAAAGAGAATCGAAATAGACATGCTTCAGAAAAAAGCCAACATTCCATATTCGACTTTAAAAATCACTAAGTTCAACAGATACTTACTGAACATCTATGAGGCATGCAGATAAACCTTTGGGATTATCGGATCATCTATATAGTTCACACCTGCACATGAAGTAATTGGTAAGGTCATCAGTGGGTGTTTAAAGATACGACAAATACACTAAATGGTATACTGTTATTTAATTGGATATTCGGTTAAGGCCACCCTCCCCAACCATGACCTTGAAATCAATTAGAAGATTACACAGCAATAACTTACTAACGTCCTCCCTCTATTATGTACCAATCAGGAAGAGTCAATAAATGTTTGTGGTCCAAAGTGGGATTGACAGAGAGAGAAAGATCGCAGCTGCATCCATTCTGAGAAAACTCACAATGGCCACAGGGAGAAGGAGCCAAGCCAGAGGAAGACCCCTGCTACTCTCTGACCGATGCTCAGAGTGTTCCGGAAAAAGCACAGGGACATCCAGGGTAATCAGGAGGGGTATGGACCTGCCTTCAGCCAAACAACATCATTATTATATCACTTCTTGAATTCTTCCTCTGAGCTTAGAGCCTCCCTGGGCTCCTCTCTTTGTCTCATACCTGCCTCCAAGACACCAGAACAGCCTGCCCACTCTACCTTCAAAGTCCATCAGAATCCAATCTGCTCACCATCTCCGCAGCCACCATCTGTTACCAAAATGGTTGTGGCAGCCACCTGACTGCCTGACTCTACCGCCTATTGTCTACACAGCAGCCACAGTGATTCCTTTAGAATATAAATCACATGTGTCCCTACACATAAGTCATTGGTACCCTCCTCTCTCAGAGCAAAAACCTCTTCAGAATAGAATTCAAAATCCTCAGGGTGGTGTACCAAGCCCTGCTTTAGTCCCTGGCTTGCTCTCTGACCTCATTTCATACCACTGAAGAAGCTTTTCAATAGAGCAATTCCATGAACACACCAAGCACACTCCTGCCACAGGACCTTTGCACATGATACAGCTTCAGCAGGAACACTCTGACTCTGATAGCCATACAGCTCACTCTCTCACTTCTCATGTCTGTCTGCTTACATGCCACCTTCTTGGACAGGCCTTCTCTGACCACAATAACAGCACATCTAGTTACTCTCTGTCTCCTTGAAATGCCTGTTTTATTGACCTCCACTGCATTTGTCACCAACCTGGCATTATACTGAATTTATTGTCTGTCTCCTTCACTAGAATGCATGCTCCATGAACATAAAAATTTTGTGTTGTGCACTTTTATATCCCATGCACCTAAAACTGTGTGTGGTACATGGATGATGCTCTATATTCTTTTGAGTGAATGAGTAACTGTCTTGATTTTAATTTCTTTGTTGGCAAAAGGGAGGTAATAATTCATCTGTCTCATAGAGCTGTTCAGTGCTTAAGTGAGATAAATATGTGGAAGCATCTTGGAAAGTATAAAATGCAATCCTCTAAGTGAAAGGTACTACTCACTTCTTTTTGCCCACTTGCCTTCGAAGGAAGCAGTCAGTAACTCCATCAGCACCACTTTCTACAAGTGAGATGCATGGATGCTCGAGGAAACAGAGCCAACATGTCCTGGTAACTGCAATCCCTCGACTTAAAACTTTTTCCACGAAGAAAGGAAATTGGGGTGAACGGAGAAAGGTAGAAAAGGTAGAAAAATTTGGGGTGGGGATTGTTGTGGAGAATGTCAGGCAGGCCTTGCTGTCATTGGCAAATTCCGTACTCGGGAAGGTCACAGTGAATCAACGCCAGAGAAATGGGAGGAAGCACACTCATTCGAACAAATGCTCCAGCCCCGATCCCAAATGCTCCAGCCCCGATCCCACGGCAGCGCCGAGGGCCTGCGGTGGTTTCCATAACTAAATGGCACAGAGGAACCAGTTGCTATGGCTTAAGATTCCAGCACGTCAGACCCTTCTCAGTGCTGGCACGGGTGACTTCTGTACCCGGGCGTTTGAAAGCCACACTGCTCTTTTGGTGATTTGTCCCATTTTGCTTCATTTTGCACCGCGGCTCCCAGAGGAGTGGTAACAATTAGGAGGGAGAAAAAGGAGAGAAATGGTAAGAAGAGGGAGGGGACGGACCGGAGACCTCAGAACTGGGGTGAGCCCGAGGGGTGGGAGGAGCAGGTTTCCACACAACCTCCCAGGAGGAAAATAAAACCCATAGAAATAGGACTGTGAAACAGCAGGGCTTCAGGCTGTGATGGGGTGGAGGTGAGGTGGCAGGAGCAGGGCTCCAAGCATTACGAAGTGATGTGCTCAGCAGGAAAACTTCAGGAATCTGATCAAACATGCCAAAGATGACAGAGATAAGAAGACACCACCTGTCCCTGCAGCCTGCCTCCCATGCCAAACGCCACAGTCCCCTTCGAAAGTCCTTTCCACCATCCAGGATGACCTGCAGGCAGTCCTCGTTTGCACAGGGAGAGGGGGGTGAAATTCACAACCCTACCCTCGGAACCTACTCTTCCTAATGCCTGCACCTAGTCGTCGCCATCACCACACCACTGCACATTTGGGGAAGCTGACTCTCAAAGAGGGAAGACACCTGCTTGAGGTCATGTGATGGATAAGGGCACCACAGGGACCTGACCCCAAGCCCAGGCAGTCTCATCATGTCACCATGCCTCCAGGCAGCTACAGGAGAGATTCTGAGGACACAGATGGCACCAGAGGTGACCCCAGGCTTGGCAGTCTCAATGGGCACAATGCAAAAACTCTAGAAGCATCCCTGAGTTCTCCCACTGGGAGCAGGAGAAGCCAGCCCTCAGGTGGGGACGGGAAAGTCAGAGCCCAGGACCCCAAACCTCACAAATCTTGGCTCCAAGAGCCAGACCCAGATGGAAGAGTAAGGCAGAGAATGCCAAGAAGCCTGGGCTTCCTCTTCAGCTCTAGATGGTTGAGGTTACCGTGGAAGAAAGGAACACATGGGGGAAACAACCCACGACAGCCAAATTACATCCAGTAGGGCAAAGGCGCCTGGGGAAAAGTAAAAGGTGAAGGAGTAATTTAATGACAAGCGAATGGGCCTTCTCCCTCGAACAAGTTCATCTACCTCAAGGAATGAGCAGACAGGTCCGTTTCTGGCTGTCTGTCCTCCACCGGACTCCCTTTAGGAACACAGGGACCACACATGTTTACGGCATCCTGGCCACAAAACAACCACAGGGCTAGAAAAGCTCCCAGATACAACCTTCTCTGGGTGGGGAAAGGAGGGCCCACATGACGCAAAAAGGGCATCTAATCATCAGCAAGTCCTGAGACCCAAGGTCTTCTGAACTTCCCAACCCACCGCAAACCCAGCTGGGTTTGACTCTGTCATCTACCAGTAAGAGCTTCAGTCCCGGGTGAGTGAGCACAACAATACTCAAAGCAATCTTCATAACAAAAAAGAACAAACTTGCATTGTATATTTGGAAGTTGCTAAGAAAGTACATCTTGAAAGTTCTCATCACAGGAAAAAAAAAAAAACCCAACTTTGTAACTATGTGAGCTGATGGATGTTAATTAACTAGACTCCTTGTGATCACTTTGTAATACAGACGGATATGAATTCTTATGTTGTACACCTGAAACTAACATAATTACATCCCAAAAAAATTTTTTTAAAAAGAACAAACCTTAAAAAGTATCTATTTATAAAACTGTATACATATGATACCATTTGTATGCATGCACATATATTAAAATGTACACATGTACATATAATTTGAAAAGACTGAAAGGGTATATGCCAAAGTAGTTAGCTGGGATGATAGGATTATGGATAATTTCTATTTCCTTATTTTTCATTACCTATATTTTATAAATCATTCACAATAAATATATGCTATTTATCATAAAAATCCATTATTCGAAACAAAAACATTAAGCGGACCACAAATGCCCCCAATTTCACCAGTTTTTCACTTTATTTCCCAAAGTTAAATACTCTCAGATGACTAGAAGCATAGTTGGAATGCCTCTTTCCATCTGATAAAAAGATTACTCACTGTAGTCCAATTTATGTTAACTCTGCTACCAAAAAAAAAGAAAAAACAGAAATGTAGCTTCTGTTTCTTGGTGAAAATCACAGTATTACCTCAACTCCAGCTGGACGATGGAAAAACAACATTTAGGATTGAAAGACCATCTTCATTTACATGCTGAGTTTTGGAAGAATATTGTAATTGGAAAAAAAAATTAAATACAACTAAAAATGATTTCCAGAACAGACTCTTGGTTCCCATGGTTGGCCCTCCTTTGGTCTGGTAACACCGCTGGGACCTTCTCCACGTGGCACAGGGGCCTACGCCCTCCCTGTCTCCTTCTCTGACTTCCTTTCTCCCCTCTTACTTTCCCTTTTTCACTCTTTGGCCTATTTAAGCTTCTTCTGCCAAATTCAAGTCTAAACAACTGCTAGATCTCCAGGTCTGACAGTGAAGACTGTTGTCAGGCATACCATCCCTAAATCTTTAGCGCAGAAACTGACCTGGATGAACTCCGGCCGGCGAACTGTAGGCAGTGGGACCGACAATGAAAGAAGGAGGCAATTCTACCCGGTCTGCATTTCCTCTGGACCATTTTCACCAGCTGGATCTCAGGATGAGTTGATAAATAAGAGGTACAGAGGCCATCCATGCTGGTGTGCCCCAGATGGTGGGATCTGCCAGGACACAGGCCTTTGAGTGCTAAAACCAGGATGGTCCCAGGCAAACTAGGGTAAGTTGGTTACCCTACGCCTTTGGATATCTACCTTCAATAAAACCTCAGATTCTAGAAGATGCCCAGATTGGAGATCACATGGGTACACAAGCACAAGCACACACACACACAGAGACTCACAAATAGTCACATGTACTCACACACAGGCTATCTCTCTCTCTCTCTCTCTCTCTCACACACACACACACACACACACACACACACACACACACACACAGCTGCACGTGTGCCTCGTCATAGCTGGTCCCTCTCTTTCCCTTGTTCTGTTTTCCGGCCAATTCTTACAGTTCACCTCGTCATCATGAGTGAATTTTCTCCGTCTGAGTGCTTGTGTTCTCACAACTTTCCCTGGTTGGACAGGGGATATTCCTCTCTGAAATCTGAAAAGAGCATCCTGCCGATTTCATGTGTTTATGTTTTTACACAATGCAATCATCAGCTCAATAAAAGGCTCTCCTTTCCCCCCAGAGAGGGATGGCCTTTTCCTGTTTTGATATTATCAGCATGTCTACAAATGACCTCTGATCCAGGTAGTAGGACCTCTGACCCTGGCGGTCATATGTGATAGGGTCCTGAGAATCACGAGGAGCCGCATCCCCCGTTCACTCAGAAAACACAGGACGCGGAGCAGGGATCCAGAAGCCCAAGCCCAGAATGGGGCCTCCTCATTCGAGAAGAGAGCCAGTGCTCAAGCCGGCTAGAAGCATTGCCCTTTGGTGGCTGCTTTGTCATTAGTGTTTAACTGCAGACAGCGCTTGTCTATGTAAAACTGAATCCTCTGAAAACACCAGGCCACAATAAGGAACCTGCTCTCGTTGTGCACGTCCACAAAGCACAAGTTATATGAAGATACTCATTATTGCCTACAGCTGCTAGCAAGTTTTTGGGGGAAACTCTCCAAATCAGAATTAGAAGTGCTGAAATATTCCACAAGTGGTGGTAGTAAGTTAAATAATATGATTCTACAGGGAGTATTAAAGATTCCAAAATCTCTTCTATTTTTTCCCCAAATCTCCTTCAGCAGAATATAAAATGTCCCAAAAGTATAAAACAAATACGACGTTGCCACTCTTGTCTTACACAAAAAAGAAATGTTTAGGAACCATTTTTTTTATACTTCTATGGCAGTGAGATTAGGAAATCTGGAAAGCTATCCTGGCTCTAATTTGTTCCTACTTGCTTATTTTTGATCTACTGTGATTCTTTGTATTTTGTAAATTCTGAGAAAAATCAGCAGAACAAAACAGTCTAAGCCATGGACTTAGTCTATTTTATGCTTTTTAAAAAATTTTCGAGGAAACAGTCCAATTACAAATGTGCTAAAAAAACAATGTGTGGGCATGGAGACATGATCTCCATTTATTCACCTGTTGGACCCATAACGTGATTACCAGTAACAGATGGGGACCAGCTGGCTGAGCAACGTCGGGCAAACGGCCTGACATTCAGGACCTCCGCCTCCTGACTTTGCTACGTGAGGTGGCTGTCCAGGAGGACTCGCAAGGCCCATTCGTCCCAACACTACATTGCTATCATTACAGGAGGTGTTTGGGATCACCTAATATTCCACATTAGACTCAGCTAATACTCAGCTGAAGGGAACTTAGTAAAATAAAACTTAAATAAAACTTCTAAAAAGACACTCTTAATCCAGCCTTCAAACTGAAGGCAGTTTTCTGCCTCAATAAACATAGAATGCATCATTCTTCAACGACTGAGGACCCTACAGAACGTCCACGTTAGTATCTACTAAGAAAGATGGAAACAAGGTCGTTTGGTTGAAAGAACCCCAGAGATCAGAAGACCAGAGCATATGCTCAGCTCTCTAACCAAAATAAAATGCAAGAATCAAATGAGCTCACCGACATGTGTAAAAGCACTTTGCAAGTGGTGAAGATCAAAGGCAAGATATTCTTTTTAAATTTGACAGAATACTTGGTTGGCCAAGGACCTGCCTAAAAGTCGGTTTTGTCAAGTGAAAGCGGTGGTGGGCGTGGAAGGGGCCTAAATCTCGGCTTGCCTTTTGTTTTCGAGTGTGTCTGTCTTCTCCGAGCACAGTTCCAGGAATAGTCAGGCCTGGTGAACTGAAGGATCTGATGGTAGAAACCGAAGTATCACCATAATGAAAAGACCCATCAGCTAATAACTGTCAGACACAGGGCAGCAATAATTTCTTGCTCAAAGAGCGCGCTGCAGGATTTTCCCCTAATGTCATAGTGGGTTGTCTTTTTCTAACCTAATCTGTAGCCCCTCCAGGGAAATCGGACATTAACAGAGAAAAGTAAAACCCAAACCCACCACAACCAAAGCAAGCTATGTATTCTGCTGGGCTAATAAATTGCATCAGGCTGCAGAGGTCCTCACAGTTTAATTAGCTCGTCTAAAATAAGGGTCAGCAAGGACAGGAGATGTAATTACGGATAAGACTCTGAGAGACATTCTACGGGGAGGGAGTCTCTCAAATACTATTTCAACCCCATCTCCCCCTCCAGAGTTACCATGGTGAAATACATTGACGTCTCCTTAATTATGAATTTTACTTTGGGCCAGAATCCAAAGTCGTATCCGTGGAAAACGCGCAGGTTTTGTGGTCCGATCTCTGTTTAAATTCAGCTCTCTCTACTCATCAGTTCACGTGACCTTTAAGAGCTGCTTGACCTCTGAGCTGCTTGCTTACCTTTAAAATGGGGAGCGCATCGTTCTGTGCCTTGTTGAGAGGGTCCAAAGTAAAAGGACCCGGGCATTAGGCAAATGTGAACGCCGTGGTCTGTCCCCACCTCCTCTACTTTCTCTTTTCTCACTCTTCCCTCTTCCTTTGCTAATAGATTTGTCAGGAAAACATACACCCAAGTCTCCCTAGCAGTTTTCCATCTTACTAATGGATGGCTCTGCAACCCCAGAGGTCAGGACTTCCTGAGGGCCTGTCGGAAATGTCCTAACATAAAAGCCCAACCCCACCCTGAAGTGTCCCAAAGTCAGACTGTAACCATTCTGCCGGCAAGCTCAGCTTAAGCCATACCAATACACGAATGATTAGCGACATCTCCTGCCAACCATTTGGTTTCCAGCCAGAACTACTATTTCTATGCTATGTTCTATTTCCTCTGGTCCTATTTTTGGATAAACGGGCTGTTATTAGGAAGTCCAGCAACTGGAGACAAAGGAAAATGTTAATACTAAGCACATCTTTGCTGTTAAATGCTTATTATTATAGTTGGAATGAACGAAGCCATTTTCCTCCATCCTGAAAGACCTTATTATAGTGTGCATTCTGAATTTTTGAAAATTTAGTATTAACTCATGACTCATGATATGGTTCCTGATCATTTTAACCTTTAAAATGTTCCATTAATAATGTAATATCAACCAAGACTATGGCATTATTACTGTCACCATTAATTCTTAGCGAAATAATAATAGCCACTATTTACTAAGTTCTTATTATGTACCAAGCAGTGATAGGCTCTCTACAAATGTCTAATCTCCTTTTTTTTTTTTTTTTTTTTTTTTTTGCAACTCCTGATATTAAGCAACCAATGAGAAATTTGCCCTCATTCCTAAAGCTTATCAGCATCAGAGCAACGATCCCAGGCCAGGTATTTTTAATGTGAAGTTTGAGCTCCTCTGCATGCATAGAGGTACTTGCCACACATCAGAATCATTTCCACGCTCGTCGGTTCATCAATGTTTTGCTTCCACAGCACTTGGTGGAGGTCTGAAATGCACGGCTTCCAGGAAGCACTTTGAGTAAAGGCTCTAATTGCTTGGGGAGGCTGATCCCGTGATTATATCTTAGGAGGTCTCGTGCTTACCATGAGACAAGGGACCCCAGAAAGGGGAGAATGTCTCACAATAGGTGACTTGGGAGCCTGGCATCACATAATTTGAATTTTTTTTTTTAAGGAAAAATCCCATTTAAACGATCACATTTTATACCTCAAACAGGTTAACAGAGGCACGTTAGTTACTGCCAACTGAAAAAGCTAAGGCACAAAGGGATTGAGCCATATACTTGCCTTAGGGACAAGGGACTCTCAGATGACTACATTTCTCCTCCCAACGGCCCGGCCGGAAAAAGGAGACAGATGCAGAGAGAAAGACAAAGGTGGAGAGAGACTCCCTGCAGTTGCGAGTGAAGATTCAGGGATGGCACGAAAGGACTAAGAGTGCACTTCATGCGGAGGAATTAAAAATCCTGCAATAAAACTAAAGAACAGCAGAGGCTAGTGCACGACAGAAATACAGACACGGAGAACCCAGTAAATACCATCTTAAGGATCAAGAAAAGTATAGAGTTTTTGGCATTTGGCTGTGGTGGGCAAATTCCTAAAATGGATCCCTGGCACTTCCTGCCCTAATCCCCGGGACGGTAAAATGATGAGAGATCACGCCCTGATTATGTTAGATTACTTGGCAAAAGGGATTTTGCAGATGTCATGAAGGTTACTAGTCAGTTAACTTGGAGTTAATCAAGGGGGAGATTATTGGTGAGGGCCTAAGGTTTTTCCAGGTGCCCCATAAAGGCAGAGTTTTCTCCAGCTGGTGGCAGAAGTGGAAATCAGAGAGAGTCCAGGCATGATGTGTTACCTTGGTTCTGAAGATGGAGGGGACCACCTGTTGAGGAAGAGGGATGGTTCTAGAATCTCAGGGCAGCCCTGGCTGGCAGCCAACAAGAAAATAGGGACCTCAGTCCTACGACCACAAGGAACTGAATGCTTCCCAAAAACCCTGTATAAACTTTGAGGTAGATTCATCTCTGGAGCTTTCAGATCAGAGGCCAGCTTGGCCAGTACCTTGCCTTCAGACTTGTGGGACCCTAAGCAGAGTACCCAGCCATGCCCCCCAGATTTCTGACCTACAGAACAGTGAGCTACCAGATGGATGCTGTCCTGAGCCCCTCAGTTTGTGATAATGTGTTATGTAGCAGAAGAAAACTAATACGCTGCCTGGCTTGGATTCAAATCTTAGCTCTATCTTTTCATCAGTTTGTTTGGTCAAGTTACTTAATCTCTGTGTTTCCCCATCTGTAAATGGAGAGAATTATTCGAAGCTCCAGAAAGTTGGTGGGAGGACTTAATTAGCTGTGCTGGTCCTGGCACCTAGAAGCTAACACCTGTTACCTGTGAAGAAGAATCCAAATAGCTGGATTCCCCCCCCCCAAATTGGCCACCAGGTGGTCCACTACACAAAAACAGCTGGGTTTTCACTCCCAACCCCTGGCAGGGCTGGGGTGGGGGTGGGGGGTCATCGCACAGCTAGCTACTCACACATACGACGTTTTACAAGTCAGGTGTACAGAACAAGGGAATCCAAAGATCGACTGTAGAGAGCCTCTGTAGAATACACGGGTTAAAAGACATTCTGTGCAATGATTTACTTAAAACCTCTGTCATTTTTTAAAGTGTTTGAGGTGGTTTACAAAATAAAACCCTACAACCAGTTAAAAATTAAGTGAGAAAATAGGGAAAGAGAAAAGCCAGATGTGTACAAACTGTGTGACATTAAGATCTTTTACCCATGCTAAGGATGGTGTTTGACCTTCCTAGCAATCACTGAAAACAAGGAGACATGGCCCAATTCACAGAGAAAAGCTGCTCAGGAAAAAGCCTAGTCCTGGGGTGGGGGTGGGGGTGGGGTCCTCGTGTGGGTCCTTAGAAGCAGGACAGCACACCATATTGTGAAAGAGTGTCTGAAAGTATACCAGGGATAGTCATAGTTCTTTCTCAATCTCTTTTTGTGTCTTTTGCATATTTTAAAATCAATTTTAGTATTTTTCTTCATGATTTGTATGCGTTCATTATACAAGAATAGCTTCCTGTCGTATTTGTTGTCTATCATATGGGCAAATATACCAAAGGGTTAATATCAAAATGTATTTACTTTGTTTATAGTTTGACATAAGTGAGATTTTAAAAGCTTATCTAGTCTAATGTATAGGTATATATTTGTTGACTATGTGTAAGGAATAGATATATATGTACAATACATCATACAAGCTCATATTACTTTACAGCTAGAAAGCATTTCTCCATCTAGAGACAAGGTAGTCACCTTGGGGCAAGTGGGTGGCTCAGTCAGTTATGCGTCTGACTCTTGATTTCAGCTCAGGTCTGGATCTCAGGGTCGTGAGATTGAGCCCTGCATCATCAGTCCCTGCACTCAGCGTGGAGCCTGCTTAAGATTCTCTCTCCCTCTCCCTCTGCCCCCCACCCCTAAAATAAAATAAAACAGTCGCCTTCATTTCCTTCCAGGTTGTTAATGGTTTAATTTTGGAGATCTCTTTGTTATCTAAAGCATACTGAATTTCAAAACGTACCTGAGGCTTGGGCCAGTGTTCGTCAGAACTGGAATGGGTCCTGTTCTCCATGCAAATAAAAAGGAGATTTTTTCCCCTAAGACTGAAAGTTTAAAATAGATACTTGTTATCCGGAATGAATTCACTATCAGTCCTGAGAACAAGCAGGCCTTATTTCCTTTCCCTAAAATCCTTCCATTTCCTCAACCCAATTATAACACAGTTCTATCGAAGTATATAAAACGTACCAAGCCCTGATCTAACTCATCCCTAACTCAAAACAACTAAATCCATGTTGAGTTTGGAATCTCAGTCCTGGCTTGCAACCCCCACCCTGTTTTCTCCATTTGAACACCTGCCTATGTTGACGCAAAGCTCTGAGCAGAGACACTACCCTGTTCTCTTAGGCCATGTGCGCAGCAGTCATTTCATTTATATGTATTTTTCATTGAGTTAAGCAGCCCAATTCGAAAAACAAAGACATTAAGAATTTTCATCACCAGAGGCTTTTACTGCCCCAAGGGAAAATGAGGTGCTCCCCTCACAGAAGCTACCTCTAGAGAGTTCTCACCTCTGCCGGAGTTTAACAGGAAGAGTTTAACCAAGGGCAGGAGGGTGGGGACGGATGTTAGGGAGACGATGATGAGGCCTGGAATCAATTAGGTCAAATCATACCCTGTATTACATGTGCAACACAACTCCTGTTAGAGTCAGATGCAAGAGCAGAAAAGACGACTACCCTGAACTTAGACCCTATTCCTGAACGAGGAGTGCTTTATAAACCAAGTCTCCTTAATCAAGCTGTTTCAGTTAGAGCGGGTCAGAAACTGCCAGCTGAAAGGCTTTTCTCTAGGGGGCATACATTGGTCCTAACAGGGGGCCCATCCCAATGGCAACTAGCTACCAGGCCAACCGTTATCCCTCCAAGCCAGACCTTCTTCCTAAACGTTTTCCCGTTTCCTCTTCCACCACTGATTTCTTCCTCCCATCATTTTATCCCTCAAGCAAGCATTTCCTACTCCGGAATTTTCGCCTCCGCCAACCTCCACGCCCGTCTGACTCTTGCTCCTGGAACCCAGCCCTCAGGACCACCCCATGCAGGCCTCCAGGAGCCAGGAATGCTGAGCATCTAGGAGGGGATGTCCCGGGTTTCTAGGGACAGGATCCAGTGGGGTAGGTGTGTAGAACTGTTCACCCAGGAATCATCGCTACAGACACTGAGGCCCGAGAAGTCGTCAAGAGCCCATGATACAGGGACAGGCAGGTGCCTTCTCAAGAGGAGAGCAGTCATGGTTTACATACTGACCTTTGACACCATCTAGCAAGAGCTAGATAGGGCTCTGGTCCCAAAGTGGGAGCAGTACTGAGGTAACGGCATACTTTCTGGGCCCTTGATGTGGCATTTTCCAACTAAGGGAAAGGCAGCATCAGGAGGCCTCCATCAGACCCCAGGTTTCCAAGTATGGCTGCGGCTTGGTTAGAATCCCAGTGTGGGCAGTCAGGCTCCGTATTGCTGCTGTCCCCGTGAGAACACACAGGAAGCACGTTTCATCTCAAAACCCCTGCCCCCGAGATCCAGAGTTGGTTTAGGGAGCAGGAAAGCATCTCCCACATACTTTGAGAATTCCCTTCTCTCAAGAAGGGATGGGTTTTAACACCTTATAAACACTTCTGGTAAAATACAAATGCAACTATTAAGTATAATCCTTCAGAAAATAATCTTTTTTTTTTAAAGGTTTTAATTATTTGAGAGAAAGAGAGAGAGAGAGAGAGAGAGAGGTGGGGGAGTAGCAGGCAGAGGAAGAGGGAGAAGCAGACTCCCCACTGAGCAGGAGCCCAATGCAGGACTCAATCCAGGACCCTGGGATCATGACCTGAGCCCGAAGGCAGGTGCTTAACTGACTGAGCGGCCCAGGCACCACTTCAGAAACTAATCTTGATAGATCCTCTGGTTAATTTTCACACTTCATAAGCTTCCACTTTGTCACATTTGAGGAAGAAAGATCTAAGAAAAATACAATGCTGTGTGTGAGCTCAAGGACTAAGACTTTTGATTTCTTTTAGTCACTGGATCCGGCACAGGGGCTGGAGCCAAGTCGGAGTCTCCGTAAGAGTTTGGTGAGCATGGAGCATCTACCCTGAGGGAAGCAACATGGCCCCTGTGCGTGGCTAGTCCACCAGCTGCCTCTGCAGTCTTGGGACAACCACTTGAGCTAAGCTCAGTGTGCTCATCTGTGAATTTAGGAGAGTGAACTGGATGTTCTCGAATATCCCTTGGAGCTTTAAGATTCCATGATGCTATGTAGCTGTTTCCTTAAACTTTGAGGATCACACAACTTGAATGGAACCATTTTGCTATTTATGGGTAAGACGAACAACTCAGCAGAGAGCAAATGTTTATTCCGTATTCTTCAGTGAACCAAATAAATGTGTATTTTTGTTTTTTTTTCTATCAATATATATATATATTAATGAAGAAAGTTAGACCCAACTTTGGAATTTGTAGAGCAAGACACATAAACATATTTATATACATACACTTTTAAATGGCTTTAAAACCTTAGGCTAACAATATCTAGCTTTGTACATACTAAGTAGTCAACCAATGTATAAATAAGTGACCTCACGGTGTAGGAGATTTTGGAGAATGCAACCTATTTTCACGTTCAGATTCAGTTTCCTTTAATTTTGCTGTCTTTGATAATGTTTTATTCCCTAGAAACTTCCTGAGCATTCAACCCAGTTAGGCAAGTTTGCACACAGTCTTTTTCTCAAGCTGAGTGTAGTATAAATTCAAACACAATCACACACTGTTCACCCATTGGGCTGTAAGCCCTAAAAAACAACAAATAGCATTTGCAGTAATAACCGTGGCAGCCTATCTTACAGACTCTGAAGATTTCCACTGAATGGTGGTGGGTGGAATGCGGTCAGTGGTCGGGAGTATCTCCTGGATTAAATGTTTTCTGGCATTTCTCAGAGGAGAGCAGTTAGTCTGCATTTAATTTTTAAACCGCATTTCATCCCCTTTCCGCCTCTACACAGCCACACACAGGAAAAAAAAAAACAACAACAACAACCCTGTTGCTCATGCTACGCATTCTTTTTCCAATTCTTCTGGGCTGTTCTTCCATTTCTGTTTAGAACAGCTAATCTTCCCCAAACCTGGATTGAGTGCAAGAGGCACATCTTGCACATCCCTAATCACACAAACATAAATGAGGTTTGGACACCATTAACCCCTTGAACAACAGCTTTTTCCTGGCCACTGACCCAGGAAAGGTCCAGGAAACATATGATATCTATTTCCCACTCATTCTGATGAGTTTATTACAGGTTGCAAAAAGCTACCAGAGAGTTCCATTTAAATAAACTCAAGCCAAAAGTTTACAGGATTTAAGGATGAATGTTCAAGCCACAGCTTCTTCAATCTTTATCAATACAGACATTTTAAAGAGAGTGTATTTTTGTACTGTACACCCATTAGAAGAAACAGAGCCCCTGCCAAAGCCTTTTATTTTAAAAAACTAGCTCTATGGGGTAATTAGGTGAAGGGCACTGGGTGTTATATGCAACTGATGAACCACTAAACTCTACCTCTGAAGCTAATGATACATTATATGTTAACTAACTTGAATTTAAATTTAAAAAAAATTTTTTTAACTAGCTCTTGATTTTCCTTATGGGCATAAGTTCTCAGGAGTCTCAAGGACCAGGAGTGCTAATGGGAAGCGGAGGCTTCTGATCACAGAAGTTAAACATTTGCCTGGCTTGCTCTTTCAAGGTAAATAAAATCTCACATGTCTGGGGTCTTTTGGAAAGGAAGAGGGAAGCTGTTTCAGGGACTATCCAAATTTTCCTTAGACCTCCCATGTCCTAAGAAAAAATGCAAAATTTAAAACTGATGATTCAGAAATTGCAGCCTTAAAAAGTGAACCGTAGCACAGAAATCCCAGGCAATTGGTTTGGGTAAGATTGCAATGCACTCCTCCCACCCCAAGGGGCACTGAGCAGTTTCTGGTCAATGAAATGCACGTGGTTAATAGGTCTATTTGAGAAAAGCTTCTCCATCCATCACTATTCAGATTTTATAGAGGTTTGTCTTCTACCAACCAAAAGTATGAGCTGACTTTAGTTATAAGTGCAATTCTTTATATGAATAAGTTTTTCCACTTTAACATTTCAAGACTTTGGGTTAGTAACACATAAAAGAACTGGGATCGTCCACAGGGTTGAGGTAGAGTATGGTCGCATCCCATGGTTGTCTTCCAGATTCACTTGAAGCGTGATGGAGGACGCAGAGGGTCTGCTCTTCCCGGGTGGTCTGAGGTGTACTCTCTCCTTTATGATAGCTTTTCCCCACCTTTCTATATAGCCAGTGTTCCCAAACCTTGCATGCAGCAAAATTATCTGGAGGGTCAATTAAAACATCAATTGCTGGGCCCACCCCTGGAATTCTGACTTAATGGATCTGGGGGTGGGGCTGGAGTCCCCAAAATCTGCTTGTCTAACAAGTTCCCAGTAGATGCTGATGCAGCCGATTTGTGGCCCACACTTGGAAAGCCACAGCTACGTGCGTGTCAAAAAAGGCGGAGATGGGACAGGAGATATAAGATTCCTGCAGGACGCTGTTCTCTCCCCAAACTATAATCATAAGGAGAGCATTACCGAGGGTGACCCACTGTTCCATACTTATGAGAGTGAATGGCGACCTGACAAACTGAAGCAAAGTATGTTGGGATTGGTTGTTTAGACAGTTAACCATTGCTGTGGATGACAGAGGGATTGTGGAATCCTCTAGTCAGGAAGTTAACAAGACTAGGGGTAACCCTTAATTCCATGGTCAGATTTAAACTGAAGATAGGGGCCGTTAACCCATCCATTCCCTCCTGTGATAGATGAAGTTTTTCCTTTCCCACTCACCTAGCTACCCAAGATTAATCAGTCTCTTGATAAAGCATGAAACTTTCATTCTAAGCTACATTTTTCTTCTAAAAATTTAGTAATCCAATCACAGTTTAAGAAGATGGACTCTTAAATGGAAAATACTAATTTCACTAAGATGTAAAGTTTTTAGAATTGCCCAACCCAGAGAAAGAACAAGGTAACTAAGGAAAGATCATGCTAAAAATTCTCTAGACTACTTTGATATACTCCCCTTATTTGAATCTCTTTCTTCCTTACTTGTCAGGACCAGAAGTACATGTTCCTTAGAATCAGAGGAAATATCAAGAGCCAAGAAATTCATTTACACAACCATAAAAGCCATACAGTTGCAAGTCAAAAATCTGGAGAGGGGAAAGCAAAGAAGTTATGATTTACACGTGAAAAAAGCTGCATAAATTTTCACAATGAGAATGTGAAGGATTATAAAGATGTTTGTACAAAAAGAAATTAGCTGGTTAGCAGTCCTAGAAATGGATCATAGGGACTGTAACTTACAGGCTGTCTATTTATGCTAAGAAGTGACCACTACAATAGAAATCAATTTCATCAAGCTGGGTCGGATAGCAATGTTTGTATCATTCTCATCTGAAGATCCTGCCCCTCCCACCCCCGCCTACCACCAAGTGAGAAAGAGAGGGGAAATTCATCAGGGTCCTGGAAATCCAGGAGAGCAGCACTTGTCTCATGTTCCCTGGGCCTCTGGAGGCTGGCACCAAGTGGTGAACTTGATGTGTTGAGCAGGCTTTGTAGAAAATGTGTTCGATGTTAATCTCCTAAAAAGCGTCCAACCACATTGCTGACCCCACATCTCAGAACGCAGCAATCCTTCTGTGTAGAAGACTGCACGCATTCTTTCCAAGTGGACACTTCACACTTCAGCAGTAATGAGACTCAATGTGACTGTAGTCATGTGTCATTCCAACTGGAGATAAACAGACTCAAATGTGCCTTCCATGGTGACCTTGCTTAGTGTGGGAAGCCTCACTGAGACATTTTTCACATTGTGGAGCAGTTAAGATTTTAATGGCCTTTTGACTTCTGTGCTAGAATATTTTATGATCTCTACTACCCTCAAAACGCTCTTGGTGGGGTTTTATTTTGCCTTACATGGTACTACAAGTGCTCTTCTAAAAGTGACGAGCTCTCGATCCAAATATCGACACCGTTTTCCCCAGTCACAATGAAATATGTGCCCAATTGATTCACATTCATTCTTGTTACTTGAAACCTCTACAAAACTCTAATGGGGTAGATCTGGTTTCCTTCCAGAGTATCTGATGCATCTATACAATTAAAATTCCATCCATCCTAAACCATTAAAAGAGGACAGCAGGATAGACTTGGCTCTTTAAATGAACCTAACAGGGAACCACAATGAGTAGTAACATCTCGGTGTTTCACATTAAAAAGACACAAATTTCATTCTGCTTTTTAAGATGACTGCAGCCAAGATAACCATCTTGTATGTGTTGAATAGATACAGATCACTTCACATACCTGTATGTCAGTGTGTAGCTCTGTAATCCAAAAGATAACATTTATGTATTGACAATGAGCTCAGGATTATCCTGGCTCTGTTGGAAGGGTGACAGATGGCATGGCCAACAAAGCTCTTTTATGGGGAAGACTTAGGTGGACTCCTTTGCACGGCTCTTTGTCTACTGGATCAAACTGAATCTCTAGGGGAGGGATGAAAAACTGAAACTAGCAAAGAACGCTTATAGCAGATTGGCATTGGTATTATGTAAATAGGGTTACATTTTGAATCATAGCTTGCCTTCTATGAAACATTGTATCACTCCAGTGTGACCCGAGAGTTTACAAGCATCAAGTTGGTGAAGAAGAGGGGACAGTATTTCTGGGCAATGGATGTTTTTTATACACTAAAACTTGGTCATGGAAAAAGAAGATATTTTTAAACCACCCAGTCCTGTGATGGAAATTTAAACCCACCTAGTTCAGAAAGTTGTCCATACATGATTACTAACAGTCCTGAGCACACTCTCTCCCTCACACTGCATAAACGACCTACTAGCCAACTCTCTTTGTGTTTAGAATAGAAGCCGCTTGAAGGAAGCACATCTTCATTTGTCTTTCTAAACCCAGCACAGTAACTGGAATGCAGAAAACACCAGATATTTTCTGAATGAGTGAATGAATTTTCCAAAGACAGGGGGAGAGAAGACTTCCAGCATTATCCACGTGTCTCTGGGCTCTAAAATCTTTATCCCCACTGAAGTTCAGGTTGGATGTGAAATTAATAATTTAAATAAAGGACTTGGATAATTGGTCCTGACAGTCATAGAGCTGCCTGAAAACTTTGCCTTGACATTCACTATGTATAAGACCAGGACCCCTACTGGATAAGGAAGAAAAAAGCAAAGGAAAAAAGCAAAGGAAATGTTGAAAATCCAGTTGACATGGCAAGATGGCTGGTGGCAAAAGGAGGTAGGTTTTCAAAAAAAATCTACAATGTTTTGAGTGGGGAGAATCATGAAAAGAAGAATGATCAGAAATGAGGGTTAAAACCAGAAGAAAGGGAGTTAATAATAACCTCCTTGAGCTTTCTACTTCTTACTTAAACCTGTGCTTTACTGTCCTATCTCAGGGGCTGTTTTAGTTCAGGCTGCTCTAACAAAAAATACCACAGCCTGTGGGCTTATGGACAACAGAGATTTATTTCTCCCATTTCTGAAGGCTGGGAAGCCCAAGGTCAAGATGCCAGCAGATTTAGTGTCTGGTGAGAGCCCGCTTCCTGGTCAGAGGTGGAAGGAGGAAGCAAGAGCTCTTGGGACTTCTGTAAGGGCACTAATCCCATTCATGAGGGCTCCACCCAGATTACCTAATCTAATCCTAGTAACCTCCCAAAGACCCCGCCCTTAATATCATCACATCAGGTTTTCAACCAAAGAATTTCATGTGGACACAAGCACTTGGTCAACAACAGTGACTTTGCATTGAACTTGCCTGAGATTCCTCAAGAGATCAGAATTCTTTAGCCTGGCATTTGGGCTCTCTACTAAATGGGTCACGCACCCCATTTTAGGCATTTCCATCTCTTATGCTCCAATTCAGTCCCTCAGATCCAGCTGGAGTAAATTCCTTATTATGTCCTACACATTTTTCTCTCATCATTTTCAATTCATTCTGGAGAAGCAACTTTTGATGTCAGAAAGTGTGCTTACCTTGGGATATGAAAGGGGTAGATACCATGTGGTCCCTGGGCTCAGAGCCCTTATTTCAGGACGGGAAAATGCAATTATATTGATTACAATAGTATATGGTATCGGTATGTTTCATCCGATCTAAGATGCCACTGATTGTAAAATAGTCTTCATTTACACAACCGATGAAGGTAAAAGCACTTCCAACCAAATTACATTGGCATCAATTGTTTTGCACAACCTAAGTTCAGAAGTTGAATGTAGAAAAAAATATGCACCTTGAAATTACTGAAACACAGTGGTACTCATGAATTACAAAAGGCTTGTGGAGAAGGGACAGCACATGCAGGCTGAGAAAACTATGAAAGAGGGCATTGTGATGGGGATGCCATGTGAGCTGGGCCTGGAAGGTGGTGAGCTTCCTGGACACAGATAATGGTTCGGCCAAAGACTTGAGTTGGGAGAGCAGAGGCAGTGGAGGTGGGTACTGGGCTGGAAGTTAGTTTGCATGCAGGCAAGAAATGAAAGACAAGACAAGCTGAAGGACACTGAATGCCACTTGGAAGTCGGTGGGGCATCCCAGGGGATTTTTGTGTAGTGTAGTCACCCACAGAGACCGTTAATCTGGTAGCTGTATCCAGGATTACATCACAACTGCATTCAAATACTTCAATGGATCCTAGTTAGAACACATCCAAACTCTTTTTCAAGAAATCCAAAGCCCTGAATGACCTGGCCACTGCTTCTCTCTGCAGCTTAACCCACCTCTCCCCCTCCACCACGGATCCAGCCACACTTCGGCCAGCCGGGGTCGCCTGCTTTGGGGCATTTGTGCCTGCTGCTCCCTTTGCCTGGGGGCTTTTCTTTGGGTCTACACAAAGCAGGTCCTTCCCATCCTTCAGTTCCCTACTCACCTTCTCTGATGCGGGGACCTGCCCTG
Organism: Ursus arctos; assembly: GCF_023065955.2. Lineage (NCBI taxonomy): Eukaryota > Metazoa > Chordata > Mammalia > Carnivora > Ursidae > Ursus > Ursus arctos. The sequence continues at coordinate 12,265,972 of NW_026622997.1, read as the reverse complement.
GCCAACCCCAACCAAAGTCTGTTATTTTCCTATTCAGCTTTTTATATGCTTCTTTTCTAGCACCCTTCACACCTTGAGGTGGTTTTCTTTATACCGTTTACTTGTTCAGTTTGCTTTCCTCCCTAGAATGAAAAAGGTTCATCATTACAGGGACCAGGTCTCCCTTATCTTCTGCTGTCCCAGCACTAGCAGTGTCTAGCATGGAGCAGGTGCTCAGTGAGTCTCTGCCAAGTGGCTACATGAATACCTACCCCCCTCCTCCCCTAGCGCATATGCATTCTAAGCCAGGTCCACTCAATCTCACCGCTGGAAAGAGGGCACTGCCTAAAACTACCTCTCTGGGATAAAAAAAAAAATAAAAACCATGAAGATGCTACAATGTCAGAGGACAATCCAAAGGAGGGCTCTCAGGACACTCAAGGGCATTGCCACCTTTTCGTGCCTCCTTTTCATGCCTCCTTTTCGAAACCTGTTCCAAAGAAGCACACATTGTCGATGGCTGCACCTTCTCTGCTGGTCCAGAGAGTGTCCCATCCTTCCCTCTCCCCGACGGGAGGCCTAACGCAAGCTCATCAAAAAGTGTTCGGCTAACTCAGCCATGCTGCAAACCCAGGGTCTGCTGAAGACTCTGCTTATTCCATCAATTCTGACTACAATCGAAAAAGCCCATTACTTGTAAATATTACAACCCCTGGAAACAAGGGTTCAAGAAAGATTAACCGTGAGAGCTATCCACAGTCTCTGAATGATGAGCCATCATATGAATCAACAAACTGCACAGAAGACAGGGACATAGCTGTTTAGTTTACCACATAGAGCTAGTACCAAGAACACACAGGCACTCAACTAGTATTTACTGATTAAGTGAATGAAAACTTCCAATAAGAAATTCTTCCCATTGGGCTTAATCACAATTTTCTTTTAAATCTAAAATATCTATAAACAATAGACCTTTTCCCTTAATAATGGATGTTAATAAGAGATGAGTTGAATTAGGTAGTAAATTCACTGGCTCACATATGGCTCTTCTTCAAGCTGAAAATCTCTTGAGCATTCCTCCCTGTGCCTTCCAAATGGCCTATTGGCAGGTTCTCTGTGTTCAGGAAACTGGTTAGGAATTGACCCCCTGGACCTCTATCTAGTTAAAGGTATTCCCTATGTCCCTGATAGAAAGGGCTTTCAGCAGATTTCTGGGTAGCACATTTGTCTCCCTGACCTAGATCAAATTCTACTGCAGAAGCATCTGTACCCCATCTTGCTAGATGTCTGGGAGGCTGCTGCTTCTGCCAATAGACCTACGTCTGCCATGGCTCCGGGGCCCACGACGTCACAAGAGGCAACCTCACGTCTAAGTTCTCCATAAGCCTCGCAGCGATACAGAGGTCATCTGTATTCACGTGGCGTTCTGTAAGCCTCCTGAGCTTCCCACCCACCCCAGTTTCGCACACATCTTCCAAACCGAGAGGGAAACGTGGAGGAAAAATATTTCCTCTGACACTACCCTATTATCTGGACAGACCTTTCCAGGCCCTGAACTATTTCAAGAAACCACCTGAGATCACGGGGGATGCCAGGCCTGTGGGCGAAGCATGACTTGGCAGCATCCGATTGTCCCGGGCCCCAGTATTTGATCGCTGTGGATCTCAGAGCTCACTGTTGACCAGAAGGAAATGATTTCCTGTTCACCTGGGTTTGCTCTTAAGAATGCATTCAGATCCAGCCTGGCAGAGTCCAGCCCGAGCGTCAGTCCCTGCAGGTGCCTCTCTCTCGAGTTTCTCAGTGCGTCACTGCCCCACGATGAAGAGCTGGCTTTAAGTCCAGCCATATCAGGCAATGCCAAAAATAAGAGGACTGGTCTTCAAGAAAACAATAAACAAAGCAGTTTGAAAATTCTGCAGGAAAGTTCTTCAGAGGATACGGTTCGAGTTAATAAGCGCGCTATTAAAACGTTAATGCCAAGCTACCAGAATGAAGGAATGCCATTCATTTGCATGGGAGGGGTCATCAATTTAGAAATATTTTGCTTCACCATCTTAGCCTTCATTGCTAAATCCCAAAACAGAGACACATTTCTTCTTCCAAATTAAGTGACCAAAGGAGAGCAATCTCAGTTTCTTTTTTGTTGTTGTTCTTTAAATTAAAAAAAAATTTTTTAATTAACATATAATGTATGATTGGTTTCAGAGGTAGAGGTCAGTGAATCATCAGTCTTATATAACACCCAGCGCTCATGACATCACGTGCCCTCCTTCATGTCTATCACCCAGTTACCCCATCCCCCACCTCCCTCCCCTCAAAAAGCTTATTATGTCCAGCTTCCTCCAACCTGAGGCAAGCTGACCCTTTTCCCTGAAACCGAAACAGACGTGGCTGTCAATGCCCAGCTCAAGTGATTGCAATCAAGGTCAAGGTTTTGTGGCCCACCTTTGATTTGCTTCTTTTTATGGCCACAGCCCTGTCCAGTTTAGGTAAAGAAAAATCCGTTGGGGCAAAGAATCATGGGGACCAGAAAATATGGGTTGAATTTTTTAAACTAAAGATGTTTTATTGAATCAATTTAAGCAGTTGGTTTGCAAAATAAAGCTGCTCCAATCAATATGGCCTCGTTGCTCCTGAACGTGGAAACAAAATGCAACGACAAAAGGAACCCCAGAATCACGCAATGAAGTAACTACCGAAACTCACCTCAAGCCCCAAAGGAAAGAAAAAGTTCTTCGGTCGGTAGGGAGAGCTACTTAGAGTCCTGAGCTTAATAAGCACAGAGGCAAGAGATCCTGCCATCCAGATACGGTTCAAGACCTGACTTCCCAGAACTGTAGGGCCAAGGGGACGGGCGGAGGAAGAACTTCTTCAGGATAGGAATATTCACAGATTTTGTGAGACATTTGGGCCCCGGGAACAAAGGCGGAAGGGGAGAGTGAATGCACTGTTTTATGGATACTGGTTATCTATAAAGTTTTCCCCTGGAATTACTTGATTTTATGAGATAATTTTTGAAGTATTTAAAATCTTCCTCAAGAGTTCAAAGAATGTTCATGTTGACTATCTCGTTTGTCTCTATGACTTACTGTGAAGTCGGGAAGAGAAGGATTATAACCCATTTTATAGTCTTTACAGGAGCTAGAGAACAGCAATCAGTGTGAGGTTTGGAGGTGGTCAGGTGTGGAGGAGGAAATCCTGCGTCAAGTTGGCTATCCTTAGATAAAACACACACACCTTCCTTGATTGCTTAGTAATATACATAAAGATAACACAAACAATAGAAAAACTCAAAAAGCATCACACACTAGGACCTCATCAATTCGGGACTTCATTAACTTGGAATGTCTGCTTTCTTTCTTTTTTTTTTTTAGATTTCATTTATTTATGAGAGAGAGAGAGAGAGAGAGCAGGAGCAGATGGGAGGGACAGAGGGACAGAGACTGAGGAGGGAGCCTGATGTGGGGCTCGATCCCAGCACCCTGGAATCCTGACCTGAGCCAAAGGCAGATGACTGACCAACTGAGCCACCCAGGTGCCCCTGGAATGTCTGCTTTCTAGATGGAACCTGACCCTTCACCATTTGAACTTACCAATAAACAATGGGACCTTAAGCAAATGGAAATGACATACATTAAGGGAAGAAACAACTGTTAGTGAGGGTGTGGACTAAAATCACTAAAAAGATTCTACCTCCTTTCAAAGATTCTAAGATTATATGCTTGGAAGCTCTGTACACATTTTTTTCACCAACACTATAATTCAGGGACAGTAGGTTTGGCTGGTGCTGTTATCAACTATAAATGACTAAATTTATTAAAGTAAGCTAACTGGTTGGGATGCTGGACTAACTCATTACCAGTTATTTTAAAGTAATGGTCCTATACTTACAAGGTGTTGGCACTGGAAGAGACCTGAATATTCATTTTGGTGAATGAATGAGTGGATGGCCAGAGGATTTGTTCATTCATTCATTCTCCTTATTTACAGGGAAAATCTGAGGCCCAGAAGAGTTAAGTAACTTGGATAATGACAGTTAGAATCAAATAGCCTTTCTTTGGGGGAAAAAAAATCATAATTTTAATTTCTTCAATAATTTCATCAGGTCTTTCCTGAATTAATCCAAGTTACTGGCAGTTTTCTGAATTCTACTTTACACACAATTACTGATTCGGCATCTGACCCTGACCCCCTGCTTTGATTGGCTGAAACCCAGTGACCACTGAAAATCCACAATGTAAATAATCCTTGAAATGGATAATTGAGAAGTGAGTACAGTAATTTTAACAAATTGCTTGGCACTCCGGCCTTAAAATGAGGTTATTCTGTTGAATAAGCTGTTCTCTCCTCTCTGCCTCCTTTGGAGTCCTTGCCAGATTTTACCATCCAAAACCCTGGAATTCGCAGTAGCCGAAGTTTTCATGCTCTATGTTGGAAAGTTCGAGTAAGCTTGTTACTCTTAGGCTACTGACCAATTAAAATCAGTACATGATGTGGCGAGAGAAAGTGAGTGAGTGAGGTCAAGAGGTAATAATTAAGAATGATGTAATGAGATGATCCAATCTCCCTAGGCCTGCCAGAAGGCCCATTGGTGACCATGGTCCTGGTTTCCCTGTATCACTCTGGCATCCAGCCGGAGAATCTGGGAAATAAAGCTACTTCTAATCCTAACTGGGGTTTCTCTGGTTCCCGAGCCAAGGCCAGTTGTTGCAGAGTCTGAATCTAAGGGAACTACTTTGGAGATCATCTTCCTCAGGCTATGTGTGGTGTGGGTATCAAGGACTAGTTAGAAATACTTCATATTGACAGGTGTCTGATTTGTCCTTGAACTCCCACCCTTGGCCCAGTGTGTGGCATGCAGCAGTCTTCAGTGCAGGACCGTGGAAGGGATATTGGAGTCCTTACCCTCATGATGAATGGGAATGACAAAATGTCACTGTCTTTGGGAGTAGGAAAATAGATTGTTGAGAACATGGGAACAGGTGTGTTTTTGCTTGCTTCCAACAATGATACGGGAAATTTGCTGAGATGTCTGTGCACCCTATACCAGAGGAGAACTGGATGGAAGGTGGTCATCCAGCACCAGCTCTGAGAGCTGGTGTGACTGTGAACATGGACTTGACATCCTTGGGTCTTAGGTCTCCACCTGTAAGGTGAAGAAAATGACCCAGATCATCTCTGCTACAGACTGAATGTGTTTCCCAAAATTTGTATGTTGAAATCTTGAATCCCAACCCAATGTGATGGCATTAGGAGGTGGGCCTTTGGGAGGTGCTTAGGGTCACAAGGGTGGAACCCTCTTGAATGGAGTCGCCACCCTTATAAAGACCCCAGAGAGCTCCCTCACCCCTTTGCCAGGTGAGGACACGGTGAGCAGATGGCTGGCTCAGCCTGGTCAGGAAATGAACTCTCACCAGACACCAAATCTGCTGGTGCCTTGACCTTAGACTCCCCAGCCTCCAAAACTGTGAGAAATAAATGTCTGTTGTTTACAAACCCCCCCAGTCTACGGCACTCTATTATAGCTACCCTAACAGACTAAGACAATCTCCATGGTTCCTGCTGAGCCCAGAGTCCTTAGCTCTCTGGTCTTGCATCCAGTTCTACCTCATGACTCATGGCAAGGAACTGGCTGATTTGGCCTGAAAGTGTAGCTTATGGCCTTAAAATATAAGGTTAATGGACTCTACGGAGATGAATGCACTTGGTACATTTCCATGCATGTGTGAAATCGGAGTTTTATATTTAATCTAAGATGGTCTCCTTAGTACTTTACTCAACCAAACAAGTCAACGAATTAAGAAACCAATATTAAAATGCTAGACAGTTTCTAGAGGCAAATTTCGCTTAAGGGAAATAATGTTAGAGAAGCACAAGGCCCACAACATAATGGCAAGCAGAAGTCACTCTATCCCAGGAGAGGACGGACCAATCAACATGTCTGACCTTTTCAATTGCTAGTTTCTACATTTCTCAAAGCATCCATGATGGAACAAATGATCATAGAGGAGTTCACTTAGTAAAAAATACACATAAATCAAACAAGGAGTCTAAAATAATTTTTTTTCACTTTGGGGTTCTCTCAAGCTTGCGTCAATCCACTTTTTTTGTTGCTGTTATTAATGAAGTTGAAGTCTAAGAGATGAACCAAGCAATCTCCTGGCACATGGAACTTACTACTCATGCAATTTGTACTCCAAGAGAGAGATTTACAGACCCAGTGAGAAAAATAAATCAAAGGTACACTTGTGAATGATGTCCAGTAAGAACAGTGGTGTGATGACATGTCATCATTTGAAGTTTGATGGTTTATTACTCCCTCTCAACACCCACTCTTGTTTCTCATCTAAAACACAATTTCACATTGAAATAATTTATAAGCATCAATTGGCCAAGGTCGATTGCTAACCTTAACTTTTCACTCAATGAATCCTTAGGTGCTTATTAGGATTAAAATACATCACCTCTTAGAAGGTTAGTTCCGTAGCTTTGTATGCCAAGAGAAAGTTGAAGCAACTGTACACTTCCCTGCTTGGGACTGGTGACAGCCCATGTTTTGTGTAGTGGATGAAAGGGGGGGTGCTGCCTGCGCTGGATTTATTTTGGAGTCTGTGAACTTAGGGACACATTAAATAGAGCATACATTTAAAAATAAGCACCACCTGAAATTTCCAGTGTGTCATCTCCACAAAGAGTATGATGATGTATATTTGTTGTACTTACTGCAAAGTTTCCTATTGCTTTACCAAATCCTCATTATTGGATTTGTGAATCTGCATTGAAGCTTATTATGAATAGGCAGTACTTTATCAAGTATTCTTTAAAGAAGATACTTTACAGGTCCAGAGTTTTATGATTTAAATTGATGAATTAATAAAAATAAGCCTCATCCCCTCCCCGAAAATGAAACGACTTGAACTTCTGTTTGGGAGCCTAAGACTGTGCTGATATCTGGAAAACAGAACCAATCATCCAGAAAGATTTGGATGGCTGTGAATTGAGAAGAAGAAGATTATTTCAGGGAATTATTTCACTAATTCACCAAATCTAAACATGTGATTTAATTGTGAACCCAGCAGCTTTCTCTTCTTAAAAAGAAGTCTGCTACTAATTTGCTTACAGAGTAAATATTAAATGAAACGAACCTAAAATTCCATTATGTATTGATTATACACAGAGTTAGGTAATAAAAGAGAAAACATTATTGTGTAAGTATTACCTTTTCTGGCAAAATAGAAACTACTTCACCATGAATTCTAGGCCCCGTGGAAGTTAAAACATTCGACATATACAATTTTTCTTCTCTAACAGAATGTCCATAATACAACTGACAAGAATTTAGGAAAAATTAGCTAAGATATTCTGGCACCAAGACAAAGTCCGGAGCGAATACTCCTACACATGAGGGAGAAATACTGTTAAAATGCCTTTTTTTTCAATTTTATAATATTTTTATTATATTATGTTAGTCACCATACAGTACATCCCTAGTTTTTGATGTAAAGTTCCATGATTCATTATTTGCGTACAACACCCAGTGCACCATGCAATACATGCCCTCCTCAACACCCATCACCAGCCCATCCCATTCCCACCACCCCCCTCCCCTCTGAAGCCCTCAGTTTGTTTCCCAGAGTCCATAGTTTTTCATAGTTCCTTCATGCAACAATGTGGAGAACAGGGTGAAAAAAAACATTTTTCCACCAAACACTGAAAGGACTTTCCTGCAACTGAACCAAGACCTTCAGGGCCACAATGGCTAAGTTGGGCTTCATCCTCCATATGTCTGCCAAAGTATTCCTTCCTCTAGTCACCAGTGAGCTCCCCCATGCCAACAAAGATGGCACTCTTCCTTTTCTTTCAAGATTTCTCTGCAGGATGGGACATTACTCTTCTTGAATGCTTGCCTCCTTTGCTTTTCGGATCCCATGCATTTCTGATTCTGTTCAGCCTCCTTCCCGGGATCCTCTTCTTCCACTTTCATCTTAGTCTACCCCAGGAGCTACTTTACCTTCACCGTGGGGACTCTCCCTGGGCAATCACATCCATTCTACAGTGACAACTATCACTCCATGCTGTAGACTGTAAATTCCAAACCTCTACCTTTGACCTTTCTTACAAGTTACACACTTGATTCCAACTGCCTACTTGCTGTTTCCCGAAAGTATCTCAAACTCAACATATCTCAAACTGAACTCAATCTTTCCCCTAAACCTACTGTTGTTCCTCCTCATGATGGTTAATTTTATGGGCCAAGTTGGCCACCAGTGCCCAGATCAAACATTGGGTCTGGATTCTTGGAGGGGGTTTCTGGATGAGACCTGCATTTGAATGGGCAGGTGCAGGAAAGCAGACTGCCCTCCACAACATGGGCGGGCCTCATCCAGTCTGTGAGGGCCTCAATAGAACAAAAGGTGGAAGGAGGAGAAATTCACCCCTTTTTTTCTCCCTCATTGCTTGAGCTGGATATCTCATCTTCTCCTGACCGCAGACTGGGATTGACATCATTGGCTCTCAGGCCTTTAGACTCTGACTGAATTACTCCACCAGCTTTGTAGGGTCTCCAGCTTGGGATTTCCCAGCCTCCATAATTGCATGAGCCAGTTCCTCATAATAAATCTCCTTTTCCACTTACATAATATAAATTTATAATACATATTTTATATAGTTATGATCATTGTAATATATATATAAACCTGGGCTATATCTTACAAATATATTTAAAAAATTATACATTTATGTATATTATGTATATTTTATAGATTTATATTAAATATATTAAAATACATAACTATATACTAAAATTAATGTTATATATACACATATATGTATTTTATATATAAATGTGTATATTTGCAAATATATATTTTATATACAAATGTGTATATATATGTCCTACTGTTCTGTTTCTCTGGAGAACCCGAACATACCCCTCCGTTCTCTAACTCATTTAGAGGTATCACTCTCCAGCTGTGCACCCAAGACAGGTGTCTGGGAGTCCTCTCCAACACCCACTCCCTACCATCCTTTCCCCTTTCCAATCCATGATAAGTGCCACCAGATGGATGTCCCCAGTGCCTTTTGGCTCCTGCTCTCCATCCACACTGTCACTACCTCAGCACAGGCCTGCATCTCTCTGCTGGACAGTATGAGAGCATCCCATCTTCAAGTTCTATCCCATACCCCCTCCTCACAGCCACCCAGCAGTGCACCTAAAAACACAAATCCGGTCATAGGACTCCTGATTAATTTCCTTCAATGGCTTATCATCACCTACAGGGTTGAATCTAAGTAGCTTCATGACACTGGTCCTTTGTGACCAGGACCCTACTTCCTTGTCCAACCATAATGCTCTGTGTTGGAAATCCCTGAACTAACAGGGCTGTTTTACAACTCCATAACCTGCTCCCCTCTTCTCAGCCTGGACCACCATCCACCCTCTGCCCCAGTCACACCTTCCAGATCATCTTCCCAGGCCAACTCTTCTTTCCTTGGGACTTGACTCCATCCTTGGGGAACCTGCACCCTGCACTTCAGAAGGAGCCAGGGTCCTTCCCTGGGGCTTCTGTGCTCCTGGTGCGAGTTTCTTTCAAAATCCCAGATTGTGTGTAAATGAAAATGTCCTGCCTCTGTGTTTTTCTCCATGAAAAGTTCTAGACAGAGACTATGCCTCATTCCCACTGTGTCCACGAAAGCAAGCACGCAGAAGGTGCTTTCCCTCTACTGTTTAGCAAGTATGCTTATTTTTTTCATTGGACAGCAGTGATGCTATTTTGCAGTGTAGTAAACACTAAGAAAACATAATTGTTTAAATGACTCTGTTTCCTGCACCGTACTGGGATTCTGAGGTCTAGAAACTATTCCCTAGGAGTATAAGGACAGCTCACTCTCACGGTTCTTTTCACACTGTGGCAAGTGTCCCCCGGAAAATGATTCCTCCATGGTCTCTCCTTACAAACAGTATGGCATAGTGAAGTAAGACCAACCTGCGTGGAAACCCTTGCCCAACCACTTAAGAACCTGGGCAAGTCACAGCTCCTCAAACTCTCCGCGTTTCCTCACTTTAACTTGGGGGTGAAAGTGCTATCACCTGTGGTTGTTGTAAATGTGGCAGAATTTATTGTAAGGTTTCAACTAATGTATTAGTTGTATTATTTTCCCATTTTCCTTCCTATCCTTCAACCCTTTTCCACCTGGGATACTAGGCATAGATTGACATATGTCAACCCATTATTTCACAGAGAAATCAACAAGAGAACAAAACAACCCAATGTTTGCCTTTTCTGTTTCAAAAGTCAAGATCCTTCCACAAACAGGTCTGGACAGAACATGTGCTGAAACAGGTGTATCTCTCTCTACTCTTTCCCAGACACCTGAAAGGAAATTTCCAGGTCATGGGACAGTAAGGAGCAAGAGGGAATACCAAAAGGACAGACACCAATGTGGGTCTCTGAGGATAGACCTTACCCATAGGCAGAGCTCAGGGATGAGAACAGCAGAACTTTCAGATGGGTCTGGGGATGCAGACCTTTGTTTCCATCGGAAGCCCTAGGGGATATAGTGTCTCCCAGAGCACCAGGGGACAGAGAGCGCAGACTACTAGAAGTAGCTGCATAGGTGAATGGGAGAGTCACAGAGAACTTCCTAGAGATCCCAGAGGGGATGGGAGAAGGATACCTTCCCCATGTGCTTGAGAATGGAATTAGTGGAGATGTAGCTGGCAGCTCTCAAAAGGCTTTGCAGTGTGAGAGCAGCAGATTCTGGCCTGGGCTAGATGGCTGGGGTTCAGGTACAATCACAGACCCAATCAGCAGACATCAAGGTAGACGGAGGACAGTGCTTGGGGACAAGATGAGAACATCAACATCCCAGGGGATATTCCTGGAAAGATGGCAGCTGATGACAGATGTCCTCCCTCACCTCTTTGAAGTTTTGTGAATGCCCCACAAATGAGATGCGAACCCACAGAGAAGGACTACTAACATTTAACTGAGAAAACTTTGAACTGACTAAGTTTTCCCGGCACTGACTCTATTAAGTTTCTGCCATCGGGCGCACATGGGGATGAGAGACAAACTCATTTATAGAAAACTAAAGAAATTATAATTCTTGAACCCCAAAATGAATGACCTAGAAATGCATAATTGGTACATAATGAAAAATCATGTGACCATTTTCGAACACTTGATATGGTACAGATAATTAGTAGTTATTGTTACTAGTCTCTTAAGAATGAAATATTTAGCTGCAAAGTGACCCATCTTTTCTTTCTCTGTTGCAGTTTATCTGCTACCATTGGATCCAGGGCTAGGCTATGGTAAACCCTGAAATGCTGTTCGTGACCTGGCAACTGCCCACTGACGTTAAATGTCATTTGTTGGGGTGCCTGGGTAGCTCAGTCCGTTCAGCATCCGACTCTTGATTTCAGCTCAGGTCATGATCTCAGGGTTGTGAGATCAAGCCCTGCATTGGGCTCTGCGCTGGGCATGGAGCCTGCTTAAGATTCTCGGTCTCCCTCTCCCTTTGCCCCTCCCCCACTTGCATGTGTGCAGTCTCTTTCTTAAAAAAATAAATAAATAAAAGTCATTTGTCACTGGTTCTACATTGTTGGGACCACTGTCTGCTTCCTACAGATAATCCATGAAAACACAGATCAAGAAAATAAACATTCATCCATTCATTTTATTCCCACATATGTATGAGTGCATGTGTGTATGAGCATATGTCTGTCTGTGTGTTCCTATTTTGCAGGCATTGGGTAGACAACATATAATCCCTGCCCATAGTCCAGTGAAGATACAAATGAGTACTCAGCCCATTTCCATATAGTGAAATATAGGTTCCGAGATGTGTGCTCTGGGAACATCCATCGAGGAGGAGAACTATGATGGCTGGTTTTACATGTCAACTTAGCTAGTTAATAGTATCCAGTTATTAATCGAACACGAGTCTAGGTGTTTCAGTAAAGGTATTTTGTAGATGTGGCTAGCATCTACAATCAGTTAAGTTTAAGTAAAGGAGATTTCCCTTGATAAGGTGGGTGGGTGGGGCTTGATCAGTTGAAGGCCTTTAGAGCAAAGACAGATGTTTCTCCAGGTAAGACGAAATTCTGCTTCAAGACTTCAACATCAACTCCTGCCTGAGTTTGCAGCCTACTGGCCTGCTCTAGACTTTGGGATTGTTGGCACTCACAACTGCATGACACAATTCCTTAAAATAAATTCCTATGCACCTATCTATCCAACCATCCATCCATCCATCCATCCTACTGGTTATGCTTCTCTGACCAATGCAAAAACCCAACCTGTTTTTGTGAGGACAAGGAAGCCTTCCAGGAAATTGACTTTTAAGTAAGAGATGAAGTGTGGAGAAGGATGAAAACAAGAAGACAGATGTGAAACGTTAAGGAGGTAGAATTGATACGATTTGGCAATTGAAATAGTTAGGTGGGGGGTGGCAAGAGGAAGGAAAGAAGAATCTAAGAGAATGCCTTTTTTGCTGGCTTAGAAAGCTGGGTATATGGCAATGCCATTCTCTGGACAGGGGACACACAAACGGTGGCAGCCTTGGGTACAGGATGAATTACACTTCCTACATGCTGCATTTGAAGGGCCCCTGGGACATTCAAACACCAGTGTTCAGAGGGCAGTATGAAGGGTCTGGAGACAAAAAGAGGGAGGGAGGAACTTCCAGGTTAGATATAGATATGCAGACTTCACAGACATCAGCTCAATGACAAACTGAAGAGTGCAGAGAAGTCAGGGCCCCAAAACTCTAATATTTAAGTGGTTTATAAAGAGGACAGAGCAAAGCAGGAGCCAGAAAGAACAGAGGGAAAACCAAGAGTGGGGCAGCACAGAAGCCAAAAGATGACGATGCTCCCCAAAGGAGAAGAGACGGAGCAGAACTTCATGGCGCAGTCTCCCCAAAGTGCTGGGAGTGAATGCAAACACACGAGGGGATGGCTAATGCGTCTGCTGGAAATACTTCAGAAGTGTGCCCAGGGAATTGTAAAAATGTCAGAACTTTAACAAAGAGAAAATAAAGCTTTGCCACCCTCTCCTGTCAATAACCACTCCCCCTCTACCCTCTGATGAGGGGGAAGCCAGTTGGGGGAGGAAGAGTGCAGACAACCACTTTCAGGAATTCTATGCATACAGGGGAGGAGCAAGACGGGGTGTGTGTGAGGAGGGGAGGGGGTCAGGGAGGGCTCCTGTGGGGGACTGGCAGACAGAAGCATGTTTAAAAGCTCAAGGACAGGAGCCGCAGGATGGGTGAACATGAACCTGTGCAGGAGAAGGAAGGTAAGTGAACTTGGGGCGGCAGGAGTTAGAGCCCCTCCATGTGACGAGAGGAAAGGAGGAAAGATGTTCCTTGGAGAAGCTGGGAAGCGTAGTGGTGGGAAAACGTTCAGGAAGCGGTATTTGGACATTTGGACATCTGGCAGTGCCCAATGCAGGGACATCTGACATGTCTTGAGAGAGGAACCTGATGGTTTGGGTTTTATTCTGTGTTGTTTTTACCACAAAGGCCTCAGGACCTTGACGGACAATGACAAACTCTACCAGCACTATTGCCATAGTCTCTCTGCCAGATGCTAGAAAAATTCCAAAGTGGAGGGGGAAGGAGGAAGGGGACCATGTGAAGAAAATACTTGAAAACAAACTGGAACACACACACACACACACACACACACACACACACCCCAGTAAGAACAGCTGTGTGTGTGCGATCTTGAGCCAGTTTCAAAACAAGTGGCACAGGTTCAGAAACCTGGCTGTGGCAATTGGTAAAACACAAGAAGCTTCTGGAACACAGGGTATTGCTCAGAAGTGACAGAGGGATTGGCCCCAAGTGAAAACCTGACAAACACTGAGCGATGACGACCAGCACTGGCAACCCTGAGCAGGCAAGGGACGCAGGCCAGCTCAGCAGCCCCCGCTCCTGGGGCTACTGGAGGGTGTGAAGAGCAGTGGCCTCCAGGTCCAGCAAGGCACGCTGCAGCCTGGCCACGGTCATCAGAGGCTACTTAAAGCATCTTCCAAATCTTAAATAGAAGGGTCGTTTTTAAAAGTCCAGCCAAGGAAAGTCTCCGAAGAAATCCTACAAGCTGGGAAAGGATTACCAGCCCAGAGTACTTCCAGAAAGGAAGTTGTCAAGACATTTTGGAACTGACCACTTAGGAGCACGTTACCCATTCTCCATGAGACTCATGGAGCCTTTGCCAGGCTGTCTGCCTGTCTGTCTCCCACTCTAACTTTATCTACACATTTTCAGTTCGAGGATCCATGTGAACTAGTCTCGTGGGTCTCATTTTTCTTTGCATTCTTCTACCTATTTTTAAACTTCTGTCTACTCTTTGGTTAATTTTTCATGGCGTCTTTGGAGACGCTTTCCCTTGACTTTTCCCTCTACATATATGCCAGCAAAGAGTCATGTGCTCTAAATCAGTAATCTCCCAAACGGGGTCCACAAATCCCTGGGGAAAGACAAAGATTTTTCTGGAGGGGGTATCAGCATGGAGGATTTCTAAAAGTAGATTACATTTCCAGAACGTTTTTCAATATTAATCCTTTCTTAAAGCTGATGAGTCTGAGATTGTGCTGGTTCTCCCTTCCTACCTCCCCTTCCTTCTCTCCTCTCCTGAACCTTAAAGCACACTAACAGGGGTGTAAAAGCCTTTGGGGTGTCAAATAAAAGTAATAATTTGAGAATGCATTCCCAAGGGAGAGCCCTGAAGAGCAAAGCACAGAAAACTTTTCTTTATAATAAATATATCAAGATAAAAACTTCTGGACAGCAAAGGAAACAATCAACAAAACCAAGAGGCAACCCACAGAATGGGAGACAATATTGCAAATGACAGTACAGATAAAAGAATGGTATCCAAGATCTATAAACAACTTCTCAAACTCAACACCCAAAGAAACAAATAAGTCAAAAAATGGGCAGAAGACATGAACAGACACTTCTCCAAAGAAGACATATGAATGGCTAACACAGGAAAAAATGTTCAACATCATTAGCCATCAGGGAAATTCAAATTGAGATACCACCTTACACCAGTTAGAATGGCAAAAATCGACAAGGCAAGAAACAACAAATGTTGGAGAGGATGTGGAGAAAGGGGAACCCTCTTACACTGTTGGTGGGAATGCAAGTTGGTACAGCCACTCTGAAAAACAGTGTGGAGATTCCTCAAAAAGTTAAAAATAGAGGTACCCTACGACCCAGCAACTGCACTACTGGGTATTTACCCCAAAGATACAAATGTAGTGAAAAGAAGGGCACCTACACCCCAATGTTCATAGTAGCAATGTCCACAATAGCCAAACCGTGGAAGGAGCTGAGATGCCCTTCAACAGAGGAATGGATAAAGAAGATGTGGTCCATATATACAATGGAATATTACTCAGCCATCAGAAAAGATGAATACCCACCATTTACATCAACATGGATGGAATTGGAGGAGATTATACTAAGTAAAATAAGTCAAGCAGAGAAAGACAACTATCATATGGTTTCACTTATATGTGGAACATAAGGAATAGCATGGAGGACATCAGGAGGAGGAAGGGAAAAAATGAAGAGGGGGAATGAGAGGGGGAGATGAACCATGAGAGACTATAGACTCTGGGAAACAAACTGAGGGCTTTGGCGGGGGGGGGGGGGGTTGGGATAGGCTGGTGATGGGTATTAAGGAGGGCACGTATTGCATGGTGCACTGGGTGTTATACTCAGTAATGAATCAAGGAACTTTACATCAAAAACTAGGGATGTACTGTATGGTGACTAACATAATAAAAAAATATTTTAAAAAAAGCACAAAAAATAAAATAAATCCAGAAGTTAGATGGATGGTTGAAGACACATGTTAACACTTTTTTTTAAATTGAAAACCAAAGTGACCACTTCTCATTTGCTTGATTAGTTTTAGTATGAGGGCTGGATCTGCCACCGTTTGTTTTATAATGGTGGATGTTTTCCAAATATGAAAATCTATACCATCCACATTTTTTAAAGTAGGCTCCCTGCCCAGCGTGGAGCCCAATGCAGGGCTTGAAATCACAACCCTGAGATCAAGATCTGAGCTGAGATCAAGAGTTGGACACCTAACGGACTGAGCCACCCAGGTGTCCCCATTAGTTCAACATTTCGATGAAAATATATTTAAAGCATATACACAATGTTACAAGTCATAGAAGACTGGAACTTTAAAACTATTCAAGTTCATAAAAAATCTTCAATTGTTGGCACAAAAACGTGTGAAGGGGTCCATAGTTCTTTAACATATACATGGCAGACGGTATTTAGAGCCCGTGACTAATCATTTCCCCATTGTATAGCAGTATATACAGGAGGACACACTTGTGTTGCTTCTTACTCAGAGTTTATAAACAGGCTAGCTGGAGAGACTAATGTGTGAACTGGGGAGTCCTTTCCATATTGGATGCAAACGATGACTCTTCTCTGTCTAGTGCCTTCAACTAATAGTTACTGAGCCTCTGCCCAGGCACACTTGGAGGTCTAAATTCAATTGACTGAGCTCTGGCAAAACACTTCCAAGGACTCCATCTTATTCCGCTGATTCAAGAAACATACTCCCGACTTGTACAAGGACCACCCATACATGAGGGGCTGAGCCACTCTTAAAACTAAACATTGATCATCATGTTCTATTATTTCTAATAGGTCACAATTATTGCATGTGGTGTGAAAATATACTTGCAACAGGCACCCCAGCCAGACAATGGCATCGAAATGACTTTTGATTAAAAAAAAAAAATCAGTCTACCATAGTCAGCAATCCAGAAGGTGGGCAAACCATACCAAAGATAAATGTGAACCCACCAATCAGTAAAAAGGAAGGAGAGCCCTAGAAGGGAAATGCCAAGATCAAATGATTTATGGGATTCTGGGTAAGAAATCTTGTTATTACCATAATGAAAGTAATAAACATTCCATAGGAGTTAGGAAATAGGAATTCCAGAGAAGTTCCACTAGTTGTCTAATATTTACTAGATCGAGAGTCTTCATTCCAACCTTAAACACAAATATGCTAGAGTTGAACGTGGCCTTGACCCTTTTAGACAGAGCAGCCTCGGCTGAGAAAAAGTAGCCAAGTGAAACACCACACAAAGCAAATGGCCCCTTGGTTTGCTAACAGGGATACAAGCAAACAGATCCCTGTTCTGAGTGAGGAGTCTAACAGATTCCTCTTAAAGCTTTTTCGCAGCCTGCAACAATTCATCTGTCAAAAAAGTGCATGAATGGGAAAAATCCAGCATCTGAGCCAAGGACTGTGTTGCAAGTGTCTAAGATTTTTGAGAGCTGGCCAAACACGCCTTTATGGATTGTTTTCACTCTCTTGGCTTTGTAGCACCTCATCCCTAAATACTTGATAACTGTTTTAGAGGTGTAACTCCATTTCAGACACTGACTCGCTTGGGCTCTTCCAGAGAAATCCATGCACATTTCTCAACACAGATGGTGTATTTGCATATGTACATCTGGCAAGAGGACAAATAAACACATTTCCCTTTTACTCTTAGCTATTCAAAGACTGATTTCCCGAACTCCTTACTCTAGTTTCCTCTCTGATGCTGCCCCCTTCCACTGGGCTTTTGCTTCTCCCCCGTATCTTTATCAGAAGAGTAGTGGAAAGGAAACTGAATTCAAACCATCAATTTAGCTCCATATGCCAGCTCCAGGGGGAAAGGCTCATGAGAGAAGGAGGTGAAAACCATGATTAAGATTTGGAGATTATTTGTGGATCTTAATTATCCCTGTTCTTCCTATTTTGGAAGGCCAGGGATAATTAACAGCTGGCTGCTGGTAAATTTCGATGTGGGACAGACTGTCAAATTGGCGGACCCTCAAGGAAATCCTTCCCTTTGACCCCTGACCTGGGTCACCTGCATGGGGTTTTCTACCTGATGCTCTGAGTGAGCATTATAAACTATAAATCACTGTTTCTCTCTCTCCTTTCTGGGTTGTCTCAGGAAATGCTAGGTAGAGCAGGCTTGTCACTGGGGGATGTCTGGTCAAGGCTGATTAAATCTATAGTTTTGATACACATACACAAAATTACTTCAAACTCACAGAACAGCAACCTGCTAAATCGGTGACCTGCCTATAGTAACAGGTGCTGGTTAGGAGAATGTCATGGCATGGAATGTGAGGGCCTTTACTAAGGAAGTACTGCCAAGGATGTGAGCTGAAGGCTTCCGGAGGGATTTTATTTAAAAAAAAATAATAATAAAAGGGGGAGGAGGAAAAACAGACTAAAGAAGGGAGAAGCAGCTGTTTGGAAATAAACTGTAAAACATCTGTAGCACACGACCAGAATTCTCTAAGTATGAGCATGAACTTTTAAAGGGACCTCATCTTTCAGAAACAATACCCCAACTGCACCGAAACCAACTGCACACCAAAGGCAACCAATCCTTTGAAGTGCTCCTGGCAGGAAGGAAAAAAGGTGTGCTCCGATGTGCTATCAGAGGGCAAAGTCCAGCTTTCCTGGCAGCTAATGACCATAACTGTCCTTTGCTGCCTCAGGCCACACAGAAGGGACAACTCAGAGAAAACTTAGCTCTAGGACAGTACCGTCTTATCATGGATGGAGTTCAAACAACCAAACACAAAGGCATCTGCTCTCCCTCTACCGGGAAGCCTGAACTTCTGCTTCACACATCTTCAGAACGATTTGGGGGTACATTAGTCAACAAAAGAGCAAAAGAACTTTCTACATGGTTTCTCTAGCTTCATGTGCACCACTGCAATAGAATTCAGAGATTTCTTTTTTTTTAAATCAAGGTTCAAGGGTCTAAGTAGCTCAATTTATTTTTCAGTAACTAAGTTACCAGAAACTTGTAGCGTGGCTGTATTTATTTTCTGAAGAAGGCTCCAAGTTGGCAAAAGGGTCCTTGGAAGGACATATTTCTTCACGTTCTCTTGATCTCAGTGTGTGGAGATTCGCTTAACAGCTGTTTTATGTACAAGTGTTTTTTCAGCCACGTCCTCCCCCTCCATAAACAGATTTTTTTCAGGCAAAAGAAGTCTGCGAGACACAACAAAACACTAGGCTGCTCTTCATGCTTCTTCCAGCAGCAGACGCAGTAAGAGTTTAAGATGATCGTCATGTTGCATACCTCCATTTATTCCTTTAATTGTTTAAGATGAAATGAGTTGAAAACAGAAGATGCTCCTTCTCCTGTGTCAGCTAGGGAGGCCTTTCCAGGCTCATCATCACTTAAAAGGCAATCTTGACGTAAAATCATAAGAAACACCAATTTTACTAAGTGTTCGACAGTTCTGAATTTCAAACAGGAAGAAACCTTTTTCTCATTTACCAGGGAAGCTAGTAACCAGGAATCAAAGTTGTGACACATGAAAAGAAATGAAGAGAAACAAGTAAATTAATCATCCTTTAAGCCATATATATATGTGTGTGTGTGTATATATATGTATACATATATATACATATATACACACATATATACATATATATATACACACACATATATTTTAATTACAGCAATAATTCCTTGCATTTTTTAAATACCATTTGTTTGAAGAGTGCCAAACTCACTTAATCCAGGGTTCTCCTTTGGCAGCATTGGTGGTGGAAGACAAGCACTGTTTTGTAAATACTAAAAGTGGACCGTCATGGAAAGCTATCTGGTATACCATCATACTCTTAAACCACCAGTCTTCCTCTAGCTGCTTAGAACAGGTGTCTAGGAAGGAAATCTGTTCTCTCTGGAATTCATCTCAACTTTCTTGTCTCCATGACTACTCTTCTAGGTTCACCAGTGCAGTATTAGCTATCCCTTGCTAAGTAGGTGGCAGATGGTTCTAGGGACTTCCCATTCCAGGACTGAAAAGGTCACCTCAGACTGTGAGAAACTCAAACCCTCCTTCACTTTCTCACTACACTCTGGAGCCCTGGGAAGGAGGAAGGGGCTGTAGGACTGGCAGTCCAAGGCAGGAGGCAGTCCATCTCTGTGGAGACAACTGGTCCCTCCTTCCCTCGGCTGCTTCTATATGCTCAGGGTTAGCATCCTACTGAGAAATAAGAGCATTTCTTACACTTCTTCCAAGATCAACTTCCTACACTTCCTTCTCTTTTGTGTTTGATCTTCCCCCATGCTTGTGTCAAATACTATCATCTAAAGTTCAAAGGATTTTGTAAGAAAAAGTGAATTTTGCCAAATGTGTTAATTAAAAAAAAAGCAACAACCCAGGAACTATGGAGAAAATATTTGCACTGACGCATGATGAATGTAAAAAAAAAAATTTATCCTGACACAGAATAGCTTTATTTTGTAACACCTGTGATAATACCCTGACCACTTTATTATCACATGATTTGAACATACCCTCAGACAGAGCTGTATCTGTCAAGTTAAACTTGAAGACGGCCAATTAATTTGTTTTAAAAGAAATTGTCACTAAAGATGACTAACTTTCACATTTCTTAAAAAATAAGATGAATTTAGATAATAAGCAGGGGGAGATGCAAGAAGATGAGTCACGCATTTAGTGATGAAAAGCAAAAGTATCAATAATCACAAAAGGAAACTGAAGAAAGAAAAACACTTTAGGTTTCTATGTGCAATACAGAATGTGAAGGTTAGAAATAATGGCACTGTCAATTTTTAAATATATAAAATGATTGACCCAAATTGTTAAAGGATATTCATGTCCACTCACCAGATAATAAAAAATACTGAATTAAAAAAAAAAGATTAGAAAGAATGAAAATTGAAAGGAACCATTTTTCCATGTAAAAGAAATAAAGGGCAAAGAGAAATCAAATGAAAATTGGAACTTTTCAGACCAGAAAGATGGAGTCTTAAAAAGAATCCAATAAAAATATACAACAGCATAGAGGATGGGAACATCAACTGTTTTGAGAACTTCACATGTTATCTCATTTAATTTTCACAATACTCTTATGAGAAAGATATTTTCATTTCAGATGCTCAATCCTCTGTTCTCTTTCTTGGTGTGTCAACCACTCCCTCTCAACCAGATCCTTCCCAGGGACAATTTAAACATATCAGATCTCTGCCCAGCATAGCAGCACACACTCCCATCCTCTCTAGTGCATACCTATCCTCTCTCTTCTCCTTCACAAGCCAGATTACATGAAGTTGTCTCAACTCTAGGTGTGCCTTTCCTAACCTCTTATTCTTGCCCTGGCCCGTCCCAAATTGACTTTTGCCTTGATCTCTTAAAGTGGATCTCAGTAGTCAATGACCTCCATGTTGCAAAGTTCAATGGACAATTTTAAGATCTCATACAGATCTCTCAGCATTATTTGAAACCATTGGTCACTTCCTCTTCTTCGATACACCCTCTTCTCAATGCTCCTGGTTTCTCTCCTACCTCCCAGGCTGCTCCTCCAGGGCTTCTTTTGTAGGTTCCATCCTGGGCCCTCTTCTCTCTCGCTCTGCACTCTTTCCTTGGGTAAGTGCAATGGTGCCCACTTCTTCAGTTACCTTGCATCACTCATGGCACCAAGTTCAATCCCCACCCCACAGCTCTCCTTCAGACTTCCTATCTCTAGAAACCAATGAGTACTCAACAAGTTCTCCTGGGTAACTCAAAGACCCCTCAAAACTCAACATGATCATGACCCACCAACCGAGTGTTCCGGATTTCCCTATCTCTATGAATGACACTCTCTCCACCCAGGTCTGCAAGCTAGAAACCTGTGCGTCACCCTCCATGCCTCCCTCCCACTCACTCCTCCATGCCTTATCTATCGCCAGGTCCTATACATTTACCTCCTAAATCTCTCAAATGCACCCACTCCTCCCCATCTCCTCTACCATTCAAGCTACCATTTCTCAACCCAGTTACTAAAACTGCTTCCTCGGTGGGCTCCCCATCTATTCCACCCACTCCATTCTGTCTGTTCTCTGCACCAAACCACAGTGATCAAATGCATATTTGACCTAGTCATCCCCCCACCACCAGTCCCTCAAAACCTTTCCCATTGCTCTTAGGATAAAGGTTAAAGTCCTAGATGCAGCCTGGAAGACCACGCATTTACCACCCCACCTTTCAGTTTTTCCAAAGATCCACACCCCCTTCTGACACAGCGTTTGGCTAAGCACCATTTATTCCAGGATAGCGTCCCAGAACTCCCAGTCTTGCTTAATGGCTTTTACTCCTTCGGAGCACTTAACCTCAGTTTATCATTATACTCAGTACTAAAATTACTTAGTTGATACTTAATGTTGGGTTTTTTTTTGTTTTTTGTGTTTTTGTTTTTGTTTTGTTTTGTTTTCGATGTACTTGGCTCAGGGTGTATTTTGCCAATTACTTTTTTTTAAATAATATTTTTAAATTATATTAGTCACCATACAGTACATCCCTAGTTTTTGATGTAAAGTTCCATGATTCATTACTTGCATATAACACCCAGTGCACCATGCAATACGTGCCCTCCTTAATACCCATCATCAGCCTATCCCATTCCCCTATCCCCCTCCCCTCTGAAGCCCTCAGTTTGTTTCCCAGAGTCCATAGTCTCTCATGGTTCACTCCCCCTTCTGTTTACCCCCCCTTTCTTCTTCCCTTTCTTCTCCTACTGATCTTCCTACTTCTTATGTTCCATAAATGAGTGAAACCATATGATAATTGTCTTTCTCTGCTTGACTTATTTCGCTTAGCATTATCTCCTCCAGTCCCGTCCATGTTGCAGCAAATGTTGAGAAATAGTTCTTTTTGATGGCTGAGTAATATTCCATTGTATATATGGACCACATCTTCTTAATCCAGTCATCTGTTGAAGGGCATCTTGGCTCCTTCCACAATTTCTCTACTGTGGACAATGCTGCTATGAACATTGGGGTGCATATGGCCCTTCTCTTTACTACATCTGTATCTTTGGGGTAAATACCCAGTATTGCAATTGCTGGATCTTAGGGTAGCTCAATTTTTAACTTTTTAAGGGACCTCCACACTGTTTTCCAAAGTGGCTGTACCAACTTGCATTCCCACCAATGTAGGAGGGATCCCCTTTCTCCACATCCTCTCCAACATTTGTTTCCTGCCTTGTCAATTTTTGCCATTCTAACTGGCGTACGGTGGTATCTCAGTGTGGTTTTGATTTGAATTCCCCTGACGGCTAATGACGTTGAACATTTTTTCATGTGCCTGTTAGCCATTTGTATGTCTTCATTGGAAAAGTGTCTGTTCATATCTTCTGTCCATTTTTTGATTTGTTTATTTGTTTCTTGTGTATTGAGTTTGAGAACTTCTTTGCAGGTCTTGGATACCATTCTTTTATCTGTACTGTCATTTGCAAATATCTTCTCCCATTCTGTGGGCTGCCTCTTAGTTTTTCTGACTGTTTCCTTGGCTGTGCAGAAGCTTTTATCTTGATGAAGTCCCATAAGTTTGGAATTAGCTTGAGACGTAAAGTATCTATATTCTAGAAACTACAAATCACTCTTAAAAGACATTGAAGAAGACACAAAAAGATGGAAAAATATTCCATGCTCATGGATCGGAAGAATTAATACAGTTAAAATGTCTATGCTACCCAGAGCAATCTACACTTACAATGCCATCCCGATCAAAATACCAATGACATTTTTCAAAGAACTGGAACAAACAGCCCTTAAATTTGTGTGGAACCAGAAAAGGCCCCAAATCACCAAGGAATTATTGAAAAGGAAAAACAAACCTGGGGCATCACATTGCTGGATTCCAAGCTATACTACAAAGCTGTGATCACAAAGACAGCATGGTACTCGCACAAAAACAGACACATAGTCCAATGGAACAGAATAGAGAACCCAGAAATGGACCCTTGGCTCTTTGGGCAACTAATCTTTGACAAAGCAGGAAAAAACATCCAGTGAAAAAAAGATAGTCTCTTCAATAAATGGTGCTGGGAAAATTGGACAGCTACATGCAAAAGAATGAAACTTGACCACTCTCTCACACCGTACACAAAGATAAACTCCAAATGAATGAAAGACCTCGACGTGAGACAGGAATCCATCAAAATCCTAGAGGAGAACATAGGCTGTAACCTCTTTGACATCAGCCACAGCAACTTCTTTCATGACACGTCTCCAAAGAGAAACAAAAGAATTAAAAAAAAAAAAAAGAATTAATGTTGGTTTTTTATTTAATTGCATCCTCACGCACAGTTCCTAGCACTCAATACACAATTGTTAAGTGGACAAATGAATGAATGAGAGACTCATTTAAATAACATGCTAATTCAGCAGGTGACAGAAGTTTGATACAGAGACAGGCCTACCCAATGCTAAAGGTCATGCTCTACAAAGGTCATTCACTATACACCATACTGCCTCCCACAGCAAATGCTCACCATGTGCTTGTTGAGCCTGAATCCAGACAAATACACTAAAAATGGGCTAATTCACAGAGTCTTGGTCCACATCACTGAGGGGCATGCCCTGAAGTTTGCAGAAAGAGCAATGTGACAGGTATGAAGGAACCTTGGTGTGGGCACTTACTGGCTATGTGGACTTCAGCACATGACTCTTTCTGTGCCCTGGTTTCCTCATCTCTAAAGTAGCAATAAGGGTAACTAATACAGGACTTTGGTGAGGATTAAATAGAATGCAAACAGTCTCTTGAATACTGAATGCTAGGCATTCAATGAGAAGGGGCCAGAAGCAGCAGTGGAAGGAGCTTTAATGATAATGTTGGGGAAAATAAAGACAGTCACATAGCGCATTATACTGTTTGGATTACAAAGTTGCTAAGAGGTACGGGTTAACAAACACAGTCTCTCATTTAACAAATACCCATTGATCACTTACTAAGTAGAAGCTGTTTGGGATATAAAAGAAGGATTTAGATTAATTCAGGATTAAGGAAAACTAAGAGTTTGAAGGGTCTTACTTTTTAAAGGAATTAAAAATGCTATTGAGGTGGGTGAGCAGTCTGGTCCCAGCAACACACACCGGGAGATGTGAAGTTAAATCGGTCACAGAATCTCAAGGGTGAGAACACCTCGATTCCCCAGAATAAGTCATGACAAATTAGTACTACGGTTAAGTAGAAGCAGCATAGAAATAAATTACTGGGTGTGTGCACTATCTAGATTCTACTTAATTCAAACTCACACTCAGCCACATACAGCCTATGAAGTAAGGTAGAATGAGGTGAACCAGAGCAGCTAATTGGTTTCCCAAAGGCAGCCAGTGGTTTCGGGGCGGAAAGACCATACACACCCAAACACTCTCACCAGACACCACAAAAAGACACAGCGAGCACCAAGGAGCTACCAGAAAAGGCTGTTTTCTCATCAATCCCTTCTTGACCTCAGATGACATCTCTTTGCTATTTAAGTGTCCTTCCCCACTTTGATGTCCCCATCTCTAAAATGGAGATGATGGCCTCCCAGAGAACACACTGCCCGTGAAGTGAAATACTGCAGCTGGGAACCCTGCAGAGAATAGGGAGCTTGATGGAAGAGTAATTAACATTCTCGTTATCATTGTTAGTAAGTACACTATTTGCAAATTAAAAGCTCCTTAACTATGGACTCTGGGAAACAAACTGAGGGCTTCAGAGGGGAGGGGGGTGGGGGATTGGGATAGGCTGGTGATGGGTGGTAGGGAGGGCACGTATTGCATGGTGCACTGGGTGTTATATGCAAATAATGAATCACGGAACACGACATCAAAAACTAAGGATGTACTGTATGGTGACTAACATAACATAATAAAAATTAAAAAAATAAAATAAAATCCTCCCAATAATTTTCTATAGCCGAATAAATAAAATAAATACTCCTTAGAGTTGCAATCCACCCAGGTGAGGCGTGGAGGCAGTAACCTGAGCACCCCCAGAGGGCACCCGTGGGAACTTGGCACTAAGGTCACCACCCTGGAGTGCCGCGTCGGGTTTCTCGGGCGCCCACGACCACAAACACCTGCAGGGCTGTAACCCGGGTCTTAGGGCAAGCACTTGGGTCCTCCTGCTCAGTTCCACAGGGAGACCCACAGGGATCCAGTAATTGTCAAGATAATCCGCCCACAAGCCCCAGGGTCAGGAATTACTACTCCCCAAGAAGCAGAGCTGTATGGCACGCCTAACCGGTACATGAAAATCAGAAATATTTGAACGCCTACATGTTTGAGGCACCGGTCTATGCGTTTGGGGAAAACAAAACAGGCAGACAGTACCTGCCCTCCGAACATTTATCATCTTGCTGGAGAAACAAGACATGAATAGAGAAGATGGTCCATGAGGCAAGATGACTGAATACCAGAAATAACAGAGTGCCCTCCTGGAGGGGACAGGATGGAGGCCAAATGGCATAAGGGGGAAGAGTCCAGCATCCCAGACCCCAGAAGAAGCTCCACTCCTGACTCCGTGACTCTGGGAAGTCGCTTCAGAGAATGGGACTCCAGTGAAAACAGTGGGGGGGAGGTGATGAGGAGGTTAAATCAAAATCATCTCAAACTCTTCCCTCGCTCTAGAAACCTAAGGCTATAAACGTCAGTTCCAATGTCTCTACATCTTTCAAGTTTTCCCTGTCACTCAGTTTCAGGCACTTACCTGTGTACAGCCACAGAAACAATGTCTAGGAAGCAGCTCCATTCTGCTCATTTTGAGGGAGGCAGAAACTTCTAGTGGTCGAGGGATGGGGTTCAGAGTCAGACATACCTGACTGCTTACTAAACTCCACTGTTGCTGGCTATGCAACCCTGAGCCAGGTGCTGAGCTTCTTGAAAGCCTCAGTCTCCTTATCTCTAAAATGGGGATGACATCAACGATGTCCAGGGTTGTCGTGGAAATCAAATCAGATAGCACATTTAACGGACAGAGTACACTTGGTGCATTATACTCAATACATGCTGGCTGTTAATAATGTTTACGTTTCACGGTGACATTTTGCTATAATGTGCATCTGCCCCATGTACCCCCACTGCTTTGAGACGAGGGCACCCAAAAGATAAGTCACATCTCCTGTAACACACCTCTCCTGACAAAGTTTTGTACTGGGCTCTGAAGGTCGGCTGACAGTCAGTAAACGGTCATTGGAAATAATTTCCAAATGGCACAGTTGCTGACTCTGAGCAGACGCGCCTCCAAACAGGAGCACATAACCAGACTTTTGAACTGACAGGTCATGTTCCTCATAGAAAAGTTATTAGCACTCGTTTTGGGAAGGAGGAAAAACAGAAGGCAATGCTATCACTAACGTTCGTTTGGTGAGCCAAAGAAAACGCTAACGTATACAGATGTGTCTCGGGCGGAGGGGGCCCTGACGAGGGTTGGTAGGCTGGAACTCACTGCTTTGCAGTCAGGCAAGCAACCTCCGAGAAAGGTCGCTGCCCGAGTGGTTCCAGCTCTAAATATAAAGGTATGTTTGCACAGAGTACTAATTTGGTAGTTCTCATGTGTTTACTAGGGTTTTATGCTTTACTTTCAGCTTTTACTCCCCTGTTTATTAAAAAAAAATAATGAAGATTCCAGAAAGATACAGTCTTCATTAGGTTTATGTGTTTGTTTTGTTTTAATATTGGCCTAAGTTCCTCCCTGTTTTCCCGGCTTCTCTCTCCCACCTAACCCTTCCCAAACCTGCAAATGCCAGAAGTCTTCTAAGAAACAAGGCACTTCCTATTGATGCAACTGGCCTCAGGGGAGCTTGATCGACTCTGTATCTTCCATTTGACCCAGAGTCACTCTGGGGGAGCCTTAACATGCTTTAAAGAACACACTCTTATAAAGCAAGTATTCATGTATTACTTGCATAACTTTTTAAAACCACAATGTGTAAAAGTGTGTCTAGTTCACGCTCTCCTAACTTGACGGCTGCCTAGCTGAAGTACCCATGTATAGGGTTTGTGTCCCTGTGCAACGCACAAGCAGGGTTAAGTGTTGATGGTCTGAAGCTGCAGTGCACTCAGGGGCCACCTGCCAGCACCCATCGCTGATCTGGCCAACCCGGTCAGCACCTTTGTCCTTCCTTCACATTGCCATATACCCTGACCCAGAAGATGTCCGCCATTCTGAGGACAATCTTCTCAGTATAAGATACCCTTCCTTGATCAGGGGCATAGGAAATGCTCCACTCCCCTGCTAGGACCCTCAGGGGAGTCTGTCATTTAGAAAACTAAGGAGCCGTTCCTACCTCCATAGCATTAATAGTTTCTGGTTATGACTACCCCCTACTGTGGTAACATGGGTGTCTGACCTTTTAAGAAAAACTCTGAGACTAGACATTCAAGTTGTGACCAGATTAAAACCCCAAGGACTTGATTATCATCTTACTACGTATCTTCTTTTATCTATCTATCTATCTATCTATCTATCTATCTATCTATCTATCTATCTATCTATGTATATCTATATCTACCCATCTATCTATTTATATCTTCTCCTTTCTCTTCATTCCATCATAAAGTAACAAGGATTTAGTCCTGAGGGGCTTCCCATATCAATAAAGATGATAATGTAAACTACATTAACTATATTGTACATATACCCTTTGAGTTTGACAAAAACCGATAGTAAAGTTGGAGAATGAAAAATAACAAATTTGGGGAAACAGACCAGCCTGAGGAAACAGTCCTACTGACTAAATGTTTGACCCTGAGGTTCTTCCTCCTGAAAGTCTGGGAATGGACAGGAGACTCACTGGCTGACTAAAAAAGAAGAGGCTCTTCAGGAACCATCATTTTTCCTGGATGTAATAAAGCAGGTTATACAAGCAAAGTAGAAAACCAAGCTTTATGTTACTTTCTCTGTGAATTTCTTTTATTATATTAAAATTTCTATAAAAGTCTCTTTTAAATGTTCTGTCCAGTTCCAGATAGTTAAGGCTCTTGGGCCAAAGTAGGGGGGAAAAAAAAGGAGCACTGTGAGCAGTTCGGTCAATGTCTTCATATATAAATTAGGCAACTATCTCAATGACTAAATTACTTATTTCAGCTCTGAATTTTATGTAATCAAGGTGGGAACCACTCCTCAAAATTATTTATTCCTGCCCTTGGTTATATAACAAATTAGGGGAATTAATGCTTTAATATTTTTAAAACTAAAGAAAAATATTGAAAGTTTCATATTTGAAGTGCTATTTCATCCTAATATGAAGAGAAAGAGTGGAAGTAAATTACTAAAAATATATATAATTTCTTAAGAGTTAATGGAGAATGATGCCTTCTTTGCTCCTCCAAATGTTTAGTTTTAGAATCACAGAAGAGAGATTTATCAATACTGAACTAAGTCACTGGAATTGATGAAGAACATTAGCAAACTTATCTTGAATAATAATAATAATAATAATAATAATAGCTAATCTAACCTGGAATGCCAAGCAGAGAAAGTCATCTTGATTGGGAAGCAAAGAAGTGGGAAGGTGACAGAATCAGAGAGCTGACCTTGCCTCATTCTTCTAAATGGGGACATAAGCCCCAGGTCCCTTGACTTTCTGCCAACAAGTAAGCAGTTTCATAGGCTAAATGGCTCATCTTGCCAAGGAGTCAATTTCACTATCAGGATATAATTTAAAACATCATTTTACATTAAAAATAAACAGATGTATTATGAGCAGAAAGAAAAACTTACATAATTTTTTGAGAGAATGCAAGAAATTTGAAAAATATCACAAGCTCTTGGTGCTGGCTGTGGGTGCTCCAGATCTTTCTAGAATACAAATTGGGTCTCCACAGTCATTAAATCTGCTGCAGCAGTTCCATGATTCTCAAAATTTCCCACCAATTTTATGCTTGGAGCGGAGGAGAGATGAGTTTTATGACGCAGGTATCTCCAGCCTCTTAGCTAAGTCCACAGTTCATGCCTTACCTTAAACATTCATGTGAATTTCCAGTATGGTCCACAATATATCCATGTTTATTCTGATAAAGAAATAATGTTTTAAGGTCTTTATCACTGAGGAAAACTGACGGTCTGGGAAAACATGCTGTGCTGATCCTTTATACCTTAGGAAACCTCCGAGGATATGTTCTCCTACTGTAGAAGGAGTAGGGAGAAAGAACCCTTGATTGGAAGATGTGGGCTCTATTCAAGTTCCTGAGCCTAACCAGCTGTGGGACCTTACGTCAGTCACTACCTCTTTGGACTACTTGTGTTCCATGATGGTTTATTTGATGTGTCTATTTAATTAAGCCATGGGGTGCCCAGATATTTGGTCAACTTTATTCCAGGTGTTTCTGCAAGAGAATTTTGGGATGAGGTAAATGTTTAAATTGGTAGACTGAGTAAAGCAGATTACTCTCCCTAATGTGGGTGGGCCTCATCTAACCAGCTGAAGGCCTGAATAGAAAAAAGGCTGACGCTCTGTGGAGTAAGGGAGAATTCTCCCACTTGATGCCTGCAAAATGGAACATCAGGGGTGCCTGGGTGGCTCAATCGGTTAAGTGTCCACCTTCAGTTCAGGTCATGATCCCAGAGTCCTGGAACTGAGCCATGAGTCCAGCTCCCTGCTCAGTGGGGAATCTGCTTCTCCCGCTCCCTCTACCCCTCCCCTCCCCTACTTGCTCTCTCCCACATTCTCTTGCAAATAAAATCTTAAAAAAAAAAAAAAAAAAGGAACATCAGTGCTTCCTGCTTGATCAACACTGGCTCTTCCTGGTTCTATAGCAGCTTCCAGCCATTGGCCTTAAATTGGGACATTGGCTCCATAGATATTGGACTTGCCAGCCTCCATAACTGCATGAGCCAACTCCTTATAATAAATCCCTTTCTATACACACACACACACACACACACACACACACACACACACCCTATTGGCTCTGCTTCTCCAGACAACCCTGACTAATACAAACTCTAAATCTCCACCATTCCAAAATATTATAATTGGAATTACATGTTCAATGTTTCTCACTGCCTCTCTCCCCCACCCAAATTCTAAGAGTAATTGGACACACTTGGCTCCTTCCTTCTTCTAGTGTTTATAGTCCTAGAGCTAGTGTCACTGGGGAGGCAGGGGTAGGGGGGGCTCAATTTTTTTTTAAAAAGAAAAATACTACATGTTTTAGAATTTCATATCACAGTTTAATGTGAAAAGACTAAGTCTTGCAGTGAAAGTCTTTTAAACTGTTTGGAATCCCTTTTTTAAAAAGAAAATACAGGGGTGCCTGGGTGGCACGGTTGGTTGAGCATCTGACTCTTGGTTTTGGCTCAAGTCATGATCTCAGGGTCGTAAGATCAAGCCCCATGTTGGGCTCAGGGCTGGGTGTAGAGCCTGCTTGAGATTTTCTGTCTCCCTCAGCCCCTCCCTGCCACTCACTCGCACTCTCTAAAATAAATATATCTTAAAAAAAAGAAAAGAAAAGAAAGATGTCTGTTAACACCACCACAATGGCTCTTCAGCACATTTTTAAAAACAGCAAATTGGAATAACTGTTCAGGCCCCATACACTGGCATCTCTCTACCTGCCATCCTGGTAATGCAGACACCAGGTGACTCGGTCATGATTCACCCAAGTGACCCTAAGGAGGAAGTATATGGCTCAACTCTTACTGAGGACATCGGTATGAACTTGGCACCCTCTAATTATCCCTGGCACCTCTCTTTGGTACTAAACCAGTAACAATGCTCAACGTACTCCTCCTGACTTTAATTCCCTCCAGCTGCCCTTGGTTTTCAACTGAATCTAAACTCACCTATAGGATCCAGGATAAGTTATCCCTGACCCCCATTAGGATATGCCTGCTGGTCAGAGCTGATATTTAACCTCTACCTCGGTGGGGTTTTGTCCATTCCTTATCCCCTAGTATAGTGCCTAAGTACATAAAAAGCACAGATGATTTCACTCACATGCGGAATTTAAGCAACAAAATGAACAAAGGAAAAAAGACACGCACGCACGCACACACACGCACACCAGACTCTTAACTCTAGAGAACAAACTGGTAGTTACCAGAAGGGAGGTGGGTGGGATGGGTGAAATAGGTGATGGGGATTAAGAGTACATTTATCTTGTTGAGGACTGAGTAATGTACAGAATTGTTAAATCACTACATTGTACCCCTGAAACTCAGAGAACACTGTAAATTATACTGGAATTTAAAAAAATAAGTGAAAATTTAAAATAATGGCCAAGGAGCAAATGGGAGGAAACATTAGCAACAGATTTCTTTTTAAAGAACCTAATAAATATCTGTAGAATATGTAAATGAGTGAATAAAGGAGCAAAGCCCCACATGAACTACTGGAAATTCCCTCCTGAGTATGAACTGAACTCTGACTCAGCCTCGGCTCCTGACAAGAAGGAAGAACAGTCTCCTAGGATCTGCGGAACGCACAAAGGCACACCGTGCGGCATACCGTGTGGGCGATGCGGTGGATTTAGGCCAATTTAAACACCCCTAAGGGAGGCCTCTTTTTGTCCTCAGAGTCAGGAATGGGGGCATCAGAACAATCTGAACTCGGGGGGCACAGGGGCGCGTCCCACCTATCGTGGGCAATGATCTCCCCTCAGCTCTGCCAGAAGCAATCAGGTAACCAATGCCATCAGGGTGGCAGCCCCAAGGGCCAGTAATAAATTACAGATTGAAACCCTGGAAGCCAGGACTCCAGAATTATCCATCCAATCCCGATCGTCATATAAACAAGAAAACCAAGGCCAGGAGTTGTTAAATAACTCACTGAGAGTTTAAGACTTTGGAGCCAGGACTTAAATCCAACTCTTCTGGTTCGCGGGCCAGTATGTTTCCTGCAGCACCACCCAGCTTGGGCCTCGTTCAAGCCTTGAACCTGTCGCTAAAGCTTTTAACACAAATGTTTTGAAATTGTGTTAAGAAGTTCTTGGAAACATCTGCTTACATTCTTGCAAGCTGTTGGAGCATCCAGAACACAACAGCGGCAGAACCCGTGTGCGATCCACCCGGCCACAGCCCACAAGGTGACGGACGCTTCCTGTCCTGTTGCCGTCAGTCGTCTCCGTCAGGACGCCAGGGCCACTGCTGCTCAATGATAACAGCAGCACCTCGCTCACCCACGGCTGCGTATGAAACTGTCACAAAAGCATGTGGTTACTAAGAGCGGTGCTGCTAGTGGGGTCTCGGGGAGGCCAGGTAATAGGAATGTCATCCAAGGGCAGGCCTGGCCTTGCTACTCCTATGTGCTCACCACACAGCATACGCACAAACGGAGCAAGATGCCAAACCCAGGTTCCTTAGATGGATTTTATTTCTTTTCCCAATACTTTGGAAATGTTTTTCTTTTGGTTGGAGGGATGGAAAGGGAAGATCTAGGCTTCGGGTTTTGCTGCGGGCAAAACACGCATAATGTTATGAATTCTTTCATCCAATTAGTTCAAACCATGGAACAGACAGGACTTCAAGCTTTTGTGAAAGTCTAAGCTTATTTCAAAGTAAAAAGTTAAAAAAAAAAAAAAAGGAATGAAAGATGACAGGAAGAAAGGAGGGGAGGAGGAAAGGTGGAAATCGGCACCTGGAGACGCGCATGAGGCCTTCCCTGACTTGCAATCCAAGCAGGGAGAGTATTAGGGTCCCACCACGCAGGGACTTGTCCATACAGTCAGGGTGCAGTTGCAGGTAACACAAACCAATGGAGTGACTTGAAACAGGAAGGATCTTAACTCGGGCAAGTAGGTGCTTATAAAATTGTGGAAGACCTGGAGACGCAGGCCTTGGGCTGGGCCTCTAAGAATGAGGCCCAGAATAACACCCCAGAACTGGCCTGCCAGGGAGCTGTCAGCAGGACAGTCAGAAAGCCACGGTCCCGGGCTGGTTCCAAGACCATACACCATCTCAGCAATCCCAGCCGCCCCAGGGTAACAGGAAGCTGCTCCAGGGGCACACCAGGCTTGCAGGATCTGCACCACCCAGCAGATGGGTTCCTCAGGCACCTGCCTCTCCCCGTCTCAAGTTGGTTCCAGCTTCAATTCCCCCCCCCCCCAGGACATCTGACTGGGGAACGAAGTCACATGTAGAGCTGGAACTGGCTGCATCGGGTCCCCTGGGCTCTGCAGCACAGCAAGGCTCACCAGGAGGAGGACAGAGCAGTACATCCCACACCCACCCACCAGAGAAAGCCCTCCTTCCATGCAGCAAACGCCTCTGCAGACTGGGGGTGGAGGGCGAGTTCGTCTTCACTCCGAGTCGCCTCTTTCTAGACGACCCTGAGCTCAAGTCTGACCCCTCTTCCAAGTTAGCCAAACCTCCACAAGACCAATATGCCCCAAAGAACAAGTTCCGAAGAAGATAGAGACGGCCAACAGACACACGGAAAGGTGCTTAGCATCACTAATCTTCAGGGAAATGCAAATCAAGACCACCATACCACCTCCCACCTCTTAGAATGGCTATGATTCAGAAAGACAAGAAACAGCAAGGGTTGGCGAGGAGGTGAAGAGGGAAGCCTCGTGCACTGTTGGTGGGAATGCAAACTGGTGCAGCCACTCTGGAAAACAGTATAGAGGTGCTTCAAAAGTTAAAAGTAGAACTACCATAGGACCCAGCGATCCCACTTCTGGGTATTTATCTGAAACAAAAACATGAACTCAAAAAGAAAATTGCACCCACAAATGCTTTGTGATGACATTACTTATAATAGTCAAAACCTGGAAACAACCTAAGTACCTATCAATGAATGAATGAATGAAGAAAATCACACACACACACACACACACACACACACACACACGGGAATATTACTTAGCCACAAAAAGAATGCAATCCTGCCATTTGCGACAACATGGACGGACCTGGAGGGCACAGCGCTAAGTGAGATAAGTCAGACAAAGACAAATACTGTCTGATGTCACTTACGTGAGGAATCCAAAACCAAAAACAAAACTGAATTCACAGACACAGAGAACAAATTGGTGGTTGCCAGAGGCAGGAAGGGGTGGCGGGTGGAGCGAGGGTGGAGGGGGCCTAAAGGTATAGACTTCCAGGTATAAGACAAATAAATCCTGAGGCCGTAATGCACAGCAAGGTGACTAAACCAACAAAACAGCAGCAGGCACCGAGCAGCCTTGCTGGAGGCAGCTGTGGGCCGAACCCTGGAAGGCCCGTCCACCTCTGCCTCAGCCACCTGCTGCCCAGGAGAAGCCGGACGAGCAGGGCCAGCAGTTTCCCTCGGTTAGGCCCTCTGTGCCCAACTCCCTCCTGGATACCAACAGCTCCCGAGTATGGCTTTTGAGACTGGGATCCTCCTCTCCCCTTCCAGAAATCCTGAGAACGACTGTTCTTCCCTGACCCCATGCACTGGAGCTGGATTCCTGCCACCTCCACCAAGTTAGCGGACAGCTGTAACGTGGTGGCCACGAAAGAAACGGGTTTAAATCCGGGCTGTGGCACGGAGAGCCGAGCGAACCTGAACAAGGGGCCGCAACACACGGAGCTTTAGTGTTCTAATACACAGAACGATGAAGCCAGAGCCACCCAGGGGTGTTCAAAGAAGAAATGCGACAAGATGTCTGAAGGTGCCTGGTGACCCAGGTCTGCGGAAGGACTCACACCACCCCTCGTTCTCTGACTGGGCTGTGCTCACGCCCATCGCGCTCCCCTCACCTGTCCCGCCCGCACGTGCTTGGAGAGGCCCAGGGCACACCTGACATCCGCTGCCCACCTCGCTGGACTTCTTCCTCTGCCTGCTGCTGCCAAGGAGTATCCCAGCCTGCAGCCCCTTCCAGGGCCCCTTTTGAGCCTCGTGGTTTCTCAACCACAGTGAGTCATAACCAGATGTAATAAAACACTGGAGTCTGCAAAAGATTCACATTTTTCATAAATTGGATGAATCGAGGCTATCCCCAGTCTCACTCACCTACTTGAATGGGAGAGCTGGCATGCGGAGACTCCTCTCTGCCATGGGCCTGAGGGAGCCACCCAAATCCTGGGGTGGACTGGGCACCATGTGTGAGACCCTTTGGGGGAAATCCAGGTTCCACCACGAATGGATATCCACACACCGGCTTGGCTCAAAACCAGCCTCCCCTTGGGCCAGCAAGGCTGGAATGATGTAGGCCCCTCTGGAAATAACAGGGGTGACGGTTAAAGACATTCATGGCTTCTGGCCCTTTCATAGAGTCCTAAGAAATCATTACCAACTGGTGAAGAGGTCATTACCCCCAGAATTCCAAATAGGCTCACGAAAAGGGTCTCTCCCAGGAGAATGAAGAGGGAGAAGGGGGAGCAGGAAGAATCTGTCCCATTAAGTCTCGGCCAAATGTGAAGACCGAAGCAGGATGGCAAACACATGGGCCACTGCACATGATCTCCTCTGTGGCCTCAGGAAAGTCACCTGAATATGCTTAGTTTAACCCTGTCCACGTTTCTCTTCATCCCTCTTCCTTTTTAAAGCTTTGGTTTTAGGACGCTCTTTTGAACATCTACAAATGCACATACGCATTCATGGACTAGATTTACAGTACACATCCTAAATACACGTGAACAATGTGCATATTCCTTGTGAGCCTATGTTTAGGCACCACGCACGCAGGCCTGCGGCAAAGTGTGGCTTACCCATCCTTTCCCTGTTCCTCGCCCCAGTGATCTCTGCTTTCCTGTTCCTCCCTAGAACCCTGCCCAACCACACTCACTAGGAAAATGCTTTGTGATGAATGAACACGATTAATAGCAGATGTTCTCTGTTCTCCTGTTCCTTCCCTAATTCCCTCTGGAATACGGGAAGTAATGTGGCTTTGCCAAAAATACCATAATCAACAGTAAAACTGGGCCTGTTGGGCTGTATACATGCGTGTAAATGGAGATGAAGGGCAGAGGAAGGTTTATACTGGGGCATACTGTGCACCCCTCGAGAGCATGTGCAAGCGGAAACCACTGGACGGTATCAGGCATTAGTTGGGGAAAATTCTATAAAAACAGAATCTAGGTTCTTCTAACTAGGTTTCTTCTGTCATTTTCCTAACTGTGAATAGCAGATAGGGTTGACAGTGGGGAATCCCCTCCAACCATCTGGAAAAAAAAAAAAGAGAGAGAGAGAGGGAGAGAAAAAACTGCCCTTGGAAAATGAATTTTTTAAAAATGAACCCA
Source organism: Ursus arctos (assembly GCF_023065955.2). Classification (NCBI taxonomy): domain Eukaryota; kingdom Metazoa; phylum Chordata; class Mammalia; order Carnivora; family Ursidae; genus Ursus; species Ursus arctos. Next base: position 12,228,988 of record NW_026622997.1, on the reverse strand, counting down.
TAATGAATCCAATTAAGTCACCAGAAAGAGAAAGATTGGTTCCCAGGCTCGCAAGGCATGAGAGTAATCAGATCAAATGTTCTCTAAAATACCTAAAGAAAGAATGTAAGAATGTGCTAATCAGGAGTGGGCAGAAGGGGGTGCCTGTCACCTGTTGGTCATTGGATCTTAGAAAATGAGGGCGTCCAGAGATTACAACACACAGGTTCTACCCAAGCTCTGCCCAGAGTTAGGGGAGCACTGTCCCTGGGAATTCAGGGAAGAATACCAATTTTAGAAGTCCAATTAACTCTTGCGTTCAAGTTCCCGTTGTGCCTCACCACCTCCTGGTTCTAATTTGACTCTCATGGCATCAGTCCTCCAGGAGAGAACATACTGGCAGGAAGACCCAAGTTCTTAGTCCCCCTGGTACTTATCCTCACTGTGAATCAATAAACTGGCATCATGTGTGAAATTAGGCCGGCTCCAGCCCCCACCTACAGGGATACAATGCTTCACTGTCTGACTACATTCTTCTGGCCCTCCCAGGAGTTCTGATCTGGTCGTAAATTCATTATTAAGCAGAACCGGCTGTGAGCCTTTACAACGATGGGACAGGCTCTATCTTGACCAAGGAAAAGAATCCCTGATAGGTGGGATTCTGCCCGTGAGGACAGCAAGAAAAAGGACACATGGGAACACACCTTTGCTAGGAATAAGGACAACCAAAGAGAGGGTGTCTCTGTTAACCCGAGGCCTTTCTCTTGGCTTGGGACCTGGATGCGTTTGGTGATGTAAGGGGAGAGTGAAAGTGCGCTAGCAAATAGAGGAAGACAACTATGGAGTTCCCAGGGGAGATCCCGAGGAGGGAAGACGGGGAGAGGGTTACTAAGGCTGGCAATGCCAGCGATGCAGACCAAGTGACAAGCCCCTCTGAGCGACAGCTACATGGACCGCTCAGAAAGCACCGACTGATGGGCAGTTTCCGGCTTCCACAGCGTGGCCTGCGATGCCACCATTCCCTGTGACACCCCCGCCCCCCTATCCCCTGACCGAAGGCTTCCATAAGATCTACTGAGAGGCAAGGTTGCAGGACCATAAAAAGCATCAAAACACAGACAGACTCCGGGGCTGAAATGCCTGGGATCAACGTCTGGTTCCACCACCTACTTCCTGCACGATCTCCGAATAAGTCACGTAAGCTCTCTGCGTCAGCGTCCTCATCTCAGAAGTGGGGATAATGATAGCAACGACCTTACATAACAATGCCACACTTCAACCGTACTTACGAGGGAGGGACGACTTCACAGATGGGTCAGCTCAGCGCAGAGAACCTCTAGGCACCGAAGCAGCCCCCCGGGGGCTGCCGCCAACAGAACTGCACGAACACCGAGGCAGCAGGACACTTGGAAAGGGCCAAGCAGAGACAGGGTGCAGTCAGGTCCAAAGCGTGAGGCGCTGGAGGAGCCCAGCAGCATCTGGATTCTACCAACAGTAACGAACATTTATCAAACATTTACTGTGTGTCGGGTACACATCTGTTTTTCCACGGAGCTCTAACTTGGTTGACCAGGATGATTTTTTAAAAAGACTTATGTTGAAGAGAAAGAAAAAGGAAAAAAAAAAAAAAAAGAATTGGAGTCGAAAGGGGGTCTCCATCTCCTTCTTGTTTTGCAGGGACACAGAATCCACTCAGTGATACCTAGTCTTGATTTCCTTTTATTTTTCAGTATCTCATTTTATTTTATAATACTTTTTTATTATGTTATGTTAGTCACCATACAGTATATCCTTAGTTTTTGATGTCATGTTCCATGATTCATTGTTTGCATATAACACCCAGTGCACCATGCAATACGTGCCCTCCTGATATTCCAATGAGACAAGGAATCAACAATGATCTCCCAGAATTCCACTCAGTTCTCAAGAATGCTGAAGGTCAAGGACTTCTGGGGCTAGCACAGAACACTGAAGAAATACCACCGCCCGGGGCCTCATTTCCAGAGATGCAGTCACTTGATGAGGGAGGCCTGGGCATCAAGATCTTTAAAGCCCCCCACTTGATTCGAATGTGCAGTCAAGCCTGAGAACCACTGGTATGATGAATTTTAATCTATTTCCACATAGGTTGTTTCTCAAGCTTTCCTAACAATAGAGATCACCTGGGATAACTGGTGAACATACAGATCTCCTGGGTCCCCCCTCCCTAGGATTTCCAAGTCAGTAAATTCAGGATGGGGCCCGGGAATCTGCATGCTTACCAGCCCCCCTGGGTGATGTACATAACCAAGGAGGTTCAGAAAACAAGGTGGAACCTTCCAGAAAGGGTGTGGACAATATTGGAAAATCAACAGGGGAGTGAAGAATGACTCTAAGTATACACCGATTTATATCCATAAATCTAGTCTCTCCCTCTGAGGTTTTGTGCCAGTCCCAATCTATGTCCAGGCCTCAGATGACATACAAAGACGTGAAAAAAAATTCCCAGTTCTGCAGATACTCGATCCTTAGTGGGCCACAGGCCCAGAGAGAAGAGAACCAATTGTTACATGTGGTTTCTGTCTTCCCTTAAGGGATCATTTCTTTTCACTATTATTTGAACCAAATCACCAGGACCTAGCATTTAACAATGATGTAAGCTATATACACATCACTGAACATGCACTTAGATATCAATTCACTTGAAAGTATGTTCGACCACTTAAAAACAGGATGTGGCTTCTTTTTTTTATTTTAAATGTTTTATACTGTATTATTTAAACTGTCCCATGCATTTTTTTTTAAAAAAGGGCAGAACGCTTCCAAGTTCATTCTTTAAGTTTACACTGTAAGTGGCTATATAGCTGTGATACTAAAATTGGACAACAGGAAAGAAATGGAAATGTATAGCAATCTCATTTGACTATATCCAAAGATCCTAAAATAGTAGTTTATTAGAATAATTATATTATAAAGGTTTATTCCAGGATGTAAGAATGATTCAACAGTAGAAAATCTGTTTGCATAAATTGTTACTTTGAAAGAGCCCATTGTTGCTATTATATATTTTGTAATAAAATATTTTTAGGATCTCTCAGAAGTCCCAGACAATGAAAGACAAGGAAAAGACAGGTATCAATATTGGAAAGAAAAATACAAATTTATCTTTATTTGCCAATGGTATGGTGGTCTACCTCAAAAATCCAAGAAAATCAACCACGTTGCGTTGTTTTTCTCATTTGATTTAAATAATTGTAATTATATATTACAGTTTAAAAATTATCCTTTCTAAATATGTTTTCCTGACATTCCATAACTCTTATGGAAACTACCTTAAGTATTTTCACATGCTTGATCTCTCTGTGACCCCACCAGATAAGCCTTCAGGTTTTAAATTCGAAAGCCAGAAAATGCAGAAAAGCAAAAACCCTGCGGAGGTCATGCCAATAGGGATGTGAAGATTATATACCTGTGCTGAACTTGACCCCAACTCAACACACCTAATGCATTAGCCCGTGGCTCTCCCACTCTGCCGCACACTGGAATCTGCTGGGGTATCTCTAACGGAGCCTGATGCCCCAGACACCAAGACTGATTTAGGATGTATAGTCTGGGCATCAGGCTTTTTTTTTTTTTTTTTTTTTTTTTTTTTTTTTTTAAGCTCTCCAAGTGGTTCTAATGCAGGACATAGTTCGGGAACCACTGGCTCAAGCAGTTCTCAGGATGCTCATCTTTTTGGCAAACGTAGGCTATGAAGAGCTGGTCAGCTTAATTCTGCTTTGCCCTTTCCAACAGTGAGCTCGGTTCCCTTTACTTATAACCACTCTCTCTTCTAATTCAGAAATAACCTGGGACATTTGAGTACTCTGTTTGCCTTTGGTTTTGTTTGTCCTATCTGCATTAGCATACTAACTCATTATGTACTTACAGAGTCTATTTGGTTTGGGGAGGACATGTGTATCCCTTTAGAACTGTTTCATCTAGTCAGTACAACAAAGCTTCTATCAGATTTATTGATGGCCTGCCATGCCGGTGCTGGAAGGGGTGGGTAACAGCGATGAATGAGACCCAATCTCAGGCCCCCCGACGTGCATGGTTTACAATGTGGAGAAAAGGACACAAATGGCCATAACACATGACAGAGCATAATGAAATGTGACGAGTTCAACAAGAGCGGCACAAATAAAGTGAGCAGGCGTTCAAGGGAGAAATATTCCTTTGCACCGCAAAATGCTGAGACAGAAAAAAATAGCCAAGCCTGGAAGGGCTGTAGAAACATGAAAGAGGAAACTGCCAAGCCCCTGAGCAGGACGGAGAGGTGTGACAAGGTTTTTGCCAGAGGGATTGGAGTGACACTTTTCCAGAGGAGCCAGCACAATCAGCAAGAACAGGAGGAAAAATGGGAATGGTGAGCCCAGGTGATGAGGATGCCGAGGTAAGGCCTCTTAGAGGCTGAAGACCTGGGTTCAGTGCAGGTGACCAGACCAGAAGACAGCCTCGGGAGGCAGATGTGAAGAACCCAGCTACGACCAAGGCAGGGCACCGAATGCAAGTGAAATGAGTTATTTTCACTTCTGGTTCCCAGTTTGGCACATAAGGATCTTGGAAGTCCATCCTAACAAGGAAAAAGCTGAACAAACTGAAAATCAACAGCTCTTCTTAGGTGCATCAGAGAAGTGAGGTCACAGAACAAGCCGGTGCCCCAGAAACTGGAGACACAGACGAACAGATACAGAGAATCAAAACTTACTGGAGCAGAAACCCGCAGGGGAGCCAGGACCCAGGAAAACGTGAGCTGTGACTGATTGCTAGGGGCTCCATGTGGACAAGTCTGAGAATCTACAACTCCAGGGAAACCCCATACTTTTGTGGGTGTTACCTTCCTTAGGAACTTGACTGGGTTCTCTCAGTGAAGATCAGAGAAAAATCCCCTTGTGCTTCCAACAGGAGCAGGGGGAAGTACTCATTTCAAAGTACTAGAGCATTCCCTCCCCCCCGCTTTTTTTAAGATTCATTTGAGAGAGAGAGAGCAGGAGGGGCAGAGGAAGAGGAGAGAGAGAGAGAGAGAGAGAGAGAGGAAATCTCAAGCAGACTCTCCACTGAGTATGGAACCCAACGCAGGCCTCCATCTCATGACCCAGAGATCATAACCTGAGCCAAAACCAAGAGTCCCATGCTTAACTGACTGTGCCACCCAGGCATCCCTAGAACACTCTCTTCTTAAGGCCTGTGCTCATGAGAAATTATTTCACAAGAGCCCAACCAACCTGGGGAAAAGGAAATACCAACTCCAGCCCCTTCTAGCCATCATATCCCACCTAAGCAGGGAAAAAACTGAGAAGCACTGGTGAAGTTCAGAGCCCAGGGACACAGTCTCATTAAAAGACTGAGACCCAGTCTTAGGACCATAGAATGTGGTGTCCCTGCCCTGACACCTCACCACCGCATTACTGAGGATCCGTTGACTCAAGTTTCTTGTATCCAGTACATCATGTCTGTCTTTCCACAAAAAGTTACAAGGCATACTAAAAGGTCAAAACAAAAAAAAAACACAGTTTGAAGAGACAGAGCAAGTGTCAGGATAAGACTCAGATAGGGCTGGGATATTGGAATGAGGAGATCAGGAAATTAAAATAATTATGACTGTCAAGTACAAAACATTTGTCATACACTGTTAAATTTTCCCCTAACAAATAAAATATATATATATATTGTAATTAGCTTTGTATCTGGGAGAAAAACAACCGAGAACTGAGTTTTCTGAGTACCCTGCCCCCCCGAGCCTGTTGAATCTGATTCTCCAGGGTGGGACTCAGAACTCTAGACTTCACAAAGCCCCCTGGGTACCCTGATGATCAGGCAGTTCACAAATAACTTCTCTGTTTCAAAAGAGGCTCAAAGTGTACTGTTATTTTCTCTAATAAGCACGACAAACATAAAACATCTTCCAAACACAGCTGACCCTTGAAAAACACAGGTTTGAATTGTATGTGTCCACTTACACATGGAATTTTTTTATACAGTATTGTAAATGTATTTTCTTTTCCTTATGGTTTCCTGAACATTTTCTTTTCTCCAGCTTGCTTTATTGTAAGAATATAGCATATAACACATACAACATACAAAATATGTGTTAATCAACTGTTTATGTTATTGGTAAAGCTTCCAATCAACTAAGTTGATTATGCTTTGGGGGAATCAAAAGTTACACATGGATTTTTGACTGCACAGAGGGATTGGCACCCCTAACTCCCACATTGCTCAATGGTCTACTGTACTATGCTCGTTTTGTACCCTTTTGGTTTGTTCTTTACTGTCTGAAGGTATTTGATTCTTTTTTGCTCTGTTTGACTTTAAAAGTCTTCAAAATGGGGGATACCTGGGTAGCTCAGTCGGTTAAGCATCTGCCTTCAGCTCAGGTCATGATCCCAGGGTCCTGGAATCAAGTCCTGTATTGGGCTCCTTGCTCAGCAGGAAGCCTGCTTCTCCCTCTACCTGCTGCTCAAGCTCCTGCTTGTGCTCTCTGACAAATAAATAAAATCTTAAAAAAAAAAAGTCTTCAAAATGGGACAGCAAGATCACCAATAGGATAGAGTGGTATCTAAAATATCTTTATACATGTCACCCTGCAAAGTCTCCTGCATAGAGTATATGCCATCAAAATATACACTGGTTTTATTTGTGTATACTATTTTAAAAACAGCAAGCCTACATTTAGGCACAAGGAAATAATCTGTCTTTATATACCTTCTAATTAATGATTTCTAATAATCTACTTTATTTAGATTAAAGTAGGTTGTAAAACCACTCAAAACTTGCAAATGAGATATAATCATCAAAACTCTCCATAGGATCTTCCTTCCTTCTGCTTAAAAAAACCAACCAGAAGCACATACTACATGCAGAAAGAATCTCCCACTTAAAAAAATCATCATAGAGGTAACAAACTTACTGCAGCAGTCACAATAGTGTCGCCCCAAAAATGCTCATGTCCTAACCACTGGAACCAGAGAATGTGTTACTTTTTATGGCCAAAGGGATTTCAAGGGTGTGATTAAGTGTTTTGAGACGAGGAGATAATCTTGGGTCCAAAGGAACCTCAAGGGTTACTCCTGGGTGTAGTGTAACATGGAGGGAAGGGGTTGTAAACCAAGGAATGAAGGAGGCCTCTAGAAGCTGGAAAAGGCAAAGAAATGTACTTTCCCTGATAGCCTCGTGCAGAAACACTGCCAGGCTAACAACTTGAAATTAACCCAGGGAGACCCACGTGCCACCTCTGATCTACTACAGAGCTATAAGAGAATGAGCTGGTAATGATTCGTTACAGCACCCACAGGAAGCACCCTTGCCACCTGCCAGTGTGTGCTGAGCAAGGGTCAGTGACTCAATGGCAGACCAGGAATCGGGACCTGTCACCTTGGGAGGTGCTGGTGCTCACAAGGTGAGGAATGTACTTTGGTGAACGTGTGCTTCTGACAGGCTTATACAGACATAACTATTACCATTAGGTGCGATCGTGCAACAGAATTAACTCGATCGAACCGAGCAAGGATGGACCAGCCAAGTTGGTTGTTTTTTGGGAAAGGAGAGGGATTTTTTTTTTTCCCTCTTAACCTGGAATGGTGAGAGTTGATGTAGTCATGCCCTGTCCCTCCTACGATTCTGAGAAGAGCTAAAACAAATGATATGGTTGAATATAATGGGGTTTCCCCATGGGGATAAACTAGTGTGGCCTTTTTAAGAGATAAAGCCCCAACCCCCAGACATCCCTGTGCCAACAAACTGACTTAACCGGTCAGGAGGGTGGTGCAGAAAACAATCGTGGGGAAATTAGAGGCTTTCAAGTCTCAAGACTGGCCCATTCCAGGAACATTTTATCAGCCACCATTGGTTAGGAGGACAGATTTATAATGAAAGGGAATGAGCTACATACCAGTGAGAGTGAAACAGGGCATTTACTGTGTGTCTGCGTGTTCGACCAAACCATCGAGAAGGCGGAGCCCAGGGTGAGAGAGTCGCCACAGCCCCAGAGCGCAGCCTTTCCCCTTCGGTGCCTCTCACCACGGCAGCATGTGCTCCGTGCTGGTCTCCACAAAACCAGTCACGAAACACCCAGGGATCTGTCTGAACAATTCCAGGGAACCGTTAAGGAATAAGACTGGATACACATGCTGGAGGTCTCGGCTTATTCCAGTCAAATGTTTTCGAAGTGCGACCCATGCTCCCTCTTTAAAACCAAGAGCTGAGGACAGGGACTCGTGGAAAAGCATAATGCAGGTTGGAAGAGGAGGGCAAGACCGGTGGGGAAGGAGACAACCTTCAAACGTCTCACAGGCCTCCCACTGCTGAGAGAGGACTTGGTCTTGAAGTCAGCTCAGTACCTGCACACAGTATTTCATAAATGTCTATTAAATAAGTGCAGGCGTGAATAGAGCCCCTCGGGCTGCCCACGGTCAAGGTGGCAAGGTCTCCACGCCCAAAACGAACCCCCCGGGCTTGGCTCTTCCCACTGCGCCAGCTCCAGCAGTAGGGACATGCTGGGTGACAAGACCTCGAGCTCACCCCGATGCAGAAATCTGACCTCTCTGCACACACCCGACACGCAAACGGTGGGCCCGTCACAGCGGCACGCTCTGCGCGTGAGAGAGCACCGCAAGCCTGCGTTCTGTAGAGAGGAACAAAGAAACAGGAGTGTGGGCCAAGACTTCTTCTTAGCGGGAATAACTTATAAATACAGGCTGCCGGGCCCATGAATTTCTAACGTCTTTTTCCCCGAAGCTGCAGATGATCTTAAAAATGAGGTGATGGGTAGTAAGGAGGGCACGTATTGCATGGTGCACTGGGTGTTATACGCAAGTAATGAATCATGGAACTTCAAAAAACAAAAACAAAACAAAAACTGAGAATAAGGGGAGAAAGATAAAACTTCCCTTCCATCGCCTCCAGAAAAGGACAGCCGGGGCTTGTGTATTAAACAGAGGTTAAATCTGAGGAAAGCAGATGAAATTTCAGAACTCCCTTTTCCCCCAAAGCCTTCCCACACTAATCATTCTAAATACTTTAACTGCCTCAGCTGAAAACACAGAACCGTCTCTCCTCACACCCAGCTTATCCTGGAATACACAGCAGATCCCACCCCCCCTCCCCACCGCAGCCCTGCTGAGGGCCGCCTGCCCCTCCAGTGCCCTGACACAGAACGCCTGTCCCCTGCTGCGGGCTCTCTGGCAGGGCAGTGGTTTTGTTTTGTTTTGTTTTGTTTTTTTCCTTTTTCTTTTTTTCATCGTTTCTGAGGACAGATCCTTCACTCAACAGCTGTGTTTGTTTACAGGACTAGGACTGAATGCAGGACACACACGCTCGACCCAGCAGTTTTTCTTCGGCCATCTCCCCCTCCAGACTCCACGATAGAAACCTGGCCTTCCCGTCCAGTTGTAATCGGCCATTGGTGAGAGCCAAGAGGGTGGCCAGAGAAGGTCCCCAGGTAGCGGGGGCCTTGTAGTAATGGGCAGGGCCAAGAACATCCATCTGAACCTGCCATTCTCTTACAACGGAGGGACAGGGTCCCCACTTCTCAGACACAAGGGCCTCGTAAATAGCCCTCTGAGTCCATTAGAGTTTGCGCTGGCGCATGAGTGAGGCAACGTGCTTGTCAAAGACTACAAACCACCCTTTCTTATCTGGCAAAGTGTCTCCCATAGCAAATGGCTTTTTTGCATGAAACCCACTAGCCTTCATTTTGCATAGTGTTTTCAAAGGATGACGGTAAAAAGTCTGGAACGCAAAAGAAAATGTGGATGTTTTCCTGAAACTTCTCCTGTTCAGAAAAAATACTTTTTGGTTTTGATGGGGGTTTTTTTTGTGGGTTTTATTATTATTATTATTCCCATAAGAGTGCCCTTCCCCCTTTGCAACTTTTTGAAAATAAAACCATCTAGAAGAGAATCATTATTATCTGTAAAAACATGGAACCTTTATCATTATTTTTCAAAATGAATAGTTATGGTCCTCTTGTTTCAAAGTAAAGGGGTGTCTCGTGCTTTCATTTCTTTGAGATTCTTTTATATTATTCCTCCCCTGGGGTTGGCCGTAGAGAGTGGAAGCTGAAAATACCAGCAAACTTTTTCCAAGTTCTAAATTTGCCTCTGAGATGTAGGCTTTGTACTTCACAACACAGGTTTCTGAAAGCCGACCTATTTATCCAACACTTTTGGAATATCTGCAAAGCAGAGCGTGGGGCGCAAACGCACCTGGGACTTTAGAGGTCAGGCGGGAAGGGGACCTGTCGCACTCGGTCCCATTATATGGGCTGTGGCTGATTCTCACAGTTGTTCAAAGGCTTCTCTTCTGGGCTCCCAGGATGCCGCGACCACACAGCAGACCTCAGCTGGCCGCACAACTGTGTCGCCGGGCGGCTTCACCACCCAGCCGACTACCAAGAGTCCCTCTGTCATCTCACAGCATAACCCCTAAGGGGGAACTATGAGAATATGGATGCACAATGTTTTGCTAGGACGTCATGGCCACTGGAGAAACATTTAAAACGGATGGATACACACTCAGTCAGGCACACTGAGCTAGACGTTTTGATTCAATGAGAATTGTTATAGACACTATAATGTTTAGAACTAGAAAGAACACTGGTATGCCATCGATTACATGGACGTTTCGACAGTCTCTATTGACTGTTTCACTCAGCTAGCCTTTAGAACATATTTATGTCCTGCCTTTTATTGTATATTTATCTTATGTGCACTGACATGTTGTAAACTCTTGAGGGGCAGGGACTATTGCATAAGGGTTTGAATCCCACACACAGCACCTTAGCAAGAGATGCCCCATAACACTGGGAGAGACAACTTATTTGAACAAACCTGGAACTTTGAGTTAAACTGTCGACCCAGGAGATCACTGGCTAGGCCTGGACATGTCCTTTGAAAAATAACAGAACATTTCATTAAGACATGGCTGCTCACTTACATCGAAAACCGGGGATGTACTGTATGGTGACTAACATAATATAATAAAAAATCATTATAAAAAAAAAAAAAAGACATGGCTGCTCAAATCCTAATGAAGGACATCTTCTTTCCTGTAATGAATCCAAGGTGAGGGAAACACTATTTTTACCCTCAAGAAGGTTATAGACAAGTAGGGGCAGCAAAGAACAAATGACAGCTGAGTGGTCAGAAAATGCTATGAAGAGGGGCGCCTGGGTGGTGCAGTCGTTAAGCGTCTGCCTTCGGCTCAAGGCGTGATCCCGGCGTTATGGGATCGAGCCCCACATCAGGCTCCTCCGCTATGAGCCTGCTTCTTCCTCTCCCACTCCCCCTGTTTGTGTTCCCTCTCTCGCTGGCTGTCTCTATCTCTGTCAAATAAATAAATAAAATCTTAAGAAAGGAAGAAAGGAAAGGAAGGAAAGGAAAGGAAAGAAGAAAGGAAGAAAGGGAAAGAAAGAAAGAAAGAAAGAAAGAAAGAAAGAAAGAAAGAAAGAAAGAAAGAAAGAAAGAAAATAAATAAATGCTATGAAGACTTCAAGGAGGGGCACCTGGGTGGCTCAGTTGGTTAAGCGTCTGCCTTCATTTCAGATCATGATCCCAGGGTCCTGGGATCGAGCCCTACATCAGGCTCCCTGCTTAGCGGGGAGCCTGCTTGTCCCTCTCCCTCTGCTACTGCCCCTACTTGTGTTCTCTCTGTCAAATAAGTGAATAAAATCTTAAAAAAAAAAAATTCAAGGAAAGGGAGTTTGAGTCTACTCAGAAGACGCCAGTAAAAGACTTAATGAAAGGGGTACAATTTGGCATGGGCCCTGAGGGTTGGCCAAGAGCATACAAAGGAGAATGAGTGTCAGTGGGTGTCTAAGATGGAGAGAGACAGCACCTGTGGCCCAGCACTTTGCTGGCTGGGTCTGTGCCCTGGCCCAATCCATTCTTCCACCATTTGTCTCCACTAAACAGCAACCATGGCTGGGCTTGGTGATCCCTCAGCAGTACTGGAATTTTCTGTACTATTAATTGATCACACTGAGTTTATTACAGAATATCATATGTCCTTCTCAATCTTACAAAGACAGAAATGCACTTGGAAGTCTATGTTAAAATAATATAATGTGCTCCTTCTGTCTACTGCCCAATTATATTAGGTTGGAACACTCTGCTGGAAAACTTACTATAATGACCAGCCAAGTGCTGAAGGGCATAATGTTTTGATTGTCAGACAGGTTGTACATGATGCAAATATATGACTTAAGAAGTGATTTCACAAACATTTTGGTAACAGTAATCTGAGTCATAAGCTCCAACGTAGTCTCATAAAACAGCTGTGTGTATAAGTAATCCAAAGATGGTCCTTAAGAAATGTTACAGAGAAAAGCCTTAAATAAGAGGAGAAAGTTTGAATCTTGAAGAGGATATCATTTTACACTGTAACTTTAGTGTTCGATGGCAGAGGTCAAATTGACCACGCAAACAAAACGTACCATTGCTGTTCAGATCCGCTGGCATTACTGATCCAGGGAGAAAGAATATACATGTAAATACAAATTTTACAAAATCTGCTGGAGATTTTCCACCCACTAATTACAGCACTAGGCAAAGAAAACACATGTGAGAGGCCCCATTAAGATAATGCTCATTTCACAGAAAATTTTTTTGATCCATTCCAGACTTTTACTTTGATTTGTAAATTGTATTCATTGGGCATCCTATTTTTGTGTGTGAAAACACTGTGGCCCAGGAGAGTTAAGTGACTTGCCCAAGGTCACCCAGCTGCAAAGTCAGGGTAGGAAAATGGTATTCCTCACTCTACTTGGATTCCTTTAATCCATATGCGGGCTGACAAAGCTACTCAGGAAAAGGGCCAAATCAATTGTAATTCGGCATTTTTCTGTGGCAGTTCCATTAGGCTCAGTTTAATCACGCCAGCATAAAAAATTTTGAAATTCTGCTTTCTTAAAAACAAGAATGGCATCAGGCATCTAAATTCTAAATTTATCTAATAAATCTAATCTAAATCTGGACTTCGTTGTTCTTATACTTCAAACTCTTAAAATCTGATTTGTTTCCTCCCATATAACGGGTCTTTAAATTTCAAAGCAAATTCAAGCCTAGAGTTCAGAGTTAAGAAGAATCTTAAAGAGCATGTGTTTTATTGATGAGGCAACTGGGACCTAGAAAGGTCAAGTCTAAGGTCACCGGCGAGTTACTGGCAGAACCCAAACTAGAAACAAAGTGCTCTGGGTATCAGCATGCTGAGCGGCGGCTGAATCTGAACTGTCTACAGCATATAGCTTGAAAGTTTTTCATTCATGCTCGGACAGGTCCCCTCTACTTCCAGCTGCTCAAGGAACCATTTGGCAAAACTCATCTGGTGAAATTACTCTGTGGCAAGGTATAACCTTCCTGGGGACACAGGCTTCTGGTTAAGTTGGAAGGTATTGCTAGCTAGTGTTGAGGACACTTACATGGCCACGAGGGACTTAAAAAACATGTCACGTCCGGGGATACCTCCTGAGTCACTGAATGAGTCTCAAAGCCAGCAGGGAAAAGGATATTCTGAAAAAGGGAAGCCGTCTTTGTACCATTTAACCATTCAGAAGAGAGTTCAATGGCTATCATGTGCCGGGCTATGTGCTTAAAGACAGACATTACAGTGTCTGCTCTTAAAAGCTCTCGGTCCAGTGGGAAGCACTGATGGGTAAACAGACAGCCTGTGTTGGTCTGACATGAGACACCTCTTACCCCACCGCTGCCACAGGGCCTGTCCTCAAACCGCCGATGCACCTGTGGACCAGGCGAGCCAACAGAAGGGAGCGCGGCTCCACCTCCTCCGTGCACGTGAGCACGTGGGACGCGGGTGCAGAAAGGGTGAGGGGCTTTGCGGTTCGGTCAAAGACGAGACTGGAGAACAAAACTGCTAGGCGCCACCTGACCCGAAGGCTGCGGTTTCCTAACGAGTCAGGCTTGGCAACTGGCCTCCCATGAGCAACCCCTCTAAAGCGTCCTAAAGCTTCACCTTCTAGCCACTCTCACCACAGCTATTCAAAAGAAGTCAAAATTAACACACAAAGACCACAAGGCAGAGGAGGGAAGACAGGGGTCTTGTTGATCTTGTTTTAAATAGGCTTGGTTGCAAACCCTAGCTGTTGGTATGGCCATTTTCCAAAACGCAGATCTAGTAAGGTCCTGCAAGGACCTCATAGAAACGCAGATGAATTTCTTGGTCTTTACAAAAATGCCTGGTGGTGAGTGTTCAGCCAAAATTCACTAAATCTATTCCTGATTCTGCCAGTAATTTCTAGCCTTCAGTGAGAATCACTGCACCTCTGTTCAGCTCCTGGCATGGCAGTGGGAATAGCACTCAGGTAAGGGTGGTGGCCACTCTACTGGCTTTCGTGTTCTCAAGGTGAATTCACAGAGATGCTGGAACCTGCACAGACAATGGTCATTCAGAAAAAGAAGCTGAGCTATATAACTCTGTAAGGTGATACGTGAACTGTCAAAAATGTTAGATATTTGGTTGGTGCCTTCCCCATGAACGAGCATTCTTCTCTAACCAGAAAGAGTAATTTGCTAGGATTCTGTTTCTTGTCTGTCTGTGGAACTCTGATCTGGAAAAGGAGCCACTTCTAAGGAAATAGGTCACAAAAGAAATTTGCAAAGATAATTGCCAGTGGGATTCTAAAATATGTGAACCTTCGGAGAACGGCCATTGTGGCAGAGTCGGGAGTACTGACCAGCAGTTATGACCAAGGTTGTGGAAAGAATGGAGAGAAATACTAGATGAGATTTCCTCCCTGTTCTGCAGGGCAGTAAGCCTTCAAAGGGAATGAGTGCAGAAATAGCTATGAAGATGAAGCTTTGGGTGCACTGTGTATAAAACACCACCAATAGATTGCTGGGTACGTGGCTCCCACATAAAGGAGAAGTCTGGAAATGAAGCACGTGGCATTTTTGAAACTGGTCTTGTTTTGGCATAAAGAATTTCCTTATCAAGAGTAATACTTGATGCGAGTTCTTTTCCTCTGAGCTATTTCATAGCTTGGAAGGATCAGAGGAACTTTGGGAACTCACAGTTGCCAAATGTAGTGGGCTGGATAGTATCCCCCCAAAATTCATATCCTTCCCAGAACTGCAGAATGGGATCTTATTTGGAAATAGGGTCCTTGCAATTATAATTAGTTAAGACAAGTTCATACCGGAGCTGGGTGGGCCCTTAGTCCAATATGACTAACGTCCTTGTAAGAAGATGTGAAGAGATGCAAAACAGACAGAAGGCTACATGATGACAGAGGCAGAAACTGGGGTGATACTTGTACAAGCCAAGGAATGCCAAGAACTACCAGAAGCTAAGAAAAAGACATGGAACAGATTCTCTCCTAGCATTTCAGAGAGAGGGCGAGCTCGGCCTCCCTGACACCTTGATTTCAGACTTGTAGCTTCTATCACTATAAAAACAAAGATAAAAACGATAAACTTCTCATCAAGCTATTGAGGGTAGAAGTCAATAGAATATCTACAAAGTGCAGAAGAAAAAAAAATGCTGTCAAATAGAACTAGATTTTGAAAGAGAATTTTTTTTAAAAAATGGAGATACTTTTTCTGACAAATAGAAGCCAAAAGAATTTATCACCAGTACACATCTATTATATGAAATGTTAAAAAAAAAAAAAAGTTCAAATAGAAGGAAAATATTTCTAATGGAAATTTAGATCTACACAAATAAAGAACATGAGAAAGAATATTCAGATAAATACAAAACTTTTTAAAAATTTCTTTAAAACATAACTAACTGATTAAAATTTTAAAAATAGGATATTAAAGGATTTGTAACATATGTAGATGTAATATGAATGACAACAATAGTACAAAGGACAGGAGGGGGAAATTGTGGTCTACACTGTAAAGTTCTTACACTACATATGAAGTGGTAAAACATTATTTAAATGTAGAATGTGATAAGTGGGATATGTATCCTGCAAATCCTACAGGAATTACTAAAAAAAAAAAATAATAATGATAAAGGTACAAGCCAGTAATGGGGATGAAATAAAATTATAAAAAATACACAGTCCAGGGGTGCCTGAGTGGCTCAGTCATTAAGCGTCTGCCTTCGGCTCAGGGCGTGATCCCAAAGTCCTGGGATCGAGCCCCACATCAGGCTCCTCTGCTGGGAGTCTGCTTCTTCCTCTCCCTCTCCCCCTGCCTGTGTTCCCTCTCTCGCTGGCTGTCTCTCTGTCAAATAAATAAATAAAATCTTAAAAACAAACAAACAAAACACAGTCCAAAAGAAGCCAAAGAAAGGCGAGGGGGTGGGGAGAACAAAGAACAGATGGGACAAATAGAAAATAAATAGCAAGGTGGTGGATTTAAATTCAAACAAGTACATAAATCATATTAAATGCAAATGGTATAAACACTCCAGTTAAAAGGCAGAGATTGCCAGATTGCTTAAGAACAAAACAAAACAAAAAGATATAACTCTATATTATTTGTGAGAAACCCAAATTATATATAAATACTAAAGACACAGAACTGTTAAAAGTTTGGAAAATTATGCCATGCACACATTAATCAAAAGAAAGCTGGGCTGACCATATTAATTTCCATACAAGATGGCTTCACAACAAACAATACAACCAGGGATTAAAAAAAAAAAAGGACATTTTATAAATGCTAGAGTCCAGTTCATTAAGACACATAACAATCCTAAGTGTGTATTCTCAAATAATACAAGAAAAAAAATGATAGAACTGAAAAGAGAAGTAGACAAATTCATAATTATTGCTGGAGAGCTCAATATCAGTAATCAGCAGAACAAGTAAACAGAAACCTGTAAAGATAAAGAGGCTTGAACACCACCATCAACCAACTTGACCTAATTGCCATTTACTGAATGCTCTACCCAACAAGAGCAGACTGTATATTCTTTTTAAATGCACAGGAAACATTCACCAAGACAGACCATATTATGGTCCCCAAACAATATTCAAATTCAAAAAATTACTGATCATACAGTGTTCTCTGATTACAGTGGAATTAAACTGGAAATCAGTTAAATCCCCAAATATTTCAAAATTTAACAGCATACTTGTAAGTAATCAACAGGTCAAAGAAGAACTCACAAGGGAAATTTCAAAAAATATTCTGAAATGCATGCACATGAAAATACAACATAACAAAAACTGGTGGTTAGAGGGAAATGTATACCATTTAATGCTTATTTAGAAAAGAAGAAAGGTCCACATTCCAGAGTGATGAGAGTACTTGTAACTTTGGCACTCAGAACAATCGTATTTTGTAGATTTGTAGGCAAAGTCTCAGTGCCATGGGAAGTATGACTTCTTTCCTCCACCTTATCTCCCCAAGAACAACTCCGGCTCACTGTAAATACGGGCATTTCTGAAACAAAGATGACCTGGCTATGTCACCTCTACAAAGAAGGCTGTAAATGAAATCAGTGGCTCTCAAACTTTAATGGGCCTGCAAATCATGTAGGGGTCTTATGAAAAAGGAGATTCTGAATCAAAAGATACAGGGTTGGGACTGAGATGACACATTTATAATAAGCTCCTTAGTGACAAGCTCCTTTCAGTAACAGGGAACAAGAAACATCTCCCCCCAAATACATAAGCTCATTTTAATCAGAAACTATTTCTCCCAGCAAATCTGAGTTTTCACCTTCTCTTTTGTACTCTTCCTCTTTGGAGAAAAATGCCAAGAAAAGGCCAGTAGGGGATTAGGGCAAAATCACTTACTATGGATGAGACAGAGATTGCCAGTGACCATTTGATCAATTAAGTAGCAGGTGCATGACTGAAGTCAAGACTGGCTTAATAACCATTACTTAAAATGTTCTGAAACCTTTTATTAAATTACTTTGGACTCAGACCAGTATTTCTTTTTTTAACAACAGCAGTGCTCTTACCATATACAATGCAAAATCTTAAAAATGAAGCAAGTTCTGTGCTTAATATTACCTGCTTTTGCAGTGTGATAGACTCTGACTCCTGGCTGACCCTGTTTCTTGATCCTCTGAGCTGTAGGTGTAGGTGTTTATTATGCCCAGCAGATAATACTCTGGCACTACCGTGGCCCTACAGAGGATGCTAATCAGTAAAGAAGAAAACCCAATGGGCAACAGGAAAGGGGAAAAACCACGTGAGCAAGGCTTCATGTAGCTATCCTGTGAATCCATCTAAACTCTAATTCACAGCTCTCAAAGGATGATTGTATTCAGGACCATAAAACTATTCTGCACTTTGGGGGCAGAGATTTTTGTCCGGCTACATCTTCCTCATCTCCACATTGCCAGCTCTCAACTGGAAAAGCTCAATGATCAAACACTAAAAGCACCTTCTTGAAGTTACTACTTCCTGACATGAAAAATTAGGTAGTATTAACATCACCCCCTCTGGAAAAGGAGAAGACTATCTTATAGTCTTTAAAGACTTTAGATGGACATTCCAATAATTCATCAAGCAGGACAGATGGAAACCAGATTGGAATTTAAAGTTTAAGTAACTCACATTCACAGTAATTCACCTAGATTCTTCTGTACAGCTCTAGAACAGAAACCAGAAAACTATGGCCCATGGGCCAGCCACCTCGTTTGGTTAAGTATAGTTTAAATGGAATATAGCCACTCTCATTTGAATTACTACAGCAAGAGTGGAAAAGGGGTGACAAAGACCATGTGTGCAAAGCCAAACAGATTTACTATCTGGTTCTTTCAGGAAATGTTTTCCAACCCCTGCTCTACAAGAATTAGCAACTATCAAGAATTTTCAAGGAGGTGGAAAAACTAGTACATTGAGGAGACAGCTATTGACTAGGACAGTGCAAAGTTTAAATGAAGTGTATTTGTGAAGTAGTGAGTTTCCTGTACCCGGAAGGGTTTAAGCCACTCCTAGAGGATGCTCGCCATCTCAGAACTGTGATAAAAGAGATGCATGCACCATTCAAATGGTTTCTTAGGTCACTTCTGAGGTTCTGCATTGTTTTATGCTATCATTGCACAGAAGTCCACATTAGATTTCTTGAAAAATAGTCTCACTTGACTCACAAAGAAAAACATCTTACATTATGCCTAGGAGAATCTAAAGAAAACATGCATCTTGCAAAGGAGAGCCCTGGGTATCTTCTGGTGGCCAGTTTGTCTGTAATAGGCCCACAGAAGTGCCTCTGCTGGACAGAAGCCATGTCTAATTCTGTGGTCATTATAGCTCTTAACATGCTGTGATTGCTCCACAGAGATTTGTAAATATAATTTAATGATGTCTCTGTGTAATCCAGATTGCCAAATCTTTCCGCAATCTTACTCTTGGGCAGAGAATGTATGTGTCAACACAATTATATACTTTGAAATATCTGCTGCACTGTTGGGATCCCTTACAACAACAGTGAGGACTGTTTCCTAGAAATCCAGGTGGGTGGGCTAGTGGAGAAATAAGGTAAGGCTTAAAAAGTCAAAGATTCATCATCGTTTTTCATTTCTTAACCCAATTGCTTTCATAATACAGCAAATTAAGAGGGTTTTTTAAGTTTCCGAATTAACGAGTTTGACATGTCTACTACATTTTAGTTAGGGAGCCCCAGGAGATTGATCTGGGCTCCATTCCTCTGCCAGAGGAACACACTTTGCAATTCTCAAGCCAATTCTTTGACCAATTTGGCAGCATGATTGGCTGGGCTTGCAGGTAGTAGAGCGAGCACTCTCAGCAAAAACGTTCATTTTTATGGTGTCGGCTTTCACCTAAATTATCAGCGGGAGGCAATACCACTTGGTCAAGTCCGCCTTTAAGCTACATCAAAGGCACGGAGCTTAATGTGGCTGAGTACAGAGTAATCCAACAACATTCAAGGCTTTGGATTGTAGGCAAGGACAAGTAGGTTGGGCATTTTAGCTCTGGCTCTAAGTTGAGAGTAAATTAAGCAGCATCCTGAGATGGATCCATCCACCATCGTATTTGATGCAGTTCGAGAAGACATGCAAGGTGGAGAGAATTAGAGCTCGGAGATGGCAGAATTGGGGGCAGGAGTTGAGTAAGGAGGTTACCTGACATTTAGTCTCAATGTGCTTGATGACCATGGAAATCAGATTTACAAGAAAATAAATAGCAGCCAGGTTATTGAAAAGCTTACTATTTATTAAGTTTCTTTCCAATAAAGAATGTTCACTTTGTTTTCAATGAATAGAGAATAGGGGTCCCTGGGTGGGCTCAGTCAGTTAAGTGTCTGACTCTTGATCTCAGCTCAGTCCTGATCTCAGAGTGCTGAGTTCAAGCCCTGCTTTGGGCTCAATGCAGGGTGCGGAGGCTACTTTAAAAAAAAAAAAATAGAGGGCGCCTGGGTGGCTCAGTTGGTTAAGCACCGGACTCTTGGTTTCAGCTCAGGTCATGGTCTCCCAGTTGTGGGATCAAGCCCTGCGTTAGGCTTCATGCTCAGTGTGGAGTCTGCTGGAGATTCTCTCTCCCTCTCTCTGCCCCTCCCCCCACTGCATTTTCTCTAAAATAAAATACATATATAAAAAATAGAGAACAAAAAATTGAAGAAATTTTTATTTTTTTTTTTTTAATTTCAAATTCCAGAACCACCTGGAAAAATCAAGACACACCTAGGTCCCTATATTTATACAGTTCACTTAGTTAAGCAGCAAAAAGGCAGATAGAACACAAGCAAACCACCCAATAAAAATTAAATGTTATTGCAAAAGTCATTGTGGGGAATCTCAAGCTAAATCACCACCTTGTACAATTTCAGAAACTTCAAAGAAAAATATCTGCACAACTGTGTTTCAGAATCCCTCTGCTTCCTCATCTTGCCCTTAACATTCCCTAATTGATATACTCCAAATCTATCTGTCGGAATACGAGGTCTACTCCAGAAGTCCTGTGTGTGCATGTATCAGCCGCTCCCTTCTCAACAACCTGCTGCTGCTGGAAGAACACGGCCTCTCTATTTTAGTAACCTTGGCGCCTGGCGAAACAGCCACCACACAATAGGGACTCTGGTGTTTAAATGGATGGATATACAGGTGGCACGGACAGTAGGAAAAATGCCCTCAGCATTCACGGTATTCACACGTGTGAATACCCCTCCTGTCACCCACCCTGGCCTATGACCATGAGTTGTGCCTTTCCTTCGGCTAGTTCTATCACCTGAGGGGCAGCACCCCTCGTCTCTTTAAATCCAACCCACCCTGTGAGGCCCTGCTGCTCAAAGTCTGGTCCATGAACCACTTGATTAAAAACAATCTAGGATGCTTCTTAACATGCAGATTCCTTGGTCCCACAGCAGACATAGTAAATCAAAACCTCCGAGAGGGAAGCCCAGGATTGTGCATTTTAAGTAAGTTCCTCAAACGATCCTGATGTCCCTTATCCACCTGCCACACTTAAAGTTTAATGTCAAGTCAACCCTGCCTTCAAAGTTAATCAACCAGGCAATGTCCCGTTGTCCCATCTGCCCTGAGGACTGTGTGTGACACATAACTGCTTGGCAAAACACTGCAGCCCTACACTCACGGTGACATAACAGGGTGTCAGCCATTTCTTTAGAGAAGAGTCCCAAAGGCACGGCCACAGAATAGGAGTAGGAACTACTGGCTCCCATGACAACAGGCAATGGTTTCCTGGACAATTTATTACTGATCTTGAGCAGTAATTTGTTTCTCCCTAGCTCTTAAAAAACAGACCTGAGACAATTTACAGAAAAATGATTTGACAGAATGAACATCAAGCAGATATGGAAATAGGAATAAAAGGAGGAAAGGGCAAGACAGTGAGGTTCATATAGGAAAATAAATACCATACAATAAATAGAAGTAGTTCTGAGATTCCTACTGACCAAAGAATATGAAAACACAATCATTTATAACACCTCTATATTCATAAAACACAAGACTGGGGGGGAAAAACCCCTGAATTTTCCTAATACTGGCAATCTGACCTAAGCATAGCTTCATATTCTGAAAAGCGTATCAACAACATGAAACCCCTATGCCTGCCGCTCCCCAGTGGAAGTACAGTGGCTCATTAGTGGTTGCCTCTGGTAGACGAAACACACAGTAGGCAAGGAGTATCTACAGGAAAGTTGTAAGCTCTTGTTACACTGAAGGCCAGAAAACCGGTGGCATTAATGTGGGAATTCAAAGTGGTGGTACTAGAGATTTTTCCTGTTTTACTAGGATTTCTGATTTGGCTCAATGAAAAAAATGGAAACCCCTACATCAACAGGCTCATTCTCTGGATACAGCATTAGGACATCATCATAACACAGCAGCACACTTGCAACCCCAGGGACTAGGACCATCAATGGGTGCAAGAAAATTCTAAGACTATGGAAATTATGAGACTGCGGAATTTCAAAATTATAGGCCTACAGAACTGGAACATTCCTCAGTACATGCTGATGATTCGGACATCGACGGGGAATCTTAATCATTCGGTTTGGGTAGGCTTAATAATGGCAAACATCTCCACCCACTCAGAAGCTCACCATAGGCACTAAGCTAATTCATAAGGTATTGGTGGTCCCCAGAATTGGTATAGCCCCCAAAATCCCATTTTATTTCACCCTGCACTGGCATAGTGAGTTAGCTTTATAAATTTCTCTCAAATATTACTTCAAGTTCACATCATATATACGCTCATTCCAGAATATTTACTGCCTGAAGTCTCCCAGTTGGGTGTTGTTGTTGTTTTTTTATGGTTTCCTATCCTTAACATAAGAGGATGTGTTAAGTTGTATGACAGGTAAAGAACATAAAGACTTTCTGTAATGGTCCCTTATTGCAAACAAATCCAATAGCTTATAACAGCATTTAAAATGTACTAAGCACTGTGCTACACTTGTTACATGTAGCAGCTCAATGAATCCTCACAACCACCCTAAGAACTAAATGCAATTGTTATGCCCTGTTTTTGCAGGTGACAAGACTGGAGCACAGAGAAGGCACTGACCTAACGCTGCCCCACTAAGGGAAAAAAGCCCATTCCAGCAACTACTGTGCAATCCTCCAGAGTGCCACCATCCAATTGCCAACTGAAGGGATTTCCAAGGGAACAAGAACGGTATCAAAGCCCTCTATACACGTAACACCATATTCATTCTTTATTGTTGCCTTCACAAATGACCACAAACTTAGCAGCTTAAGACCACCATAGTTGTATAGGTCAGAAGTCCGACATGGGTCTCACCCAACTCAAACCAAAGTGTCGGCAGAAGTGCTTTTCTTTCTGGAAGCTCTAGGGGAGACTCTGTTTCTTCGCTCATTCAGGTTGGCAGAATTCCGTTCCTTGCAGTCGTAGAGCGGGTGTCCGCATTTCCTTGCTGGCTGTGGGCTGAGGGCCCAGGACACTGCAGCCCTTGGCCTGAGGCTCCTTCCTCCATCTTCAAAGCCAGCAACAGAGGGATGAGTCCCTACTGCATCCTGAACCTGCCTCTTCTTCCACTACATCTCTCTGCCTCTGCTGCCTTCCTCTTCAGTTTTTAAGGGCCCCTGTGACTAATCATCCAGGACCATCTCCCTCGTTGAAGGTCAGCTATTCAGGAACCTCCATTCCCTTCTGCCAGGCAAGGTAACAGCATATCCATAGGCAAACACCAAAGGCAAATGCTACGGTGGCCAGAATCTCACCTACCACAAATACCCACGCCGGCCATGGTCACATCTCTAACCCATCTCTCATGCACATGGTTGTCCTGCGTTTTGCGTATGGAGGTAATGACGTTTTGTCATTTGTCAACTGTGCACTGTGAATAAAAATTCTTAGGAGGAGGTCCTCATGTGATGAATTAGGGAAGTAGAAAGAAGAAGAGCGTGTCATCTACTTGAATTGACACTGGCTAATTCCCAGCCCCAGAAGACACCTCTCTTTCATGCTACCTGTTACAGGGGTGGGTTGGCCAATGGAATGGAGACCAACCAGGTGGGAAATGAAGCTGAATTTCAATCTGGTCAGTCCAGCTGGGCTGAGCAGCCTGTGAACAACGCTTAGTTCACTACTCTCAAGTCTCCTCTTGAGCCAATTAGTTTCAAAAATGGAAACATTCTCTGCAGCTTGACCACAATTCTAAGCTCACAAACTGCTGTTTTTAATTGTAAGAAGAAACGAGGGAAAGAGTTCCAGGAAGACCAGGTTAAGTCTATTTAAATGTCTATTTAAATCACCACGTTTCAGTTTTTAGTTACTGGAAGTAGCACTTTTTCCACAAGTTATAATCTCTTAGGTGCTATTCATGAATTTGTCACCTAATTTCCCTTCTTTATTAAACATTCTAAACTTAACTGAAGGAAGGAAAAAATGCAAAATCCTTTTAAAATTTCAAAAAGCCCCTCAGATGCTGCAGATACAGATTAAATGAGGGGGGGGGGTCTACCCAGACAATGGCAAAAGTGTCCTAGCTGGTCTCCCCATTTCCAGCCCCTTCCACACTGCTACCAGAAATATCTTCCTAAGCACACATCAGCCATTCCACAGCCTTACTGAGAAGTTGTAAATAGCTCTTCACTGCCTACAAAATAAAGTCCTAACTCCTCAGACTTGCTTCAGTATTCCTCACGGTTGGGTCTAAGCTTACTTTTTCCACCTCCTCTACCACTTGAGTCCTCCCATACCACCTCCAGGCCCACTTACCCTCGGATCCAGCACCTCAGACCTCACAAAATACGCCCCGCCACCATCACCCCCATAGCTTCCTCAGGCAGGAATGCCCGTGCCTTCCACATCCACCAGCAGAAAGCCAACTCTTCTTCTCTCTACACTCAGCCTGAATGTCATGTTCCCCCATAAAGTAATCACATCCTCCTTGGTACACCCATAATATTCTGCTTTTAGCTCTATCCCAGGCATCACCATATTCTGTTTGGGGTCAGGGTTAGGTGTCCATATGTCTGCCTCTTTCTCTGGAGGCAGCAAGTGCACGTCTCCTCTCCCTAGTAGAGCCAGTGCTTAGCCTGATGCCTTGAAAGAGCTCCATAAACATACTGGACAACCAAACTAAATCTGTCACTTCTACACTGAAGACACTCCCCCTGGGTTTAAGGAACTCTTTCGTCAGAGTAGGTGACCCAGTGCCTCAGAGGCACACTGTCACTCTGTCTTCCAGAATTTGAAAGGATGTGACAAGAGAACCTATATACTTTGTCTTCATGGGCTATACGGGATCCTTTTATAAGCAGATCTTTTTTGCATCCTGTGGGGGGTACATAGTCACTGTAAAATCTTTCAACTTTTCTGTTTGAACGTTTTCACAAAGTATTGGCAAAAATTAAAAGATGGCGGGGTGCCTGGGTGGCTCAGTCATTAAACATCCGCCTTTGGCTCAGGGCGTGATCCCTGCATTCTGGGATTAAGCCCCACATCAGGCTCCCCCGCTGGGAGCCTGCTTCTTCCTCTCCCGCTCCCCCTGCCTGTGTTCCCTCTCTCGCTGGCTGTCTGTCAAATAAATAAATAAAAATCTTTAAAAAAAAAAAAATTAAAAGATGAACTGCAACTTGGAATTTGCTTGCTCAAAAAAGGTGTAGAAGCAAATCGAAATATTCGCTGAAATCAACATGGAGGAGGCCGAGAATTCACTGTGGGACTGTAAATGACAAGCACTTAGGTAAGAGTTTGGTAAAACATGCTCGCTGCCCAGGAGGAAAAAGCATGTACCGTAGCTGACCTTAGAGAATCATGGAAATAAATCCCTCACTCCAGCGAATGACATCTTTTATTTTTGTAGTGTTAACAGGGCTATCCCAGTTGTCTCTGTGGTTTGAGTGATGCAAGGTGGAACTTCAGGAGACGTTTCAATTCTGAGTTCGGCTTCCTCTGAGCCAGGCCCCGAGCACCAGAAGGGTCACAAAAATCTAAAGTGCATGAGAATGAGCATTTCTACCGCCCTGAAAACACAGGTGGGGGAGAAAAAGTCCAAGGGATGACCACTTGCTTCAGAAAAGAGTGTCTCATGTCATCCCACACCGAGAGAATACAAGTTAGGTGACGTGCTACAAACACAAGATGAATTGTGACTCTAACAAGAGCTGGCCAAATGGGAAAAAAGTGAGAGGACAGATATTACAGTAGCCAAGATACCTTAACCTTCTAAGCCCTGAATACTGCAACATTTTACACTATTACTTATTCCTAAACAGAGCCCTCCCCCCCCAAAAAAAAAGACCAGTCAAGATATGGAAACAATCTAAGTATCTGTGGACAGATGACCAGTAAAAGGAATGTGGTGTAGGCAGTAGGGTATTATCCAGCCTTAAAAAAGGAAACCCTGGCACACCACAGATGAGCCTGGAGGACATCATGCTAGTGAAAGAAGTCACAGAAAGACAAATACTACAGGATACCACTTATATATGTAATCTAAAATAGTCAAACTCAGGAGGATGGGGGGATACGGTAATTGGGTGATGAGCACTGGGTGTTACCCACAACTGATAATTATTGAACACTACACCTGAAAGTAATGATGTACTTACTATAAGTTGGCTAATTGAATTTAAATAAAAATAAAAGAAGTCAAACTCAGGCCAAGAGGAGAGTGGTAGTTGCAGGGGCTTGGGGGGGGGGGCAGGGAAATGGGACGATGTTGGTCAAAGGGTACAAGATATGTTACACATGGTGAGTTCTAGAGATTAAAGGACAGCATGGTGACTACGGTTAATACTGTGCTGTATACCTGAAATGTGCCAGAAAGGTAGATATCAAGTGTTCTTAACACACACACACACACACACACACACGCAGAAAATGGTCACTATAGAACATAACAGTTGGTTCATTAGCTTGATTGTGGTGATCATTTCACACTTACTTTTGTCAAATCATCATGATTTGATACCTTAAATATATACAATCTCTATTTGTCATCACTACTTCTTTAAGGCTGAGAAAAAATAAAAACAGCCTAATTGGGTGGGAGTCAGGTAAACAGAGTATATACTGTATAACACCTTCCTCTACGTTTATATCTTAAAATTATAAAATACACAAGCTCACCACTTTACAAATAGAAACCTGAAGTTATTTCATATTCCTCTTGGCTACACTCTTGCAGTTCATCAAATAAAAGGTGGAGAACTGGATCTGCTACTTTAATGGCCTGTATCAACTCTGTCTTTCTCCCTCAGGCTAATAGATCTCCTCTCATCCTAAGGCTAATATATATCCTGGAAATGAAAGTGTTTATATCTTGCATACTCTGGTAGGGAGAGCAAAATTTAAGTGGGATGGTGGACGGGGGAGGGGGGGTGTTTTCTGTTCCAGGACCTACCTGTCTCATTACACATAATTTAAGTCCTGAAGAGCTGTTTAATTTTAAACAACTTTTATAACAGTCTATAAAAAGAGAAACATCACATCTTGTATGTGCTGACTCTAATTTGACATTTTTTCCAACCTATTTGGACATACTTGTGCCCACTTAGGCAGTCTCTCTGGATCGACTGCTCAGAGTTGAATTCTGCCTGATTCATTTCACCAATGCTCTGGAAATACAGTGAGGCAATAATGCACGTCTGTTCGGGCAACCAACCAAGAGACCACCCTCTCCCTGGCCAGACCTGTCTGCTCCTGGGCAGGGGTATCTCAACCCTGCCCATGGCTTTGATCTGTCTTTGGGTTTTAAATGTTCCCTGTTGCCTCGTGGGCAGCTAAGTGAGTTTGCTTCAATAGACATTATGTCACCCCCTCAGCCCTTACGTAAACAGAGTGTCTAACACCTTCCCGATGTAAGCCGAGCCATCGAGCCTAAAGCAGAGGCTGACAAGATAAGTATTTTGTGTCGGCACCTGCAGGAATCGTGCCTCCTTGCATGCAAGCTTTCTGCGTGGCACAACCAGGAAATTTAAATTTAGACTCATTCCTTCTGACTCCTATTAATACTTATTAAAGTCATAATGACATCAGAAAGAAGGAAAAGAATATTTCTTCTTCCTGAGGGTTTTTTTTTTTTTTCCTAAACCATCTAGAAAGTCACAGAACATAAACCCTGAAAGGAGACGGCAAGGTAAGGTCCCTTTTTAGAACCACTTTTGTGAAAAGTTAAAGAGCATTTCTCCTATCTGCACAGCATTCACAGTTTATAATTCTCTCAATCAGATGTTTGATGTAATTAGTGATGAGAGAAAGAAAGAAGACATGCCAATTTTATTTTGAACAAACTGACCTTCATGCACCCAGGATCAAGGAATGTCAAGGCACCAAGTTAGCTAGTTGGGGTCGGAGGTGTCAAGATGAATAAAATATTACCCAATAAAGAAGCACAGAAGTTGGTGCTGAAGGTGATTTGCCCAAATCTGAGCCAACAATGGAATTCAAGGTTCCCAAATCCTTCCTATAAGCCATACGGAGTTCATCTACAAACACGCATCTGAAGTTAGCAAGCTGCTCTGTGGTTCTGGGCACTAAGGAAGGTACCGAACGTTCTTCCAAAGAGTCACAGCATGCAGGTCAGCTGATGTCAGAAAGGCTACCATGGTAAGATGGCATTCGAACCAGGGTTTGAAGGACAGAATTGAGAATGTGGAAATGGGCAGTTGTACAACATAAAGCTAAAAATCCGGAGAAAAAGGCCAGGAGAAGGAGGAAATCACACAGCAGTTGGTTAGCGGAAGGATGGCCCATACAGAGATGAGCGCAGCAGGTAAAGCTGGAAAGGGTAGGCATCAGAGTGGCAGGTGGGCTTTATTCAGCACGACGTGAGGACCCAGGGAAGGGAGGGAAGAGGGGGAACAGAAAGACGAGCTACGGAAAGACGAGCTGGCAGAGATGCAAGGGTGGGTTAGCCACAGAGAAGACGGCACAGAAGTCTAGGCCAACATCACAGTGACCTCATGCAGGGAACTTGGGGAAAGAATGGAGAAAACTGGTGGGAGTGAGAGATCTCAGAAGCAGAAACAGCAAGCCTGGCAATTGGCTGGATGTGGGAGGAGGGTGGAGATTAAAGCCGCACCCAGGTGCCTAGCTCCCTGGCTCCGCAGACCCTGGTAGATTCCCACACCAAATGCCTGGGGTCAGCGAGGTCCAAGAAGCTGCTCGCTAGAAACAGGATAGGTCTGGGACATCTGGGTGGCTCAGTCAGTTAGGCATCTGCCTTCAGCTCAGGTCATGATCCCAGTGTCCTGGGATCAAGCCGGCATCAGACTCTCCGCTCAGTGGGGAGTCTGCTTCTCCTTCTGCCTCTACTGCTCCCCCAATTGTGCAACCGCACATACTCTCTTGAATAAATAAATAAAATCTTTAAAAAGAGAAAAAGAAAGAAAAAGAAACTCACTAGGTCTGTACTGATCCACCGTCACCAGCCCACAACAAGTACAGAAGCGGAGGCTGTTCACTTTGACAGCGATTTATTTCACACCAGTGGAATCCAATAACTAAAGATTAAGGCTTGATTTTGTATGGATTTGGGTTTGCTTTTGTTTTGGTTTGGTTTTTTTTATTTTTTCATTTCGCTTTTCTAGTAGCTCATTTCTGGTGGATTTTACAGAAGTATAGGTCCACAGAAATTAAAAACAAAGCAAAACTAAACCAAAACCAGTTCTTGTGCAAAGGCAGCTTAAGCAGCACGCCCCAAACGGTTCCAGAGCCATATCGCGCCTGGACCACACTCCCAATACACAGGGCGGAGGAAGAGAAGGGAGCACATGCACAGGTGCTCAGCACGGACAGACATCCCCGTGGCTGACTTCTGGCCCTCTGACTACACCAGCTGCTGGGCTCCCCGTCACCATGGTGCACTCAACCGCCAGGCCACCACGCCTCTGTGGCCGGGCACTTTTAAGCTGGGCTCCTGCCTGTCATCGTGCCCAGTGGCCACACGTCATCTCCTGAGTCTTGTGCCTGGTGTGCTCCCGGCCCCCTAAACCCCATGGCTATCTGAGCCCCGTGTGTAGCTCTCGTGCCACATGCCAACCCTTCTCAGTCTTTTGCTGCTTTTCAGGAAATGTCCCCCAATACAGCAGGAGTAGGAAGGATAGAAAAAAAGCCAAGAGGGAGCAAGCAGCATTCCAGAAGGTAAGGAGAGAATTTTTTCACCTTTTGGTTGTACAGTCCTTTTGGGGGGGGGGGGGTCTCAAAGTGACAAAGTCTTATGGAGAGCAAGATGAAGACCTGGGACAGCAGAGTGCCAGGGATAGAAGTCAAGGGAAAGGAGAAAGTGGGTGGAAAGGCAAGAGAAGCTCCCCCTGGCCTGGAGTTAGGGCATGGTCAGGTAACTTCATGAAGCTGTTTCATTACATGACCGGAGCTATTAGGAATATCATAATATAATAAAAAAATATTATTATAAAAAAAGGAATATAATTGCAACTCTCAATAAATTCTCCCCTATCTTACAATCTATGAGTTTGCAGCTATAAAAGTCTCCGTTTTTGCCTTGTTGAGATAATAGGATAATAAGTGACATCAGTCATTCTTCCAGGCAAAGACCACAAAGAAATACAATACTTATGTTTTCTTGCAAAAAAAAAAAAAAAATGCAGTTTCCACTTAAGATTACAGAACATTTGGAGAAGGATGAGCATAGGGGGGAAAGTTGGGGGTAAATTGGAGTCTACTTTCATAAATTTCTTGGACTTGTGCCCTACCTAAATTCCAGAATTTAAAACAGAAACACAGGAAAGCATCTTTGTGATGTTTTCCAGAAGGATCAGATCTTTTAAACTTGAGTATTTAGAAACAAGATGTCATCAGGCTCACTAACAACCCAAAAGTACCCCTACATGCTCAGTCTCAAAATTAGAAAAGATTATTTACCTATTTTTACTATTATCTCCTAAAATAAATATGGGAGGTGAGATATAGGATAAAAGCCAATCACAGCTGCAGAAAGCAAGCTTGACCCCAGGAAGGCTTGACCCCATGGTTCTCGGTTCCAAGATAACCATTCCCAAACATCTTCAGCAAATTCCTTTCTTAAGGATGTTCAAGGCTTGTGAGATGGATGCATGAAGAGCAACGTCATCCATGAAAAATGGGAATTTTCACTGAAGTTCCTGTGTGTTAGGATTATTGCATTCCCTGGCACAGTCAACTGTCTAGAAGAATAGCTCAGGATATATGTTCACTATCTTGACTGTGGGGATGGTTTCGTAGACACAGGTCTATGTCAACACTCATGAAATTGTACACTTGATAATTAGCAGCTCATTTTGTCAATTATACCTCAAGAAAGCTGTTTACGAAAACAAAGAATCACTCAGAGAAACACAACAGGGAACACTCCCAGCACTGAGTTCTGACTCTCTCTAGCTTGGAGTCTCTCTGCATGCCACTGAATTAAGACGTCATAGCAGTCAAGGGTCCAAGTAGGGAAAGCGAAATCCCTGCAAAACGTTTACAACAGAGGAAAAATAATGCACGAACTGGTGGTGTAGGTAGCTGTGACAGAGCCAAGCAGCCAGATTATGGTGAGACAACCCAGCAACAGGAAGCCACTTCTACCCTCAGGAAGGACAGCCCTCAGGCCACCAGCGGCAGGTGGAATACGTCAGCCCATCCAGAGAGAGCTGGAGTCACAGAAGAGCAAGTGACAGCTCGAAATGCAACAGCCGCCTGGGGTCCCCCCCGGCTCCACCAAGATGACCAGGGGAAGGGTCAGGAGTGGATCTGGGTGCAGAGGCGCCTGAGGCTGACGTAAAAAGTGATTACAGAGCAAAAGTAAATTCAAAGAAAACTCTCTTAAAACGAATCAGCAGACTTCACCGCTGGGCCTGTCAGAGCTTTAATACGCTGATTGACTTGTGTCTCAGAGGGGAAGAGAATAGAAAAGATTTTCTCCATGATCTCCTTCTACAGAACATTTTAGAAAAGTAGTGTTCCGTGAAACACTCTTTGCGAAATGCTGATCTGGCTGATGTGCTCACATTTTACAAATGAGGAATGATATTTTACGAGGAAAGAGACCAAGAAAGTCACTTAAGTGACTTGACCAAGATATCATGAAAAGGGATAGCACTAAGACCAGAGCATCAATTCGAGCTTCCTAAATCTTAATCATGCACTCTTTCCTCAATTCCATATTGAATTGGCCATAAGCACCTATCTAGGACCGTCAAGAAAACCAGCAACTTAATCATTCTAGGGGCCAATGAGTCATTTTGGTGGCATAAAACCACCAGATACCATGGAGATGGCGTACAGTCGGCTGTGTTAGGCCAATGACCAACCAAAGGCACCAACACTATGAGAAAAGAACAGATAAGAAAGGAAATAAATGCAGTGGAGTTGCTAAACTTACTAATGGGAAGAAAACAGAAAAGCAAAAGAGAAAGAGGGAAACCAACCTCCACCAGGGACCACCTACATCCCTGAAGCTATGTTGGAGTCCACATCCTGTAATGAGGACACAAATGTGCACCTGTGACAACAGGTGTCAAACACCCTCAATTAAGCAAATGAAATAACCAAGGTGCCGGATTTGTGGGAGCAGTTCCCAAAGCTGGTATTAGCAGATTCCACCCTACACAGACCCCATAAGAACGCGAAGGCCTGTTCCATGGCCCCCTGGGAGAAATGCAACTCTCCAAAGGTCTTTGGCTGAGGAACCTATGTCCTCTTCACTACTACTTACCCTGAGTCTTGATCCTACCCTGTGGTATCATTTCACTTAGGGCTCAAGCAAGCTTCTGTCTTACCAGCGGGGTACTTAAACCACAGCACATCCTAAGTCAGAGGTTATGCACCAAAGCTAAATTTCTCAAGCCCACTGATACCACCATGGCCCCAAAATCTCCCCTCTTTTTGAGAGGTGTCCTTGTGGGAGGGAGAGGAGGGGGGGGGATTTAGCTAGAATTCAGAGAAAACACCCCACTAAAATGAAGAGTTGCAGGAGGAGAATTGAGAATTTACGAAGTGTCTCACCCATACAATGCTTGTAAAAATAAAATAAAATGCCTACCAAGTTCCCAAAACACCTCAAATGAATTGCTATTTGTTCAATAGCAATCTTTTAGAGTTACGTTATTTTTTTATTTACCATTAATATGTGTAGCCCTATCTCATAGAAAACAGTTCAAAGCAAATAAGCCTAATCTATACATCACTTTCAAGGACCTCTGGATTTATGAGGTCTCTATTAATTTAGTGTTAATCTGATCTAAACAGTCTCTTCTGAGGAAACCTTTTAAGGTCCCCTGATCCTGCTTCTAGGGCTAGTAAAACATATTTTTGTGAGTTTCTCAATCCAAAGGCACACTAAGTTCTTATGTTTTCAGAAAGAAAGGAAAAACATTTCATCCCTTCCCTAACCACCCCCCAAATTTCAATAATTTACAAGCACAGAATTCCTATAATTCTCGTTCATTCTTCAGGCTTCTTTGACTCCCCCAAATCCTGCAGAGCATGGATCAAACAGGGCACAAGCCAGGGAGAAATTTAATCGCTCATATCTCTGCCTAAGGGATTGTCTAGGTACTATGGTGACAGACACCTCAATGAAAGTATGTGGAGGAAAAAAGATTTTTAAACTCCCAGACTTAAAAAAAAAAAAAAAAAAGGTGGGGGAGGGATTTCTAATGGATTTGGGGTCAATACATAGAAGCACAAAATCAGGTCCACAGAGTCCATCGAAATTACTTATTTATATACCAATGCGGTAAGACCACAGAAACAAAACGTTATTCATCAAAGGCATTTATGTTTCTCCCCACAAACTCTGCCTATTTTGAATTTTCATATTCCCATTGATTTGTTTTTCTGGTGACATGAACAGCTTCTCCACAGAGGAGTTTTAGGGCAGTGAAAGGACTCTGCGTGATCCTGTAATGATGGGATTTACGTCCCTCTACATCAGTCCGAACACAGGACATCAAGAGTGAACCCTAAGGTGAACAATGAACTCAAGGGATCAAGGTAGGTTTGTCAAGTATAACAAATGTACCACTCAGGGGTGGGATGTTGATAGCAACCGAGGCTATGGTTATGGGGGCAGGGAGTATATGGGAAATCTTTGGACTTTCCATTCAATTATGCTATAGACCTAAAAGTGCTCTAAAAAAAATTTAAGGTTTTTTTTTTTTTTTTTTTTTTTTTTTTTTTTTTTTTTTAATGCACAGCTTGTCTGTTAACTTACTCTGACATGGGAGTGTTCAAATAAAATCTGGAAAAAAAGTCAAGTAAAACTTTTAGTCCCTAAGTTTGTAAGTTTACAAAGCTCTGTCTTTAGAATATCTAAATGTAATTCATAGATTCGAAAGAGGGGAGAGAAAATAACTGGTCTCAGGGATTTAAGCAAGCCCAATTATAAAAATCTCTCAACCTAATCAGCACATAAAACAGCACACGCCAATGATATGGTTAGTTCATGCCCTGCTGATAGACGGAATCAGAATTTTTTGCCAGCCCATGTTCATGTACAGGAAACCAACAAGACTGTAAACACAGGAACAACAATCAACACACACAGATGTCTGAGGCTGGAAGTCACATTCTGGACAAGGTGAAAAGGGTAAATGGCAGGAGACTCATAATAAGGATCGAGGCAGATATCAAAGTTCAGTGTGTAGAAGGCTCAGGGCTTGGCTCTGCTCTGGAGACGCTGTTTTCTGCCTGCAGTAAGGCCACTGCACTCACCCACCCCACCCCCACTGAGCTCTCTGATGATGAGAAAACAATCTGAACATAAAATCAGCAATACGAAGCAAGGACATTTCAGGCCTAGGACAATCCCAACCTATCCAGCAGGATCAGTAATCAAGGGCGTATGCCCAGGAACCTGAAAGTCAGGAAGGCTCTCCCACTCGGAACCAGAACCTCATTCTACAAAAATGTTTGAAGGGGAGTCTTCTACTCAGTCATCGGGGACTGGATTAGAGATAACAAGACCGTGGGGACCCATCAAGGAATTACCTGATGTCAT
Organism: Ursus arctos; assembly: GCF_023065955.2. Lineage (NCBI taxonomy): Eukaryota > Metazoa > Chordata > Mammalia > Carnivora > Ursidae > Ursus > Ursus arctos. The sequence goes on along the minus strand of NW_026622997.1, from coordinate 12,194,180 downwards.
TTAGATATCATTCCTATTATGGACCCAATCATTTTAATAATGGACACGGGAAGGGCAGGAAGAGAACCCGTGCCTGCAGACATCAGTGAAACAATGCCACTCACAGCAACCTGGTTTTCAACTCACTTTCAGAGCAGAGAACAATCCTTTGGGGTCTGCAGTGCTTCGGCATGCCAAACAAGGGGATATTTTTAGATATGCACGGCTTTTTCTTTTCCAAAAGCAGAGTTCTAGGAGAGAATGCTACCCACAAAGAGAAAACCCACAAAATTCCAGATCTGGGCTTCCTCTCGCCCAGGGCAGTCCTCTTGCATGCTTTTGTAATTTCTCCTTAATTATCCACTCCTGCCTGACCAATGGCTCTATGGTCCTATTCCTCTGGTACATTAGGACCTCTTTGTGGTCGTCCCTCAGCCTTAAGATATAACAGCAGTGAAGAGGAAACAGTCCTGAATAAATCAAACAAATTTAACTACAAACATAAGTGATTAGATGATATGCAAAAACCTTTAAAGCTGTAAATCCTATGATCTATGGATAACAAATTTACCAATACTCCCAAACTTCCTATTAATGATAGTGAAAGCCCTGCTTTAAAATGGAGTATCAGGGCACCTGGGTGGCACAGCGGTTAAGCGTCTGCCTTCAGCTCAGGGCGGGATCCCCGCATTCTGGGATCGAGCCCCACATCAGGCTCCTCTGCTATAAGCCTGCTTCTTCCTCTCCCACTCCCCCTGCTTGTGTTCCCTCTCTCGCTTGCTGTCTCTATCTGTCAAATAAATAAAATCTTTAAAAAATAATAAAAAATAAATAAATAAAATGGAGTATCGGTTGCTTGGGCATGTTTCCCCAGATAAACAATGTTACAGAAGGGAGCCATGTCTCCAGCCAGCTCCAGAGTCTCACTTCATACATTAAGGCCTGAAATACTATATATTTACAGTAGAAACAAAATTAGAGAATTTTTTTTTTCTAAAGATTTTATTTACTTGAGAGAGACCATAAGCAGGGAGGAGGGGTAGAGGGAGAAGCAGACTCCCCGCTGAGCAGGGAGCCCAATGCAGGGCTTGGTTCCAGGACCCTGGGATCATGACCTGAGCCAAAGGCAGATGCTTAACTGACTGAACCAGCCAGGCGCCTGAGGACAGTATTTTCAAAACACTAGTAACTGAACAAAAAATCCAGCCAACTTCAGTGAACTACAGTTTCTTATTTCTGATGCTTCCAGTGGAAGACGAGCAGGTACAACTGAGTTCTGAGAGTTTCTGGCACTCCCAAAAACTTGAGAAGGGTGATGGCCAGGTTCTCTAGTGAGTCTAGTTTTCATGACAGGGAGAATGGTTTTCCTTCTTCTTGATATAATTGTCACCACTTTCCTATGTTCTAGGTAAGATGGAGCCATTTTCTGGCTTACCAGTTTCCAGAGGGCAAGAGTTTAAAGGGAGCACAGCCAGCCAGGGTGTTTTAAGAGGAGAGATGCACTTGAATAAAAGCAGCTGAGCTGTCATGATGACAGAGAAAGGAGGCATCAGCTTTTTTGTGAGGAACACAAGTTGGCAACTGTGCCCCACACCGGGCCCTGGGTGACACCCTGAGGCCAAGGCAGCCATGTTGCCTGGCGCTTGGTTGGGTTAGGCCATGGCCACAAGGAGGGTGAGGACAGAGAGGTTAATGTGTAATAGCTGTTTGCATACATGAGGACTCTGGATTGTTCATCTCTCAGAGAGTTTCTATATTGATTTCTACTCCTTTTACTTGGGTATTTATAGAAGCTTCTAGTCAGGAACACAATCATCTGATTAAATTCTCTATTGCTTGCGTTCCTTCCCACTGCTGAAAGCAACAAAGAATATGATGTGACTGAAATTCGAACAAGAGGAGAGGGGAAAACCAGGAAGCGGCTCACAAAAGAAAAACGGAGAAAGCTGTACTGGCTTTATATTAAGGAAAAAGCATTCTATGGAATAATTCATTTTCAAATACAAGACAGGAGGCAGAGAGTGAAGGACAGAGTTGTGAAAAAATTAGAGGACGCTGGTGAATCATCCAAGAAATGTTACCCTCTTCGTGTTCCTTTTCTAACTCAGTTCCTTCAACAAAGGGTGAGGCATGATGACAGGGCTGTCATCTTCCAGAGTCTGCTAACCACTTCTGACGCCCAGCATGCACCCACCCACCCCCATATTCAAGTAAAATGTTACTCTGAAATCCAACATTTAAGGTCGCTCAACTCTGAAAACAGCGAAGACATGCTGAATAAAGTGCGGAACCTTGTTGTCCTGCTTCCTTCCCCCCACACTTTTTTTTTTTTTTCTATCAGAGGAATCCTCTCTCCATGCTAATCGGAGGTAAGCTCTTAAGTAGAGGAACTAAGCATGATTCAGCACATTTAAAAAGGATTTATACCCATTCTTAGAAGGACAACCAGAGGAAACACCATCTGAGGTCTAAACAATGATATCTGCTTGCCCTTTGATCTGAGTTTAAGAACACTTTGTACAATTTTTTTTTGTTGTTGAAATACCACTGAATTTCACATTTACTATTTGAAATTTCTTTAGAACATCTACTGCTCTTTTGAACCACACTCTTGAAACCAAATTCTCCAAATTATATTTGCTGTGAGTAGCTTACAGGCAGGGATTTATTTTCTGCTAACAAAAATCTTCATAGCACAGGCAGCCTCCATGAAAAATAGTACCACTGATCCTATGTTTATGAGAAAAAGACAGTACAGTGTATCTGGTTACAAATACAAGTGGGGAGTATTCCATTTTTCTTCTAATTTATGTTTCCCAAGGGTAATTTTGTTCAGAAGATTGCCAGTATTTTTGGTACAATAAGTTTCTTGTTACTTGTACTAATACATACTGATTCCCTTTTCTGAGCATATTTTGAGTTTTTTATTTTTTTTTACCCTAGCATCTAGAGATCAACACCTCATTAATTCAAAATAAATGAAGTCTGAAATGCAGAGATTTAAAGAAAACTTTGCACTACTCTCAAATGTGATGCACATTAGAAATATACATATGGGTAACAAATAGAAAGAACCAAGTGTATTAATAAAGCATTATGATATACTTAGGATACCATTAACCTCTATGTCCTAAATGTCTTTGACTTACTAGAAATCAGGTATGCCATTTCTAAGTGATCAGGCCTTCCAGACTAGGGAAATATGAATTTTACATGAAGGATAGGTCTTTCTTTTCATTAATTCAATCTTTATTAAGCATCTTCCATGTGCTCAGCATGGATATTAAGACTTAGGTTTCAATGGTGGATAAAGCCTGGTTGCCTTTTGAGGTACCCACGGGTGCCTCCCAGCAGGGTGACAAGTGAGTAAGCAAATTTTAAAGAAAGGAAAAAAAATTATTTATATATATATATATATATATATATATATATATATATATATATATATTCTTTGTAATAAGCACAACCAAGGGAATAAGCGCCATTCTGTGACGGTAAAGAAGTGGGTGGGGACAGCAGTCTTTTCTATAGAGGCGTGAGAGAAGGCTTTTCTAAGGTGGTGAATTTTAAGACCTAAAGGATATTTCAGGATACTCCTCCAAGGTCACCAAATTGGCAGGCCTGCTTATTAGACTGCCAAGACATTTTTAGCATTAGAAAACAAGTAGAAAATGGCATCTGGGGCCCTGGTTGAATGCACCGGCTCAGCCAGGCACCCTGGGCACCAGCCTGTTAGTTCAAAGAAGGTTACACATCTCCAGCCTATTCACCCAGAGAGAGTTTCAAACAGTCAACATCCACAATAGTGAGCTGGTCGAATGACCAGCATTTGGGATATGTGGGAGAAACTGAATTCTGTTGATTCATACTTCCTCATAGCCACTCCGGCTGAGAGGGCTCAGCGTGTTTTAAATGTATTTCATGAGTAAACTATTCCTCCTTTCCAGGGGGGGGAGAAAAAGAGGTTTACAACTACGTATCCCTTTCTCTTATACTTCCAGTTTATTGATCTAACTCACTAGGTGTAAAAGTACTTGAAAACATGTATCTTTCTGCAGGTTTTTAAATGAGTCAGGTATGAAGCCGCTAACATGCCATGGAGGTGGAAACTGCAGAATTCTCCCCACACCTTTAGACAATCCACATTGCTAACTAAGCAATTATTTTCTTCAAATGAACTGTCCTGAGGCTCAGAGCTAGGATAATCAGATTTATCACACAGTTTAGCCTCTCATTCTGAAATCCTCTTTCCTCCTGCTAACTGGATTAAGATTAAAGAGCATTGCTGGACTGGCAGGTGGCATGACTTGTGACTTGGATTCTACTTACCTGAAGGTTTCCCCCCTAACTGCCCATGTGGAGTCCAGGGCTGGACCCACAGTCAGTGACAGCTCATAGTCAGAAAGCCCAGTGCTATGACGGCGGGGGGGGGGGCTTGGGGCAGAGTTTCCTACCCAGGAATCTCTTCCACTTGCACATCTGCCTGTCCCAGGCCCAAGATGACATTCCTGTTGAATTCTCTTGGAAATTTGTCGGTGTTGTTTTTTTGCACCTTGAAGTTCCCCTCATGAAAAATGTAAGTGAAACCATCACCTTACCAGGATTAGCGGACAACCAGCTTCAAGCAGCGTGACTCAGAACCAATGTGTACCTGCAGACCAAGAAAGGTCAGACAAGCAAGGAACGTGGAGAATTTAGAGGTCATTAAGCACAGTAAATGTCACCATTTTCACAAACTTTGCCTCAAGCCGACTCTCACAATTTCAAATACCACCTCAGGCAGGGGTTCCCAAACACCGGATTCACTTGATGAATCTCTAAAACTACGGATACGTGGCTTCCACCCCACACATTCTGATTTCATTGATACGGAGCTATCGCCTCCACATCTGGGTTTTTAAAAGCCACCAGGTGAGTCTCATGTGCAGCAACGTTTGGGAGCCACGAACATAAGGAAGCATTGATCTCTTACTGGGATGATCTGATTTCTTTCAGATGTCGGGATCATGCCAGTGCTTCTTGACCATGTGGCACATTAGAAAAACCAAAGACACTTAAAAAAAATGCCAGAGCCCACCCTCAAAGACTCTGACTTAATTGCTCTGAGGAGCAGCCCCAGCATCCCTTAGTTCTTTAAGTGTCCCCAGGTGATGCTAATGGACAGCCAAGGTTAGAACCGTGGTCTAAGCCCAGGCACTGTTCTCTGGAGACTGTAAATGACTCTCCTTGAAAGAGCCAGAAGCACCATTCGTCCTCCATTTTGTCCAGCTTGGGACTACAACAAGAGGCAATAAAACATCTCCCCAAGGCTGTCAGGAAACAGGGGACGGGGATGGCAAGAGGTGGAATTCACTAAGCCAGAAGCAGTGCGAGGAAGCTAGAGTGAGGAAGAGCGCTGGCCCTCTGCGCTGCCCCTCCCCCGCAAACTTTATTGACTGCAGTGAGAGTCCTTAGAATGCTTCCTGGAGGTGCCTCAAGCTTGGATTTGGTTCCAATAAATGGTGCAAATTCTTATCCAATCAGAACTCCTGGAACTGCAAGTAGCAAGATTGGCAGGCCTTGAGCCTCCACTCCCTGTGAGATTCTGTTTCATGAATTTCCCAGGAGGATTTCTGCACCAGTTGGATGCCAATCGGACCTCCCTCTTGGGCCCCCACTCCTTCCCTCCCCCAAAGCCCAGAAGAGTTGAGAATCATCTCATAGATACATCTGTAAAGAACTCGCTTAACTACTATACGTGGTAATCATTGAAGTAATGTCAAATGACAGACATCTTTGACGTGGCTTTGACAAGTGTCTGGTAACCCAGTTCGGGGCCTGGGCAGGGCCACGCGTCTCACACAGGAAAGGAAGTCGGCGGAGACCCACCCCTGGCGTGGCTACGGCGCCCCCATTTCTCCCCGCGGAGAAAGAAAGTACCCCCTACATCCCTTTGTATACGCTAAGCCGAGTCAGTTTATGAATGAAGAGTAGCACAAATCAGAGGCACTGATCCTGGAGAAAAAAAAAAAAAAGTCTTCCTTACACCGTTCTTATTTACAGATGAGAAAACTCGGGGGAAAAAAGGCTATGTGACTCCGTCCGGGTTGCCACAGAACATTTGTGGCGGAGCCCGATTTAGCCGCCCTTGAATTTCCATTCTGTTGCCTGGCAACCAGTTCAGCCCAGCTCAGCGCCCAACCCCGGCCCCTAACCCGCACCCTTTCTCTGCTCATAGGGCTCGGACAGCAGTGATCAGAAGTTCAGCCTTTAGGGGCACCCGCCAAAGGCATGTGAACTAGGATCCTGGATGGGTTACCCCAACTGGGCTGGGGATCCCGTCCCAAACCCGCGCGAACCCCGTCTGGCATGCCTTCCGAGGTCCTTTGGGCACCTTCCTCTGCAACCCTCCTCCCCCGATTCCGTGGATACCACTTAGCACCATCACGTCAAGTTTCCAAAGTTCTCAGTTGCTATCAGATTCCATAAAAGTCCCGGTGGGAAAAACTGGCATTCAGAGCTTTAAGGGTGCAAAAGAAATCAGGAGGGGAAAGAGTGTTGAAGAGCCTTCTTCTTCCCAACTGGCTACACTCGGGCGGGGCTTTTCTGCTAAAATCGAGTTAACCTGGCCCCGGCATTACTGGAAAAAGCGCGGAGTTCGCTTGGACGCCGCAGTCCGAGAGCCCCATGCCCTGGCGCGCCCCAGGCCGCCCGCAGCCTCCCGCAGCCCCAGCGCGCAGCCCCGCCCGCGGCGCGGGGAAGGCACGTGCAGCCCACCGCCGCGCAGGTGGCAGCAGCACAGCCCGCCTGCCCTCGCGTCCCCGCCGCTCCAGCCGGGCCCCGCGTGCCAGGGGCTCCCGCACCCTCTCGCCTCCCTCCCCGGGGCCCGGGAGACCGTTAAGGGGAGAGTGTTTTCGTCGTTACGCTACCCCAGATCCTTACCCAGGTTCACAAAGCTCATGACCATGTCCGCGTCGTTGAGGAAGGCGCTGTCCTGCGCGCTGGTCAGTGGGGACGCGCCGCCGCCGGGTCCCGCGGCCAGGAGGCTCTTGCTGTTGACCGGGGGCGCCGCGCCGGGGGGCGGCTGCCGGGGCTGGGTCGAGCTGACCCGTTCGCGGGGCCCGTGCTGCCGCCTCTCCTCATCCGACGCCCAGTCCTCGTCGTCGTCGGAGGCCAGGGCGTTATACAGATCCAGCATGAAGAGGGGCGCAGATTTTAGCCGCCCGGGAGGAGGCTCCCCGCGAGGCTGTTGCTGCGGGAGGGCAGCAGGCTGCGGCTGCTGGAGGCCGTGCAGGGGTCGGGGCCGGTGCGGGAGCCCAAGCACGGAGAGAATCTCCTTCTGCATCTCGCGCTTCTCGTGCGTCTTGAGCCGCCGGTAGAGGAAGCCGGAGGAAGAGGACTGCGGCGGCGGCGGCGGCGGCGGCTCCGCGTGGCCCGGGCTCCCGCCGTCCCCCAGCAGCGTCCCCCCGCCCGCGGCAGCGGCGGCTGCGGGCAGGGACGGCCGCAGCGGCGGGGGCCCGCAGCAGCTGCACAGCAGCCCCCACCACCAGCACAGCCACTGCGCCCTCCGCCCCAGCATCCCCGCCCGGCCGGGCTGGCCCCGCGGGCCCCGCGAGGCGTAGAGCGGCGGAGCGAGGCCGGAGCGCGGCCGCTGTGGCCCTTGGCGTGAGCAGCCCCCGCCACCTCTCGGCGGGCTCGCTTCCCCTTCCTGGCCCTCAGTCCTTATCTCTCATCGTCCTCTGGGGCGGCCCTAGTTGCCTAGGCTGGAGGGGAGGCGAAGGGGGAGATCACCCGGAGAACCACTTGGAGGGGAGCCCCACACTCCGGCTCAGGTCTCTAGAGGCGCAAGGTCCAGGCCAGGTGCGTCCGAGTCTGGGCTGCGCTGCAGCCGGCGCCCTTGCCCCTGGGCGGGTCACGGCCCGGTCACTCTCGGGCCTTGCTGCCCGCGCACGTGCGCTGTCCCGCGCCCTCCCGGGCGGCTGAGTGGGAGCCGCGGCGGCGGGGCGACTCACCAGCTGGGGGAGATGCCCGGCATCATCCCCGCGCACGCCTCTCCTTGGCTCGCACGGCCGCCGCGAAGTTTACTCCGCCGTGGGGCCGAGGCTGTGGCGACACGGCGTCCCGAGACGCCAATCTTCTCCGCGAGGCTTAACTTCCTTCCCGCTCACAAACTCCGCGCGCCTCGGCGCTCGGGCACTGTCGCTCCCCCTCAGAATCTCCGCGCGCCGCTCTAACCCCCAAGCGGAGGCGACAAGGATCTTGCTTTCCGTTTAGAGGCTCCTGGCTGCCCCGCAAACACCGCTCGCAGAGGGTACGGGAGGGGACAGGACCCGCGCGCCGAGCAGTGACCGCGGCGACGGCGCGGGAATTCGCGGTCTCCCGCCTCTCGGCGCTGCGCTCCCCGCAGAGGCCAACGTGGGCTTTCTGGTGCGCGTCTCGCTCAGGTACCGCACTCCAGCCCCCGAGAGTCCCTGCCCTCTTGGGTAACAGACAGGCTGGCAGCCAATAGAAGAGAGTCGTCTCGCCTGTATTTAAATAGGCCCGCCCCCTTCTTTCACCCTCCCTCTCCAGGGAGGCGTTGCCCCGGCTTCGCGTAGGTTTCAAGTACAGAGAATTCTTGGAGGCACCCTAGGCGCGAGGTAGCAAAGGCGAAGAGGTCATCGCTAGTAAGGATGATCCAATCAACACGTAAACGTGTCTCTTTAACGATCACATTAAAAGGCCTGAATTGATTTAACTAAATAAAAGCAAAATCAGCTGTTAATTCAACGCCACCTGTATTCACAGAGGAACAACAGGAATAGTGTATTAGTGTCTCTTGCGGATGTAACATAGGCTTTTAGCGGGCACGTGACTTCCAAAGGCAGCTGCTGGAAGTTGGGACACACCCTCCAAGAGGCTGCTCACAAACGGGCCACAGAGAGGTCCAAATGTAAACCAGAGCCAGCGTCCTGGGCATTTGGGACCAAATATCTTGATTTATCTCTGCAGTTCGGCCTTGGCTTGGTTTCTTAAGCTAGCACCTTAAAGAAAAGGGGTAATTAGGTAATAAAAGAGAAAAGCCACCCTCTACTTTTCTCGGAAATATTTCAGTGCTTCTCCAGTTTTTCTGTTAACTTTTCATTTTAATGTATTGAAATACAATAGAGCTTTCATGAGGCTGGGTAGATAAAACTTGAGAGGTGGTACAGAAAATTCCAGCCCAGGTAGGGGCGTGGCATGTTGCCATTCAGGTGCTCAAAGTCAGGTTGCTGGGAGCATTAGACAAGATCAATGTAGAAGCCACAGGTTACATAGCATGCCACTTCTCAATCACGGAGATGGATCCCTCTACCCAGACACCACCACCACCATGGGCCATTCAGGATACAAATTCACCTGCTCTCACACTATCCAAGAATGCCCAGTAATCTACAGATCATACAAACAAATTCACTCAAAACACCAGGATCTTTTACTTGGTGAAAAGTGTACAGATTAGAAAACAAAAACTTCACTGACTATATTAGTTCACATAGTCCAAGGCATTTCTGAGCCAGACCAAATAGATAAAAACTGTGGGATTGGTGGACTTATGAGATCATGGGGTTTCTGCTGATCGAAATCTGATCAACATTTCTTCTTATTTCAAAGGATCTGTTTTTCATGGGGAAGGGTCTTCATCTCCCCCCACCCACTGGACTGCTCTTTCTGGTTCTCTCTTGACCCAGACATAGTGATCTTTTAGTCTTTAATTCTACGAATCTAAATTTTTTCAAATTTAATTCTACGAGTGAAGTCTTTAGTTCTACAAAGGTCCGTAGCCATTGACCTCAGGCAACACAGCTTCAGCAACACTGAAGACTGGTCTTTAGTGGGGATTCTTTTCATGTGAAAAGAAAATATATCACTACTTGGTCTGGCATGCCAGGATCCTTAGAATTCAAAAGTCTCCATCACTTCCTTCTTCTGTATGGGACTTGTTTGAGCATAAAATCACAGCAGCCAAGAGCCCTGATCAAAAGATCTGAAATCTCAGCAAGTATATGTAGGCTTCCTGCCAAGATCCTTCTCCCTTTGCAAACGTAGTCACATCTTCGTCTTAAGACCTCTAGTGAGACAGAAGCAGAGTAAAAGCAGTTCCAACCTATCAGGGCAGGGGGAAAGCACTGGAAAACTGTAAAACCCCTGAGCATAGGCAAGGGCACCTAGATAGGGCTGTGCCGTTGAAAACACAAAAATAGGCTGTGAGCCATCTCTTAGATAATCACTTATTGGATATGCACATAGGATCTAGTGGAGAACACACACAGGCGTACACACATACCATCTTCCCCTTTTCTTAAATGCTTGGTTAGAATTAGATGGACCTGTGACATGGCACTTAATGACCCTTTATCAAACATCCGAGCAACAGCCCTGATTCAGGTCTGCCATGAGCCTCCCATTCCCATCAAGAAGGCCTCTCAGTTCCTGCAGATTAGTGCTGGAGAAATGAGGTGTTGAGGGTGCCCCCAGATGACGAACACAAGAGCACACAAGTCTTGTAAGAGCCACAGGGAGAATATGTGTAATGAAACATGACAATGATCGTAAAGGCAGTGACATTTAACTGAGGGCCACAAAAGAAGGTGTCCCCCCACTCCCAGCAGGTGCACATGTTTGCTGGAAAACACTAGGAAACCCCCTTGGACTGGATATTGGGGCAAAAGGGGATAAAGAGATGCAGTTCTAACATTTTAATAACCTCAAAATTGGGACCACTGCTTTTTCAAGACAGCTGGAATTCTGGGTGGATAAGAACTTCTAACCACCACCACCCCCGCTCCCCACTTCTCTGACCCCTCGCCAGCACCCCCTGAGAAGTCTCAGAGAGCTGGACAAAGTCCAGATGTGATTCCGGAGGGATGGGATGAAGGGAAAGGAGCAGGTTTGGCTTTGGAATCCGCTGGAAATGTGTGAACCAACTGGAGAAAATCAGAGGTAACTTCGCCCCCTGCAGGACACCAAAATATTACCGCCCCTTCCTCTGTGCCGGAACAACCTTCATTAAGCTCTCTGTATGTGTCTCCAAAACATCTGGGTGGAAAGAGGAGGAATTCGGTCAAGAAGCCGGATGTGGGAGCCAATCCACATCAAACATCTGGTTGCTTGGCTGACATCTCATGCAGATGGCCTTCAGTTTTCTGGAAATAGGTTGCCTGTCCCACTCCCGCCCATTTAATGAAGGAATGAGGAACCCCTCACCATAAAGCACACGTCTATTCCCTGACTTCAGTGACGCTGGGGAGAGGGTGAGAAGCCCGTACCCAGGTGTTATTAATGCACAGGGTAATTCACACAACAAATTCTTTAAAACAGCAGTTCTTGTTTCTTTTATGAGGATTTCTGTTACACATTTAAAATACACATGGCCAAACGATTACTATTTTTAAAAGATGTAATTTATTAATTCAAATATTCTATCCTCCACACTTCCCTTTGAATTATGTTATTAGCAATAAACTGCAATGCCGTCTTTAATTTTGTCCTAAATCACACATTTCAACTGTCTTGCAGATGTAAGTAGACTGCTTCTAGAAAGTAAGTGTCATAACCCCCGTTACTCTTGTGTGAAGCCTGAGGTCCAGTCACCTTGAATCCTTGGAAAACTCAAAATACTATATTTTAATGCCTAATATTTGTGTAAGGATTTGATTCTTTCTTAATATTAACTTCCAAACAGAACAATATGCTCTGATTTCAAAAATATTGATTTGGAGTTGAGTGAAAAGGAAATACGGTGAGTCAATGTTTGCGGAGTGTGAGAGATGAAAATTTGAAACTTAAATATTGCTTCTGAAAGCTACACCTGTAGGGCAGCCTTCAAAATATGTGTCTCATCCAAAAGTCTGTGCTAACAGTTACATTCACTCACACTTTCCTTTCTCTGTCAACTATTCAAAAATGCTGGGCATTCACACTTCAAAATATCATTTGAGCCATCATATTTTCCTACTCGTGAAGGACATCTGGTGGCAAAGTGAAAAACTAATACATAAATCTGTTTCCAGAGATTTTTTTCCACACTGTAACCCAAATGGCAAATCTGTTACTTGTGTGTGCTTCAAACTTTGTGGCCAAGCTCAGATCTTTATCGTCCTAGGATTTAGGCTGTCTTCATCATATTAAGCAACAGAGTCTTTAGAAACATCTAAATGATTAAGTGGTTTTTAAATGTTTCACTGGATAATGGACATGTGCAGACTAAGTCTTAAACTTTTTTTTTTTTTTACTGAGCAAAACAATGCTTAAGACATTTCCATGACTAGTTCTACTATCCCTGAAGAGTTCTGTTCCAAGAAATCATTGGACACTTGGCTCCACTGGGGAGGGCCTGAGGATTCGCAGCCTGTGCTGGCCTCTGAGCTGCACTCCATTCTGTGGTCCCCTCTGTCCCCACGTCCTGAATGCGTCTCTTGTGGCAGCTGGGAGGCTCCATGAAAATATGATATTATCATGCTGCCGCACCCCTTAACTAGCAGCGCTGTAAGCAATGGTGTGTGGGGATCAGGGAAAACCACACTGACTGTGCAAAATCAGATTGAAATAAAAGTCAAGACCATCTCCGAAAGAAGAAAAGAGAGTCTAAGAAGATGTGGACCAATGGGAGGGCAGATGTTGACAATAATCACCCAGACTGCATTCATTCATTCATTCTTTTATTCATTCAACAAATATTTGAATGCCTAGTATGTGTCAGGCAGCCAAAGATCCCTGCTCTCACAGATTCTAGAAGGGGGGAGATGAACAATCAACGAGACAACTAAGAAAATATATTATCATAGGCAGGATGTTGTCTCCATGATTCTTACCTGTAGTGTTACACCTGCAAATATGTGACCTTATGTCGCCAAGGGGACTTTGCAGATGGGATTAAGATTGTGAAACAGGTGATGTTACATTGGGAAGATTATCCTGGATTATCCAAGTGGTCCCAATGTAATCACAAGGATCCTTAAAAGCAGAGAAGAAAGGCAGAAGAGATGTAGCCTGAGAGGGATTCAATCTGCCTTTGCTGGCTCTGAGGGTGAAGGGGCCACAAGTTCCAGAATGTGGGTGGCCTCTAGGAGCTGAGCGCAAACTTGAGCCAGCAGCCGGCTAGAAAAGAATGACCTCAGTCTTAACTCTGAATTCTGTCTACAACCTGAACAAGCCTGGAAGTGGATTCTCATCCGGAGTCTCCCAGACAAGAGCCCCCAGGCAGCTGACACCTTGATTTCGGCCTGGTGGGACGGAGGGCAGAGAAAGTAGCCAAGCCTAATGGACTTCCAACCTATTCAACTGTGAGATGATACATTTGATTGTTTTAAACCACTACATCTCTGGTATTTTGTTTCCCAACCACAGGAAACTAAGATGTATACAGGGCTGTGGGGAAAAAAAATCAAACCAGGAAGAGGGGGTAGGGAGTATGTGGGTGGTCTCCTGAAGAGCCTTCGCTGAGAAGGCAACACTCGAGCAGAGGTGTGTCACAGTAAAGAGAGCCAGTCATGATGGTATCTGGAGAAAGTGATTCCCCAGCACTGAAAACAGTAAGTGCAAAGGCCCTGTGGCAGAGGCATGCATGGTGAATCTGAGGAAGAGAAAGGAGCCAGTAAGGCTAGGGCGGAGGAAACGAGATGGGATAATAATAGGAAGTTATGACAGAATGCCAAGAAGGGTAGGAATTGGAGGCCAAGGGGGCATAGGGCCGTGATCATCCTCGTAAAGGTTTCAGATTTCAACAAAACCTAAGATGGACAAATCACACACATCATGTTGAGGAGAAGATGCCAGACACAAAAGAATATATACTGTAACTCTACTTATATAAAATTCAGAAACAAACTATACTGACTAAACTAATCTAGAAGCCAGGTTAGTGGTTACCTTTGGGGAGAAGAGTAGGAATAATAACTAAATGAAACCAAAGGGGGGTTCCCAAGAGTTGGCCTATTTCTTTACCTGGGTGGTGGTTACACAGGAGTGGTCAATTTTGACAATTCATTGAGAGGCACTCATGATTTGTACACTTTTCTGTATGTATTTTGTTATATTACAATAAAAGGTTTGACTAAAAAACAGTTAAGGGCCACCACCACCACCAACAACAACAAGGACAAGCACAAGAAAGGAGGCTCATTGGATGTTTTTCAGCAGACGACATGTGCTGACTTAAATTTTAACAGAGCCTCTCAGGCCACTGTGTTGAGAATATATTATAGAGTTGCCAGGGCAGAATCAGGGGGACCAGGGAAGAAATTCTCGTGAATGTTCAGGTGAGAGATGATGGTGGCTCAGAGGGGGCCTCAGATGGAAGCAATGGAGAAAAGTGGTTGGATTCTGGATATATTTTGAAGGCAGACCCCAATGTCAAGAGGGTGCGCTAATTGCATGTAAAAATAAGTCATGCCGACATCTTCTTCCCCTGTATAGCAGCAGCAAAGCGTGGCTTCCCCTATTGCATGAGGCCTGGGGCAGGAGTGGGAATTTGCCGTGGGTGGAGGAGAAGAGCATTCGTGTTCTGGTGACTGTGGGTTAATATACTGATTGATAAGGATCGGCCTGAGGGATTTTAAATAACCCATCTCCATCAGCACCCATGCTACAAAAGATCAGAATAAACAGGGTGTACCCAAGAACAGCTTCAAGGCAAGTCCCCGAACAGCCTTGCAACAAGATTCCCTCTGTAGTAATACAACAGCTCTACCTCTGAATATAAAATCTCTTATAAGATGAGAAGTTTGGCCCATGACACTAATATTATAAGGAATCCTATAAATGTTGTATCCTGGATGGAATATTGGAGCACACACACACACAAAGGATCTTAGGTAAAAGCTAATGGAATATGAATAAAATATGGAGTTTAGTTAATAATAATATATCATCATTGGTTCATTAGTTGTGACAAAGGCACCATAATGATGTAAGAGGTTAATAAGCAAAAGCACTGGGTGTGGGATTTATAGGAACTCCCTGTACTAACTTGGCAAATTTTCTGTAAATTTTAAATTATACTGAAAGAGTTTATTTTAAATATTATTCCTATAGCTTTAATCTTAGGATGAAATCATTAAGGCTTGGCCATTTCTTTTACTATTCAAAGTAAGGTGTCTTTTCATTCCAATCCAGTGAGCATTTTATATCTATAAGTATATTCTTTCAGTTCTAATACTTCCATTTAGTTTTTTTAATAACTTCTGTTTCTTTGCTGAGACTTTCTACTTTTCATTTGTTTCCAGAGAACTTATAATTGGTTGTTGAAGCATTTTTTTTTTTTTTTACAACAGCTGCTTTTCAACCCTTGATGATTTGGATAATGTGGGATAACCCAGCATCTGATAGATCTTGATGCTGGAATCCGCTGATTGTCCTTTCTCATTTAAGTCAGGGTTTTTCTTGCTTCTTCATACGACAGGTGATTTAAAAAAAATAATAAACTGAATGGGAAGTCATCAAAGAGGGAGAAGAACCATGAGACACCCATAAGTATAGGAAGCAAACTGAGGGTTGCTGGAGGGGAGGAGGGTGGGGGGATGGGGTAACCAGGTGATGGGCATTAAGGACGAGCACTGGGTGTTGCATGCAACTGATGAATCACTGAATTCGACATCTGAAACTAATGGTGTACTCTATGTTGGCTAACTGAATTTAAATTAAAATTTTTTTAAAATTGTATCCTGGACATTTGTTCTGTTACACTGGGAGTCTCTAGGTCCCATTTATTTATTTTATTTTATTTTATTTTTTTAAAGATTTTATTTGTTTATTTGACAGAGATAGAGACAGCCAGCGAGAGAGGGAACACAAGCAGGGGGAGTGGGAGAGGAAGAAGCAGGCTCATAGCGGAGGAGCCTGATGTGGGGCTCGATCCCATAACGCCAGGATCACGCCCTGAGCCGAAGGCAGACGCCCAACCGCTGTGCCACCCAGGCGCCCCTCTAGGTCCCATTTAAATCTTTTATTTTATCAGGCAGTTGCCCTGTTTATAGGTTCAGCTTGTAGGTCCTGGCCTACTTTTGTAGCCATGGTTCCAATGGCAATTTAGTTGTCAGATTGGTGATGTTATTTTTATCTGCATGTTTATCTGATGCTGTTGGGGTTCCCATTGTCCCTGCTGGTACTGCCTGAAGGGACAGGTGAGCCTTCCCCAGTCCAGACTATCAGGTGGCTCTCGGTGGGGGAAGGGAGGCCTTCAAGATGAGGAGAATACCTTGGAGCCAACTTTTAAACACCCACATATTGATTATCTACCATAAAATGTTGGTTCCAGGGTATCTTCCTCCAACGACTGCATAATGCATTCACTCCTCCCTGTTGATGAGTACACGTTCATTTTTCCTTTTACCTGAATAAGCCAAATCTCCTCCAGTATGGATCGTGTGGTATGTCTCAGAAATAAGTAGAAACTGCTGTTTGGGGGATGCCTGGGTGGCTCAGTTGGTTAGGAGTCTGCCATCGGCTCAAGTCATGATCCCAAGGTACTGGGATGGAGCCCAGCATTGTGCTTCCTGCCCAGTGGGGAGCCTACTTCTCTCTCTCCCTCTGTCCCTCCTGCAGCTTGTGCTCTCTCTCTCTCGCTCACTCTCTCTCTCAAATAAATAAATAAATAAAATCTTTAAAAAAAAAAAAAGAAATCTAGACGGTAAGCCCTGTTGTATCTCAGCACTTAGCACAATGCCTGGCACATAGTAATAAGCATGAGTTTAATGATAGCATTTCATTGGTTAGGGCCTTGGCTTGGGAAAGAGAACACATAGGACCCCTTCCTGATCACATACTTTCTCTACCATGAGAAGACCCCATAACATAGAAAAGTATGTGCATTTATAATAGTTAAATTAACTTGTAGCCAATGATAATAAATGTTAAAATATTCACTAAATGTAACTAAAATGTTATGGCTTTAAAACTTTGCGCATTAGTCTCTTCCTACACAGACATTAGCATGGGATAACAGAAACTAATTTTAGCAGTCACCTCTACTACTTAAATCACACCCATAAAAATGAGACTTTCATACAGAAATAAAACTAAAATTTGCCAATACACCTCAGAGTAAAATGTTATTTAAGGATTAGTAAAACATTTATTTTCCTAGCATGTGAATAGGATACTTGTTCTCATAATTTTCCTTCACGTCCCTCACCAGAACTGAATCTTCTGGCATCTGGAATAGATTCTTTCAAATGCATACATCCACCTGTTTCAAATTCAGACTCCCCAGAATCTGTAAAAGGAAGCTCTTCCAGATGACATCAGTAGGATGGGGTTCCTGTCAGCCAAGCAGTTTGCCAAGGAAAGAATGGGACCTGTCCCTGTCATTAGAAGTGAGCTGAAGGGAAGTAAAAATGCTACTTATTAAACTAAGAAACTGGTGTTATTATCACTTACCAAGTTTACGGAAGTGTGCGTGCCATATAAAGCATTTTACCATAATAACCTTGCTCGATGTCATTTTCTCCAGCTTTTTAGCAGAGCAACTCAAATATTTTCGTCAAGGCTGTTTTCTTCTAGTGATGCAAGATGAGTAAGTTCTAGAGGTGTGCTGTACAATGTCATGCCTACAGTTAAATATACTCTATTGTGCACTTAAAAATTTGCTGAGGGTAGATCTCCTGTTAAATATGACTCCACAGCCTGGGAAAGTTGTTAAGAAGACAGTTTCTCAGTTGGGACTGGAGCACAACGAGGAGATTGTTCATTTATGCACATCTTTACTAAGTACTTACAAAGTGCTTCATGCTGGGTATACCAGTGTGAACAAAGCAGACATGGGCTTTGTCCATATGGGGCTTACAGTATGACAAAATAGGCAATAAATAAAGAAATGTCTAAATCTATAATTACGAGTTCTGACAAATGTCTAAGCCCACCGGAAGGGAGCGGGGGGGTGAGTGAAGGGGGCATTAGAAGCTGAAGGAATGCCCTGTGCAAAGACCTGGAAATAGAGAAATCAGTGTGCTTAAGAAATGATGAGAACCAATGCACCTGACAAATAGTAAGTTCAGGGCAAATGTGATGATCTAAGGTTGAAAAGACAAGCAAAAGATATATCACAAAATTTTTGATAACTTTAGCTTTTACAAAGGATAAGTGAGCAGGACAAAAGGGTTTTATCCAAGAGAAACAGCCTGAGACAGTATTTCTAAACTATTTAATTGGCTCCTTTGCAGAGCAGGAGGCCCAGTAAGGGATGACTGTAGGAAGCGAGGTGACAAGAGGGTGGCTTAGATTAAGGTGGAGATAGTGGAGGAGAAACAGATAGAGCGGGCATATATTTGGAAGTCCAAAAAGTGTAGGACTTGGTGAAAGATTGGAATGAGGGATTAAAGAAGAAGAGGAATTAAGGATTTATACTTGAGCAGAGTGTTTGGTGGCTCCATCTACTGAAGTGGGGAACTCAGAAGAGAAATAGGGAGAGAGAAGTTGGAAAACAGAAGATCTGTTATAGACATTACATTTGAGGTCCCCTTGAGATTTCTAAGTGGAATTACCAAGTAAGCAGTTAGAGAAACCATTCCAAAGTTCAGAGGAAGCGTTGGCTGAACAAATTCATTTCAGGTTCATCTACATATAAATAATATTTAAAACCCCAGGAGTGAGTGAGGTCACTTATGGGAAGAGGGAGAGAAGGAAGACACAGAACTGAGCCCTGGGAAACACCACCATTTAGGACGGGGATATAAGAGAAACCAACAAAAGAGATCGAAAGGAGTAACCAGAATGATTAGAAAAAATATGTCATGATGAAAATGTAGTGTTGTGGACATCCAGAAAGGAGGAGGGTAGGAATGGTTAACCATGTTGAATGCAATCAAAAATAGGGGAGTGCTCCTTGGATGTACCAATATGGAAATCATTGGTGACTTTGATGAAAATAATTTCAGTGAAGTGATGGGACAGAAGCATGGCAGATTAGGGCCTAGGAGTGAATAGGAATTGAGGTGTAGAGGGACCATGTAAAGGCAACTTATTCAAAAAGTTTTTTATAAAGGGAAGTAGAACAATAAGATGATAGCTTGAGGAGGACAAGAAGCCTAGGGACATTGTGTGTGTGTGTGTGTGTGTGTGTGTGTGTGTGTGTGTGTGTGACAAGGGAAGCAGGAGGAAGGACAATTTGTCAGTGTTAACAAGAGGAAAGGTGGAGAAAATAGCTAAAAATGAGGAAGGGTGAGACTTGGTTGCAAGAAGATAAAAGATGACTTATTATCTATTTTCTTAAAGAATAGGAGGCCAGGTTGTCAGGTAAGAGTGGGAATTATCAAAGGCAGAGAGTAGAGATACCTTGTGTTGTGAGGAGAGAGAATTTAGTAGGAAGCCACTAAGATGGTTCCCAATAAGCCTCACCTCCTGCTTTTTGTGAACTTGTGTAATCTCATCCCCTTGCGTGTGAGCTGGACTTACTAACCTTTAATGAATACAGAATGGCAGTGATGGGATGGGAAGTGATGGAATGTTCCTTCTGAGATTAGGTTATGACAAGAATATGGTTCCCTCTTGGACACTCTCTCTCACTCACTTGTTCCAAAGGAAGTCAACTGCCATGTTGTGAGCTGCCCTGTGGGGAGGCCCACCTGCCAAGGAACAGAGGGGGGCCTCTGGCCAACAGCCATCATGGAACTGTGGCCCTAAGCCCAACGGCCTATGAGGATCTGAATCCTGCCAACAGCTACACTAGTGAGCTTTCAAGGGCTCCTCCTTCACTTGATCATTCAGATGAGACTGCAGCCCGGGCTGGCAGTTTGCATGAGAGACCCTCAAGTCTGAGACTCCTAGCTAGCTAACCTACAGAAACTGTGAGACAACAAATATTTGTTGTTTCAAGGTGCTAGAATTTGGGGTGATTTTTTACATAGCAATAAAAAACTAATACAGAGAAGAAAATAAGGAACAGAAACCTTGAACAATGAGAAATTCAGTTAACTGGAGAATTATGGTTAGGATTGACAGCATTAAATAACCCATTTATTACGAAGTCTCAACTCAGGGGGTGCCTGGGTGGCTCAGTTGGTTAGGCGTCAGACTCTTCACTTTGACTCAGGTCATGATCTTAGGGTCATAAGATCAGGCCCCACCTCAGGCTCTATGCTAAGCATGGAGTCTGCTTGGGATTCTCTCCCTCTCCCTCTCCCTCTCCCTCTCCCTCTCCCTCTCCCTCTCCCTCTCCCTCTCCCTCTCCCTCTCCCCCTTCCCTCCACTCTCTCTCTCTAAAAATAAAATAAAAATCGTAAAAGAAAAAAAAAAAGCCTCAACTCAGGGGGTACCCGGCTGGCTCAGTCAGTAGAGCATGCAACCTTTGATCTTGGGATTATGAGTTCAAGCCCCATGTTGGGTGTAGAGATTACTTAAAAATAAAATTTTGGGGAAAAATGTCTCAACTCCATGGGGTCAAGATGTAAAATATTTTATATTTTTTTCCAATTTATGCATTCAGCTTTGCTCTCTCAAGTCCTCATTGCCCATTCCTCCACACAGCTCAGGGAGATGTCATAACTTGCCACTCGCTTTCAGTTTAAAAGCCCATAATTAAAATGTCTGACTAAGATTTTGAAGGAGCACCCCAAAACCCTCTGTGTGATTTACAGGTTGGATAACCAGTGCTCTAAACCTTATACTAACCTTTCACCAAGGGTATCCCACAGAATACAATGACCCCTTCGCATATTCTTTAGAATTCTGCCAAAACAAAACCAAAAGCATGTACTGTTTTTTATTTTCTCTAGAATTCATTTAAAGTATAACTGTAGGGGCGCGTGGGTGGCACAGCGGTTGAGCGTCTGCCTTCGGCTCAGGGCGTGATCCCGGCGTTACGGGATCGAGCCCCACGTCAGGCTCCTCCACTATGAGCCTGCTTCTTCCTCTCCCACTCCCCCTGCTTGTGTTCCCTCTCTCACTGGCTGTCTCTATCTCTGTCAAATAAATAAATAAAATCTTAAAAAAAAATAAAGTATAACTGTAAGAAAAATGTCTAACTGCATTATAGAGTTGTGTTTTTTCATCCTTGATAATCTACCTTTAAAAATGGTGTGCTTTGTATTGCATGGTGCACTGGGTGTTATGCGCAACTAATGAATCATCGAAATTTACATCAGAAACCAGGGATGTACTTTATGGTGACTAACATAATATAATAAAAAAAATTTTTTTAAATTAAATAAATAAAAAAAATAAAAATGGTGTGCCTGATCAGTAAATGTTGAGAATATTTTAGTGTGATTGTTTTGTGTATGACTGCATGGCTTTAATCTTCTGACTGATGGCTAGGAACATTTCTAAATTTATTAATGCCTTGATGTTTGTCTTGATTTGATGATCATCGATACATATTAGATCTCTTGTTCAACATTCAATGCCTTTTAAACTGTTTTTTTTCTTTAATATCTCTAATGTTTTAACTGATACGAATACATTTGGAATGATTTTTTGGAGGGATTAATTTATCAGTGAGACAATATTTGTTCACTACTTTCATCCAAGTTTGCAAAATATCTCATGCGCTCCTGCTAGCATTGTATCAATGTTATAATTTAAATATATTCAGTGTCTAAGAAAGCCTGGGATACGCTGAGCTACAGAAATGTCAAGCACTGGAATGAATGTTTTTATTTCCAAATATATTTTCTTGACTACTGAAACTGTGTGTGCACATGTGCACGTGTGTGTGTGTGTGTGCGCGCAATTTAAAGCTATTCTGCTCCCCCAACCTCCTCCCATGCCAGCACCTTGAATTGGACGGAAGGGTGCGGTCTAGTTCTGTAACACATCTTTCCCCTCTCTCTCTGAGTCTGCCTCTTCCAGGGATGAGGACTGGGAGAAACAAACAAGAAAGCAGAAGTTATCCTAAGCAACTGATATATTTCTGGTGGTGGTGATGGGGAGCATCTCTGATCCACTTTGGCTCATCTGAGGCTGGTACCCTCTGCTAATATGGTGGCTTACATATACCCGGTATGTGTGGTTACGGGTTAATGTCAGGTTCAGCCCTATCTTCTCCATTACTGAGGATCCCTTCAGAGAGGGGCACCAAGTGTCTCTTTGTCCACAACCTCCATCACCTCCCCAAGTTGGGCATCCCCTGCTGGCCCAGAGGCTTCCTGGAGAGCTCTCCTTCCTGCCTCTCTTCTAACTTCTGGGTCCTTTATGTTGAGCCATAGACGCCACTGAAATCCTTTTCCACGTTCCCTGAAGGCCAAAGGAATTACACTGAGGTTCCCCAACATCCATCTTCTTCACACTAAGCAGGTTAAACCACGGTCCTTACTCACCCTGCTGGCAAGCGTTAGAAAGCCTCTCACCTTAGAAATTTCAGGCAGAGGAGACACTGTTTCTATAGACATGTACGCTCCTGAACTCCAGGGGACTCATGTTGACATGAATCTCCCACAGATTCCTTCATCCTGCTCCTCTCGGGTTCTTTGGCAGCCATCAGAGTGCAATGACAGGTTTCCACTTCAGAAGCATGAAGCCCACGAGTGAGACACCAGCCTTCTCTTCTTACGATTCACTCACCTCTGCAAGTGATTCTCTGAATGCTGTCTGCACACACTCGATTTTGTGGGGAAAAGCCCCCCGCCTCCATGGAAAGGAAACAGAAAAGGCACGCATTCCCCCACCAGGCCAGTGACTCCTAACTCCAGAGATTCACCCTCTCTGCCCTGCTTAGGAATATGGGGACAGGATAAGAATCATGGCTGAGGATTGTAGGGAAGCTTCTGTAACCTCCTTAATAATCCATGACGGAGTGTCTGGCTCTAAATGTGGGCAGCTGCTGGCACTTACTGCTTCTCTATCCTCTACTTTGGAACCCCAGCTCCTGAGCCAGGAAAATAGTAAATGTCTCACTTTGTGTGGCAAACAATCATTGGAGGATATTCTGGGGAAAGAGAATAGCATATACAAAAGCCAAGAGGCCTTTCAATAGCACGAAAGACCACGGGTACAGAGAAGCGGATCCAAATGATTGATTCGCAAGGACTTTGAGACCTGAGTCAAAAGATGAGGCTGAAGGCCCAGAAAGAAAGCCAATTGTGACGAGACTTATGTGTCTTTCTAAAGAGAAAAACTTATGTAATAGAAGTGATACAGAGTCACTGAAGAACGTTTTGCAGAAGAATTGACAAGACCAATTTGCATGTTAGGAAGGTGGCTCCGTGGCAGTGTGTCAGGGAGATTACTGGAATGCATCTAGAAACAGGACAACCTGTCTCAAGGGAAAGGGGAGAGAGCTTGCATTTGTGGCTGTGATGTGCAGCATGAACGGAGGTGAAAGACATGTGGTACATACACCAGACAGATCTTTGTGAGTAATTAGATGCATGGGAAGAAGGAGGAGGGGACATTTACCGTCGTCCATTGGTTTCTGAATTGAGGAAGCTGGTGGATGATATTCGCAAAGACAGAGAGCTCTGCAGAAGACGGTAAGTTCTACTTTGGACATACTGAGTTTGGGGTCTTCATGGGACATTCACGTGGACCTGCTTAGTCAGATGTGCAGGAATGTCCCTCAGTGTCAGCCTGGCTGGAGATGTTGATTTGGAAGTTGGAGCATGAGCGTGAGTGGGGTAAGTATAGAGTGATAAGAGGACTTGGGATAGAGTTCAAGGGACCACTGACATCTTAGGAGTGGAAAGAGGAGGAGGAAACTACACACACACACACACACACACACACACACACATGCACATACACACCACACTAAGAATTTACCCCTGAGGTAGGTGGGAAAGTAGGAGAGACTAGTGCCATAGAATTCCCTAAGGAAGAGATTACATAGTGAAAATGCCATAGGAGAGGTCAAGTAAGATGGCATTTGCAGAGTTTCCACTGAATGCAACCACCAGAATGTCATTTGACATCTTGGGGAGTGAAGACCAGAGGGGTGGAAGCTGGTGTGGAAGGCACTGAAGAGTTAATGGGAGGTGAAGAAGTAGAGAGGGCAGAAGGAGAAGAAGGTCTACCGGAAAGGAAAAAAGAGAAAGAGACAATAAAAGCTGGAGGAGGACGCGGAGTCAAGAGAGGATGGTGCGTGTGGGCAAGAGTGTGTGCTGGGGGTTCCACTTTAATTCAGAGAATGGGCAGGAGAGTGGCATTGGGGGCTTCTTACAGTTCCACATGCTGAGATGACGGTGAATTCTGGAGGTGCGTACTTTTAAACTAGCCTGCAACTTGCTAAATTTTACTTACTTGTCTCACGAAATGTATACTATTTCAGTAGAATTTAGTAGCCACAAATTTCCAACATCTAAATTTCCATTTTTTACATTAGCCAAATTATGGAAACAGCCCCAGTGTCCATCGAGAATATTACTCGGCAAAAAAAAAAAAAAAATGAGATCTTGCCATTTGCAATGACATGGATGGAACAAGAGAGTATAATGCTAAGTGAAATAAGTCAGTCAGAGAAAGACAACTACCATATGATTTCAGTCATATGTGGAATCTAAGAAACAAAACAAATGAACAAAGAAGAAAAAGATAAACAAAAAAACAGACTTTTAACTACGGAGAACAAACTGATGGTGACCAGTGGGGAGGTGGGGTGGGGGATGGGTGAATTAGGTGAAAATAAATTTATTTATTTATTTATTTATTTATTTATTTATTTATTTATTTCAATTATGCTTAAATCTCTGCTTTTCCTCCCAACAAAAGAAATATAGAAACCAGGAATCCTACGCCAGTGTCACCGAACACCTGTGAATTCAGTTACTCTTGCAGTGTAATATTCACATCTGGCCTCTTGATAGACACCACGAGCATCTTTGAAAGCATAGTGAACTAAATGATCAGTCATCTGAGGCAACCAATAACTCCTCCAATATCCTCCAAACCTGGATGAGCCCCAACACTGCTCGAGAAAAAGCCCCAATGTGGGGACTGGCCATCAGGATCATGCGCAGTGGTTCCCCCAGACGCTGCCTACGGAGCCTTCCCTCCAGCTCCACGCAACCGAGGGTGACACCTGCTCAGCCCGCTGTGAGCCCAGCGCCCCTTTCACTCTTCACTGTGACCTTGCTTCCCACCTTCCAGAGGGTGGGGGTGGAACCTATGGGAAAAAAAATGTCGTCACCTTCCCACATCAAATCCTTAAACCCATCTTCTACTTCTTCCTTCGTTGTCACAGTGAAGGAGGGGGCTCTCCTCTTAGTCCAAGAGCGGTGTGAAATAGAGCAGAATGCACCACGTGCACGTGGTCACGTCCCCTTGTGACTTTCCAAAAACTTCACTCCTTTGTCTAGCCACCAGCATGTGTCTGTCTGACATCCTCTCCTTCTTCCAAACACCCTCATCACCATCAATCTCCCCCTCCATGGTAGATGACTTTCCTTATTGGGCCCAAATGCTTTAGTATCTTCCACATGCTAGGCCTTCCTTTCAGTTCCCAGCCGACACCCAGCCCCCATCTTTAGTTCTCTCACCATCTTTCCCCTTCCCTCGATGGCTAAGTTCCTATAAAGTGGGGTTTGATGATGCTGCCTCCACTTCAGGCACCCCAATCTGGCTTCCACCCCCACTATGCAGGGAGGGTCACTACCTGTCTCTGCATTGTCAAAGGCAAGAGCAACTTTGGAAGTGTCTCAACGCCATTAGCTTGATCTCTCCCTTATTCTTGAGATACTTTCATCTCTTGGTTTTTATGAAACCCTCCTCTCTTGGCTTTGTCTTTTCCCTTCCTCCAGTCCCTTCTCCTACAGCCATGACGGTCTTCAATGTAAACTGTACCCCTGCTCAAATCTCCCAAAGGCCTCCAAAAATGCTGCTGAGCTCTCCAGCCTCAAAACCGTGCCCCTCCCTCCAATGCTCATGGCCCTCCTGTCACCATTTCTTCCATTTCCAAGAACATGGCTGTATCTCCTGCCTCAGGATCTTGTCACATTTTGTTACCTCCGTCTGGAATATTCTTTTTCCCTCACCCCAACTCTTCACGTAGGTGAATCCTACTTCATTGCTTAAATGTCACTTTCTCAGAGGCCTTCACAGTCTATATTTAGCTCCCTATAATAATCTCTCATAGCCCTCTTTAGATTTTCTTTGTACTATTTATCCTAGTTTTAGCTATTTATCTATTTGTGCCCCATTGCTTAATGCATGTCTTACCAACAACTCTATCACCTCTAGGAGATCAGGGCCTATGTTTCTTTTCCTCCCAGAAGCCAGCATTGTTATGACTCCCAGGAGATGCTCAATGAATATCTATTGAATAAAATAAACTACTATGTTGAAATAACTTTGTACAATTTGAAAATTACATTCTCAGTATACCAATGATAACATATCATTTGCACACACACAAAAAAATTAGAAAACAATTCCTCCCCTCTCCGGTCACAAGATGGTACGGTGCTGTGGAAAGGATGTAACCCAGCTGGGGACACGGAGACAGCTCTGGCTCTGCCCTCATATTTTTCTCATTTGTAAAATAGGGGTAAAATCATACCTAACTAGTATTGATAGAATTATCGCGAGGATTGAATAAAGGAAAAAGATAGGAAAAGTGTTTTGTAAACTGCAAAGTGCTAAATAAACATAGTTATTAATATGCTGCTGCTGCCAGATTTACTTCGCTTGAGAAGACATTTCCTTATTCATTTTCCTTACAAACAGGGCAATTAGTTGCTTAAGTATTACAAAAATGTAGACCTGTCCCCTGGATCTAGCTCGCACTTATTTTTCAATTCACCAGAAATACACCTGTACCTGCTGTTAGGGAGAAATCGTGGGAAGTCTCTATTTAGAAAGAAAGAAAGAAAGAAAGAAAGAAAGAAAGAAAGAAAGAAAGAAAGAAAGAAAGAAAGAAAGAAAGAAAAGAAAGAGAGAGAGAGAGAGAGAAAGAAAGAGAAAGAAAGAAAGAAAGAAAGAGAAAGAAAGAAAGAAAGAAAGAAAGAGAAAGAAAGAAAGAAAGAAAAGAAAAGAAAAGAAAAGAAAAGAAAAAAGAAAAGAAAGCTATATTGAAACCAACACGTTGGAATGACAAGTCATCTACAATGTAACATACGTTGATAAATGAAAGGAACTGGGCCATTCAAAGTTGAAGGAACAAACATCTTAAACAAAAGGATTCTTCTGTTATGGCCAAACTGAAAGACTATGTAGCTCAAAGTGCAGTGTGTTGGGGAAAGAGGAAGGGCTGTGTCCTTGCAGGAGTCTTGACACTGTATACGTCTTCATGCTAAAAGATGGATGCATAGATACACATCAGCCTTTCTTGGAAAAGAGCGTGTAAAAACCCTTAAAAAAGTAATTTTTTTTAGTTCAGCCACTGACAACCCCAAGAAAGTTTCCCATGTGACAGTCATGCACAACCTTTACCCATGATCCCTGCTTCCTTTCCCATCAATGCCTCACAGGACATTCTTGCTCGAACCAAAGGGGGGCATTTGGAAGCCAAAACTGAGATTTCTACTCTCATGTCAACTTTGAGGGGCATCAACTGTTTCTTTTAAAAATTCCATTCGATACACATTAATATGTTTAACACAGCCTTTCTTAACGTGGCATTTATTTAAATGGAACTTTTCAAACACTGATTTATTAATTTAGAAAGATCATCCTTCAACACTCTGTAGTTAGTCAATTATGTTAAAAGTGCTTTCTCATAAAGCTGACAAAATAATTCAGTAGACCAGCACAGTGCTTTATGTTTGCTGCAAATTTCTTCCGTTTTACAAGGTCATGGATATATAAGCCCGACCAATATCTGCAAGTATTGCAAGTATCTGCAAGCTTAGACATCATCCTGATGTCTAAAACGTGCTTTGTAACTGCCCCAAATGTGATAAAACTGTCAAGAGCACATGGAGGCAGCTGCCTACATTTTGAAAGCAAAGTCAAGGTTCTATTTCTTCTGTGACAGTGTAAGAGTTGCAAATTTTACAGCATTACGGAAAGTAAAACCCTCACCCCAACTTCTGTGTGTTTTTTTAACTCATGCTATGGGGATTTCTCCCAAGCGCTAAGCATTTATTAAGCTGCTCTGTTTCTAAGATGAGATGCTACGCTTATTTTTAAACTTTTTATTGAATACATATTCCTATAGACATACACTACATGCAGAAAAGTGCATATACACTCAGAAAACATACATTCAGAAAGGTGCTTATGTCGTAACACACAACTCGGTGAATTTTTACAAACCGATCACATGTATATTACCAGCACCCAGGTCAAAGAAACGTGCCCAGCCCTTCGGACCCCTATCAGCAACTACTCTTCCCGAGGATAACCACCATCCTGACTTCTGACAGTCTAAGTAATTTTGCTTATTTTTACCCTTCATCTAAATGCAATCAGGCAGTGTCCTGATTTGTGTCTGCCTTGTTCTGTTCAACACCGTGCTCTATACACCTTATTCATGTGTCTACAGTCAAATGCCAACGGCCACAACACTGTAGTTCTTAACCGATCGATCATTCAATACATATTTGTCGACCTCCTAATGTCTGCCAGGAACCAATGAATCTTCATTTCTAGCAATAATGTTTCAGGGTTTGCTTGTTTATAGATAGTCAGTAAATGAAACTTTAGTTTACCAACACATCTGTCAAAGCTAATTGCTTTGCCAAACTGAATTCAACTGAAAAAATAATTTAAAAATCATTATACACATAAGGATACAGGCAACACTTTATTTTTCTTTAAATAGCCACAACTTAACAGTCTCAATGTTTACTCAATAATCAGTGTTTTCTTTCATGACATTTGTGATACAACAATTTATTTTGTCATAAGATTTTTAAATCCAAATTCTTTGAAGCAGTCAGTTCCTTGGACAAATTTGTTCTCTAAAGCAGGTGGTACGACTCAAGGACACACTGAACCAGGGCTGCAAATCCCAATTTTGCCACATATTAGCTGTGGCACTTTAGGCAAGTTTCTCAACCTCTCTGAGCTACTTTCTGTCTATAAATAAGGTGGTAAAACTACATGATTTCTGTAGTCTTTCCCAGCTCAAAAATCCATTAATCTTTGTAAGAAATAAAGCCTATTCCCCAAACCAGTTGAATTTTTCTAGTTTCCAAGTGTAGGCAAGAACGTGCTAGAAACAAGAGAACCAGGCCAAAGGAAGCAGAAGCTCCATTGGTTTGACTTAAAGAGGACTAGCAGCTGCCACGTACTGAACTGGTCCTGGACCATCCAAGATGAGACATTCACTCACTAGAACATCTTCTGTTTTCCCCATACAGAGCCTGGAGGGTCCCTAAAGACAGTGCCTGAGGGGGTTCATATACTTGCCTTGTGGACACATCCAAAATGTAGGTAGCACAGAAATGTAATTCCTTTTAGGCAAACGCCCCTGCTATTGGAAGGAAAGCTCCAAAATTGTGTCTCCACATTTTAAACTTACATTTAACTGCCCACATGAAGAGCTGAATCTGGTCTCAGTGGCAGCATTTGCTACAGACAGCATTTTCTTTCTTTCTCCTTTCTTTCTTTCTTTCTTTCTTTCTTTCTTTCTTTCTTTCTTTCTTTCTTTCTTCTTTCTTTCTTTCAGATTTTATTTATTTACTTGAGAGAGAGGGAGAGCATGAGCGGGGAGGAGGGGCAGAGGGAGAGGGAGAAGCAGACTCCTCGTGGAGCTTAACGCGGGACTCGATCCCAGGACCCCAGGACCATGACCTGAGCTGAAGGCAGATGTTCAACTGACTGAGCCACCGAGGCACCCCAGGCAGCATTTTCTAAGTGGCGAGACTAAGCAACGAGCCTAACCATACAACACAGATCCGGATCTATTTTCCCCAAGAGAAAAGTGATCAGAGGTGTTGTCTTTTTCCTCGGCTCTATGAAACATTTGATTAATGACCTAATTTAGCAAATAACAACAAAAAATAACACCACCTCAGTATTTCCTTTAGTCCTTAGAATGCTTAAGTCTAAGCACAAAGCTTAAAAAATTGTAGTTAGTAGATAAGGGACAAGTTTCATCATTTCTTCTGTGTTCCCCCTTCCTACACGCTCTCGAAGGGGAGAACTGGGATATGCTTCAAGTTTGAGGAGTAATTAACAAAACGAAGCTCAAACTCTACAGAACATTGATAAACATACTAATGCATCGTCTACTGAGTTCACGCCTGCTTTCCAGCTCCGAGCTCATGGCTTCATTTAGTTCATACAGATTGAGGAAAAACCCCAAACACGACCCGTTGATAGGGGCTCTCTGTCCTCTTCCAAAAGGGAATTACAAACATTTAAATCAAACCCCAATCCTATTTTTGGTTTATTTGAGGCAGAAATACATCAACACAGATTTTTTTTTTTTTTTTTTTTTACCTCCGAAAAGTAAGTCACTACTTACGTAAAACAAACACCCCAGAAAGGAAAGCTTCATCATCCCCAGTCTGCAGTGGGATTTGGGGAAGTGTGCTGACGCAACTCAGGATCTCATGTGCCAAACAACAACTGAGCTCATCTGTATGGAGTTGGTAAATTTGAAAAGGTAAACTACTAGAAATGTTGCATAATGACACCAGAAGAGAAAAAAGTCATTTTCGAGTTTGCTGTTCTTTAAACTCTTTGAATTCTTGCTTCAGCGGCTCTGTTGAGTCACTGCTGTGATCCCTGTTGGCATGAACCAAAAATAACATGGCTAGCTGCAAAGGTTACAGGGTTTGGGCCAGCTTTTTATGGCCACACAGCAGTACCTTTCTGTGGAGTGGAAATGTAACATTTAGCTTGTAAGGGAAATCTTTCTCAAGCAGGTTCTTATTCAAAGTTGTCCGAGGTCTGCCCAAAGTGTTTGTTTCTGCTCTGCTGAGAGCCAGAGTGAGCAGACTGCTCGGGCATAAAATCTACAGCATGAAAAGAACACACCTATCTTCCTCTGAACATCCTATGCTGGACCAGACCACTAACGGAGAAAATGAAGCTTGTTACTCAAGCAACATAAAATCAGCTCTACATCTGACTTTGATTAGAAAACATAAGCCCTTTTCAGGACCTTTTCCCCTTCTTTCCCCTCCTCCCCTCAACATGGCACTACACACTGCTTCACTTTTTCCAATCATACAGTGATATTTGGAAAGTTCCATTTGCTTCCATTAAGAAAAATACAGAAAGGGAAAAAATACATAATAGCCATCTATCATTTTGTATGTGAGGTTTAGTTAGGGGATTCTAAAAAAATAAAAAAAAAAAAGCCAAAAAACCTGTGTGCTATATGAATAATGTAGGTATCCCGGTGATAAGTCTATTCTCCTTTAAAGAAATGATTTGTATAGTAATGTTTTGTTTTGGAATCTCTCAGGGAGGGTTTGTTTTGCCCTGATCTCTTCTGTATTCATCTTTGTCATTCATTCAATATAGATTCATTAATTACCTACTGTGCTCCAGGCATCGAGATAACAAAGGTGAGGGGCATCAGCCCTTGGGGTGGGGAATCTGGTAGGAAAGACTGATGTGAATCACCAAGCTAGTTTGGCAAAGCAAGCCTGATAAGGACTCCTCAGAAGAACATCGCATTTGGTAGACCACGACGTCGAGAGGGTTGGATCTCATCACAGAGGTCAAGAAAGGCATCTCGAGGCAATGGGACACCTGGTGGCATAGCCGGTGGATTTGGCTCAGGTCATGATCTCAGGGTTGTGAGATCGAGTTCCGCCCCCAGCTCCATGCTCAGCGTGGAGTCAGCTTAAGATTCCCTCTCCCTCTGCCCCTCCCCCCACTCATGCTCGTGCATTCTCTCTCTAAGTTAATTAATTAATTTTTAAAAAAGGCATCTTGAAGTAAGCAGTAGCTGAGCAATATCGAAAGGGTGAGACAGAGTCCACTGGAAGTAAAGAGTGAACGAAGAGCCATCCAGGTGGAATGCTGCTTCCTGGTGCAAAGCCCCTGCATCTGAAGGACTAGAAGCAGATCTGGGTCACCCGAGGGCACGACAGAGCCCCAGAGGGACTTGGAGGGTCAGGGAGGAGGCTAGTGAGCTGGGTAGCACAGAGACCATGAAGGGGCTTGTAGCCACTAAATAAACATTTTAGTCTTTCTCCCCAGAACAGCAGGAAGCCATTAAGGTGTAATAATGAGTAAGTAGTGGGTGACTTAGTCAGATTTCAATTTTATTCTTGTCACGCAAGCAAATGGTTGAGTAAAAGAAAAAAACAAAACTCCAGGAGATCCAAAAATGAATTATTGCTTTAATTATTAATCATTGTTAGGAATACCCCTAGCAACGCATATTAAGGATAAACTTGGCACACACCAGTTTCCCAGCAAGGACAGACAACGATTCTTCTCTTCATGGTCATAGAAAGTTGACCCAAACCCTGGTAACCTTTGCCATTAGTCATGTCAGTTTTGGCTAACCCAGCTCACCTGTTTTCAAAACACTGGGAGGTACTCTGGTAAGACGGGTCCAATGCCCTCACTAGGCCAGTGAATCCAAGTAGCCTCAGTCCTGGGTATCTCCAAAGAGAACATCGAATAAGGCAAGGGGCGAATCTCAAGAGGCCAAGCGATGACTGCTTATCAGGATGGTAGAGCGTTAGCTGGCGTGATCCTTCCAGAAGGTGTTTCTGTGTTCTGGTTTTCTTTGTGTGAAAGAGAGCCTCGGATTTTGTAAAGCTGAAGAGCAGTCCCACTGTGGTGCACCTCTAAGTCCTACCTTCCCAGGTGGGCTTCCTCTGGGACCCCCACAAGCACCCCACTGCACATCTCACACCTTGGAAGTCAGCTTTCCAGTGCCTTCCTCTTTCTTGCCTACTTCCTCCTAGTGAAGGCCTAACTAGATTCTACCCTTAAGACATCCTGCATCAAGAGAAAAAAAACTGTAAGCAAAGTTCTTACAAGGGAAAAAGTGCTTTTTAAGATTTCTAAAAATATTTTCAAGAACGAGGAGGATAGGATGATAATGTGTCAGCAAGGCCTCACTCCCCAGGCCCCTCGCACATGTCAGCCAGTCCCTGCCGAGTAGCCCAATTCAGCCATGGAAACTAGCTAACCACACAACACTGAGCAGGCCCTCAATAGATAATGAATAGAATGCTCTTAGCAGACCTGGAAGTTGGACTGAAGGAGCACACGTCACATGTCACATAGTTCATACTGGAACCTGGTACAAAACCCAGGCAAGGGCTTTGCCTTACCACGAATTCGCCTAAGCAGGGACACGTTGTAACTCATGGGCACCACCCATCTAGTCCCTTCTCCATTCTATATATATTTACAGACGACCATTATTTATATTATATATTACATGTATATAAACTGCATTGGTCTAAAGACAAATGTTATATATTAAGCCGAAATCTTCAACCTGAAAGTTATTTTTTTTTTGACTTAAAAAAAATTCAGATACTTTCATGAACTCCTAAAAGTATGGTAGGCTCTCAGCCCTGAGCCCACCATGCCCAGTGGCTTGGCAAGAAATACCTTCATACACATTAATGCTTCCCAGGCTGTGTGTGCAGGTGATCCCATGTCCACACTTGTCACAGCACTGACCCTAGCGTGAAAATCGCTGTCCCACGTCCCTGTTGGTCCCTGAGTTCTGTGAGCACAGAAGCAGATTTGGGGCAAGTTTTCTTCCTTATCGCTTTGTGAAGTGCCTAGCATGCCCTACGTGTTTGTGAATTGAGTAAATTGAATGAGCCGGCTCTGGGCGTGGTGGAGAAGGTCATGCAGCTGTACTTGCTGGGCTTGGAAGGCCGGTAGGCCTGCATTCGAGGCCCGGCCGTGACCCTGCGTGGAAGTCCTTGTCAAATTGCTGAAGGAGGCAGGGTCGGAGTTGGTCTGCCGGCGTGGGAACTCAGGCCGCAGCACCTCCCGGCAGTGGGGCTTTGGGCATGTTTCCTTGCCTCTCCAAGCCTCGGCTTCCCCACTTTAAAAATGGAGGGTCCCGGAATTGGGGTAAATGTCAAGGAGCATAACAGTGTGGGGAACGTAGTGGAGAGCCACACAACATGGAATCCGCACATGTCAGATATTAGGTCAGCGCTCCTGAGTCTCTTCATTTGCACAATAGGAATGAATATATCTGTGCTCCCCGGGGCCTCTGTGAGAATTAAGGGAGACAATAAAGACCTAAGGAGTGAGAGAATACCAAGACAGACAGCGTCATGCATCAGAAGACCTCAATCTATCCCGGCTGCAAAGTGTGTGGGCAGGACACTACCGAGGCTCACATTCTTCATTCACAAAATGGGACAATGGCTACCACAGAATGTAGCTTTGGGATGAAATGATATTGTGAAAGTTAAAAAAAAAAAAAAAGAGCTTTGTAAAGTCCAAGGTGCTACTAAAAAAAAAAAAAAAGATCACTGCCAGCTCGTGTTATGGGTCACAAGTATCCAAAGCAATCAATTCACCATTGAGGCTTCACAATGGCGCGGTGGATCTCCTCCTTCTCTCCTGTTTCAGGTCACCCCTCCCATCTTTTTCCTCCTTCGCTGACACCCTCCTTTGGCTTTTAGCATTCCTTCCTTAAAGAGGTCTACCTTGGAGTTTCTTTGTGTTCTTAACCCCTTAGGCTTTAGCTAACCTGAGTCCCCCTCCCCCCGCCATCTGACCTTATTCAATGAGATAACGTAAAAGGCACCAACCAGTCTGTTTACTTCCCCTTCCCTGCAGTAGACACACATCAGATTTCCTGCCCTTTTATAAGGCTCTTGTTCTAGGTTTAGGAGGAAGTTGTAAAACAGTAAAACAGAACAGAAAAAAAAAAATACCAAACCCTCTCTGATAGCTTTCTCCTCCACGGTAAGGTCAAAACGACCCCCCACTGCAATTGATAGTTTTAAGCCCCCACAAGAGGTACATCTGACTCTGCTCTCCGACTTCAGACACCGCCACCCCACCTGGTGACTCACCCTCCCGGAGGAAAGGGTGGGGCTGCTGAAAGCAAACAGAACAGGACACCTAAGTCTGAGAACCCCGGGAAGGCACTATCTGGGGAGGAAGCTGCCGGGCTCCCCCAGAGATCAGCCTTGCGGAGATCTGGGGTTTGAAAAAGATCACTGTGGACGAGCGGTCATCCACACGGCCAGTTGGTAGCTTCAAACACTGGAACAGTTTGCCAGTGATTCAGCAAATATCTCTTTTCGGATTTATGGTGGCAAAGTCTAATTTCCTCAGATTTCTGAAATTATTCGGAAGCCAGGAGTCTCCCATCTCACCCATGCCATCTGCACTTTCCCCCACCCTGCTCAGTGTTTCTTTCTCTGTACTCCAGACCTGAGAACTCCAGACCCTTCCCCCAACCACACTCTTCCCGTCCTCGGGTTCCGTAGAACACCTGTGTCTGTGTAATTCCTTCCCAGCCTGTACTTAAGCTAGCTCAGGTTAATTTCTGATATTTACAACCTTAGTAAGCATTGGGGCTGCCTCCTTATCCGCAGTTCCCCTTTCTGGGCAGCTACCTCGATTCTGTTGTCCACATTTCCACCACGGCCATACGCCATGCTTTAGAGGAATGTAATTTCAGAACAATACGTCTGACGTGGGGTTCAGTTAGTCACCATAAC
This sequence comes from Ursus arctos, assembly GCF_023065955.2. Lineage (NCBI taxonomy): Eukaryota > Metazoa > Chordata > Mammalia > Carnivora > Ursidae > Ursus > Ursus arctos. The sequence goes on along the minus strand of NW_026622997.1, from coordinate 12,158,766 downwards.
CTGGTCCCCTGACCACAGCTGCAGGTTCAGGATGTGAGGAGCAGTTTGACGAGGTCTCCTGGGAGCTTCCAGAATGACCCGTCACTCACACCTTGGATCCTGATGAAGAGGCATGAACACCAAAGAGCTGATGGCAACCATCTTATGACCATAAAGAGATGACACCATGGAAGGCTACATGGGAAAATGGAAAAACGGGGGAAATGCCTCATCTTGGAAGACATCATTGAGCTGTGCAATTAAACCATTTCTAAAGTCCACCCTCGAGGGGCGCCTGGGTCGCACAGCGGTTAAGTGCCTGCCTTCGGCTCAGGGTGTGATCCTGGCATTATGGGATCGAGCCCCACATCAGGCTCTTCAGCTATGAGCCTGCTTCTTCCTCTCCCACTCCCCCTGCTTGTGTTCCCTCTCTCGCTGGCTGTCTCTAGCTCTGTCAAATAAATGAATAAAATCTTTAAAAAAAAAAAAATAAAGTCCACCCTCTCTCAGACTATCCAGTTACGTGGTCCAGTAAATCCCTTCAAATATCTTAACTAAAATTCCAAGACACTACTCCAATGTACACGTGTCCATAGCAGTAATCCCATCCTACATGTATATTCTTGAGAATAAAAAGTAAAATAAGAAAAGAGTGCTTGTCTAGAAACTCAAAGACTTCCTAGGTACTACCCCTCCTCTGCCACTAATTAGCAATGGGACTTCGGCAAGCCAGGAACCTTCTTGAGCCCAACAACTCATATGCTGAATGAAAAGAACCAGACTTCCAACACCAACATTCCCTAATTGTAACTGTCAACCCTTAGCTCCAACTTTTATTGAGTCCTATGGGGTAGTTTATAATTATATATGTGAACTCCGCCATGTTCTTGAACTCCAAAAATAACAACAACGACAACAAAACATTTTATATGCATTAAAACTCTGTGAGGCAAGAAACCCAGGGTTAGAATTCTAACACAGAGAGGTGGGAGAGGGGAAACGAGGGAACACAACTGAAGACTCTGGTCAGGACTGTTCACAAAAGCCAGTCCTTGGAGCACTTTTGAGTTATAATGACCAAAGAATCCATGGTTTTGGTAGCCCTGCTGGTCACACCCAGCCAGGGGTCACCCTTCACTTGAGCTATGTGCTTGTGGTTGACTCCAACAATGGAAAGAGCAGCTGGTCCATCAGGCTTTGTGAAAGAGGATCTAAGCATGTAATATTTAACTTAGGCTTTGAGTTAGTTAGAGAACACGTTGAACCCTTAAAAGTTAGTATTTGTTATTGATATTATTTTTCAAGACATTTTTTAATTGTCAGAGATTGTTTTGTTTTTCCCTTTTGTGGCTTGGTTCCTGCTAAGAAAATAAAACCCGTCCCAACCCAGAAAGTCAGAACTGATACTCCAGGTTCTCTCACTGGAAAGAATAACAAAAACAAAGACCAGCATAATTGACTTACACCACAAAGGGCACCTACAAGATTGCTCACACACACACACACACACACTCACACCAATTCATAAAGGATCTTGGACCCAATCATGCAGGAATCAAGCTGGGACTAGACCCGCCATATGGGTTTACTTTTACTGGAGGTTTCCAAATATTCAAGTTTAGAGCTGACTTCAGTACCATGTTTTCAAGAAGTCTCTTCTCCCCACAGCTTTAAATATAGCTGAGCGAAAGTCAAGCATGATCTCAAAAGAACAAAGCAGGAAAAGTTCATAGATCATCATTTGGTGAAGTACCAAGGATGTATCACATGACAGGATCAGTGTATCAGGCCAATTTTAAGACTGACGTCTACCCCTACTAGGGAATATAATACTGAAGAAAAATATAATTCTGGAGATTGAAAAGAAACAGTATGGTGTGCATTTTCCAAATGCCTTTAGATTAGCTTAAAAAAAAAAAAAAAGATGGTTTGTTTGGTTGGCCAAAAACATATTTCAAACAAAAAATATTTCACAATGTTCTCCACTCACAGACTCCAGGTTTGAGAACTAGAAGAAATCATAGTGATAACCCAGTCCCGTCTCCTCATTGTTACTAGGCATATCTATACTTAGTTATATAGAAAACTAGTTTGAAATATAACTAAGCCTAGTAAGAGTGCAGTATTCAACACCATATGATTTTATTTACATGAAATTCCAAAACAGGCAAAACTAGTCTATGGTGTTAGAAATCAGAATATTGGCTCCTTCTGGGAAGGAGGAAGGAGATAGCGGAGGGGTCTCTGGTGAAGTTTTATCTCTTGATCCAGGTGATGGTTAGTTTCGTGATGATAGTTGTGACATTTATAATCAAGCTTACATTTATAATCTGTGCACTTTCTTTTTTAAAGATTTTTATTTATTTGACACAGAGAGAGAGAGTATAAGCAGGGGGAGCAGCAGGCAGACGGAGAAGCAGGCTCCCCACTGAGCAGGGAGCCTGATGTGGGGCTCGATTCCAGGACCTTGGGATCATGACCTGAGCCGAAGGCAGACGCTTAACTGACTGAGCCACCTAGGTGCCCCTATAATCTGTGCACTTTTATATGTATGTTATACATCAATCTAGAAGTTTACTTCCCCCACAAAGAGCATAGATAACCAAATCTAAGTAAAAAAAAAAAAAAAAAAGATGTCATTTTTTTTCTCAATCCAACATTTAATTTAGAAACCCATTAGCTTTTCATTCACCTTTTACATTTACATACAGTCAAATTCACAGTTTTGGGTGCCTTCCTCTGTGAGTCAGACAAATGCATGCAATCGGGCCACCATTAGGAAGATACAGAACAGAGCTCTCATCCCCAGAGATTTCCTTGAGCTGCCCCTTTGCTGTTGACCCCCCCCCCCCCACATTCACCCCTAGCAACCGCGGATCTGTTCCTATAATCTTGCATTTTCCAGAATGTCATATAATTAGAATCATACAAAATGTAGTCCTTTGAGGCTGGCTTCTTTCACTTTGCACAAGACATTTGAGATTCATCCATGTTGTTACACGAACCAGTAATTTGTTCCCTTTTATTTCATTCTGAATAGCTCCCAGTATCTGGATGTGCTATAGTTTATCCATTCACCAGTTGCAGGACATTTGCATCGATTCCAGTTTTTGGCATTTGTGTACAAGTTTTTATGTGAACAAAAGTTTCCAGTCCTCTTGGGTAAAAACCTAGGGGTTGGGTTGCTGGATTATATGGTTGGTACGTGTTTAACTTTATTAAAAAAAAAAAAAAAAACAACTGCCAACTTTTTTTCCAGAGTGGCTGTACATTTCATTCCCATCAGCAATGACCAAGAATTCTAATTGCCCCACGTCCTTGTAAGCACTTAATATTCTCTCTTTTTTAAAAAGCCATTCTCATTGATGAAGAGGTCGGGTTTGCAGAGAACATTTGCCCCAGGTTCTGCTAATGGTACACATAGTAAGCTTAAAATTAAGGAAGAAATATATACATCAATATAGTTCTGCAGGCTGATGGAAAGGATTCTACTTCCTTTAAAATGATGAACTTTCTTTTCAATCTGAATCTCTTTAATAATTGATATTGACTAGGTTATATTCACTGGCCATTTGTGTTCCTTTCTATGTGAATTGCCTGTTTAGATACTTTGCTCCTTTTCTATTAGTATTTTAAAAACTAACTTGAAAGAGCTCTTTGTGGGGTAGCTGGGTGGCTCAGTCGGTTAAGCATCTAACTCTTGATTTTGGCTCAGGTCATGATCTCAGAGTCGGGGTCCTCAACTCCGAGGCAGGCTCTGAGCTCAGTGGGGAGTCTGCTTGATTCCCTCTCTCCCTTGCCCCACCCCTGGCCCTGAGCCGGCACACTCCTGTGCACTCACTCTCTGTCTCAAAAATAAATAAATAAATCTTAAAAAAGAAAGAAAGAAAGAGCTCTTTGTGTTTTATGGAAATCAGACTGTCGATTGCCATTATGTTGCTAATAAGTTGGTGCTTTTACTTCATGAAGTTGCTAGAGATTTTCTTAAATTTATAGTCAAATTTATGATTATTTTTCTTTGTGTTTCCTGAGTTTGGTATTATAATTAGAAAGCCCTATTCCACTCAAAAATTATAAAAACTTCTCATCAATGTTTTCTATTTTTTTTTCTTTTACTTCATTTTCTTCTGTGTAAACATTGATCTTACCTGGAATTAATTCGGGGGAATGACTAAGGAAACGATCTCAACCTACTGAGATTAAAATTAAGGAAAAGAAATTAAAATCGTCAGGTAAAAGGCGGAAAAATTTTTCTTAAGATTAATAAACTTCTTTTCCAAAATAATTTTTTTTAATGTAGGGTTTTTTAGTCACTTTCATTTGCTGCCACATTCCAGCTTTATAAACTTTTGAGATTTTTACTTTCTTCAGCTTTATTTAAAATTGAACGTAACAGGACTTCTTGGGGAAATGTGGCATTGAGGTCTGCTCTTTAATTAAATATTTGGAATATAAATGCAAATTTAAAGGACACAATCTGATCTCGTGGAGTAGCTAAATAGTAGACCCAACACCATTCATTATAAAAACCCCATTGGGAAAAATGTGGATTCCAATGCAATAGTTTGATCCCAGTAAATGTAAATTCAAACTCATAGTTTATCCTAAATATATAAGAATAGTCCCATTACCATTTGTTAAGCAATTCATAGTTGCCCTCCACTGAATTGAAATGCTACTTTTCTCGTATAATAAATTCCCATTTGTTGTTGAGTTTATTTCTAGACTCTCCGTGGTTTTTCCTTAATTGGTGTATGAAATGGACACTTGTACAATTTCATCACATTATGCCTTTAAACATGAAAGATACCAACCTTCATTTTTTAAAATTTTATTGCCAAAATTAACATAGATACAGAAAAGCGCATAACATATGTAAGAACATTTAAACAGTTATGAAGGGAATCCCTGGGTAAACACCACCCAGGTCAAGAAATGGGACTGAAATTTATTTTTTTAAGTTGTCTCCCACAAACTTCCTATTTAAAATAAGAATTATCAGTTAGTTCTGACAGTTAGGCAATCACATTCGGTCATTTATTAAAAAGTAGGATATAAATTATTAGTGGAAGTACCAAAGCTCCAGGAAATAGAAAGTACTTGGTTAATTTTGTTATTTTTATAAATCAATGGGGTTTAAACTTCCTTATGATTCCATACTATACAAATACAATGCAATACTTTTTCCTTATTATACAGAAAGATTTTTCCAAGTTAATCCACCATGCAAAAAAAGAACATTTAATTTTGAGAAGGACCCCTTTCAAATGTTCGGAAGCATTTGTTTATTTATAAATGGTTAGGCTTGTGCTGTCCAGTATGGCAGCTCCTAGCCACAGGTGGCCACTTAAACTTCAATTTGAGTTAATTTAAATTACATAAAATTAAAAATTCAGTTCCTCAGTTGCACTAGCCACATTTCAAATGCTCCAGAGCCACATGTGGCCAATGGCTACCACTGGGGTTCAGTACAGATATAGAACATTTCTGTCATTGCACAACATTATGTTGGATGGTGTTGCTTTAGACCCTCCTAGGCTTCCACAAATGATTTGGGGTGTCTTAAAACACACTAATTTGAGATACCTTTAAAACCTACAAGATCTACAATTAAAACAAATGTAGAAAAGAGAGCTCAGGAATTAGAGAGAGAGAAAGACAAAGCAATGCACTGGAAACTAGTGACATTATACAGTACAGCCCTGAATCGTGTTCTAACCTTGTTTAGCCAAAGCTAAACAAATAAGCAGCTGATGAATCATATAGTCCTCATTAGGCAGAAGGAGGCATACGCTTGTATTTGGCAAGACCTCCTGTTTCCTGGCAATAACATTTGGCGAGAAAATATCATGGAGAACCTTCTATCAGTGTAACTCATGTGTGGCTGGACCGTTTATGTGGCCTCTACTCATCCAGCAACCTTGAAGTTGACCCACCACTCATCACATTGAAACAGTAGCAAAAATCATTAGCAAGGGGCGCCTGGGTAGTGCAGTCGTTAAGCGTCTGCCTTCAGCTCAGGGCGTGATCCCCGCGTTCTGGGATCGAGCCCCACATCAGGCTCCTCCGCTGGGAGCCTGCTTCTTCCTCTCCCACTCCCCCTGCTTGTGTTCCCTCTCTCGCTGGCTGTCTCTCTGTCAAATAAATAAATAAAATCTTTTTTAAAAAATCATTAGCAAGATTTTCTTGTGGGTTTTGTGAAATGAAAAAAAAGACTACATCGCCAAGCAACAGACACAACCTCATCCAACTTGTATTAGCCTTAATCTGTCCCTGTCCATCCCAAGGCCTCTTCTTCACTCCCCCTTCAGCTAAATTTTCTTTTCCTTCCCTCCTGCTATTCCCCAACTCCTCATCCACAGCCTCTAAAAAAATCCTCTTTACTGGTCCCAGCAATTCAGGTCACGCCCTTCCACCATACCTCCGTCAGCAAAGAACAAGCTCGGGGGAAGCCAATTGGCCACCAACAGTACCACCTGCAGCCTACTTCACAAAAGATGTCCTTTTACCTTCCCACGTAAGAAACACTGAGCAACCATTTGAATAAGGCCTTCAACAGCAATTAGGAAGACTTTTTTTTTTTAAAGCTGTGATTATGACATTAACTTCTAATTTAGTCAAAGCAAATTCTTTGAACAATTAAGCTCATTTGATCCAGGTATTTTGCTTTCTGGTAAACTTTGTAGCACTCAAAGCAAAACAGAAAAACAAATAGACACACATACAAGGGAGGATGTGTTTCTCTTCTGGCAGAGAGAAGCATACAATATTTATGGGAGGACATTCTTTTTTTCCACCTCTACAGCCGGTGACATCTGGGACAGAGGGGAAATGACTTTCCCAGTCACAGAGATCATGAAGAAACAGGTCTGGAATTCCAGCCCATGTCTGGACAATTCCCCTTACACCATCCTGCTTCCCTTGTTGACTACAGCATGGGAGAGAGCAAGAGATACAAGTCATCATGGTAGCCCCAATGTTCATAGCAGCATTGTCCACAATAGCTAAACCGTGGAAGGGGCCGAGATGCCCTTCAACAGACGAATGGATTAAGAAGATGTGGTCCATACATACAATGGAATATCACTCAGCCATCAGAAAGAGCGATTACCCAACATTTGCAGCAACATGGACAGGACTGGAGGAGATTATGTTAAGTGAAATAAGTCCAGCAGAGAAAGATAATTATCATATGGTTTCACTCATTTGTGGAACATAAGGAATAGCAGGGAGATCGGTAGGAGAAGGAAGGGAAGAATGAAGCGGGGGTAAACAGAAGGGGGAATGAACCAGGAGAGACTGTGGACTCTGGGAAACAAATTGAGGGTTTCAGAGGGGAGGGGAGTGGGGGGATGGGCTAGCCCGGTGATGGGTTTTAAGGAGCGCATGTATTGCATGGAGCACTGGGTGTTATACACAAACAATGAATCATGGAACACTACAACAAAAACTAATGATGTACTGTATGGTGACTAACATAACATAATAAAAAAATTAAAAAACAAAAAAATGAAACAAAACACAAAGCTGGCCTCTTCTTAGAATCCAGGCAGCCAACATTGGGCACCATAATGAATTCTCCCAGAGTGGCGGCCCTGTCCACAGTACAGATTTCAGAGGAAAGAACATAAAAGACATGGTCCCTGTGTTTCCCAGTCTTCCTTGCAGACAAAAGTTAATTAGAAGTCTTTTTAGACATTGAAATCATAGACTTACAGAACTAGGAAAAACTCCAGAGCTCATCCTCTGCCGCTCACTGCTCCATTTTACAGATGTGATCACTGGGGCGATCACCGGTGTTGGAGATCAATGGTGGGTTAGGGCCAGAGCCAGAGCCAGAACCCAAGGTTACCTGCAGCTCCAGTTACTTAAATCAGAGCTCACAGATCATCGGCCCATGCTGTGCTTTTAATTTTTTAATCGCTAGCTAAAATCTTAAAGTTGGGAAATCGCACCCCCTGTAAGTCTGCATTTCTGACTTTAAAAAGAAAACCAGAAGCTTTGCTAACATGGAGTACTGGCTGCCTCCTTTAGGGAAGCTGTAGGCGCCTTGGTTCACTGCAGTTGCCAAACATTCTCTACTTACTACACCTGCTGACATCACCATTTGCATGGCTAGCATGCCCCCCAAAGTCCAGTGAGTTGGCAAGCTCTGCTTGAGATAACGGGTATGTGTGTCCCCTCCCCAATCAGGCAGTCAGCTCCCCAAGGTCAGAACCGGGCCCGATGTATTTTGGGAACTCCAGTAGCCGTGGCTGGCCTATGATTGGTACTTACGGCACGTTTATTTTTTGAATGAGTGTTGCCTAAATGATGGACTGACATTTCGTTCAAGAGAGCGATGGGAAGAGGCACATCTTGCTCTGGCTGATGGTTCTTCTCTCTCCAGAGTTGTGAGCTTCTGAAGGGCATTTGCATCTGTGAAGACCACCCGGGAGCTTGCCCCCCTCATTGGTCCCTGAGCACCCCAGCTCCAGCCACTTCCCCTCTACTTCCTTCACTACCCACAGTTACACGGAGTTGCAGGATTCCCCGGAAGCATTAGATGGCCAACATCTCCTCTTTCCAACCAAAGCCCCCATCTTGTTAGCTCTGTCACACGCGGGCTTCCCCCACACCCAGCCTTGAAACAGTGCAGTGACAGACCTTCCGTCCTCGGCCACCGTCTTGTCCCCCTGCCTGTCACAGTGCTCCCGATGGCCCTGCCTCCCTGGCCAGCCCAGACTCCACGCTCCACGTCACAGAACCTCAAAATGTGTTTCAGACTCAGAAGAAGTATTGTGGTCTAATAATTTCAGAGCACTTTTCACCAACATTTTTCGGGTCCAAAATGTGTAATTTAGCAACTTTAAACAAATGCCCGACTTTGAGGAGGTTTTTGCTCTGCCTTTTATCTTTGTTTTTTTGTTTTTTTCCTTGTGCACCATAATTTTTTGTCAACCATAAGGTTTGCATTGTGGCGTGTGTGTGTGTGTGTGTGTGTGTGTGTGTGTGTGTGTGTGTTATCCACCAGATAAAGCCATGCACTAACCTTACTGAAAACTTTGGGTGTATTATTTCTAGAACAACTGCTTAGAAGAAGTAACTACCATGAGCTGGGGTTTTCTGCCCACGGGAGAAGCATCACATTCAAATATGCTGAAAACTTAGGGGGCTTTAGAGGCACAGCTATCAACCACAAAGGGGTAACATATAATTCAACTATGTGACAAACATTATATTTCCAAATAAGTAAAAGGCCACAAGGGGGAAAGAGAAGGAGCTGAAAAAAATCCAAATTTCTTTAAAAGAGTGGTTGCAAACAAAGCTGAATGGACTTTGACAGCCCCATTTGCACGAAACATCTGTTATTACATGTGTGTCAAGACAACCAAACATCTCCAATTGAAGTATGAACGATCCATTGTTTCATCAGCAAAAGGACATGATCGTGTAAATGAAAACACGATAGGAAAAATGTACAAAAAAGAAAGATTCCAGTAGAAACCTTCTGACAAAAGCTCAAACATATACACAGAAACTTTGCCAAAAATAGACAAAGATAGACAAAAATCCTCACAAAGAAAGCAGCAGAATGAGGAAAGGCTATTCAGTGGCTCAACTGCCTGAAACAAAAATAGAAAGGAAAGGTCAGTTAAGCTGACCAGTAGGGAGGGAGGGGCACACACGGGTTGATCGGTGGATTTCAGCCTTCTGTGGTCCCCTCAGCTTCCTTGCTGAGCCCCTCCAAAATACACACTCTGGGAGATGCAATGCCAGTCCCCCAGCCCTTTTACCCAGGATTATTCCCTTTGCCCTTCGGGTATGAAATTTCTCAGGTTGTCACAACAAGGAGGCATTAAAGAAATGCTAGGAGTTCCTGAAACAAACAACCAGAAAAACAGAAAAGAGCAGGTGGGTTAAAAATAAGCAACAAAAGCAAGAGGTGGAACGCCTCGTTGCTTTATCTTCCTGGTAGAATAGCAGTGATCATTTCATTATTACGATTATGGGGAATAGCTAAGAACGCATATTCCAACCTCATTTGGGTTGCTCTCTACGTTAGCCAAAAAAAAAAAAAAAAGGCAATGAAGTCAACAGTTAAAGCCGGAGCGACTCATGATGCTCCCATTTCCAACACCGCCTTATGAAGTGGTGTATGTCTTTGTGGGATTGGGGGGTGGAGGTGCGGGTGGAAGGGTCATCTACAGCCACTCCCTTCAGAACCATTTCACCCAGACATGTACCAAACCACTGCTGAACAGCCAAAAAAAGAAAAAAGAAAAGAAAAGCAACAGGAGATGAGCCAAGAGGAAAAGCTAAATTCCCCCACCATGGGCTAGGGCAATAGCAGGTTCTGGAAGCTACTTCCGGGGGACAGCCTCACAAAACAAGCAAGCAGTGTCAGAAGCAAAGAGTCTCAGTACCAGAGACGTCCCACAGCCACGTGCATTTACCACGTGCCATTTTCACAGCGTGTTCTAGAAATGAACCAGACGAAGCGTAAGGAAGCCGTCCCATCACCAGCCATTGCCAAGGTCTTACTGGACGGGCGTGTCCCTCCACCTCTCCTCTCTGCTTTCGGACTTCCCTGGCACATACATCCTCTCTTGTCCTTCCGCAGAAATGTTTAGAGTCAGTTGGGTTCAGTGTCTGTGTTCTGCGGTTGAAGCCCTCCAGCTTGCCTCCCCTGCCCCTCTCGACATACGCCGTAATCCTGCTCAAGACGTACCCTCTGAGTTTCTCCCCTCATGAAGCTCTCCTCCATCTCTGGAGAGAAGTGAACTCACTACCCTGTGAGCCTCCATTCTGCTCCCCTCCTTTCAGCACACCACCCCTTCCTTAGTTCTCAAATGTCACTAACCTCCTATGAAAGAGACAATACTTCCCCTGAAGGGTTCTGGAACTTTCTGGCACTTACATCATGTCATGCCTTCCCCCCTTCCCACGGGTCTGCTCCTTGACACTCACAAATTCACAGACCTCAAGCAGCTAATGCAGTGTCTTGCACCTATTCTTGGATATTTATGATTGGATATTTACGATTGTTTGGATATTTATGATTGAATTGGATTGGCCTGTAAAATAAAATGTAAAATAAAATGAACTATAAGATAAAGTAAAAGCCTAAGCATTGGGTACCCTGAAGCCAGTTTCGCAGAATCAGAATTTTAATGCCAGAGAGAATCTAAAGACCATACAGATGAGGAAGCTGAGCCTGAGGAGATGATTGACTTGCCCAAGGACATACAATCAGAAACAAAAGTCGGAGATTGAGAACAAGTTTCCCAGGACTTAATGCTGATGACCCTGTAACATAGGAAGGCAAAATACTGGTACGTTCATTTTAGATTTTCTCTTGAGGAAATTGTCTGCTTTTCCAGCCAGGTCTGGAAGCCTGCTGGGTGCCAGGTACTGTGCTGAGTGCTCAGGGCAGGGCCCAAGGCCTTGCAAGTATGCGAATTAAAACAGTTACTACTGTCTTGAGAAAGGCAGAGAGTCGACTGTCATTCCACCGAGATCCCCCGTGGGAAGGTTACAGGGAAGCAAACAGCTCCTTAGTCCCTAATTTGGTGCTCCTCTTTAAGGAACCATTCTCCTCTGTACTTGCAAATGTCCGTTCTGCTCCCCTACCTGTTCTCACCTGTGCCTTCTGTCTTTATTTTTTATTATTTTTTAAAAAGATTTTATTTATTTATTTATTTATTTATTTGACAGAGACAGCCAGCGAGAGAGGGAACACAGCAGGGGGAGTGGGAGAGGAAGAAGCAGGCTCCCAGCGTATAAGCCTGATGTGGGGCTCGATCCCAGAACGCCGGGATCACGCCCTGAGCCAAAGGCAGACACTTAACGACTGCGCCACCAAGGCGCCCCATGCCTTCTGTCTTTAAAGCCGTGGTTTAAGTCCACGCCTATACTGCTGTCTGGTTTCATTTTTGGCTCCTCTAATATCACTCCTATTGACAGCGACATGGCTTTTGTCTTCAATGTGGATGATAAATAAGATTCAGATTTTTGACATATGAGATTTATGATGGGTCATTTTACTCTAGGAGAAACACACTACCTCACCAGCTTCCAAAAGAGGGAAAGAAAAAGAGAGCACGTAAGAACGATTTGAATGATTTTCACTCCTAGTTTGGCCCTTTCTTTTTTTTCCTCTCTCTCTCTCTTTTTAATCCTGCCCTTCCTCTTTAATCTTTTCAAACTCACCGTCTTCTAACATAACGTGGAAAAGAACTTCTTAAAATGTAGCCTAGATTTGACATCTGTAAATGGACCTCTGTGCTATGTCATTATTCACAGTATCTCATTTTGTTTCACTTTAATTCCTTCAGCAGACACGAATGCCCTCTGACGTGCCCCAAGACCCACTGTGTAAGCAGCGTGACTTCTTTACTGGACATGCTTCCTTCTTCGTGCATTGTGCAGGAGGGAATACCTCACACAGTACAAACCACCTTCCTAGAGCTGATATTCTAGTCTTTGTGTGACCCTTCTTGTTCCAATATTCAACCATCTTGCAAACCCGGCACATCACCCAGAGCGTCAGAACTCCAGCCAAGCCTGGGTGGAGAGGGCTAGGTCAGAGGAGTCTAGTCATATTGTAAATTTTCATTTCTTCCATTGGCTTGCGTCCTAAATGCTATTTAATAACAGTTAATGCCAATTCCCTTTGTTTCTGGGAATGTATTGAATGCGTACCTAACATGAATTTAATTTCTTATCAGAGTTGAAATAAGAGTTTGCAAGAAATATGAGCAATCCTCTCCATAGATTTAAGAGTGAACAGTCTTGGATTTCTCGCTGGATTATGGGTTCTCTTACCTAAGAGTGTTTTGGCTGCTCTGCCTTCAAGCTCAGAAGGCAGAAGTGGGACACATCGTAAAGGACTTCTAGAAAAGAGGAGACACCTGAGGATGGCTAAAGATAAGAATAAGAAACAGCAGATTCCTGGGATGCCTGGGTGGCTCAGTCAGTTAAATGTCCAACTCTTGATTTCAGCTCAGGTCATGATCTCAGGGTCGTGAGATTGAGCCCCACATCAAGCCCCATGTCAGGCTCTGCACTGAGTGTGGAGGCTGCTGAGGATTCTCTCTCTCCCTCTCCCTCCTCCATGCTCTCTCTCTCTCTCAAAAAAGAAAAGAAAAGGAAAGAAAAGAAAAGAAAAGCAAATAGCAGATTCCTTAATCAACTGGATCAGTATCTCTCAAAGAATATTTTGTAGGTGTATAATTTCAAATATTTTAGATGCAAATTAGTAAAGATTGTCTGTTTTCCTTTTCTCAGAAAATATCTCTATTAGCGTTCTCCAGAGAAATAGAACCAACAGCATATGTGGGTACACAAACACACACACAGAGAAATTTAAAGGAATTGGTTCATACAATTATGAGGACTGGCAAGTCTGATATTTGTAAGGCAGGCCAACAGGCTAGAGACCCAGGGAAGAACTGATGTGGCAGCTTGAGTCCAAAGGCAGCCTGGAGGCAGAATTTCTTCTTCCTCAGGGGACCACAGTCTTTTCTCATAATGTCTTCAAGGGATTAGACGAGGCCCACCACATCATGGAGGACAATCTGCTTTACTCAAAGTCTATTGATTTACATGTTAGTCCCATCTAAAAATACCTTCACAGTGACAGTCAGACTGGTGTCTGACCAAATCTCTGGGCACCATGGCCCAGCCAAGTTGACACATAAAACGAATCATTGTACTGCCATATGCTCCATCTGAAGTTCTCTACAAGAAATTAAAACCTTGTGCTATTTTATGCAAGATCTTACAGTTTTCAAAGCACTTTATCACTTCGCCCTTAAAGACGTTATGACATGAATGTTTTACAATTGGGATCCCTTGAAAATTGGAAAGAACAGGCCCTTTTTCAAAAACTGAAGTCCTTTGTGTGAGACTTATAATACAGCAACTGCAACAACTAATGTAATACGCGGTTCAACTTCACCTACTTAATCCACTGTATGCCAGCAAAGTGTGAGACCGGTGCCTCTCCTTTAGGTAATCTAATCACCATTTGTAAGACTATGTCTGGGGGGAAATACATTCAAACCTGTACATCAAAATACCAGTATTTTGGTGTCCTGCCTGTACCAGCCTCCCATAAGTTAAGGATGACTCTGGGGACTCCAGATGAGCGGGAATGGGAAGACAGATGTGCTCCTGGCTGCTAGTCACTTCTCTTCTCGGTGCACGTGCACGATCATGAAAAGCAATCATTCTCCATTTTTGTTAGCTGATACTCTCTGACCCAAACCGTCCCTGGTACCCAGGTGTTTATCCCAGGAAACAAAGGAAAAATGTTCTGGAGAGAGTCCTTTTTTACTAAAATTTTTTCCACGTAAAGTTTCTTTACCAGGCAAGGGCCAGCTTGTCTAGATAAAAGTAGAGGAATCGTTTTAAGGGTTAGAATAACAGCCCTCAATTGTGATGTGAACACTGGAGTTAATTTTTGTTTGCCTTTGAATACACAAAAGCATGGAAACAAGAACAGTGACTCTGATCCACGTGATGGAAAAAGAAGTCCAAGTACGTGCTGACGCAGTTACGCGGTTACTACCGTTGAGCTGTAAATAACAGCTCCTGAACTGAGAAGGGTCATAGATAGAGTGTTATGCATTTGCCAGATCCCATTTTATTTCTCTACCCGCCCCCATTTTCCCAGCTTCCTAGCCCCGTTGGGGAGGCAGGACTGGGTGCTGCTGTTGGAAGTTACACAAGCCACTCTCCCACCCCCGCCCCCCAGCGACCCGCCCCAGTCCCCCAGCGGCATTGTCCACAAGCTCTCCTCTCCTGGAAATCTTATAGACCACACTTTAAAGATTGCAGGGTCACGAGATAAAAGGAGCCCGAAACCCCCAGACACTGCTTGATAAAGAGCCACCAAAGAAAGCCATCCTCCCGGCATGACAGGAGCGAGAAAAAACCTTTGAGGTGTTAAGCCGCTGAAATCTGCAGTCTATTTATTAGACAGCATAACCTATCCTGTCCCAATGGAATGTTATCCAATTCTTGTCATCTGACAGTGGAAAACACCATTTCTTTAAGCAAGTAGTATATTCTAAAGAAGATCTGTCATGTGGAACATTATTCAGAGGACAACAAATAACAGAACAGATCACACAAACTGTTCACAGCTTTCCCACACATTCAGCTGTTTCTCGTTTGGGCCAAATGTCTACTGTGGCATTCAGTTCCCTCCATGGCCTAGGCATTTCCACCCTTTCTGGTCCCATCTTCCTCTCCCTGCTTCTCACGATTTCTGGAAACACCGAGCTACCCGCGGTTCCCTGCACAGACTCTGACATTTCGTGACTCTGCTCATTCTATTCCTCCTGCCTGGACCATTTTTTTCCCAGCCACGTGTAACTGGCCTACTCATCAACGTCGACCACAGAAGTATAACCGATGGAGTGATGTAGAACAAGGGGTTTGTTACGGAGAATTGACCCTGCACAACTGTGGGTGTTGGTGGAACGGCTTAGACACAGCTGTTGTGTCTGCATGTGGCGCTGAGCCTGGAGCGAGCAGGACTGTGCTCAAGCCTGGAAAGGAAAGACGGATGTGCAGTGGGGAGAGCCAAGGGCAAACCAAACCCGCCTGGATAAGATGGACGCCGCGAAGGATGAATGGAGCCCGTGCTGGTCTCTCCCGCCTCAAACTTCAGTGACGCTCTAGGGAAGCCGGCATCCCTCATCACAGAGCCGAACACACACCTGACCTAGCAGTCGAGACGTCGAAGGAGGAAGTCAGGTGGGAGTGGAAGGCGGTGTAGGCCTGGTGGCTCGTCTCATCCCAGCAGGGCAGGTCAACAAAGCTGCAACCACAAGTGTGAGCTACCACGACGTCTGGCCCCACATTGACATTCTGGGCATAAATATGGCTGCTGCTTGTCCTTCACCTTCCAGACCTCATGCACAATCCTCTTGTGATGAATCCTTACTCAGAACCATACAGGGAAGGGAATTCTGGGGGAGTGTAGTTTCAGCTTAGTCAAGTGGACAAGTACAAGGTCACCACACCGGCTAACTGGCTCTTCTTTTAAGACTCGGTGAAGGCAACACCTTCCTCAGGGAATTACCAACCCTTGCCTGGGCTTTCTTAGCATTCTGTGTGTACCATGGTCATGCATTTAACATATAACATTTAAGCCACTTATGTGTCTGTCTCTTCAGCTGAAATGTTAGGTCCCTGAAGGCAGGGGCCACGTGTTGTTCATTTGTCCTTCCCGAGCATAGTGTCTGGGTTGTAGTTGGTCTTGAGTAAACGGGAAGCACAACTGTTGACATCCATGTCGTCATTATTAGCACTTGTCAAGCTAGGATCAGATTTAGAAACACGGGGAAAGAGAGGCAGGAAAAGTTCCCCTTCTTGCTAGCGTCGAAGCCGGAATGTAGTTGTACAGCTTCAAGCGGACTCGAGTGGGTGACAATGCAGAGCAACCTCCCTAAGTGGGGGGCTCGCGATGGGCGAATGTAGAATAGAAAGAGCCATTGGACATTCTAGGGTGCCAGGCATTATCCCACATACCTCACGTGCTCAGACTCCCATTTCTGTTCCCACCCGTGTTGTGTAAGGTGGGTATTGCTACCCCCACGGAGGGCTCGGGGCTGTTAGGTGAGCCGCGCACAGCTGCCCCAAATCACAGCTGGATTCGTCCGACTCCAAAGCGCTTGCTCATTCTGCGGCACTGCGTTTCCCCCGGGGCCCCAGTTTGGGGACGGCAGGTGGCCGGGATGGCCCCGTGACTCAGAGGGCCCTAACCTAGAAGAGAAGGAAGTGGCGCCATCCGCTGGTACGGTCAGAAGGCCCGAGGTGCCTATAAACACCCCCGCCGCAGCCTCACCCTCCTCCCCCAGAGGCCGGGAGGCCCGGGAAGCGGGGCTGGCGGCCAAATCCCCCCCTCTCTCCCTCCTTCCCACCCCCATAGCTGTCCTCCGCGCCCTGGTCTGTCGGGCGTCCCCTCTCCTTTAGCTCTTCTTGCTGCCATGGCTCTTCCTAACGCTGGCGTCCTTGGTGCTTCTCCCACTGACGGCTGCCTGCATATCTGCGTGTTAAAGAGAGCCCTCCCGCGGGGCGAGCGAGTGGGTCCCAAACAGCCCGCAGACTGGCTAACTGCTCTTCCCCAGCTCCCCCACTGTGACTCTACGGGCCTGCAGATTCCTTGACTTCAGGAACAAAGCATGATCCCTCTGGGAAAATCCTGGAGGGCTGCAGGGAGAGGTGGCCTTGGCGCTCAGACCAACCGAAGTGTGGGTCCTCGTTGTGCCAGTCACTACGTGGTCAAGCTGCTTACCCTTTCTCGTCTCTGAAACCGAGACAGCGCCCGCTGTTGTTGGGCGGTTGGGAGGGTGAATGGGACGGAGACATGGGACACACTCAACACCAAGCCCGGCACACAGCTGTTGCCCTTGTGGAGACATTGTGGCAGCTGCTAACAGCACGACCTGATTTGGGAGATGTGAAAAGACGCCCCCCCCCCCCCAGCAAGTTCAGGGTACCTGTAGTTCTCAATTTCTCAGCACCAGGGACTTGACCATGCAGCTAAAATAAAACCACTCCATTTCCTGATGCAAAAGTCAAACACTGCTGCTCTCTTTAGTCAAATGGGATTCACAACTCTCTTTTTTCTTTCTTTCTTTTTTTTTTAAGATTTTTTTTTTCTATCGAGTTGACAGAAAGAGACAGAGAGCACAAGTGGAAGGGGGAGAAGCAGCCTCCCCACTGAGCAGGGAGCCCAATGCAGGGCTCCATCCAATCCCAGGACCCCGGGATCATGATCTGAGCGGAAGGCAGACACTTTAACAGTCTGAGCCCCCAGGCGCCCCGGATTCACACCTTTCAGTGAATCTCTACTGCGTGCCAACCCCAGCGTCTGAGCTGCATGTGGCGAGATATCGAAGGCCCCCGAAGATGTATTTCCTGGCTTCAAGGAGCTTTCAATCTCCGTGTTTCTTACAAGGAAGGCGTTTGGACCGTGTGAATAAGGGGTTAACAGCAGCTCTTTCTCCCTTAGGCTGTTGCTGGTTAACAGCAGTAAATTCTCATCTGAACTGCAGTTGACCCTGTGCACACAATCATGTTATTCATATTCTTATAAACAGAGGGTACAGTATGTATAATTTCCTAGATTTCTGGGAGGGGACGTATCATAACTAAACTCCAACTTTCCCTTTGGAGAAACAGAGCCATTTGTTTCTGGTTAGCTTCAAAGCAAAAACTAATTTTTTCCTTTTATGTGTCAGTAACTTGAGTGAAATTTGTCACTTGTTTTTATGAAAAATTCTTTGCCATTGCCTTCATTGCTTGAAAAAAAAAAAACCCACCCACAACACTCACACTTCCTACATGGTACCAGGGACTTGAAAAGCAGTGACAGAATGATGGTGTCATTTCTAGTCATGGAAACTCACAGGAGTCCCACAGAATGGCCTCGACGCCGTCTGTCCACCGAGAATCTATTTTCAAGTGCCTACTATGGGAGCAAGACCACTGGTGACATCTTCTTCCAATTTAAGGAAGGTTGAGCTGTGGCCCAGCTCCTTCAACTCATAACCAGCACAGAAATTACCTCCTACCAAAAAACCACAAGGGTTAGACTCTGGAAGAATGAATCCCGGAAAAGTTGGAACTCTCGGGTCCAGGCATATTTCTGAAGCAATCCAGTCAAGGACAGCATTTTCATTTTCTTTGGTTGGGGCATTTCTTGTTTGTCCTGGGATGCCGTACAAGGGTGGTTGGGGATGGTGGAGACCCGTTTCAGTTTGCCCTGAAAAGAACTAACAACTCCTTCACCGCTTTGCTTTGAGCCCGAGCTATTTAGAAAATGCTCGACCTATTTTTACCTTTCTATATACATATTTAATAGATACCATGTCATTAGCAGATTACCAAAAAACATGAGCTGACACACTCTCAGAAATGACTCAGAGTAAACAGGATGTCTCTCTAGGAGCACACTTCTCTCCGGGGACGGTTTCCCCTGGGCCGCATCTTCTTTCCCTGGGCATGCCTCGGCTCCCCCAAAGGGCCAGGAAGATTGTGATACTTTAGGGAGGTTCCCTGTCTACATCCCAAACCCCAAACATCACTATATACACTGTGGCTTTGAACTCACAGTTTGCTTAACCTCTTTAAGTTCAAGTGACCAATGAGCAAGGAAAGAAATAGGAGTGGCCCGACGATGATTCACATATGTTGGGTACACCCAGGATAAATGAGGAGCAGTCGATTCACATTTAGGGTGCAGGAGTGTAATGTGTGTGTCACTATGGGAGATGACGTGAGGGACTGAGGAGGGAGGGAGGGAGGGAGAGCTGAGGTTGGGGGTCCGTGGTGGCCACCTTGACTGCTCTTGCAGGGCAGGCAGGCGATATTGGTTGTAGGGAACCACCTGGCTCTGCGTCCCATCTGAAATGGTCACTGGTGGTGTGGCCTAAACTGTGTCCCCCTGCTCCAGAAATTCATATGTTGAAGTTCTAACCCCCGGTACTTCAGAAAAGGACTGTACTTGGAGGTAAGACCTTGAAGGAAGTAATTAAGTTAAAAAGAGATTATTAGGATGGGACCCTAATCTCATCTGACAGGTGTCCTTATACGAAGAGATTAGGACCCAGACGCATACAGAGGGAAGCCCGTGTGAGGACCCAGGGAGAAGACGGCAGGCACGAGCCAAGGAGAGAAGCTTCCGAAGGAACCAGCCCTGCCGACACCTTGATCTCTGACTTCCAGTCTCTAGAACCGTGAGGTAAATTTCTGTTGTTTAAGCCCCCTGGGCTGGTATTTTGTTCCAGAAAGAATGGCAGCCCTAGACAACTAATACAATGGGTGACTAGCATTTGCAATGTCAAATTATTCTGGAATTCCTGGCAAACTTTGTATATTTTCAGAATTTCCTCAAAGAAAGCAAATCGAGAAAAGTCTTTGGGATTTTAAAATTGGGAAAAGGGGTAGCATTTGAGAAGCCTTTACAACCACAATCCCTCATATATCCCTATTTTCCTCACCCCTCTGGTCAGTTTTTGAACACCCCCATAGTTGTTGGACATGCCCAACCTCTCCTTCCTCTCTCCCCAAGACCTATCTTATCCTCAGTCATCGGGCTTCGCCCTCCCACCGCGCATGAATGTCACTGACAGCATCTCCAAGCCACTTCTAAATGCGTCTCCAATGATGGTCTTTGTCTGTGTAACGTTTGATGTTTGACCTCATCACCACCTCTGACTCCCCTGCCCCGATTTCTTCTAACAGAAGGAATACTTGCTTTCTGTGAAAATTCTACCCCCCACAAAAGCATTTGGAATTAAAAGTGAAGACCCATCCCTATTCCCCATCCTCAGCCTCCTCAAAACAGTGGGCTGTCCATCCACTGATGAAGGGGTAAACAAAAGGTGGCAAATCTATGCAACGGAATTTGGCAGCAAAGGGAAATGAGGTGTTGACCCACGCCACACCACGGATGAACCTTGGAAGCATTATGCTAAATTAAAGAAGCCAGTCCCAAAGGACCACCTACAATATGATTCCATCTACACAAAATGTCCAGCCTAGGCACACCTACAAGGTGGAAAGGAGGGAGTGGTTGTCAGGAACTAGGGGAAGGGCAAATGGCGAGTGATGCTAGTGGGTTTGAGATTTCTTTCGGTGGCAGGGAGGGTTGAAAATAGTCTAAAATTAGATTGTCGTGATGTTTGCACAACCCTGCAAATATACTTTAAAAATGTACATTTTATGCTTTAAAAATTTAAATTTCATACTGAATTGTGTGGTTTATGAATTATTTCATGATAAAGCTGTTAAAGGGGGGGGAAAACAGCTAAGTGTGGAAGCCAGAGGGTTCCCTGGGGAGCATACAGAGATCCACACGTCCTGCAGGGAGAGGGCAGGGAAGGCTGAGGACAGACTCAAGATTTTAAATCCTAAGAGTAGATTTAAGTCCTAAGAGTAGCTGAGCTCAAGAGAAGGCTAAGACAATCAAGTTATTTCATCTTTACCAAGACCAGGTCCCTTTTTGAGAAACAACAGGACACAGATACACGGGAAGAGGGTATCTGAGTGGATGCGTCCAAAAATCTTGAATTCCCAGATTTCCCGAAACCTTCTGAGCCCACTGAAGTGGTCCACTCCTCCCCATTGAGGGCTAGCACTCCTCCCTTGTTTCAAAACAATACAAAGGCCTGTTCCCACAAAATCACATACTTCCCCTCCCCACTCAGAATCTGCCTTGCCCCTCACCTCCCCGCCCTACCATGAGGCCAATAACCAGGGTTAGGTCACTTCATCACACGCCTGGGGATATGCTGGTCCCGCTGGTGACAAAAGTAGGACGATCTGTAGCACCTGCCCTTCGTTCACTCTCAGGAGCTGGGAGAACACACAGAGCACCGGTCATGTGGGTACTTTATCAAAGCAGCCAGGATAGAAGGTTGGGTGAGGGGCGCCTGGGTGGCTCAGTTGTTGGGCGTCTGGCTTCAGCTCAGGGCGTGATCCCGGCGTTCTGGGATCGAGCCCCACATCAGGCTCCTCCACTATGAG
The DNA here is from genome assembly GCF_023065955.2 of Ursus arctos. Lineage (NCBI taxonomy): Eukaryota > Metazoa > Chordata > Mammalia > Carnivora > Ursidae > Ursus > Ursus arctos. The sequence continues at coordinate 12,137,259 of NW_026622997.1, read as the reverse complement.
CCTGCTTCTTCCTCTCCCACTCCCCCTGCTTGTGTTCCCTCTCTCGCTGGCTGTCTCTCTCTCTCTGTCAAGTAAATAAATAAAATCTTAAAAAAAAAAAAAAAGAGGTTGGGTGAGAAAGGGTTTAGTGCTTTGGGAGCACCCTCCTGGGATACAGGATTTAATACCGTGCCAAGGCCCCAGGAGGTGGTGCAAATATACCTTAAAGCATGGAGAAAACAATGGCCCTCACGAAGTGAGGAAGAAATGCCAAACTGCCATGGCAAATGGTGAACGAGGGGACTGAGTGTCTGAGAAGTGGGCATACTGGAGTGGACCGTGTTACAGGGAAAGCCTAGAGGACGCCCTGCTCCCCAAAGTGCGAAGGAAGGCGCAGGTGAGATGGGCTCCAGCTTCCCTCGGGGGTTCAGTGGTGGCTCTGCGGGGGATGCTGCCACAGAAAGGACTCATCAAATCCCCCAACAGTCAAGGCCAGGTGAGGGCAATCACCATCAGGAGCCCAGATGGGGGCAATTATCACATGAGTGCCCACATCAGAGGGGCAGCCAGGGGGGCTGACCCACGGGGAGCTCGGGAAATAGTTAACAGAACACGGGGCCCCCAAGGGACAGACTGGATGGGCAACCAGGAAGGGTACTATGGCATCTATGCAATTACAAAATCAAAGATGGAGGAGCTAGAGCTGAAAGTCGTGGCCCTGAGAGTCATTATTACTTTCTCTGTTTCTAGACCTATGGCAGTGTGTAGACCCAGAACCCATTTGTTAAAGGAGAAGCTGAGCTCCGGGAAGAAGACCCTGATATACCATAGGAAGTGTGCACAGTAATGAGTCTCTTCACTCTTCCCTAGAAGGACCCACAGCCTTAACTTGGGCGACTGGTCATTAGAGAAAGGAAACAAACATTTCAAGACTGTTGGTTACAGGGTCCAAGTTGACACTGCTACCCGATGACCCCAAGTGGCATCATGCCCCACCCCCTATTACAGTGGGACATATGGGGTCCAGCCGTCCTGGCTATGGCCCAGCTCACCGTAGGCCCGCTGGCTCCACAGACCTGCCCAGCCGTCATTTCCGCAGTCTCAGAATGTGTAATTGGTGCTTAGTAATCTCTCCCACCAGTTCGTTGGACCGTGGGGTAAGAGCTCTCGTGGCAGTGAGACGAGCTGCAGTGGGAAGAGCTACAGGTTATCACACTGATTTCCATCTTCTGAGTTTCCCTGGGAAAGAGGCGCAGTGGAATCCCAGGGCAACTGCTCTCAGACCTGACACAAGACGATGGATTCAAGTAGCTCGGGGAAGGACCGCGGCGGGTGCTGTGCTGCCCAGACCCCCTCCCAACCCCTGCAGGCTTTACCTTGGCTGAAGAGAGGTCCTCACTCAAGACCACAGCCACTTCCTAGAGGGGCTGGAATCCAGCACCTGATTGTTGCGGGCATATGAAGGCCTGGCATCGTCATCCCGACTTGGGACAATGCGACAGGCTCAGCTCAGCTCCAGAACAGCTTGCAACACCATGGAGGCCCCACCGAGACTGCACTGCAGCTCAGCTTCTCCCTCTGCCCAATCCTGGTTCCTTCCCTTCCAGGGTACTGACTCCCAAGAGCGTCATCCCTAGAGCACGTCCAGCTCCCTAACCTCCTTCCCAGAACCTGCTTCACAGGGAACCCAGCCCGTGATAAGACGGGCCTGGCTCTTCATTTTCTCTTACATGTAACGCCGCTGTAATATTCATTAGTCCCCACTACATGTCCCTGTCTCAAGAAACTATAGAAGAGTGTTCCGCCGAAATATGGCAGCAAACCAGGAAAGAGGCCTGAGATCCAGGCAACCAGGGATTTAGCAAAGCAAGGACGTGAACGGAAGCTCCGGAGGACATCTGTGGAGTGGCCCGTTCATTCTGGAACTGGAGGTCAGACATATCCAGGAGGGACTTCTCTGGAAAAGAAGAACACAAAGGAATCAAACACCTGATGTGTTTGAGTATGTTTAGAACATTCTGGACTTCCACGGCCGCAGTACAGGTTTGGAGCCATAGGTTCCCCAGAATACAAGGCAACTGAAGAGATGACCACATGAGACGTTATTAACACCTGAAGGACCAAAACATTTCACAAGAAAGAAAATAGACTCTGAGCTCACCACTTGGCTGGGCTGTGACCAATATTTACCTGGTTCTCACAGTGCAAACACTGAATATTGATTTAACCAAAAAAAAAAAAAATGAAGCGATTGGGAAAATAGGAGAGTCAAGTTTGTATGTGTGGAGGGTGATGTAAGAGCTAAATCCTCACTCTCTTCAGTGGGAGGCCATAGGGTCATATCTAAAATTGGAAAATAAGAGAGAAAGAGGGTCAACAGGTATTCCAACCTATGGAAATAAATATCATGAGAAAGAACTACAAGAAGTACAAGTTGCTACTCTGGCCTGAGAAAATCCAAGCAGGGAAGAGTCAAGCAAAGAGCTGCTAGCTCCTTTTTGTTTTAAATTGTGTAGAACTATTTGACTTCCTATGTAATGCGTTTTAAAGTGGGTGGGGGATGGGCTGGATGGGGGATGGGCATGAAGGAAGGCACTTGTGATGAGCACCCGGTGTTAGATGTCAGCGATGAATCGCTAAATTCTACTCCCGAAACCAATATTGCACTGTATGTTAACCAAGTAGAATTTAAAAAATTTGAATAAAATGAATAAAGTAGCATGTGTTACTTTACAATAATAAATATTAACTTTTTTAAAGTAAGGGAGCCCCATAAATACTTAATTAATTGATTGACTGGTTTGTCTAATATAAACCAAAGGATTATTTGATTTTTTACAGAAAGTGCCAGGAGGAAAGATTGGACCCTAGTTATCAGGTAAACTCACAGCTTGTCTCCTCCTGCTTCAACCACAGTCCCCACCCACCTCTCCCAGAGGAGAATTAGGAAGCCAGCCAAAGTCCGGCCCTGAGTCACTGCTGGGATGACCAGGGACGCTGACCCGTGTGCTGGCCCTTCATTTGTTTACTTAGGAAAATCCCTTCGCTCAGAACCATGCTTTCTTTTAACTTTTATTGTGCAAATGTTCAAACAGGCACAAAAGTGGAAAGAACCTTTCTTCTCCTACCGATCTTCCTACTTTTTATGTTCCATAAATGACAGAAGGGGGAATGAAGCCTGAGAGACTATGGACTCTGGGAAACAAACTGAGGGCTTCAGAGGGGAGGGGGGTGGGGGACTGAGAGGCTGGTGATGGGTAGTAAGGAGGGCACGTATTGCATGGTGCACTGGGTGTTATACGCAACTAATGAGTCATGGAACTTTACATCAAAAACTAGGGATGTACTATATGGTGACTAACATAATATAATAAAAATATTATTATAAAAAAAAGTGGAAAGAACCTGCATTTACCCATTTACTACCTTCAACAGTTACCAACATTTTACCCATCTATTTTATTTGCCCCACCCCACCCCACCCCACCTCCACCCTGCCCCATTTCTTTTGTCTGGAATATTTTAAAGAAAATCCCAGACATTGTGGTATTTTACCCATAAATAATTTAGTATGCATCACCAGGTGACAGGAACTTTTGTTTGAATCAGGATTCAAATAAGGTCCACACATTGCATTTGATTTCTATGCCTTTTCTCTCTCTCTCTCTCTTTATTTTTTATTGGTTTCAGAGGTAGAATTTAGTTATTCATTAGTTACATATAACACCCAGTGCCCATTAGACCAAGTGCCCTTCTTAATGCCCATCACCCAATTTTCCCTTTCCCCCCACCCAACTCCCCTCCAGCAACCCTCAGTTTATTTCCTAGAGTTAAGAGTCTCATATGGTTTGCCTCCCTCTCAATTTTCATCTTATTTTAATTTTCCTTCCCTTCCTCTATGTTCATCTATTTTGTTTCTTAAATTCCACATGAGGGAAATCATATGGTATTTGTGTTTCTCTGACTGACTTATTTTGCTTACCATAATAACCTCTAGTTCCACCTACGTTGTTGCTGATAGCAAGATTTCATTCTTTTTGATGGCTGAGTAATATTCCATTGTATATATAGACCACATCTTCTTTATCCATTCATCTCTTGATGGACATCTATGCTTTTTTGATATTTTGGCTCTTCTGGACATTGCTGCTGTAAACACTGGGGTGGGGGCACCTGGGTGCCTCAGTCAGTTAAGCGTCTGCCTTCGGCTCAGGTCATGATCCCAGGGTCCGGGGATCTGACCTCACCTTGGGCTCCCTGCTCAGCAGAAGTCTCCTTCTCCCTCTGCCCCTCCCTGCCACTTGTGTTCTCTCTCTCTCTCTGAAATTAATAAAATCTTTAAAAATTTTTTTTAAATTAAAAAGAAAAATAAACACTGGGGCGCATATGTCCCCTCAAATCACTGTGTTTTCATCCTTTGGCATCAACCTCTTTGACCTCAGCCACAGCGACTTCTTGCTAGTCTACAAAGGCAAGAGAAACAAAAGCAAAAACGAGCTATTGGTACTTCATCAATATGCCTTTTCTCTTTTACTCTTTAACAGCCCCTCCCTGTTTTTCTTGCCATTGATTTGTTAAAGAAACAAAGTCATTTATACTGTAGCATGTTGAGTATTTTGACTTTGGCTTATTACTGTTTTGTGTCATTTAACTCGTTCCTCTAGCTCATGTGTTTCCTGCAGATTAGTTGTCAGGTGTAGGAGTCTGAAGAGGTTCAGGATCAATGTGGGGACAGGAACAGTTGCGGAGTGACACCATGTGCTTCCTCTCGTACTACATCACAAGGCTCGTAATTCTGGTTGCCCTACTTTGACTCCTGCTGAGACTGGTTATTAGGGTCATACAGTGTCAGTACCATCTCTCTAGCGCAAAGTTCTCCACAAACTTCTTACCTAAAGAATTTAGAATCTGTGATATATTGCTTCCAAAGACCACCAGCAGCAACGCCTCCCCTGTCTGGTCCCAGAATTGTGGGGAATGGTGAGCTGTGTCTGGATTCAGAATTGCTATGGAAGAGTGATTGCCATGTGCTTCCTGTGCTTTCCTCTTTTGACCCACTATTCCCTATCACAGCCTCCCCGTTGTATGTCCCATGTACGGAGGGGGGCATAATTTGTCTTCCTAGTCTGTGGGTCTCAGATCAACAGGAGCTCCAGCTAAGGACCTGGTTTAGCGAATAAGACCCTGGACTTTCAGCAGATGCCAAAATGGAGACATTTGGTGGGGAGTTAAATGTATTTTGCATGTGGAAGGGATATGAACTATTGTGACTAAGGGTAGACACTGATAAGTTGTTCCTGAGATGCCCATACTTCCCATCAGAGCTGGAGTCCATTTCCCCTTCCTCTGAATCTGGACTGACTTTGTGATTTGCTTCAACCAAGAAGGTGGCAGAGGTGACATGGTGTCCCTTGAGGGTTTAGTTCTTAAGAGACCAGTCAGCTTTGACAGCTTCTGCCTCTACCCTCGTGGAAACCAACCACCATGTGAAGAAGCTCAGGACAGACTATGAATGATGAGCGGTCACCTGGAGGAGAACCAAGGCTCCCTGGTGACAGCACAAGGCCTTCAATGCGAGTGGGGCCATTGTAGACACCGCAGCCATGGCTGAGCCCCCCCAAAGAATGTAGCCATGTTAGTGACCCCAGCTGACCCACGTGATGGTGGTTTGTCATGCATCAACAGATAACTGAGAGACTTGATAGATAGATAGAGAGATAAGAGAGATAGATAGACAGAGAGATACGTTGATCAACTGATGACTATTACCTGGACTCATTAGGGGTTTCAAAATGTGTATTTTCTCATTTCCTCCTCATTCATTAACTGGAAATCTGCTTTAAAAAAAAAAAGGACAACTTCCCATAACAACTGTTTGTTTACCCTGAAAGGGTAAATGTAAGAAAGGAAGGACAAATACTTGATGTTACTCTTGAATTTTCATAGTGTCCTGTAATTTCAATTCAGCAGTGAGATTTGGATGTTTTGGGGTTTTTGGATTTGGGGGGAGGGGTCTTTTGCTTTTACTATTTTTTGTGTTTCGCATCATTATGAGCCCTTGGATATTTATATATTTAATTTGTTTCGATCTGTTGCAGTTATTATCCTTAATGATACTCAAATAGCCTCCTCTTTGGCCCAGGGTAGGCTCCTCAAGTTGGATCTGTGTTCTTGTGACAGGACCCCATTAGTCTTAGTAGCTTCCTTTCCTCCTGGCATAACAAGATGCCCTAAGTTCATCACATACGTTTCCTGCCCCAGATCTGGAGTCAGCCATTTCTCTAAGGAGTCCTAGTTCCTTTAGTGGGAAGTGGAACCTATTTATTCTTAATTTACATTCAATTCCAACAAACTTAGATATTAAATTTCCTAGCCCCAGATGCTTAGCAATATATTAAAAATGGGCTGCTATAGCCATTCACTTGCGGCTCTAAGAGGGACGGTTAATACCCGATTAATAGGAGAGAGAACTGGAAACAAAGGATGAAGGGCAGACATATGAACTCCAAAATTTCAGCTATCTGGCCCCACTCCACACTTACATTCTCCAAGAAGTGATCTTCAGTATTCCCATGTGTAATCAATCTCCTTTTCCAGCCATTCCTAAAATTTTATTTATACCTCTATTATAATATTTACCAAACTGTTGTTGTTTTGGTCTGTTTGTCCAGACCCCATATGTCCACTAGAATCATCTAAAAAGTTGCTCATTAACAAAAAAAAATAGTGAAAAATAAAAAATTTTTAAACAGATATAATTGACATACAATATTGTGTAACAACATTAGATACATGACATAATAATTTGTTACATGTATAAATAACAAAATGATTGCAAAATAAGTTTGGTTAACATCCATCACTGCACATAGCTACAGTTTTTTTTCTTGTCATAAGAACTTTGAAGATCTATTCTCTTAGCTGCTTTCAAATATACAATGAAGTATAACTATATTCACCATGTTGTATATTATATCCCCAGGACTTCCTTATCTTATAAATGCAAGTTTGTACATTTTGGCCACCTTCACCCATATCCCATACCTATGGCAACTGCCAATGTGTTCTCTGAGTTCTATGAATTCAGGGTATTTTTAGATGCCAAATATAATTGAGGTCATACAGTAAAGAAATTAATTGGGGGTGCCTGGGTGGCTCAGTCGGTTACACATCTGCCTTGGGCTCAGGTCATGATCTCAGGGTCCTGGGATTGAGTCCCTGCTTAGAGGGGAACCCACTTCTCCCTCTGCTTCTACCCCCACTCATGGTCTCTATCAAATACTTAAATAAAATCTTTAAAAAATTAATTAATTGAATAAAATAAAATGATGTCTGGGTCCTACTGTCAGAGAATCATATTAGGCAGCTCTGAATATTTTTGAGATTTGCCAGATGTTCCTGATAGACAGTCAGGGTTCAGAACCACTAATCTATAACCCTGGAAGGGTAGAGCCTCACTCACTAGTTCTTATGTCCTCCATAGCTGTGTTACCCCCAACTGCCATTCAATAAATGCTTGCTGATTTGAAAAGGGATTGAAGTTGACTAGAAAGCCTGAATCAAAAGTGGTTAATCATTTTCAAGATAACAAAGTGGACAGAGTGTCCCACCCTGCCCCTCAAAGGACTGAACCCATAGCTATCTAAGAAATGTGACTGTTCCAAAGGATGCATTTCCAGATGTGCTCAGAAAGTTCAAGTCTGCATTTATTTGGAAAAAATCACTATCTTGCAGAAGCTTTTATCCCAAAACATTAGATTTCATTAGACACGTAGGTTGGAAAGACTCCTACAGATGCAGAGTTGAGATCCGCACGCAGACTATACGAATGGGGGAGGTATGGGCATGTGGCTTGGAGATAAAGCGACTGTGATATGGCCAACAGAAGGTTTTCTGAACAATGCCACAGTGACCGCCTTGGTGGCACATATCCCAAACTGCCTTTGATTCTTTACTGTCCCTTGTGTGGATGTGGCTCATTGGAACTCCTGGTGGGAAGAAATAAATGTATCGTATGTAACTTTTTTGTATTCCTTCCACACTTAGCAGTGTGCTAGACATAATCAACAAAAAGTGTTCACTCTTTTAGGAAGGAACATGAGTGTGCTTGCCACCTGCCTGTCCTACGAGTCCTGTGTCTAACCAGTTAGGACCACATAATTTTACTATCCTCATTAACATGATACAGCCACAAAGGCATTGAAAATATGATCCTTTCTATTTTAGGAGAAACAAAGAACTACAATTTTCTCTAAAAATAACCTAGATTGGAATTTTCTTCCACCCACGAGAGCACTATGTTTATGAACACACAGTCCCAAGACCTGTGTCAACAACATTCTAAAACAATGCTTTACTGTGATACTCACATATAATAAGCATTTGGTTCCTTGAGTTTTCATTGGTTTTAGAAATTTTTTTTAGCCTAACAAAGACAGGATCTTTTCCCCCTCCATATAACACAGCTCATCTGGTCAATACTACGATGCCTGAAGAGCGACAAAAAGAAAATTATGGATAATAGTGCCCAGCACTCTGAATCTATTTCCAATCCCCAGAAGCAGAATAGCTTAGGATAAACTTTAGAGCCAAAGTCAAGCCTTAAAATGAGACTAGGCATCTACCAACCCTTTGGAGAATTTTCTGGAGCATCTGGGCTTGGATCAAGAGCTTGGCCAATCTAAAGTCCAAGTCATATCCTGCAGAATGAGCTACTTGTAATGGAGAGTGAGGGCATTATTTGTTGCCTTACCTTCAGGATTCTTCATGAAGGTAAGTAGAGATTTGCCATGAAACCCCCAGACACTCTCTAGAAAGCAAGTCCTCATTCCTATAGCACTCCTCAACCAGATGAGGGGTTTGAGAGGAGTGCGAACAGTTTGGGTTGTCACTTTAACTGGGAGGAGCCCAGAAAGGCTATACATCCCACAATGCATAGGACAATCCCTCACACCAAAGAACCTTCTTGCCTAAATACTAGTAGCATCTCCCCTGAGCTTAACGATTAAATTCTTTAATTGCCAAGTTGGACATTAAGACCCATTCTGCTCATTTGGCCTTTCTATTTTAGGCAGGTCCCTGGTCATCTACATCTTATCTTTTTGAACTGAACAGCCAAACCCATCCGGAAAAAGGAGAGAAGAACACATTCCTCCCCAAGTACAGGATCACTCATTGGTAGGAGACATATTCATGGTATCTGTCATTAGCTGAGGGCACAGTTTAGAGATATTTAGGGAATATAACAGTTAATTAATTCCACCTTCTGCTCAGCCCATAGTCTGAATTTGAGGAAGGCGATAGGAAAATCTAGAAATTAGTTTCAGCGAAACTATGCCAACAAAAAGAAAATTAAGCCAAAAGCAAGTCAAATGCGAGGCAAATGTAATGAAGACAGTCTGGGAAATTATCGGATGAATTAAATGATTAAATACAATGACTATTGGCGTGGAAGATCTTTCTGAACTGAAGAAGCCAATCTAAATTCTCTTCTATGTTGATAGTTACTAAACTTCTCTGCTTATGAAGCAGATGTGCTTGATTCTCCTACTTTTAGTTCGTATTTCTTGTATCTAAAACCAAAAATGAGCACCTATAAAACCAAATAGAATTGCTTTCAAGAAGATGCAACCCAAAGTGGAAGTCTTGAGTTTTAGTGCTTTTGAGAGACATGCCTCTAATGGAACCCTGCATTGTTTTCCCCTGGCTCGGGCACAAACGATGAGTAATACACTCAGGGCAGCCTTTAGGTGGAAAATACAATCCAGAATCCCAGATAAATTCCGAGTTTTAAGAGAGTGCTCCAAATGTAATGAGGGGAGGTACATTTTGATTAAAGCACTAGATGCCTAGGAATGTTATAAATATCTGCCGAAAATATGTATGCAAACATATCTTCATATATTAATCGAATATTTGTCGATCCCTACTATATGCCTATGCCAGCGTGCTAATAGAACTAGAGTTTCATTTGTTTCCCCAATGTGCATGCTGATTCCACAGAGATGAAAAAAAGAATAAGGAGTGGAGGGTGGGGACTAGCAAAAAAGAGGAGAAAATGGATCACGCAGCGTGCAGTCGGGTTTATTGCCTCCACAATGCAAGTCATCCTTGGCAACAGTCTTTCACTTTCAGCAGAGGCAGGTTGTATAGGTATGTCCTTGGGAAAGTCAGCAGCATCTCCTGTTAAAATAATCTCTCCTATTTCTGGAGCCTGTGCTTTGAACAGCTTCTTGGGGGGCCTAAAGGGTTTGCTTCAGCTTGTCTTGGTTGGCCTACAAAATTCTGTGTTACAGAGAATCTCTGTCTCATTCTGTGTCTATCATAAATATAGGTATTGAAATATTCTTCCAGGATGTATTGAAGGACATGGTGGAATTTGGCTAGTACTTTTCAGAACCAGGATATAAACCGTAGGCCATGATAAGATGGCTGGGATTGTCTGTAAGGCAGAATCTTGTATCTGTTTATATGTGGCTGTAACTGGAATGGATGGAGAACCAGCACAGGGCATAATATAAGCCATCTTTGGAAGTGTCTGACAATACTAAGTATTCTTGTTGGCCCAGGAAGTAGCATGGAGTCCATGTGGATATTGCCAACAGAGTTCAGGAATCAGGAATGAAGCTAACCCTCTGGGTCTTCTATTGTCCTAGGTAAAAATATCACAGTTATTATGACAAAGGGCATCGTCCTATATGCAAGGCTTCCAGAAGTTTCTGCAGATCATGATCAATATTTTGCAGAGTAGGGTCTTAGCCAAAGTGCAACTCTGAGGTCTGGGCTCTCCTTTCCCTGGTATGTTAACTGGTCATTTGGCAGAAGAAGTCCTTCCTGAGTGTTGGGTCCTTTGGAGGATATAGAAGAGTATTTTCAGGACTTGAAATGGGGAGCTTAAATGCTTAAAATTGGGGATGGGTGGTGATGGATCTCTTGGCTTGAAGAGACCTCTGCCCTTCCTTACTCTTTCTTTAGAAGGGACAGAGAACAGAAGCAATTTAATCTTGTAAAGTAATACAAGAGACACCGTATACTTCTATTTCATGAAAAGGTATTTTTGACTAAAGACAAAACAACTCTCATGACAAAATGCCACTGCTTTTACTTTTAAAGGCCATTTAAAGGCCAAAATATTCAAATAGTTAAGCAAAGAACAGGAAAGAAAGAAAAGAGATACAATCAAGTGGCCATGTCTACTCCTTTAGCAGTGACATCTGGAAAGGCTTGGCTACCAGTGATCGATTGTCTGGGTAGGAGGTGGCCTAATAGTCTGCTCAGGGGAAGAGCTTGCTTTAACACACACACGCACAAACACACGCACACGCACACACACACGGATAAGGGCACCTGAGTGTCTCAGTTGGTTAAGCGTCTGCCTTCAGCCCAGGACATGATCTCAGGGTCCTGGGATCGAGTCCCGCATCAGTCTCCCTGCTCAGCGGGGAGTCTGCTTCTCCCTCTTCCTTTGCTCCTCCTTCTCCCTCTGCCCCTCCACCCTGCTCATGCTCTCTCTCTCACTTTCTCTGTCTCAACTAAATAAATAAACAAATAAATAAACTCTTTAACAAAACAAAAAGAAAAACAAAACAAAGATCTTGCTTTAACACACATCCACTCACACTCATAATCAGTCTCTTCCCTGTCGGCTATCCCCCTGGCCATTTACCCAAGGAGGACTTCTATACCCCAAAGTTCAATTATCACAGCATTGCTGTTTGGAGGCCTCAAGGCCCATACCAAATGAAGTAATGATCCCATTGGTCTACAGATTTCGTATACACTCCCTTTTCAGACTTATCTAAAGGACAAAACAAGAACAGATATATTTGGTTGGCAAACCAGTTGTCAGCCAAGTTAGCCCCAAAAATAATTTTTAAATTTACTGAATAGTTACTCTACATCTAGGCATACACAGTTATCTGTAGGCTCTAAGGAAGAGACATTTGTTATATGATATTTTTCCAGGAGGAAGGGGGAGCCTAAGACAGAAGTCCTCAGGTTATCTCCCCACATTATGATGTAATACCTCTTGACCTGGTTTCCAGCCTATATTAGCACAGATTAGATTTGGAATTCAAATATGTCAAGGATTGGACTCACTTTATCAACTGTGAGCTTTAGCTGTCCTGGTTTATGTCACCTTCCTCCTAAGAGAATAGTCAGATTCCATGTTCATTGAGTTCTGGATCCATCCAAGTTTGGGTCTTCGCTGCTTAGAAGTTTTTGATTTTTAGAAATGTCTTATATCCCGCTGGTAAATTTACCTTGGTCAAACCAGCCTCTTTGAGAAGCAGGTGTAGGGGCCAGTAGTAAATTGTTCCGGTGTTGGTGTTGGTATTGCTCTGGTGTACCACCGTGGCACTGGAGACATCAATTTGTTGATTTGTAAGAGTTGCATTGGAATAGGCTAAGCCCAAGGTAGGTGAGAGCAGGTTCTTTAATTCCTGTAGTTGATTTAAAGAGGTCTGTTATTAGAGAAACTTGAAAGGAAAAAATGGGGAATGGATCTTTTAGTCGATGCTTCTGGCACATCAATACCACATCCCTCTGGCCCATCTAGTTTCAGTGCATCTGTGATGGACAGTTCGGTGCATACTGCTGACATCCCACACCAAGTGCCTTTCTCAGGGTCCCTCTGCTTTGCTGACTTTGAGATTTCTCTAAAACTATGGAAATCTGCTGAGCTTCAGCTCTCTGTAATCCATATGCACACTGGGTTAAGATTCCTGGGGACAGCCCTCAAATAACTCAGACAGGGACCAGTATATAAATGTCATAGCTCCCCCTGTCTCCTGGTGGGACAATTTTGAGTTGCATCCCACACAGATCCTCAAAGAATCCCCAGGGGATTGACGCTTCCTGTCTCCCTCTCCCTCCTCTCTCGTTTCTACTGCCTGGAATCACCATCCAAGTAAACTATGTGCCCCTGAGCGAGTTCTTGTCTCAGGCTCTCCTTGCAGAGCGTCTCCTTCAGGGCCTCTCCAGGGTGTGGATACTTGTCTGGTGCATCAGTTAAAACCCCTCCAGTTGAAAAATGGCACAAAATCCAACAAAACATGTATTTTGATAAATGAGAACATATTGGCTCATTGACCTGAAAAGTCTAAGGACAGAATTTTGACTTTAGACACTAACTGCAATGTGGGGATTTCAAACCTAACATCAAGATCCAGCATTACTGTCTTTTGTCTTGGTTCTACTGTCCTCCATAGGTTGGCTTTATCCTCAAATAAGATCTCCCTCTGTGGTCGTAAGGTGACTGTAGAAGTTCCATGTCTTCTCTTCTTTAAGCTTCAACTGCCACTAGAAACAGCAAAATATCTTCCCCAGAGGTTCCAGAAAGCTCATCATGTTTATTTCACTTTGTCTGGATCACATGCAGATAGGGAATTGGATGAGCCAAATCTATATGTGGATATGTAATCAACGGAATGGGTAAGGGATGGTTTCCCAGAGGGAAAACTCGTATGGTTGTCAGAATAAAGGTAAAAGGTTGCTGGGTGGCAAAATACAACTAAAGTCCATTACAGTTCACTCTTCTGGGCTTCTCAGAACACACACACACATGCACAGGCATGCATGCTTCCTCCCATATCTTGCAAAGTCCCTGCACCTCCTTAAAATACATACACCACTTCTCCAAAAGGAGATATTCCAATTCTAATCCAGCACCAAACCCAGGATCTCTGGAAGATATGCAATCTTGTCAATCAAGGCAAAATGATCGTTTCAGCAACCCCTCACACTCAATACACAATGGTGGGGCAAGAACGAGATACCTGCCGTAAAACCATTTGGGAAAAGCAAGAATTGGAAATTACTGAGTGGTCACTAATCCAAAGCAAATATCATGTTCCACTGGACAGGAATAACAAGGCTTACTTCCTGGCATTGGATTTTGATCCTTGGTTAGCCAATCTGGACAGCCTGGGAAGTTCTCCCTCATCTGTTTTCTCCCATGGCTCATGGTTTCTCCTTCTTGGAAGATCTCTTTACCCATTATCCTCCATAGTCATATCTGAGATGGTCTTAAGAGGTTATGCCTAACTTAAAAGCTATACTCTATCGACTCTTTTCTTAGTGACAAGAATTTAGGCTGAAGAGTGTCTTCAAAATCAAGCAATCACAAACAGTACTTGGCTTAGGCTTGTATTTTTATTGTAAGCCCTCACTGAAACCACAAAAAGTATCCAGCACAGTCTAACACCTGGAATTCTTCCTACCAAGTACCCTGGTGTTACCTTTGGTAGTCCATGGTGTGAGTGCCAACACACAGCAGGTGAAAATATGGCCAGCATGTTTATTACTGCTTAATTAGTATTGTCAGCTTTATAGCCTGGGATAGAGAATTCCTTCTGACTTCCATTCAGCATTGACCCAGCCAATTCCCTATTTCAGAATCTGCTACTGGCTAATTCTTACTGCTGGTCCTGATTCATCGATCACTCATTTATTCTGCAAATATTTCTTGAGTGCCTATTATGTGTCAACCATTGTTCACAGTTCTGTGGATACAGTCAAGATCCTGCTTACATGGAACATAGAGTTAGAATTCATTTTCAAAAGACACACACACACAAACACACACACACACACAAATCCAGCCCTAATAGGATTAAGCCAAAAATGTAATTTATTAACTAAGATAACTGAAAAGTTCAGGGGTAGTAATGGCTTCAAGCATAGCTTTGTGTAAATGCCAAACAATGTTGCCAGGACCCAGTTTCTCTTCATCACATGGTCTACTGGCTATGATCTATTCTGTGTTTTGGCTTTATTTTCAGACAGTCTCTCTCTTCCTGATCACAAGATGTCTACAGAAGATCTAGATTGTATATCTTCCAGGCTTTAAGCCCAATAGGATTTCATTTTATTCACTCTGATTGAGTCATATTGGGTCCCTAGCCAGGGAACTGAGACATGCTGATTGGCCAGACCTGAGTCATATGTTCTGCAACTCAAAGGAGCCAAAACAACCAAAAGTAAATGGAAGGAAAGCGGATTAGGGGTGGTTCCCCAGAGTGATACTGGGGTGTGGTTATCAGAGACAAGTGAATGGATACTGGGCAGCAAAATGCATCCACCAGATCCAGAGGAGTGTGGACGTCCTGACTCACATGCACACCCAGTCCAGGAGCCCCAGGAGTTGACCAGGAGTTGGTGGTGCTACATTCAGTTGGGAAATATCTGAATCAGTGATTCATAAGGGCCAGTGAGTACATGAAGTTGAAGTCCCAAGCTAGAAAGTGATTGAAAGAAAGTATGGGTGTTGCTTGTGCCAATGTCTGTCCTGAGCTTGTCTGCAAAGTTTGTTCCCCTTCATCACCCTCTAAGATCTGGGTGAGGTTGTATGTCCCAAAAATTCAGTTTTACAAAGGCTTGGTCTCCTCCAAGTTGCTTCAGAAGGTTAGAGATTGGAGGGGAGGGAGTAGTAAGGCTGTAATGACATATTACCAGGCTTCTCAAGTGATTGCCAAGAATTACTCAAAGCTCAAGAATAAGAGGGTAACAAGATGAATGTGACACATCTTTTCAGAAAATATATTTAGCCCAATAAGAAGTAATTTAAAACGTTACTTATATATAATGGAGTAGGATGCAAAATTTACATTAATTTTATGATAAACCATGAACTTCAAAGAAAATTTCAAGCCTGCTGGGGATACTCAAAGGAAAATCACTTGCATAATGGAGAGAAAAAACCCAACTCTTTTCCCCAGACAGAGATTAAGAAGCATGATCCTTATCTAAGAAGTTAATCCAGCCTTTCTAAGCAGAAAATTCAGTACATTGGCAAGGTCTTTTTAGTAGCCAGGGAAGCAGCCATTGAATACGGCTGAGTAATGTGCCTGTTTATTATCCCCAACAGACCCACTGAGAAACCATTTGAAATCCAAAGTGAACATTCATTGTGAGTAAGTAGGCCTTGCAATTACAGAACTGTGAGGACAGTATTAATCTCTTTCTTTCTGCTAGACCATCAGGAAAATAAATATGCACTTCCACAACTCATGCTGGTGGGCAGGGCAGAAAGAACAACCTTGAGAAGTCTGCCATGACAGTGTCCGAGAAGAGTCTGATATAGGATATTTTGGAGCAGAAGTACCAAAGTCCACTGCCTGAACAACTCTGGGGGACTTGGAGTGGCAAAGACCACCATAGCCCATCCTCCCAGAGCCCCTGGGATATTTCTGGACTGGCTGGCTAAGACTCTGGGAAAGTACTGCTGAGATGAGAAAGGTGGGTCCTGGGGCATAACATAAACCCATCATAGGGTTTCCCTCATTCTCCTAATGGCAGGGAGAGAGTAAAGGTGAAGCTTAGGGGAAGGAGGCACATGGTACAGAATTTGAGGATCGCACACAGAAACTCGGTGTATCAGAACAAAGTCCCTTGTGGGAGGCTGACCATTTGGCACGCTTGTCCTCAGAATTGCACACCCCAGGCAACGTCAGCATATGGTTTGCAATTCTTTCTGCCAGAGGTTGTCCTTCCCTTGAGTTTTTCCGAGCCCTCCAATAAAATCTGATCCATCCATACATCTATGTGTGGAAGGCTGTAAAGACAAGCTCCACAGAGCTACCAAGAGGGGTGTGAAGCCTGTCTCACTGTAGTAGAAACAGTTTGAGAAATGAGGTGACTGCCCAGCTCATCATTCCCATGGCGATCTTGCCTTTGTCCTCCTTTCTTCTTCGAGGAAATCCCTTTACTCTTAACACGTGGTCCACCTGTGTGCTTCATGGTGCCACCCCATGCCACACGGAGTTCAGGGGAAGCTCTTGGCCCAAGCTAGGCTCTTCCAGCTGGACCAGGATGCAAGCCAGGCCAATAAGAACCCTTCCCTAGTTAGAAGAAGCCCTTTCTTCTTAAAGGGAAAAGTTGGAAAGATGTGTGCCCAGTGCTACCATTACCCATGATTCTAACACTAAGGAGAACAATATTTTAGGAAAATGATGGCGGGTAAAAAGAAGTGAAAGAGAGGACCTCGCTCTTTCTACCATTACTTATCTGCATTAATACATTCCCCCTTTCCCTAAGCTGCTTGATATTGGATCATTATCACTTGAAAATAAAGATCCTGTTCAATCAGTGTCCTTTATACCACACGTGTACACGGATACACACGTGCACACACACAGTCAGTGGATTCCAGACTGAGACCAAGGGTGAAGAAAATGGAGTCTATAGTAGAAAAGACAGACACATAGCTCCAAGACGCCACAGCAACACCTTGAGAGCAGATGGAAGACATTCATGCCTCTTTCCCAAGTAATGTGGAGAGAAGGAGCTTTTCAGGTGGGAGAATTCACAGCTTAGATTTGCAAGTCCCAGAGCTAGAGCTAGAACCCAATCTTGAAGCTGCGTAGACTAGACCTCATGCCACTACACTAAGTGGGCCCCACAAGTGAAAAGGAATTTTGAATGGTAGTAAGAATAGGTTTATAGATATAATTTCTCCAAAAAATTGTAACAATCATTAAAAATCTATGTCGGATTAACTTCTACATCTAAGACATCAGAGTAGATCCGGTGTTCCATGATATGTAATTGTTATCTAAATAAACTTTGGCATTTCTGAGAAGTTGCTGGTAAGAATCACTTTTCAGATATTAAAACCAAGATACTGAGAAGAATTCTCTTCCTGAATATGTCCCGGAAAATCAGAGCTCCTATTCTATTCCAGAAGAAAGGTAATTAAGGCAGGTTGATATGGACTGAAATGGGTTGCCCCCCAAATTCATATGTTGAAGGCCTAGCCCCCATTGTTAAAGAGAGTGTCTTTGGAGATGGGGCCTTGGGGAGGTAATTAAGGTGAGACCATGAGAGTGGACCTTCATGATGGGATTAGTGCCCTTGTAAAAAGAAGGATTAACTCTCTCTCTCTCTCTCCCTTCCTCCCTCCCTCTCTCCACTATGTGAGGACACACCAAGAAAGCAGCTTTCTGCAAGCCAGGAAGAGAATTCTCATCATGAGCCAAAGCGACTGGCACTCTGATCTTGGACTTGCAGACTCCGGAACTGTGAGAAATAGATTTCTGTTGTTTAAGCCAACCAGTCTATGGTGCTTTGTTATGGCGGCTCTGGCGACTGACTCAGAGCCCGAGACCACGGATACTGCAACCTCCCTGGTTTTCTGGTTTCCAGTGTGGAATAGTGAGGTAAGTCACCAGATTACTTGCTCCCTTTTCTTTGAAAAAGAAGAGATGGGAATGGATTGTGTCTGAGGGTCTGGATGTGGTGAACTATGAAGGTCTTTATAGAACCCTGACACCATCCTAACCATCCACAGTGACTTTTTATTAATAATAATTTTTTCTTTTCTTTTCTTTTCTTTTCTTTTCTTTTCTTTTCTTTTCTTTCTTTCTTTCTTTCTTTCTTCTTTCTTCTTTTCCTTCCTTCCTTCCTTCTTTTTTTTTTTTTTTTCAGAGAGAGAGAGAGAGAGAGAGCACGGGGTGGTGGGGAAGCAGAAGGAGAGGGAGAGAGAGAATGCCAAGTAGGCTCTATGCCCAGCATGGAGCCTTGATGCAGGGCTCAATCTCACGACCCTGAGATCATGACCTGAGCAAAAATCAAGAGTCAGAGGCTTAATGGACTGAGCCACCCAGGCACCCCATTCATCACAATTCTTGACCTAAAGAATAACTTCTGAGATTAGATTTTTTAAAAATAGGCAACATTGTTATAGATAAGATTCATTTTTAAGAGAAGGAAAAAAAATCCTGCAAAATTAGAGTCACAACCTTAGATTCAGAAAGTTCCTGGCCACTGGCCTATTCAGAGCCTGTCAAAATACTACCTTATATCCAAAAGTCTGTTTTTATTCTATTGTGGAGAAGTAAAAGGTTGATTAAAAAAAAAAAAGCCTAAGTTCTAAAAAATGAGTAAGTTACTTTAGTCAAAAATCTTTTTGTACAACCCGAAATAATTAAAATGGCATGGATAGTCTGCTCTTGTAAGCTTGTGTTTTTGAGTCATTCTCCTGACCTTGTGTGCTCATTTTGAAGTGCAAAAATTACTTCTGAAAATTGGTTGTAAACACAAGCAATGAAGGGGTAACCAACCATAAAAGTAATTAATTAAAAGAGTTCCCACGTAGTTGCGTGCTTTCTCCAGTAAAAACACTTTCAGAAAATTGCTTACATTATAGACTCAGATGCACTATTAGCTAAATCTTAATTTAAGAAAATTATAACCACGTACAGTTACCCTAAGAAGTTAGCATCCGTGTGGCGGCCACCCCTAACCAGCAGAGCTAGTTTTCTGGAAGCCCCAGGGTATGGCTTAACTGGGAGAAACGTTAAGGCAAAAATAAGGTGGGAAGGGAGAAATTGCAAGGAAACATGTGACTGCCATCATAATAACACTTTATATGCACAAAAATCAAGCAGAAAGACCACATAGGGGGTAATTAAATTACCAGTGATATTTTTTATTGTGGCAAAAACACATAAGAATGTCTCCTCTGAACAAATGTTTCAGTGTGCAGTACAGTATTGCTAACTATGGGCCAAATGATGTACAGTAGATCTCTAAAACTTTTTCATCTTGCAAATTTGAAAGTCTGTCCTCACTGAACAGCAACTCCCCATTTCTCTCCCCTGCCCCAGCCCCTAGAAACTGCCATCCTACTTTCTGTCTCTATGAGTTTGACTCCTCTAAAGACCTCATATAAGAGGAATCATACGGTATTTGTCCTTTTGTACCTGGCTTATTTCATTTAAAAAAAAATTTTTTTTTGTTATGTTATGTTAGTCACCATACAGTACATCCTTAGTTTTTGATGTAAAGTTCCATGATTCATTATTTGCGTATAACACCCAGTGCTCCATGCAATATGTGCCCTCCTTGATACCCATCACTGGCCTATCCCATTCCCCCATCCCCTCCCCTCTGAAGCCCTCAGTTTGTTTCCCAGAGTCCATAGTCTCTCATGGTTCATTCCCTCTTCTGTTTATCCCCCCTTCATTCTTCTCTTCCTTCTCCTACTGATCTCCCTGCTACTTCTTATGTTCCATAAATGAGCGAAACCATATGATAAGTGTCTTTCTATGCTTGACTTATTTCACTTAGCATAATGTCCTCAAGTTTCATCCATGGTGTGGCTGTGTCAGAAGTTCCTTCTTTAAGGCTGAATAATATTCCGTGGTATGCACAGACCATGTTTTCTTTATCCATTCATTTGTCAATGGACATTTAGGTTGGTCCCACCTCATGGCTATTGTGAACAATGCTGCAGTGAACGTGGGAATGAAAACATCTCTTCTAGATTCTGATTTAAATTCTTTTGGAGAAATACCCAGAAATGTAATTGCTGGATCATATGGTAGTTCCATATAATTTACCAATGAGATTTTATGTATATAAATCTATGGTAATGGTTCTAAGATTAAGTTATAGTTATCATGTTCTAATAGCTAGAAGCCTTTCATAATTCTCCTTCTCCTGCTTTTGGTGAAATGCTTGTTTTTCTTTTTTACAGATAATGAGCATGTAGATTTTTTGCATTTTTGTCACTAATGTTATGAAGTGAAATGTTTCAACCTTGCTTTGATTCTAGAGACACAGAGCAACTTGTGTGTTTGAGAGGCTTTGTGTAGCCCTTGTGCACGAAGGTATTTCTTCTTCAGCCCCTTCCCACTACCCAGAGTTACACAACTTGACTGGCCCAGCATCCCTTCAAGGCAAATCAGGAGCTGTCAGCAGCTCTGATTAATGTCTCAGCTCCCTCTCTCCCACAGACAGGAGAATATGTTCCAAGTCCCAGATTAGATTTTCCTCATCTTCCTTCCTTTCTCCCAAGTTTTAGTGGAAAAACCTCTCTTCCTGATCTGCCACTCCCTATATATTCCTTTCTATCCCCAACCTCCTGATTTTATCCTTTTCCAATGCACACACATAAAAAATAAAGTTCTTGCAGTCGACACAATGCTATGCAGAAGTAAACCCCTGCATAAAGCAACTGTGGTGGGGAAGGAATTGCTACTTCTTTCTGAAACTGTGTTTGTTTTTTGTTTTTTAGAGAGAGAGAGTGAGAGAGAGAGAAAGAGAGAGCATGTATTGAGCAGGGAGAGGCAGAGGGAGAGAGAGAGACTCTTAAGCAGTCTCCACGCTCAGCAAGGAGCCCAATGTGGGGTTTGATCTCATGACCTCAGGCAAAATCAAGAGTTGGATGCTTAACCGACTGAACCATCCAGGGGCCCCTCTTCTGAAAACGTATCTTAAAGAGGTTAGTTGAAATTTGAAAGTAAGCAACAGCCATGGATGTCTACAAGCAACTGCCTAAGCTATTAGACTAGGTGTTAATTCTGTTTTAAAGATCTCAAGAACCCACCAATAACAGAAGTATAGAAATTGTGGCAGACTGTATTTTTCAAAGATGACCACAATGGTATCTCTCATCCCACACCATTTACCTGCAGTTGACTTTGATAATCCTCCCACAGAGATGTGGAGTCTATGTTCCCAGCTCTGAAGCCACCATGCTGGGAGGAAGCCCAGACTAGCCCATGCAGGGAGACCATATGGAGAGTCTCTGAGACTAAATGAAGAGAGATGTCCTAACCCCAACTATCCAAGCTCTAGCCACTGTCTGATTAAAACCACATGAGAGACTTGAGCCAGAACCATCCAGCCAAAACTTCCTGAGTTCCTGACCCACAGAAATCACAAAAGATAAGCCATGAAGTGTTGGGCTGATTTGTTACACAGCAATTGATAACTGATACGGAATTACTTACCTTTTCTCTTTCCTCTTTAATAATATTGTCTCACATAATCTTTCTTAAGATTGAGCGTGGAATGGCCTTGATGTTTACTCAAATGATTTTTATTATGAAGATAACTAGATATGTATTTAGGGGTTAAGAGGGCTGACTCTGGAGTCAGTCTGCTGGACTTGATCCTAGCTACCACTTATTAATCACATGACCTTGGGTAACTTACTAACTAGAATGAAAACATCTACCCTCAACTCCATTTCAGCAGACCCCCATTGTGTGGCAGCCATGCAGTTTTGTGGGACTCAGTCTCCCTCAATTCCATGGGTAGACTTCCATGGGTCCATGGAGCCAGACATGATCAAATCATCCCCCCAGGCACAGTGATTATCTCAAGCCTAACCCTATCAGCACTAGGATTAGCTACAGAAATTGGGTTGAAGCAAAACAATCGTAGCAAAGCCAGAAGGAGGTGTGGAAGTGACTCTTTCCCCCTACGTGTGAATGAGGAAACATGTAGTCCTGGCGGATGAAGCCGCCATCTTGTGATCCTGATGGAAGCCAACCAGAAAATGAAGCTGACACATAATAGGGGCTGAGCCAAAGTAATTACAGAGAAACTGAGCCGGATCCCTGGCCAAACTCTGTCTGAGGCTCACTCTCCCTCTGGACTTTTCAATGATGTGCTTTGACAGAGCTCTATTACTATTTTAAAAACATTGAGTTGAGTCTTGTTACTTAAGATTTACCTCGCTGTGTCTCGATATCCTCATAAGTAAGATGGGGATAAGACTACTACCTTCTTCACTGAGTTGTGTAGGAAGCAAAGGCAATAAGACATGTCAAGTTTTTAGATCAGTGCCTGGCACAAAGAAATGAGCTTAATAGAGTAATATATGTGCACACTATAAAGCTAGGACTAAAGCGACAGGTATAGTTCTCATGCAACTATAAATTAAAAACAAATTTATAAATTAAATTCAAGCACACAGAGGCCCTGAAAGTATATGGAAGTACTTGGTTACAATGTAGCCATTCTGATGATTCTGAATATGCTAATATTCATTTTCTTATAATGTCATAGAAATTAAAACAAAAAATAATAAATCATCACCAAGAACTCAGGCATCTCCTAGAACACATACACAATCCTAGCAGAACCCAAAACGTCATTTCATTACAAATCCAGGACATTCCTACTGAATGAAGGAGCATAACAAATGTGATTTGAGATCTTTTCTAGGGAAATTTAGCCAGTTGAGTTTTTTGC
This sequence comes from Ursus arctos, assembly GCF_023065955.2. Lineage (NCBI taxonomy): Eukaryota > Metazoa > Chordata > Mammalia > Carnivora > Ursidae > Ursus > Ursus arctos. The sequence goes on along the minus strand of NW_026622997.1, from coordinate 12,114,294 downwards.
TTTGTATCCAGAAATCCTTGAAATCAAACTATCATTCCATGCAGAAAAAGTCTCCAAAAATGAACTTCAAAAAATTGCTTGAGAGAAAATTTAGTTTCACACTGCATTTCCTAACAATGGAAAAGGTGTTATTAAAATTCTAACATACAGTTCATTATACTGATGAATTTCACACCATTTTCCTTATTGAAAGATAGGCCTCAGAAGTAATGCCAGCCTTTAGGATTTTTTCACACAGTTTCACAACAAGCCATTACATTCAGAGGACCACCTGACAAGCACCACACAGTTAAAGGCAGCTTAAGTTCAATTACACGTCCATGGTTCTAGAGCCAGGAGTTATTCACGCTGAGTAAATAACATTGATTTTGTTTATTTCATTGTCTCTGTGATATATTCCGAGGCTTGAGCAGCTGGTGAATTTTGTAACTTGTTGAGATATTTTTTACTCATATCTACAAAGCTGCATTCCACTGAGTTCTTTTCTTTCTCCCAACTATAGCTGTACTTTCTATGAGAATTCTCATGGTGAAAGTTTCCAGTGAAAGACAATGGTGATATAGATGAGGTTTATGTTTGGTGGAAGACCAACCTCAACCATCACTCTTTTGTCCACATGATAAAGGGGGAGGAGTCATTTGATCCAGGGACATTCTTGGCAGATCAGAAATGCTGACCTGGGGTACAAGAAAGATTCTGTTTTGATAGCAGACTCTGGCTTGAGTCCAAGCTACATAACCAGGAAGATTCAGACTCGCACCGTGTGCTGGACCACAGAGGCTGCTCCATTGGAAGTCTACTGGCAGGAGTGCTGACATGTAGCAAAAAGCAGAGTCTTGGGCAGACATGCAATCTTGGGCCCAAGTTGAATCTGGGTCCCTGAGGTGTATCTGTGACTCTCTTCTGGAGAGAGGGGAAATGTTTAAAAGAATCCCTCTTGCTGGGTTTATTTTTTTACAGTGCAACCCCCAGGAACGGGCTCTATGAAGTGACCGGGACGATGTCTGCAGAACTCCTTTACTTCCTGGGTGGCCGCTATGCCTGCCCCAGTTACCTGTTACCATATAAACGAACGATCCAAAATGTAATGACTTAAAACCACAATTAGCACTCACAATTTTGTGTCAGGAATCTGGGCAGGATTCAGCTGGGCAACACTTGTGTTCCTTGTGCTGTTGCCTGGGGTCACTAGATGCTGTCCAGTCTGGGTCTGGAGGGTCTAAGAAGACTTTGCTCACATGCTTGGTGTCTTGATAGAAATGTCTGGACTCCTGGGCTCAGCAGGATCCATCCCCTTCTCCATGGAGTCCCAGGGCCTTTCCATGGGGTCTTTCCAACAGAAAAGTTAGACTTGTTCTCTGACATCTCAGAACTCCGAGAGACCAGAGTGCAAGCTGTAAGCCTCCCTAAGCCTAGGTCTGGAACTGCCATAGCATTGCTCCTGCCATACCTGGTTGTTGGAGCAGACATAGGCCAGCCCAGAATCAAAAGGAGGGGGGGTAGACTCTAACTCTCAATAGGAGAAATCCCAAGGGAATGATAGCCATCACAATATCCTCCCTCTGCCCAACAAGCACAGACCTGGAACCCGAAAGAGGATTGAGGTACCAGAGAATCCTAGCGCAAGGGCACTAGTAACGGAATGAAACTTGAACTATCTTCTTCCTTAGGAGCTGGGTGGTTGGCCTCAGCCAGAGCCCATATTTGAGAGGTCGTGCTCTTCTTTGTACCTCACTGGGACACTCTACATGTTCTTATCCTTGCGTTGCTTCCATTATTCTCCAAGGCTCATCTGAATTTTCTCTGAGTTAAACAGATCATGGGCCTCTCCGGCAATCTTTCACCTGCATAGAGGCTTAACCAGTAGAACAGGTCTCTAGCGTCTTTTAAAAAGCCTCACGAATATTCAAGCAAGGTTTAATGAAGTACCATCAGAAAAGCAGATTTTTTGGCCACGCCTTGGCAGCACAAGGATAAGAAGAAGGAGGAGGAGGAGGAGGAGGAGGAGGAGGAGGAGGAGAGGGAGAGGGAGAAAGAGGAGAAGAAGAAGAGAAAGGAGAAGAAGGAGAAGAAGGAGAAGAAAAAGAGAAAGAAGAAGGAGAAGGAGGAGAAGAAGAAGAGAAAGGAGAAGAAAGAGAAGAAAAAGAAGGAGGAGGAGGAGGAACTTCATGTTTGAAAAAATATATAAATATTTGGTCAGCTTCTGAAGAGCATTTCAAAGAAAGAATGTTTTGTCTAAATCAGAATCTGAACATAAAAGTTCAAAAGATAACATGCCTGCTTGGCAACCCCATCTTCCTGATGGAAAGGCAAACAGGCAAAGGCAAAGCTTCTTATTCAGAATGGGTTGTAAACACTAGGCCCTACCAACATGCTAATTTGAAGATTATTTTATTACTGTGCACTTTTTGGGGCTAAATTGGAAACATCTGTCTTCCTGAGAATTAACTGGAAAAAGATTACAGCTGAGCCTGAGATGGCAAAGCCCATTTCAATGGCCTCCTGCTGAAGATAGGCATCCCTATCTCCTGGATGTTGGAAGTGTGTTTTGTGTGGGTGCACCCCATTATTTCCTAAACTGTAATTAATAACATACTAAAAGTGTCTAATGCACCCAGACTCCTCTATATGAAACATAGTTAATTTTTTTTAATTTCCATTTTTCAAAAAAAGCATCTGGAACCAGGTAACCCTAGGCCTTACTGATTTATGCATTCAAATTAATCATGTTCTATTGACTCGATATCTAGACACTCTGATTCTCCATCTACTTGATTCTCATTGCCTTGAACCACAGGAAAGCCTGTCTTTTCCCAGAATCCCCCTTTCCAATAGTCTCTAAAGTCCCCATGGAAATTATACATGTACCCAGATTGTTCCCTAGGCTTTCTTCCTATCTGTCTCAAGGGAGCTTATTTATAGTCTGACTGTCACCTGCAACTCTCTAGACCCTCTTTTCCTGGGTCAAAAGCCCTCTTCATCCTTCTGCCCCATGGGCTCTCTTCTGCCTCCTTCATGTTGCCTCTCCCACCCCTACCACTGATCCTGGAACCCCTTCACCTCCCACTACCCACACGTCTTCCACATCTCCATCTTCTCTGAATCTCCTCCTCTGACCTATGGGAAATGCTTCCTCATCCTCATGACCTGCTCTTGCAGAGGGACTTCCCCCACCAGAGTTGTTGAGTTCCTAAGCTGGATTTGGTTGTTTTCTTATATGGAAGCCCTCCTCTTCCTAGAAGTTGGGGTGAGGTCTGCTTAAAGGGGAGCCACTGAGTTGGGGATGGGTTGAGAACAGCCTCACCCTATACCTGGAACCATTCGTGCCTTGATCAACTGAGCTGTGCTATTCATCCTGTTAACTCTTCCAGCCTTCTTTCTCATCTATTGTTGGTTATGTTTTTCTCGGCAGCCAAGATGTTACTCCTAGAGGCTTCCTTTAGGGACTCCCCAGTCAATAATGGCCATTAGACTCAAGCAAAAAGGCCGTCATCCTGAGCCCCATGTTTTAGAGGGCTCGGCTTCAGCTTTCTAGACATGTTCCACCTCAGATAGGGAGGAGTCAATAGGACCAAGGAATCATGCTCACTTAGAGACTATGGTCTTCCATGCTCCCAGTACCCAGGATCCTGGAATCCCTGCCCAAGTGACCCCATGGTATCTGGAGTTTGCACACCCTCTTATCTGGCTGTGCCTCTAGTACATGCAACCTAGACCTGGGAGGTGGACCAGAGACAACTGTTTGAGGGACACTGTGGACAGAGCTTGGAAATGGGGTCTAGGGTGTCCGCATATGTGAATTTGAACCTTCTTGCAGTGACAAATAGAGCTGTTTGTGCGAACAGAAGCCGGGCAGCACACAGACCACACTGGCTCTCCCACACTGTGATGTTTAGAAGGGCAAGTCCAAAAAGTCTAAGAATTCTGAATCTGATCTTAGCTGTCCAGGTCATTATGAAAGTACATTTGTCAAAGTTGAAGAATATATTGTATTGGATAGCTTGTTAGCTTAATTTATAATTTTGAAATATGTGAACATACAGTTGTGGGCCTTCATTGACTCCCTTGTCCTGATCCTGGCCCACGTCCCTTGAACAGGTCCACACTTGCTTGAAGCTCATCTGTGGATAAGGCTCAACTTATTTCCTTTGAGCTCCTGAATCACCACCAATCAAGGGATGTAGTTGGGTGTCTACCTGTAACAGGATACATTGTGATACCTAAGATGATACCCAGGATTGTGTGGTTGAGGGAACGTGATCAAGAGCACCAGAGGACCTCTAGGGGGCAGTGTTGCCTAACCCTCAACCTTGGCCCAGTTGAGGAACGCTGGTATATCCAGAAAACTCAAAAATGGAGACTGTGTAATTCACCTGCTCCTCCCAGATTTTTCATGCTGCAGCCAGGTGAAATCTTGGCTATTTCTGAGACTCAGTGTTACAAGATGAAGTTCAGTGGAAGAGGAAGGGCCAGTTTCTCAGCCTTCCTAAGGACAGATCTGAGCATCACTTCTCCTTTTCAGGAAAAAATACCCCTCTCCATCTCCCCCACGCACCCACCCACCAGGAAAGACAGCGTAGGAACCAGGCTCCATAAGGACACAATGGGCCCCAGAAGGGAAAAATCTGTTGAGCAATAACTTTCATTCACCCTTTGGTCAGACAAACTCCATGGTCCTGGGGCTCTGAGCTCCTCCAGAGTCTGCCCTAGGTATCATCAATGCTAGCTGCTCTGGGTGAAGTGCCAGGAGGCCCATATTTAAAGGAATCACCCTTCACCTCCTGTGTAGACTGAGCTATGGGTTGATCTAAGCACCAGCTACAGGGACGAAGCACAGAAATGGACCGCAAGTACTATATCAGGGCCTTGGAAACAGGGGATCCTATTGCTCTTCCGAAAGCTGACATGAGAAGTAACTTTTCCAGGCAAGTTATTCCCACTAGCCTCAATTAACACCTCCAAGAGCGTGGGGTCAAGTGGGAGCGAAGAGCCATTGGCTGAGCATCTAGTCCATCCCAGACACAACCAGCACTTGTTTAGATAACTCCTTTAGTCCTCATGGCAACCAAAGGGCTGATAGGCACAAATCTATGTTTCCTACTTTACAGGTAGGGGACCAAGGTCCAGAGAAATTGTAACAGGATGTTAAAACACGAATTTTACCCAAACATGAAGACGACACATACTCTATTTCAAAGAAATTTGAGAAGCAGCAATACAAATTTTTCAAGATTGATTCATGGCTCTTGGATCCCTAAACCACATGAAGAGAAGGGAGTGGGGGCATTGACAAAGAGAGCTGTATAGGGAGAGAGTTCTCAGTGTGCTGTCCGTCCTCCCCTCCCCCATTAGGGTGGGGTTGGGATGTTTTTCCCTCATCTCAAGCCTATGGAAAAGGGCTAGTGCTACCACTTAGAAAGCACAATGTGTGTCCCCTGTAGTTTGGGGGTACCCGGAGGACTAGTGTCTAACTCCTGTCTGATAAGTCTGAAGGGGGCAGGACTGGTTGGTTCCTGAACTGTGGGAAGAGGCTATTCCTGCACTGGGTTTTGCCTGACTAACCTAAATGTCATGATAAATGATGTGTGATGGGCAAAGGATGGGCGATGAGAGAAAGCTGGGGAGGAGATGTCTTAATCCTGCCCTACCAGGGATTCCCTAGAGGAGCAAGGGGACCCCTAATAGGAGTCCAGAGAGGCACATCCAGATGCCTAAGGACTTGTGAAGGGGGTCACAGAGAACCAGAAATGACAGAGATGTATTCACTCATGTCAAGAGAAAGAAGATAGATATCCTAGTGGATGAGGGGTCTCCCAAGAATCCACAAAAGAAATTTCCAGAGAAATGATCAGCTTTAAAATTTGCCAAGTCTAGAACACACCAGTACTAGATCTCTAGGTCAGTACCAGTCAAGATGACCATAAGAAACATGAATCCTGCCTGAATGTTCATCCAAGGGCAGGGCCAGAACCAGCCTACTACTAGGGGCCAAGGGACACAAAAATCAACCTACTTCTGGGGTGCCTGGTTGGCTGCATCTGTGAGCCTGTGACTCTCAATCTCAGGATTGTGAGTTTGAGCCCCATGATGGGTATGGAGATCACTTAAAAATAAAATCTTTAAAAAAAAATCAACCTGCTTCTGATTACCTCTCAAAATGACCACGGCGATTTTTCCCCAGATAGGGAACTATAGATTAGTGTAACTTGTATACATTTATTCAATCAGTTGTTAGCACTTTCTGTGTGCAAGGCATCGTTTATTTCATTTTGTTTTTTCATGAATTTTCTAGAAGGCTAATATTAGTGATGCAGGAAAGAAGTCCACACAACTGAAGCTGTCCGTGCCTGTTCCCTTGGCAAGCAAAATGGGAGCGAGGATGTGAGTGTCAGGAGTGAGCACTTGGCATAAACCAACTCTCCACAGGTCTCATCCAGAAAACACAGCTGCATAAGGATGATGTGCGAAAGCAAGACCTACTGGAAACATCCCTAAGTGTTAACATATGTGACATAACATACAAAACTTGAGCCTCAGACTCTTGACCCAAGAATCAAGAGTTTATGAGAGCAGACTCCAGCAATACGAAAAGAGGAATGTTTGCATCTTCACGTCTTTTTCTTCTACGGTGCATTGAACCTATTGTCATGTCAGCCATGTAGCTTAAAGCGGGAAAGCGTCCCACCAACAGACCCTCTCCTCCCTAAATGTAAAAGTACGCACAGTAGTCCCCCCACGGTCACCATGGGAGCAGACACAGGTTCAAATATTAAAAATGATCTCAAGTATTCACGCTTGTGTCTCTAGCCCTCTCTGCAGCTTGCTCTTCACACACACACACACACACACACACACACACACACACACACACACAGAGTCTCTCTCTCTTTCTCTTCCCATTCCTCATCCCTCCCCCTTTCCCTGCCCCACGGGTCAGTACAGTAAATGTTTTCTCAGTTTCTTGGATGCATCACACTCTCTTCAGCTTCTGTACGTACCCCCAGCGCCCTTTACCACCACAAAATCCCCCTTAAGCCCCAAATCAGAGTTAGGTACCAGCCCCACACATAGTCTATTTCTACATTTGAATTGTCTATCTTTTTGCGTCTCCTCTAAACTCTAAGTTCCATGAAAGCAAGGAATGTGTCTTCCAAGCATGCACTTAACAAATAAATAATGAGGACTCTCTCTCTGGGCCCTGCTCAATTCTGAGTAAGACATCGCCTTGCCCCCTGAATGGACTACTGTGGGTGTCTCCCCCAACCTGGCTGACTAGGTGGATACATAGATGAGTAGGTATGACAGTTAGGAACGTGTCAGTCAGGAATGTGGTCAGCTATGGCAAATAAAGCCTACACACGGTGGCTGAAATTAGGAACTTATTTGACTCACCCAAGATGGCGTAGGAGGCTGTCCAAGGGTGGTAATCCCACAGAGCTGTCGGGGTCTTCGATCTTCCTACTGTCAATGTTTAGTGTGCTTTATGACCCCCCCCCAAGTGTGTCCATGTCTTGACCCCTGGTACTTGTGAATGTGATCTTATTTGGAAACAAGGTCTTTGTAGATGTAATCATGTTCAGATGAGGTCATGCTGGAGTAGGGTAGACCCTAAATCAATATGACTGGTCCTTATAAGAGAAGAAGAGACACAGACACAGAGAGAAGGGCATGTGACAACAGAGGCAGAGACCAGCGTGACGCTTCTACAAGCCGAGGAGCGCCAAGGATCACCGGCAACACCAGAAGACAAAAAGAGGCAAGGAAGGATCCTCTCCTAGAGACTTCAGAGGGGACATGGCCCTCCTGACACCTCTATTTTGAACTTCTAGCCCCCAGAACAGTGAGAGGATACATTTCTGTGGTTTTAGGCCACCCAGTTATGGCGGCCCCGGGAAATTAATAGTGTGGGACTTTCATCTTCATAGATATAGGACGACAGTATGTTTCCAGGCATCTGTGGTCTGCTCAGGAGAAAAGGGGGGAAGAGCAAAAGTCTGATGGGTCATTCTAGTCTAGACTGGGCCTTTAGGAAGCTGTACCGAAGTCCAGTCAGTGATGACGATGAACATCTCACGGAACAGGACTGGGTCACGTGGTCACCCTCCAGCTGCACAGAAGTCTGGGAAAGTGAGTATTTTTAGTTTTCAAATTCTACAGTTGAGGAGGGCAAGTGAGACTGTAAATGTCTGTGGGCTTGCCAATTCAAAATGACATAATTAATATAATAAAGCCTGTCATTGCTCCATTCAGGGCACGAGTGTCAATACACCTCCCATGTCTCTCCTGTCCCCGCTGTATCCTTACTTAACAAATAAATACTGCCTTCACGAGATGGGTGCCATGGCATGGCTGACAGTGTAGATTATTGCAGTTAGGAAGAGGCCTCTCATAAATGGTAACAGGTGAGAAATTTCCCTCTTTTCCCACTCGGCTCCATGACCGGGGCTGGGATGAGTCCAGCGAAGGAGCCCCACTTGAGGGAGAGAGCTGCCCACCCATGGCTCCCGCACCCTCAACCATGGAGGTCCCTCTGCCCACGAGCTGCTCTTCATCCCCTGGTAAAACATGGAAACAATCCCTGAGCCACAAACTAAGCTCTTCAGAGACCACGTCAGAAGTACCTGCAACCCCTTAGTATTTGGCTTTGACCTTTGAAAAGGATACATGTCATAAATATCATATCTTAAAAAATCAACGATGAGAATATAGACTAGAATAGAACAGCAAGTAGAATATAGAACAGAAATGAGAGTCTGCTTTTACCAGCACCCCCTACTCCCGGCCCCCAGTCACATGTCCCTCAGCACATGCAATCAGTAAGAACAGTCGGGGGGGGGCACTTAGGTGGCTCAGTTGGTTAAGCGTCTGCCTTCGGCTCAGGTCATGATCCCAGGGTCCTGGGGTTGAGTCCCTCATCGGGCTCCCTGCTCAGCGGAGAGCCCGTTTCTCCCTTTGTCTGTTGCTGCTCGTGCTTGCTCTCTCTCTCTCTCAAATAAATAAATAAAATCTTTAAAAAAAAAGATAAGAACGGTCTGTGTGTTTCTTCCACTTTGCCCTTTTCTGTGCATTTACACACACACACACACACACACACACATACAGTTTGCATATTCCATAAATGTGATTACTCTGCCACCCATTTATTTCATTTTACAGGGGGTCTTGGTATTGCTTGCAAGGATTTTCTCTGATTTATTTAAGCCCCTCTATACTGGATGTAGGTGGTACGACAGACTTGTGCCAGACCGCCTGGGGTAGCAGCCCGTTGCAGTTCTGCCTCCTGCTAGCTCGAGGCCATGAATAAACTGCCTCTTTGCTGTTTCGTGTCCTTCATCTGGACAATGAGGCTCATGAAAGCACTGACAGGGTTGTCACAGGGGATTAAGTGAGTTCATTTATGTAAAGTGCTTCTGCAAGCGCTGACCCAGAGAAGGCTTTCTGTAAGTATTAGCTGTTATTCATAGTAATGGCAATATTTCCCATTTTTCTACGATAATATTTTATCAAACAACTTGTAGGCAGTTCTGTGTGAGCACGTATGAGTATGTCTGTGGGACAGGTTTCCATTCCTAGCGGTGGAATTGCTGTATTCAAAGACGTACATCTTTTAACTTAGCTAGACAGTACTAAGTCGTGTCTCCAAGAGAAGATGCGTGCCCGAGTGTATATATATTTGCACCTGAGCCGGTACAGATGTTATCTCCAGTCTTTGGCAGCCTGTGGGTTGAAATGGTGTTCAGATGTTTTATTTTGCACTCCCCAGATTACCATGAAAAGTGTCGATACCTTTTCACAGGTCTGTGATCCATTCTCCACCCTTGGTCCCCTTTTTCTTCTTCTGTGAGTCCACCAGCCACAAATTTTACCGATGTTGACGAGTTACTTTTCTTTTTCTTAGTGATTTGAATTTGCTTCCTAAATGTCATGGCTATTAACCTTTAGCGATTATACATTCTACCCAGATTTTCACCCAGTGAGTTGCGGGCCTTTTAATCAGTCTGCCACGCAAAATTATCACATGTTTAGTGGTCAGTTATGACAGTCTTTTCCTTTGGCCTTTTGTGTCTTGCTGAGGGAGGCTTTTCCCACCCCAGCATATGGAAAACAGTCCTCATTATCCAAGGATAATGGTTATCAAGGAAACAATGAAAAAAAAAGTTTGGGTTGAAATTTTATCTGGAACAGTAAAATTAAATAAGTGTTTCTTGTATCTAACAACATTTCCATTATAATTTGAACCATTAGCTGCTTTTCGAAATGAACAAGAAATAAATCAGGCTTTTACAAAGGAGGATCATTTTTCTGATTGAAATCTGCAATTGTGTAATTACAGAATTCAATCAGAAAAAATAAAATTTTACAAAAATATCTGCAGACTGCATCAACTCTCCCAAGGGATTCTCTCAACCCTTTGATGTTTAAATCATCCCATTTTGAAGAATCGATCCTGATTTGCTGATAAACTTGCCCTTCTTCTTCATTCCTTAACTGGCCTCCTGCTGCCAGAGCCTCCTTGGCTCACGGCTCTGCATGAGATCTGAGCGGGGATTCTCCATCATTTTCATCAGCTGCATGGAAAGCCCTCCCTCTTGCCAAGTTTGCATTGTCACCGTGCAGCCCGTTGGCTTTGGCACCAGATCCCTGAGTGTTTACACCACCAGCTCCAATCAGAGGTATTTGGTCTCTGGGACAGATGTTTGAGCAAAGGAAGATTTTTACATGTGGCCAATCCATTACTTAATATTTTCATGATGTGTCTATTTTTGCTTTTTGGTGTAACTCTATAACTTCAGAAACTCAGATAATGAGGACTGGAAAAACGAGGACTCCTGGAGCCTGCCATTCCATTTAAGTGACCCAGTACTAAGGGTGTAGACTGAACACTATTCGAGCCACAATAAATAAGGTACTGTAGCAGTCAGGGTTGTCTGGAGAAACAAATATAGATATTTATAGGATAAATATAGATACATAGATACATAATAGGTAGATACATAGATAGATACATACATACACGGTTAGGTACATAGATACATAGATAGATGATAGATAGATAGATAGATAGATAGATAATACATATATACATACATACATATTTACTCTGAGGAATCAGCTCATGATTCTATGATCTACTGTCTGCAAGCTGGAGAACCAGGGAAGCCAGTGGGGTAAGCCCCGTCCAAGGTGACAAGAAGATGGCTATCCCAACTCAAGCACTTGGGCAGAAAGACTGAATCCTTCCTTTCTCCACATTTTTGTTCTGCCGGGGCCCTCACAGATTGGATGAGCACCACCCACACTGCTTTGCTCGGCCCCGGATTCTGACAGTAATCCCTTCCAGAAACACCCTCACAGTCATACCCAGAAATAATGTTTAACCAGGTATGGGAGCCCCTGTGGCCAGGGGAGAGGACGCATACCGCTAACCATCACAGCATGTCTGATAGCTGTTCCACACCTGTGCTGTGCACTTCCTCTTCTGCTGAACAAACAGTACACACCAAACGACCTTTGCCCCAACCCCACCCGACATCCCCCTCACGCTCTTCCCTATATACCAACACCACCAGCCTACTTCCGCCTAATCACTTCTATGTAACCTTGAAAGGTTATTTCCAAGAACATCAGGGACAAATCAAACTTCATACCCGTGAGAAAGTGAAATCCTGATCGGGGCAGGAGGAGAACTCAGAAGTGCATTACATAATGAACAGATGGGCCTCATTCTCTCACCTGACAAGCAAGCAGATGGGGGTCAAGCTGGAAAGAAGACAAACCCCACCCTGTTCCAGCTCCAGCATTCTACAGTTCTGAGTCTCTCTGTCCTTGGCCAGGGACTGACTCGAGTTAGACCAAGTTCCCAAGTACACTGTGTTCAACAACTGGCTCTGAGCCCTTGAGGATGTCAAAGGTCAAAGACAATGAGCTCTCCACCTCCAGCCTCCATGTCGTAGGTCCCCCTGTCATCTAGACCTCTGGCTGGGGAAAGGAGATCACTCCCCAAGTTTGACACCTAAGCCTAGGTGAGTGTAACTCTGGGTCAACTTGGCTGGCCCACCATCCCCAGATATTTGGTCAAACATTATTCTGAATGTTTCTACGAGGGTGTTTTTGGATGAAATTGACATTTAAACTAGGAGATCATGAGTAAAGCAGATTATCTGCCGTAATAGGGGTGGGCCTCATCTAATCAGTGGAAACCCTGACTAGAGCAAAAAGACTGACCTTCCCAAGCAAGAAGGAATTCTGTCAGCAGATGGAGTTTTGATTTGAATTACAACATTGGCTCTTCCCTGCGTCTCTAGGCTGCCAGCCCACCCTCTAGATCTTGAATTTGACAGCCTCCATAATAGAGTGAGCCAACCCCTTCAAAGAAATCTCTCTATATAAATCTGTACATTTCCTATTGGCTCTGTTTGTCTGGACAACCTTGACTGATACTGTGAGTCAGCCAGGCCTTCCTGTCCACTCACACGGGTCTAGTTTGGAGAAGGATATAGGAGGCCCAGGTACATTCTGTAATCTGGCATTGCAGGGCCAGGCCCTTGCATTGTCGTCAGTAATAAAATCAATTTTTCAATCCTCATTTGGGTCCTTGCATCTGTTCTCTATCAATTAGAGGAGGGAGGAAGATAAGCAGTGGGCAGCCTTACCCTTCAGCATTTATCCCAACTGGTTTCAAAAAGGGTCTCAAATTCACTCGCATGACATTATATGAATGACAGGAGCCTCACGTATTATTTTTTCCAAAGATACCTGAATTTCGAAAGGGAACAAATATCACTGGTTCTCCTAGCGGCTTTGTTTTTCTTCTTTATACTTTTGTGATTCTTTCATACGTTCTTCAGTTAGTGGGTATAATTTTTGCATTGGAAAATTAAATATAACTTGACTCTGTTTCACCACCTCCGCCTCCCCCAAATCATTGTTATTTTCCCCTTGAGCTGCCTGGGATCCCAATTAAAGCTGAGCTCAAACTCTGTGCTCTCACAGATTCATGCATTCCTCAGTAGAGTCACTGAACACATTTTTTTTTTTAAGTTTTTTTTTTTTAAGATTTTATTTATTCGACAGAGATAGAGACAGCCAGCGAGAGAGGGAACACAAGCAGGGGGAGTGGGAGAGGAAGAAGCAGGCTCATAGCGGAGGAACCTGATGTGGGGCTCGATCCCACAACGCCGGGATCACGCCCTGAGCTGAAGGCAGACGCTTAACCGCTGCGCCACCCAGGCGCCCCCACTGAACACATTTTTATGCAGCACCCTGTGCTCATGTGTTCCAGGAGTCTTAACAGGTGCTGGGCCCTCTGGACTCAGTTTGCCTGAGTTCAGACCTCCGTTCTGCCCAGGAGGAGTCCTGCGAGCTCCGTCCGGTCACTCAGTCTCTCTGTGCCGTGAGGTTTGTTGGTGTAAGTGAAAAAAGGCCAAACAGCAGATGAAGTGAGTTGGCCAGTGAAGCATTTAGGGCAAGGCTGGGTCATTGTAAGCTCGCACTTCATATTCAGTTATTATCATTCCAGACGTTGCAAAGGGAATAGCTTTGGTGGGGAAAGTGAACGATGTTTCCGTCTGTCGGTCTCCATTTTCAGAGTGAAGGGGAAGTGGTCAAGCTGTCGTTGTGAGGGAAGCAAACAACACGTGAAGAGGGAAGTTAAAGGGATGGAGGGGTAGCGATGGGGGCCCATCCACCTCCACCAGCACCAGGCTGGATCTCGTGGTGTCCTCCCGGGCACAGGGGTGGGAACAGGGAGAAAGACCTGGATCAGTCCAGGCTGGGTTTCACCTGGGTGTGATGGAGGGCCATCAGAAACAAGGATGTGAGCTAGAGAGTGGGCAGCTGGACCGACAGAGGCAGGAATGTTGTGCCCTGCAACATTGTTTCTGTAGAGGACACCAGACTCTTCCATAACCAGACCGAGCCGCCCCACCGGCTTCGTGCACGAGGAGCCAGCACTGCTTTCAGTTTTCAAACTGAATTCGGTTCAGGCTGCAACATGCCCGATTAGCAGGAAGTTCAACATCTCCCACTTGTGGCTTCCCGCCAACGTCTTAGCATTGTCCAACCCCCCACACCCCTGTGCTTATTAGTGTCTCCAAAGCCGGTCCCCTCCGGTCGCATGAAGCAAAACTGAGACAGATGCCCTTGGGGCTGAAGGAAACCACAGCCACCCCCAGAACTGGGCTGCTCCCGATTTAGCTGCCCGGCCAGGCAGTGAGGATCCCAAAAGCTACAATTAACCACTCATCTTGTCTGATTCAAAGAAATCACTGGTGCTACTGTGGGTTTCAAGACATAGCATTTCTTCAAGGCAGCAAAATCCTACTTTTCAAGGGTATTTCCGCACAGGAAGCCACACACCCAAACCAGCTCGGGCTCCCAAGGTCCCCCTACAAGCATGCACCCCACGGCAGGCAGACGGGTGTCCCCACCCATCACTACTTCGGAACAATCTTTCCCTCATCACAACCAAACCATCCTTTTGAGCCCAGGTCACCGGACCAGACTCCCCCTTCCCTTCCCTCGTGGCCAGTGGCCTGAGGAAGGCCACAGAGGTCCCTTCTCTCTGTAGAACTGCCCTCAGCCTGAACCCATCTCAATCTGTAGGTGTCCAAATAACATTCAACCTCGAAAGGGAAAAGACTGGAATTTCCATTTCTTTCCTCACAGAAAGTTTCTTTCCCTTCTACGCTTTGGTGACCAGAGGAATGAGTAGCTTCAATCAAGCCATCAAAAGGGCCCTGCCCCATCCCCGTCCCCGCAGGACAAGGCTTGCTGCGCATTTCCCTTAAAAAAGGGGCTCACTGGACCCTTCCTGGAACAGAGAAAATCTGACTTGCTGTCTGCATCTCCACAGAGAAGCAATTAGCAATGGCAGCTTCTTTCCATGAAAAAAAAAAAAAAGGTTAAAGATTAAAACTCAACAATAAACAAACTGATCTCAAAAAGAGCCAAAGACTTTAACAGACAGCTCACTAAAGAAGATAGACAGACAGCAAATAAGCATATGAAAAGATGCTGCACATGATAAGTCATCAGGGAAATGCAAGTTAAAACAAGAATGAGATACCACTACGTGTCTATGAGAAAGGCCAAAATCCAGAACACTGACAGCGCCGAACCCTGGTGAGGATATGAAACCATGGGAACTCTCAGTCATTCCTGGTGGGAATGCAAAATGGTAGAGCCACTTTGGAAGACAGACTGGTGGTTTCTTACAAAGCTAAACATAGTCTCACCATATGATCCAGCAACTGCACTCCTTGATATTTACCCAAAGGAGTTAAAAGCTTATGTCCACACAAAAACCTACACACAGATGTTATTAGCAGCTTTATTGATAGTTGCCAAATCTCAGAAGCAACCAAGATGTCCTTCAGAAGGTGAATGGATAAATAAACTCTGGTCCATCCAGACAATGGAATATTATTTAGTGCTAAAAAGAAATGAGCTGTCAAGCCATAAAAATACACGAAACAACCTTAAAGGCGTATGACTAAGTGAAAGAAACCAATCTGAGAAGACCACGTACTGTATGTGTCCAACTCTATGACATTGTGGGAAATTCAAAACTAGGGAGACAGTCAGAAGATTAGTGGCTGACAGGGGTTGCAAGGGTGGGATGAATAGGGAGGGCACAGAGGATTTTTAGGGCAGCAGGAATACCCTGCCTGATGCCATAATGATGGATCCATTTCATTATACATCTGCCCAAACCCAGAGTGTGCAGCACCAGGAGTGAACCGTAATGTAAGTCATGGACTTTGGGTGATTACGGCGGGAAGTGCAGGCTCATCAATCGTAACCTATGTTCCACTCTAGTGGGAAGTGTTGAAATGGGGGAGGCCGTGCAAATGGTGGTGCAGGGGGTATATGGGAAATCGCTGTATCTTCCTCTCCATTTGGCTGTGAACTGAAGAATGCTCTACAAAACTGAAGTCTTACAGATATTTTTAAGTAAAGAAATTGCTCGAAGATAGTGTTGCTGTTGCTTCTTTGAGCAGAAGTAGATGAATTAGAGAGAATACATTCCTTCTTTTGAGATTGGATCACCTAGGACAGTGACCCTCATTCATTCATTCACCCAAGAAATATGTATTGTATGCCTACTGTGTGCCAGCACTGCTGTAGGCTCTGGGGATGTGGCATTGCGCTCATGAAACTCGCATAAAAATGTAAGCTATATTAGGTAATGAATGCGACAGAACTAAATTAACACAGTCAGGAGAAAGGGATGAAAAGCAGGTTTCAGTAGGATGCTCTGGAAAGGCCTCTTTGGTAAGACTTAAAAGCAGAGAACTGGAGGATGTAAGAACCAAGCTTTTCAGGCAGAAGGAAGGGGGAGGGCAACAGATGGGACCAAGCCTCTCATGCTTGAGGAGGCTGGAGCAGGGTGAGTGCAGGAGACAATGATGGGAGGTGAGACCAGAGGCTTGGGTGAGGCACAGACCCTGTAGGGCCTTGAGGATCTCAGTGAGAATCTTGCGTTTTACTCCGTGATTTTGGGGTGCCATTGGGTGATTTTGAGCAGAGAAGTGACATGGCCTCATTTCCAGTTTTAAAGGACCATGCTGGCCCCTGGCCCCTAGGTGGAGAAACAGGCCATAAGAGGGACAAGGCAGAAGCAGGGAGACCGAGTAAGAGTTTAATGTCTAAGGGTGATGTGGGCTTGAACGAGGCTGATGGGAGTGGTGGTGGAAGGAAATGGTAAAATGCTTGATCAAGTCAATGGGATTTCCCAATGGGTTCGATGTGAGTATCAAAAAAAATAGTGCAAGATGAGCCACTGCAAGCATGATATTGCAGTTTACTGAGATTACGGAAACTGGAGGAGGGCCGGTAGGATGGGGATTTGGGAAGAAATCAACAGTTCAATTTTAAATATGCTTGATCTGAAGATACGCATTAGGCACACAGCGGTGATGTCCAGTCTGAAATTCAGGGGCAAAGGCAGGAGTAGTTTGGAGTGAACAGCATATGAGTGGTCCTGAATGGGGGTCTGGACGGGAGGGCCTGTGAAGTACATGTAAGTAAGGAAGAGGCCAGAAGATTGAGCTGTGGACATTACAATATTTAAGGATTAGAAGTAAAAGGAGAAACCGGTAATGCGTGCTGAGAAGGAATGGCCTGCAACATGGGAGAGCCAGGAGAGAGTGGAGTCTGGGTGTGGGGAAAGTGTTTCAAGAAGAGACTCAGCAATGACGTCAGCTACAGTTGGGTCAAGATGAGGACTGAGACTTGACTACTGGATTTGGCAATGTGGAAGTCATTTCTGGCCTTGACTCAGCTGTCTAGGTAGAGTGCTAGAGGCAAAAAGCCAACTGGGAATAAACTCAAGAGAGGACAAGAAAAGAAAAGAGAAAGTGAGGACAGCACGTAGAGGAAATCTTTTTGCAGCGATTTGCCGTAAAGGAGAGCAGAGAAATGGGGTGGTCACTAGAGAGGAGTTGGGGGTGGTGGAGGTAAGGCATTTGTTCTGTTGTTTTGTTTTGTTTTAAGATCGTGAGTATCAGGAGTTTCGAGTCCTGATGGGAGGTGTCCATAGGGAGAGGAAAATCGATGATGTGGGACAGAGGGAAATACTAGGAGCACCGTCTTTGGGTGAGTGAGAGAGGACAGTGTCCAGTGCATGAGAAGAGGTGGTGTTCTTAGATGGAGCACCGAATAATTCATTCATTGTAACAGGAGCCAGGATCAGGCTTCAAGTTAGCAGAACTTTTTTGCGTGGGGCTTTCTTTTCAACTTTTTGCCATAAGGTGGCAGTAGATGGCTTCATATAAACCTAACAACCTTTAAAGAACGCCTTTGGGAAAATGGCAAGAGCTTACGTCGATTTTGAATTTTGTTTTTTAAGACTCAGTGGGTGTTGGGAAGGACTACACTCGTGCCTCGTGGTCCTTCCAGCCCCATCTTAAATAGTGTCTTCTCAGTCGGTCCAATCTTTCTAGGTAGACCTGTAAGCCTTCCTGGAGGAGGTGATAACCTGATCAAACTGCTGAAGGATGTGTGGTGCTATCCCCGGAAGAGCACGGGGGAGAGAGCCCAGGCCATTGCCCAGGTGTCCACAACTGGGACTGATTTGAGAATCGCCGAGAACAACCAGAAAGTGCTTGCAGCAGTCAGAGCAAGAGAGGCTGACTGCCTGGACTCGAGCCGGGTGGTGAGTATGGGAAGGATGGGCACTTAAACACACATTTAGGAGATCCTGTCTAGTGGTAAAGAAGAGGGAGAACTCCAGACTGGCTCTCAGATCTCTAGCACGGGTGAACAGGAAGATGGTGACATGAACTGAACACAAGGGACAACACAGGAGGCAGAGACCACGGTTTTGCACGGCGGAGTCTGAAGTACGTGGACAACATTTGGGGAAGGTGTGCAATTTTACGCATAAACATGGTGCTTGCCAGAGAGCTCTAGGCTGAAATCACTGAATTGGTTACTGTCAGTAGTTAAAACATAAGAGTGGGTGACATCTGCTGGGCAGAGCATATAAAATGAGAAAGGTTATTTACCCTGAGAATCACCAATATTTAAGAAAGGGCAAAGGACAAGAAGTCTATCCAGAAAGAACAGTTGGAAAACCAGGTGGAGCTGAGGGAATCGAGGCAGTATTAGTAAGTTTCCAGAATGAAGCTAAGGCCTGCCATAAGACAATGCCACAGACAGGGCTCGAAACAACAGAAATTTATTTTCTCACAGTGCTGGAGGCTGGAAGTTCAAGATCGAGGGGATGTCAGGGTTGGTCCCCTCTAAGACCTGTCTCCTGGGCTTGTGGGTGGCAGTCTTTTCCCTGCGCCCTCACAGCGTCTTTCCTCTCTACCTGTCTTGTGTCCTCATGTCCTTCTCTTAGGAAGACACCAGTCCTATTGGGTTACCATCCTAATGCTCCCGTTTTAACGTAATCATCTCCTCAAAGGCCTTTCTCCAAATAAATAGTCACATTCTGACATGCTACAGGTTAGCAGTTCAACATGTGAATGTGGGGGGACACAATTAAGCCCACAACCATGGTGTGAGAGGTAAACAGGGCACAGAGGCCCAGTAATGTAAAGATGCAGGGGCGCCTGGGTGGTTCAGTCCGTTAAGCTTCTGCCTCTTGATTTCAGCTCCGGTCATGGTGTCAAGGTCATGAGATCGAGCCCCCTGTCGGGCCCCAGGCATAGAGTCTGTTTGAGGTTCTCTGTCTCTCCCTCCCTCTCCCTGTGCCCCTCCCCCTCCCACCCACCACAGCTCACACACGTATGTGTGCACGCGTTCTCTCTCTCTTAAAAAAAAAAGAGAGAGAGAGAGATGTAAACTGCCCTTTGGACTTGGCAATGCCGAAATCATTGGTCTCAGCTGTGCTTGCTGACACGGGACAGCCGGGCATTACAGGAGGCCCCTGAACGGAGAAGTGCGGACAGGTGCATATGCGTGGGCTCTTTGGAAGAGTAACGTCTCTGCTCACTTTTCTGAAATCATCTCCAGAACAGAATAACTTCATTTACTGAGCACTTTTTATGTGCCAGAAAATATCACTAATCTCACAACACACTGAGGAACAGAGTCTGCTGGGGGTTAAGCAATTTGACCACGGTGACACGGCCGCAGGTGGCCGGGCTGGGAGTCCCCTCACAGCTCTTTGAACACTTCAAAGGTCTTGTCATCACCCACTTCGTTCTGCTGTCTATATTTAAAGTAGACAGTCAGCAAATTAGAGATGGGATATTTACTACAAGTTCATTTGTAAGTCATCTGCTTGGCTCTCGAATACGTTTTCCCATAGAAATGCGATCCGTGGTGATTGGGCCCCCGCGAGCCCACAAGTGGGCCGTTTCAAGTATAATGTATGAGAAATGCTTTTTATATACTACCAAAAAAAGAAAAATCTAAGGCTTTTGCCATACTAGTGATTAAATAAAACAGCAAAACAAGAATATCATTGAGCAAAAAGCTTTTGAAAATTATCGTAAATGCTAGGCCTTGATTAAATGTCGCTAAGGGAGTAAGGAGGGGAAGGCTCTGGGGCATTTTTTTGAACATTTGCTTTTGAAATGTTTCTTTATTCTGTCCAATTTACTTCAAACATATGGTTCCCCTCCCTGCTCTTTGATTCAAGTCCTTCATTGGCCATGACTGGGAAGTTTCTTGACTCACAAATGTAATTTTAAGATGAATAGAAATTTTTTTCAAAACTTAGTTAATATATGTAAAATATAGAATGGCGCCTGGCATGTACTAAGTGGGCCGTAGCACTGGGCGCTCTTCTCTGGGCTCCTTGGATGTATTAACTCTCTTAGCGTCAGGCATTTAATTCTTGTGTAGCAAGCCTATGATTGCCCCACATTTATATTGGGGAAATGGAGGCCCAGAAAGACAAAGAACTATCCCAAGGTAACACAGCTAGCCAAGAGCAGAGCAGAAGGGCAAACCCAGACTTTTAATAGCCTTAAACGGGAGGAAAGAGGCTAATGAAGATGTGTGATGGTTAATTTTATTTGTCAACTTAGCTAAGATAAGGTAACCAATTGTTTGATCAAATACCAGTTGCGATGTTGCTGTTGAGGTATTTTTTAGAGGTGATTAATATTTCTTTTCTTTCTTTCTTTTTCTTTTACAATTTTTTTTTTTTAAGAGAACAGGATAGTGCAGGGGTGGAGGGGCAGAGGGAAAGGGAGAGAGAGAATCCCAAAAGTCTCCATGCCCAGTGCAGATCCCACCCGGGGCTTGATCTCAAGACCCTGAGACCATGACCTGAGCCCAAATCAAGAATGGGGTGCTTAACTGACTGAGCCACCCAGGTGCACTGATGTGATTAATATTTAAATCGGATTTTGGGTAAAGCAGATTACCTTCCATAATGTGGGTGGGCCTCATTCAATCAGTTGAAGGCCCTAAGAGCAAAGACTCTGAACACTCAGAGAAGAAGGAATTCTACTTCTAGACTGCCACATAGAAATTCTGCCTGCCTTTCCAGCCTTCAGACTCAAGACTGCATGAGCTCGTCACTGAGTTTCCGGCCTGCTGACCTGTCCTGCAAATCCAGACTTTGTAGTCCCAACAATTACAGGAGCCAACTCCATAAAATAAAAGTCTCTCTCATTCTCATTCCTTTTCTCTCTAGAGAGGTAGATAGACAGACAGACAGATGATAGATAGATAGATAGATAGATAGATAGATAGATAATAGATAGATGATATAAAGATCTTTGTTGGTCTGTTTCTCTGGAGAACACGAATACACATGGGATAAATATTGTGCACAGTCAGCAATAAAGCTATGGAGCAAAAGCTAGGCGAAGGGAAAGCTGAGCATGCACCCCTCTGCCTACTACAGAGGAAGGGCTCATGTTGGCTCATGTTATACTGGGAGCCAGACACCAGTTAGTAGTGTTGAACCAAGGCAGCCTGGCTTCTCACAGTGAAAGAAGGGGTGATGGAGAAGGTAGAGGGCGTCCTCTGACCGGAGCATTGGGGTGTGGGCGGGTGGAGGGAGTGAGCAACATGCAACTCAAAAGCATTAAAGAAAAACTGGACATCAATGGGCACCTGGGTGGCTCAGTTGGTTAGCTGTCTGTGTTCGGCTCAGGTCATAATCCCAGACTCCCTGGGATCGAGCCCCACATTGGGCTCTTTGCTCAGGGAGGAGCCTGCTTCTCCTTCTCCTTCTCCCTCTGACCCTTTCCGGCTCGTGTTCTCTCTTGCTCACTCTCGAAAGAAAGAAAGAAAGAAAGAAAGAAAGAAAGAAAGAAAGAAAAGAAAGAGCAAGAGAGAAAGAAGGAAAGAAGAAAGAAGAAAGAAAAGAAAGAAAGAAAGAAAGAAAGAAAGAAAGAAAGAAAGAAAGAAAAGAAAAACTGGCGTGAGCAAGCTGGGGAGTCTTTACGCAGATCTCTCAAGTATCCAGGAACTAGTTATTCAATATCTTCATTACTTTCTTTTTTTTTTTTTTAAAGATTTTATTTATTTAGTTGACAGAGAGAGACAGCCAGTGAGAGAGGGAACACAAGCAGGGGGAGTGGGAGAGGAAGAAGCAGGCTTCTAGCGCAGAAGCCTGATGTGGGGATCGATCCCAGAACGCCAGGATCACGCCCTGAGCCGAAGGCAGACGCTTAACGACTGCGCCACCCAGGCGCCCCCAATATCTTCATTACTTTCATCTGTACTCCTTCTTGAGGATTTCTTTCAGCTTTTTTGAGCTTTTCGACATATAATAAAATTCACCAATTTTTAAAGTTACAATTTGATGGGTTGTGCTAAATGTGCATAGGCGGGTTACCAATTCCCACAATCAGTATATGGAACATTTCCAGCACTCCCGAAGCTCCCTCGTGCCCCTTTGCAGTCAATGCCTCCTCCTCGCCCCCCCTCCTGCCAATCACGCGGCAAGGGCAGCAGAAGCCTTCGCTGCAGTTTTTGTTTTGTGGAGAATTTCGTATGGGTGGAATCATACAGCTCACACTCTTTTGTGTTTGGTCGCTTTCACTTAGCATTGTACTTTCGAGCTCCCTCCATACGGTCGCATGTATCAATCATTCATTCATGCAGTTTGCCGAGTAGTGCTTCATGGTACAGATATACCAAATTTGGGTTCCGCATACCAGCTGGACGTTTGGATCTTTTCCAGTTTTTGTCAATCATGAATCAAGTTGCTATGAACATTCGTGTACAGGCCTTTGTGTGGACATATGTTCTCATTTCTTTTGGGTAAATACCTAGAGTGGGATCGCCAGATCATGTGGTAAGTACATGTTTAATTTTATAAGAATCTTCCGAACTCTTTCAAAGTGGCTGTAGATGATTTTTAATTGACAACGAGAGGAAAGGGAGAGAGTAGGAAAAATCATCTTGCTGTTGTTTGGTGAAAAATCAACAATGAAAGGCTCTAAAGGAGGAAAAGCAGTTTGGAAGTAGCAGTGGGTTCCATTTCTATGTGCCATTCTTTTCCATGGGCCACAAGATCAAGAGCTGGCTTTGACTTCTTCAAGTTAACGTAGTGTGAGACAGATATGACCGTTCTCGGATCTAGATTCAAGTGCGCCAGGAAAGATGCATTAAAAAAAAAATTTTAGGGGCACCTGGGTGGCTCAGATGGTTAAGCATCTGCCTTCGGCTCAGGTCATGATCCCAGGGTCCTGGGATCAAGCCCCACATTGCTTCTCCCTCTCCCTCTACTGTTACCCCTGCTTGTGCTTTCTTACTCTGTCAAATAAATAAACAAATAAAGTCTTTTTTTTTTTTTAAAGATTTTATTTATTTATTTGACAGAGATAGAGACAGCCAGCGAGAGAGGGAACACAAGCAGGGGGAGTGGGAGAGGAAGAAGCAGGCTCACAGCGGAGGAGCCTGATGTGGGGCTCAATCCCGGAACGCGGGGATCACGCCCTGAGCCGAAGGCAGACGCTTTAACCGCTGTGCCACCCAGGTGCCCCTAAACAAATAAAGTCTTTAAAAAAAAATTTTTTTTAGATCAAATTAATTTTGACTTGTTGCCCACATTCCTGGGCTGGAGGAAAATGCAACCTCAATCATTTTTAGGGTTCTTTCCCTATTTCGGTGAAGTGAAAGGTCGCCAGGGTCTTACCTGGACCAAGGCCAAGAAATGAGTCCTGCTGTGTCTTTCATCAGCTCCTCTGAGACACCGACTGACCAGTCCTCTGGTCACCTGGCTATGCTGGAGAGTCACTAAGATATTTCTCCAATCCTGGAGGATTGATGACAGGAGGCCCCTATTGGTCTAAGTACTTCTAAATGTCAAGCACCCGATACACCTATGAGATTCTTGGGGCCCAGGAATATTTTTTTTAAAGATTTATTTAATTATTTTATATAGAGAGAACACGCATGGGTGCACGTCCGAGTGGGTAGGGGGGAGGAGCAGAGGGAGAGGGACAAGCAGACTCAGCTAAGCATAGAGCCCGACACGGGGCTCGATCCCATGACTCTGAGATCATGACCTGAGCCAAAATCAATTAGATGCTCAGCTGACTGAGCCTCCCAGGAGCCCCAGGGCACAGGAATATTTGACAAGGCTAGGGATTCCACAACCCATTTCTCCTTGAGGTGTTGCCACTTCTGGGAGCAGGACACGGTGCCCAAAAATGCTTATAAATAAAAATCGGGGCAGGGAGGGAAGTCTTGAAAATAGCTTCTACTTTCCACCCAAGTAACTTGTTAGCTACTTGAATGGGAGAAGAGAAAGAAAAATACACAGGAAGGAAAACATAAATTAATGCTACAAAATTATCCTGCCAATACAGAGCAATGTTGGTGACATGTTAATAATAATTCATGTGTTTAAATGATGACAAAATGAACACACAAACCTAGAAATATTGACTGGAAAAGCGATTCCCTGTCAGCTCACATTCTGCCTGGCAGAGATGAAAATCTTTCAGGAGACCCTCTAGCTGCGTGAGTGACTTTCAAATTGCTCACCCAGAATCAGCAAGCGTCCTTGACTCAAGGCAGACAAAGCTCTCAGGCCCTCAGACCTGGTTGAAGCTGGGAGGAGGACGTGAAGACCAAAGGAAGCCACTCCTAGAAGGGGGTGGGTCATCTCTGGCAATGACAGCCGACTGCGCTGGGCTTCGAGGCTCTTCTCCCCTCTAGGCATGTCTTCTTCAGCTCAGATCTTCGGCTTTGTCATGCGACGGAGAGGAGAAGCTAGACTTTGCGGAGACACGGGGAGAGCTAGGGAGGAGGCGGCTGTGGTGCGCGTATCACGAGCGTGCTTACTGTACGGCAGGTGGCCAGTCGTCCGATTCCACGGTCATGACGGTGACTGTGAACTGTGCTTGTGATGCTGTCTCAACAGACAGTCACTGGGCATCTCCGCCAACCACTGTAGATTGATGGCAGTGGGACCCACTGGTCGAAGAGACTTTCAAGGGGCCTGAGTGTCACGAGCTGGAGGAGGATCTGACCATTCAAAGCCCTCCAGGTGAGGAAGGTCTCACTTCCGCTGCTAGAGCCAATGACAGTGCTTAGTGCTCCCCCCAGGGCATCTCTCCCTCGCACTTATCACAGCAGACTGACCCTTCCTCTTGCACACCTCTTCTCCCAGCTTCTCGACATCCCTGGTTTCCCCCTTCATCTCTGACGACTCTTCTTCTTTGCTGGCCCCTAATTCTCCATTCGACATCTAAACGGTGGCCTCCGCCCAGCTCAGCCCTCCCTGCACCTGCCTGCTTGACAGTCTCCTAGGTCACCTGTTGTAGGCACTGGCTCCCCTGCCAGGCCCCAGAAGCCTCTCCTCTGCCTCGCTACAGTTTGGAGGTCACTTGTGCCGTTTGTCAGGGTTTCACGTGCGCATTTCTCACAGATAGTGCTTCCTTGGAGGGCAGTTAGGCACTCAGGGGACCGGGATGGAGCTGCTGAGCTGTTTTTTGGACATTCATTTCTCACCTTGTTACTGACAATCACCCTTTCCTGACTCTCATTCTTTTGTTATTCACACTGTCAGGTTTTGGAAGAAAGAGGTTTCCAAGATCAGAGTTCCCTCTGTCACTATCCATCATGGGTCTGACACCCAAGGAACATGTTTTCTTTTTATTTAAAAATCTCAATAGAGGACGTATATGTTTCTGTTGTGTCTCATACACCAGCCTGTCTACTATTTTCTTCTCCAGCTCTTATCACAACTTGTAATTATGTATTTATTTGAGAAGTTATTTTTTAACTTCTCCCCCATTAGCTGGAAACTCCAGGGGGGCAAGGATTGTATCTGTGTCGGGGTCTCAGTCATTAGCAAGATTCCTGACACATGTATAATGTGTATAAAATATTTGTTAGATGAATGAATTAATCAAAAAATCAGTCAGTCAAGCAATTAATCTGTTAGTAGGACCAGGTTACCCTCTCTCACTCATAGTGTCAAAGTAACAATTAATCATGCCCCCACACGCATTATTCTAGGATGTGTGTGTGTGTGTGTGTGTGTGTGTGTAATGTTACCATTAACAGACTATTTGAGTAATATGTCTTTATGTTATGCTAGCTTCCTGCCATATGGCAAGGTGAATGAATTTAAAGTATGAATCCTTAGTGTCTTTGTGTCCCCGTGCAGTTTATAGGCTAACAGAGACAGTAGCTGGTAAGCGCTGTATCAAGAGTATAGGCCAGGGAAAAGGAAATGCAAATCAAAACCACAATGAGATAGCACCTTACACCTGTTAGGATGGCTAGTATCAAAAAGACAAGAAGTAACGATTGTTGGCGAGGTTGTGGAGAAAAGGGGACCTTGTGCACTGTTGGTGGGAATGTAAATTGGTGCAGCCACTATGGAAAACAGTGTGGAAGTTTCTCAAAAAATTAAAAATAGGACTACCATATGATTCAGCAATCCCACTTCCAAGTATTGATCCAAAGGAAATGAAAACCCTCACTGGAAGGGTGATCTGCACTGCCATGTTCACGGCGGCGTTATTTACGAGAGCCAAGACCTGGAAACGACTGAAGGGTCCACCAATAGACGAATGGATAAAGAGAATGTGGTATGAATGGAATATTACTCAGCCATTAAAAAGGAGGAAACCCTGCCATTTGTGACAACATGGATGGACCCAGAGGGTATTATGCTAAGTGAAATAAGACAGACAGAGAAAGACAAATACTGTATTATCTCACTTCCATGTGAAGTCTTTCTTAAAAATTGAACTAATAGATACAGAGAACAGATTGGTGGTCTCCAGAGGTCAGGGGTAGGGGGAGAGAGGAATGGATGAAGATGGTCAAATGGTACAAACTTCCGGTTATAACACAAGTAAGTCCTGGGCATGTAATGTACAGCATGGTGACTATAGGTTAATAATAGCGTATTGTATTTTTGAAAGGTGCTAAGAGAGTAAATCTTTTTTTTTTTTAAGATTTTATTTATTTATTTAACAGAGATAGAGACAGCCAGCGGGAGAGGGAACACAAGCAGGGGGAGTGGGAGAGGAAGAAGCAGGCTCATAGCGGAGGAGCCTGATGTGGGGCTCGATCCCATAACACCGTGATCATGCCCTGAGCCGAAGGTAGACGCTTAACCGCTGTGCCACCCAGGCGCCCCAAGAGAGTAAATCTTAAACTCTCTCATTAGAAGAAAAAAATTGTACCTATGTGTGGGTGTGGTAATGCATGTTACCTGGACTTAGTGTGGTGATCATTTTGCAAAATATACATGTATCAAACCATTATGTTGTATACCTGACACTAATATAATGTTATGTGTCAATTAAATCCCAATTTAAAAATGCATAGGCCAAAATCGTGGTATTTAGATACAGTGGAATATTATCAGTCTTAGACAAGAAAGAAATTCTGACACAGACTACAACACAGATGAATCTTGAGGACATTATGCCAAATAAAATAAGCCAGACACAAAAGGTTAAATACTATACGATTGTGGGACACGTGGGTGGCTCCGTCAGTTACTCAACCCACTCTTGATTTCAGCTCAGGTCCTGATCTTGGGGTCATAGGATCGAGCCCCACGTCAGGCTCTGCGCTCAGCAGGGAGCCTGCTTGAGGATTCCCTCCCTTTTTCTTTCTCTGCCCCTCCCCCAGCCTCTCTTTAAAATAAATAAATAAATTCACAAAGAGAGAAAAGAGAATGGTGGTTGCCAGGGACCTGGGGAGAGGAGGGAATGGGGAGTTATTTTCAATAAGGATAGAGTTTCAGTTTTACAAGATGAAGAAAGTTCTGGAGATGGATGGTGGCGATGGCTACATAACCATGTACTTAATGCCACTAGACTACACACTGAAAAACAGTTATAATTGTACATTTTGCTGTATTTTTACCACATTAAAAAAATTTGAAAAGCATAGGGTAAGTGCTGTGGGAGCTCAAAGTCTCCTGTGTCTCTCCTAAAAGGATCCTCGTACCAACTGCTAAGATAATGTAGTTTTTCCTCCCTAGTATAGACTAGTAAGATCATATGGATGGAGGGGAGTGTTTACGAAGCTAATGAAAGATTGGGTAACACTAACGAGAAGTAAAATGCATTTGTTAAAGCGTTTTTGTGTGTGTGTGTGTGCAAAGATGTTTGGAAGCTCTTCCCAATCCGGTGTGGGGCCCAGACTCTCAATAGCGGTCTCAAACTCTGATCCTGATCTTGAATCACCCTGACTATGGGCCACCATTTCCATTTCAACATGGATCCCAGGACTGTTTGCTTCTGGAGAAATTCACCAAATAGATTTGCTGCTTCCCAATAGTGGAGTTTTCTTTTCCATTTTTAAAAAGCGAATTTCCGGTTACTGCCAGCTCCAATCAGTACTTAACCACACAATGACCTCAACTCTCTCAAATGTTCCAAGAGGATGGAAAACTTTCCCCCTGCACATATGTACGTGGCTCTGAGGCTAATGGAAAACACCAAGAAAGAGATGCTTTCAGGAGAGGACGGCAGGCTGTCTAGACCCCTTCCATGAGGGCCTTGCTGTGGTAGGGAGTGTTATTTCAAATGACTTCCCTAGAGCCTGGCAAATAATAAATACCCCTCTTACGTCTTGCCCCTTTTTGTGGTTTACCCTCTCCTTCACTCTTCGACCCCGGCAAATGCTTTGCTTATTCCCACCGAGATGGCTGTTCGAGCCACAGGGATGGGAGAGTGGGCAATAAGGGAGCTGTCCCACAAGTAGGGACCACCAGCCCAGCACGGCCATTCAGGAGGGGTCTCATGGGAGGAAAAAACCACTAGACCTGACTAGTCGCATCTGATTCTGTAGCGTTCCAACCATGGTGCTCCATTTTAGATCCTTTTAGTATTAAATGCCCATCGAAGTTAATAGAAAATCTCTTCTAAGGCACCTGGTCTTTTTAAGGAACACAAAAGACCCTGACAGATTTACAACCTGATAATTCAATTTTTTTAGGCATGAAATCAATGTGATTATCTTTATTTTTTTGAGAGAGAGAGAGAGCCTGTGAGATGGGGGGCGGGGAAGGGAGCAGGGGCAGAGGGAGAGGGAGAGGGAGAAAGAGAATCTCCAGCAGGTTCCAAGCCCAGCACAGAGCCTGACTCGGGGCTCGATCTTACGACCCCAAGATCATGACCTGAGCCAAAAGGAAGAGTTGGACACTTACCTGACTGAAGCCCGCAGGCACCCCAATGTGATCTTTACTAATATGGAATTTTCATTTATTTTCTACTTTGTTTTTATAATCTATGGGATAAAATCTGAGCGCTTCCTATGTATCCAAGACCGCCTTTTACTTGGGAAAAAGCTTTTATCAAATGAAAAAACATTTGAAAATATTTCCCCCTTCGGGGAAAACTCCACTGCCTTCTTTTTGCCATTTGAGTCACCTTTCGTTTGCTGTTTATGGTGCCGCTACCGTGGAAGCTCTGGGGTCGGGAAGGTGAGTCAGCACAGAAGCGCCAAGCCTCCCAAGACTTTTCTGCTTGTTTGTCGGCTCTTGAATAACCTGGAACCCAAAAACTGTTGACTCTTGCTGCAAACTGATCTCCGTATTGAAGACCAGCCAACCACTACTGTTCTTGGTTAACTTATTTATTTATGTATTTTAAGCAGTGGAGCCCAGCATGGGGCTTGAACTCACAATCCTGAGATTAAGACCTGAGCTGAGATCAAGAGTCAGATGCTTAACCAACTAAGCCACCCAGACGCCCCTTAGTTAACTTAATGACTGTTTTATCAGCCAACTAAGTAGAGTACTCTAGGGAGGAGGCAGACCGTGATGGAGATTCAGTGAAGATATGTCTTTAAAATAGGTGATCCCCTTTCCATGGGGTATTGGACCAGTGGATGAGGGACTGAGGTCCCACCACTGGTGACTTCATAGCCATAGATGCCCCGCAAGTTCCATGATCCAAGCGTCCCCCCAAGGCTCTTGGGTTCTGTGGCTCTCCCACCTGGCAGGGTGTCTGGGGATTGGAAGAAACGATGGTAATTAATTTAGCTGAAGCCCGCTGTTTTTAGCAAATGCTTTTATCAGATCATATGGCAGTCCCGCTGTTCTAATAACCCAGGAACTCCTGAGAGGAGAGTACCCGGGGGGTCAGGTGACAGAGCAGCTCCAATGCTTGTGGGTTGCAGCTGCTCGTCTGAGATCTCTCCCTGCCTCCACCACCTGGGCTCCTGCTGCTCCCGGACCACCCAGCTCCTTGCTTGTTCTTAGCATAGGTGAGGCAGCCTGGTAATAAATCCTTAACAGATTATAATGCCGTAATATATGTGAATAGACAATATACCATATAACTTTATATATATATATATATATATATGTCTATAAAATAAGTCAAACAAAAGGAAATATGCAACTAGTAGAGAAACAGTTTGGCTTTACGCAGAAGAACAGAGTAGAGCGGTGCTTAGCAAGGGCTGGGGGGAGGGGAGATGGGGAGATATTGGCCAAAGGCTAACGTCCAGTTATAAGATTAACAAGTTCTGAGGAACCCAATGGACAGCATGGTGATTACAGCTAACAATATTGTATTGTACACCTGAAAGCTGCTAAGAGTAAATCTTAAATGTTTTTACCATGAGAAAGAAATGGTAATTATGTGACAAGATGGGGCTCGTGCTGGGGTGGTAATCACTGTGCAATGTATAAATGCATCAACTTACTCAATGCTATATATTGATTATATCTCAATAAAGCTGGAAAAAATTTTTTAAATTTAGTTCAAAAAAATTAAAAAATGGTTCAGCCTCAAAGGTAGAAAGTTCTGGTCCCATTCGAGCTTGCTTTATTTTGGGTCTTCTCCAACACCACAGAGAATCCCCCAGTATGAGGTGCCACAGAGGGAACCCTCTTTCTAAGACTGAAGCTCTTCCTGCTGTTTCTTAGCTTTTTTTTTTTTTTTAAAGATTTTATTTATTTGATGGAGAGAGACAGCCAGCGAGAGAGGGAACACAAGCAGGGGGAGTGGGAGAGGAAGAAGCAGGCTCTTAGTGGAGGAGCCTGATGTGGGGCTCGAACCCAGAACGCTGGGATCACGCCCTGAGCCGAAGGCAGATGCTTAACCACTGCGCCACCAAGGCGCCCCATATTTCTTTTCTTTCTTTTTTTTTTATAATGATTTTTTATTATATTATGTTAGTCACCATACAGTACATCCCCGGTTTTCGATGTAAGGCTCGATGATTCATTAGTTGTGTATAACACCCAGTGCACCATGCAATATGTGCCCTCCTTACTACCCATCACCGGCCTATCCCATTCCCCCACCCCCCTCCCCTCTGTAGCCCTCAGTTTGTTTCTCATAGCCCCATATTTCTTAGCTTTTAACATAACAAATAACCTCCTTCCTACCCATTAGTACCTGGGAACTGGCATTTCCAGGGCAGAGCCAAGAGGTTTTTGTTTTTGAAAAAGGTGGTATATGTTTCAAAGTTTATATAGTTGATTTTATTTTTTTAATAATAATTTTTATTATGTTATGTTAGTCACCATACAGTACATCCCTAGTTTTTGATGTCATGTTCCATGATTCATTATTTGCGTATAACACCCAGTGCTCCATGCAATACGTGCCCTCCTTACTACCCATCGCCGGCCTAGCCCAATCCCCCCCCCCCCCGAAGCTGGGTTTTAAGTCACTTGTTATAGGGTTGTAACTCTCTGACTTGGAAGACAGCTATAATAGTTTAAAATAAGGTATATAGAAAAAAACAAGAAAATAAGGCATAGGAGCTCAACTGCTCATATATAACAAATACACTTTCTGGAAAAAATTTTTTTCCAAAGGGAAGTTTTATTTCAGGTTCCAGCCCAGGAACACAGGTACCCCTGACTCAAAACAAGTTCTTTGTAAGATACAAAAGAGAAAATACACACACACAAGGTGTCATATTTACAACAAATTGAATTATCCCTCCTGGGATAGGCATATGTTTGTAGGGAGCAAGCACCGTTTTGCACAAAGATAATTTCCACTCTCACTGGATAATGAGGTGAACGTGGGTTCTGTCTCTGCATCTGGTCCTCAGCGCCCGATGCACGCAGACACCGCCTTCAGGATGTCCCACGTCATGTGTTTCCTACGTGTGAATTGCAAGTGTGGTCCCCTCATTGCTGAAGGCGAGTGACACCATGAGGAAGGGCATGCCCATGCATTGGTAATTGGGTCCCAAATATTTACAAATCCATGAGAACCACTTGGAGCAGTGTATTGTGGATACCGTGAAAGCAAATAGCACTGACTAGATAAACCTGCTTGATACTATATTCTTTTAGTCTGTGACATTTGCATATACGCTTCTTCTATAGCTCAGGACCTAAGTCAAATATTCACTAGCCATCTGACATTTAACAGAGTTTAACACATAACCTTGCTTAAATGTTGGGGCCACTGCAAGGTCATATACAATGGGTTCAATATTTAAAACCAAACTCGTTTTTCTTTGCATGTCACTCTTGTTCCTCAACTTCTGTTTCCACCATCCACATATTGATGGTGCAAAATGCCTCTTAAGGCTGAGATGAGGGGTCTCCATCGCAAGGAGTCCTGGGATCCTTCCACTTAACTAGTTGATTCCAATTTCCAGTAACCATCACGCGAATTCCCTCCTGGACAGGGTTCAAAATATCTTAGTTTCTCTCCAAAGCAGACCTTGAGATAAGAGTGTGGATCCAAAGAAATCCAAGGGTCCCTAGAGGATGGATGGATAAACAAAACCTGGTACACATCTACAATGGAATCTTATCGAGCCTTAAAAAGAGGAAATCTTGTCATATATTGCAACATGGATGAAACGTGAGGACCTCATGCTCAGTGAAATAAGCCAGCTATAAAAGGACAAATACTGTATGATTCCACTTGTACGTGGTACCCAGAGTAGTCAAATTCACGGACACAGAAAGTAGAGTGGTGGGTCCCAAGGGGCTGAGACTCGGGGAGGGAGAATGGGGAAGTTAGTGTTTAATGAGGACGGAGTTTCAGTTTGGGAAGATGAGGAAGTTCTGAAGATGGACAGTGATGGTGGCGACACGACGATATGAATAAGCTTAATGTCACAGAACTGAACACTTAAAAATGGTAAAATGTTACATTATGTATATTTTATGCACGTAAATAACACAATAAAGATTAAAGACATTTCTTAAAGATAAAAACAATATGGATCCAAGTAGTTCCTATAGGAGGAACCCCAGGCAGCACCACGGGGAAGAAAGAAATTCCATCCAGGGTATATTAATGAGTTCCCGCTGTAGGCAAGTGGGCTCCATTTCTCTGAGTGGAGCCCACCTCAGAATGGTCCCTCTGAGAGGGAGGGAGCTGGGGTATTTACCCACCACCTGCAGTCCCATGCTTGCTCCAGGAGCATTTAACTCTCTGACCCTTCTAGGCTGCCTACACCAGAGGCCAGCCAACACTCCGGGGCAGAGAGGCTCCCGGGCCATGGGTGTGTGAAGGACCGCTGGCAGGCAACCTCAGGGACAGGCCGGCCAGATGTAGGTCAGGCACCAACAGTGTCTGCCGTGGACACGTGGCGTCCCGATAGCTCAAAATTCATGTTTCACTAAAAGCAGGTCTGGTTTTGCTTCATCACACAGAGCAGCATAATATTTTGGTTGGGGGAAGAGACTCTCCAGCCCCATATAATTTTCCAAGTCATCAAAATTTTCTATGTATTTTGTGTAGGGTCTTGGAAAGTGTCTTTATTTGTCCCTTCATTCACGATAACCAGCAACATAGCTACGCTGGAAACATGTTTCGTTTTCACTCCCTCATTTCAAACTGCACCTCTGAAAACATTTCCTTTTCAAGATAAACATTTCCATGACCAGAATATTCCATCTGAGTGTATTCCAACGAATTCTGGAAGGACTGAGGAATACTCCTTTAAGCCAAACAAATTTGTTTCACTCTTATTAAGTGTGGTTATGTTTAAACTTGAAGGCTTCACACTGGAAATGCTGGGAACTCCTTTGGAGAAAGAAGTTTGCTTTTTTTTTTATCGGGGCAAAATATACATCACATAAAACAAAGCATTTTAACCATTTTTCAGTGTAGTTCAGTGGCAGGGAGTACATTCACAGTGTTAGGCGAGCATCACTACCATCAGGACTTCTTCCTCTTCCCAAACGGAGACTCTGTGTCCGTGAAACACTGACTCCCCATCCCCCACTCCACCCCAGCCCCTGGCAACTACCTTCTGCTTTCCGTCTCTGTGTTTTTGACTCCTCCAGGGACCTCACCAGTGGACTCATGCAGTGTTCGTCCTCTTACAAATGGCTTATTTCACTGAACATCCTGTCCTCAAGTTTCAGGCATGGTGTAACATGTGTCCGAACCTCCTTCCTTTTCGAAGCTGGACCCTATTCCACTGTATGTATAGACCACGTTTTCTTTATCCGTTCACCTGTCAACAGACGCGTGGGCCGCTTTCACGTGTTGGCTGCTGCGCTTCTTTGATAAAGAGACTGCTAAGATAAAGACCTCACATAGATTTACTTAATGCTCTGTGCTTCCTTTTTCTCATCAATAAAATAAGACTGAGAGTCATAGTGCCTTCCTCCCAGAGATTAGGAGAGATGAGGCCTGGCTGAGTTAATACATGCGAAGCCCATGGAACAGAGGCTGACACGTAGTAATCACTTCATAGTAACTGTTCTTGTCAGCATCTGATGACTATTATTGAGAATCTGCTGTAAACCTACTTGTTCTTTTTTGTCTGCTAGTCTCATGGGACCTTGAGAGTCCAGCGTGCGGTTTCTCTTTATCATCACAAATCAGTTCACGAGGCTAGCGTGTTTCAGGGTTCCATACCAGTATAGTTACTAACCATTTTATAGTGGTGCCTCGAAGATCATCAACTGGCAAAAAATGTGTTCACCATATGAGTAGTGAGCTTAGTGGTCGATTGGAAGTTATACGTACAGCACAATCTCATCCAAAACTATATTAAATTATACAAATACATTTTATAAACGTATGTCTATTTTTTTTTCGAAACACTGGAAGAACAGTGGTCCTTGGTTTCTCATCGGGGCTCATGCAATCCCCTCCTGATTTTCTCTGATCCCTCTCTGGCCTTCATTCATTCTCCATTCACAGACCAGAATGTTTCAAATATCTAAATCAAATCCCAGCTCAGGGCCATAGCCTGTGAGGTCATGCTCTGCCTTTTGAGGTCTGGCCCTTCATGACCACCCAGCTCACCCTAGCAACTTCTTATCCGTCTGGTCTTAGCTCAAATGTCCCCTGCTCGGGGAGGCCTTTCCCACCTCCTGACCACAGCCGTCACCCAGCCCCTCGCTATCACAGCAGGCCAGTTGTCTGCACAAAATTGTGGCATCACTGAATGTTCTCTTCTTTGTCCATCAGCTCCTTGCTCCCCTCTGGCCTGTGAGTTCCATGAGAGCAGGGATCTTGTCTTGTTCATTGCTATGTCCCCAGAGTGGTGCCTGGAACAATACACAGACACAGTGGGTGCCCAATATGGGTGCCGAAGGAGGGAGTGAGTGAATGACAAAGACCACACCGGAAATAGCAGGAGAATCTCTGAGTGGTAGAATTAGACTTCAAATGATTCTTTTTTCTTCTTCTTCTTCTTCTTTTTTTTTGGCTTGCCTCTATTTCTCACATTTCCTACAATAACTAGAAAATGTGTTTGTGTCATGTAAAACTCTTTTGTATTAGGCAATCAAAAGAAGGTAGTTTGCACAAATAACTGCTTCTGTGGCATAATAAAACCAGCGCGATAAGAAAATTTTGAAAAAAAAAAAAAGAATACAATTTTGAGAAATCCTGCCAAGAGAGCTCACCCACATTGTCAGTTCCTTTGCTTGGTATTTGTGTCACCTCTCACATCCTCCACCTCCTTTTGGCATAAACGGGGACTCTGCCTCATTCTGGGACTTGGGACATCAGCAGGGACACAGTACCTGGGCACAGTCACTCATTCTTGCGGAAATCGGCACTGAGCATCATCGGGGTGCAAGACACGAGCCAGGCACCGAATCTGTGCAGTGGGGACAACACCCCTGCTGGTATTCAACAAATAGGTAGTGAGCGTGAGGATGAAGACTTGTTCGGGCACCATTCTGATTGGTGGTGAAGACACTACAAACAGGAAGTGACTCCGCCAGGAAATGGCTCTGCTGACAGGATCAGGCATCATTTGAGAAGACCCTCCTGGGAGAGTTACATTTCCATACTGGAGATGTTTCATGTTTATTTAGTCAGAGTCAGAGGGAGATTGGAGAGTCGTTTTCCTCTGGTCACACTCAACCCATTCAGAATACGGAGACTGGTGGGTCTGAAAATGTTGTTTGGGAAGGGAGTAGAGGCAGAAAGAGAGAAGTGCCACGGTAGTCAGAGGAAGAAGAGAAGCATCTGTTCCCTTACCATGATGCATCTGGCACCTTATCGTGAATCCAGCCTGAACTCGTATCTGTAAGATTTCAATAAATCTGCCAAGTAGTGTATGTGAGTGTGTTTTTGTGTGTGTATACATTCACACACGTGCACACACACACATGCACTGACATGGTGCCCTTGTACCAGGGTAGGAAGGTGAACCTTGAATGTAAGGGGTGAAACACTTCATATTTAATACACACATTAATCCTGAGTACTGTGTGTATTAAATATTAAAACAAAACCAAGCAATTACAGAGGTTGAACCTATTCTGATTTGTAGGAACAGTCTCGGTAACTGTAGGACGTAAAGGCGGCGTACAAACTGCAAAAGCCCTCAATCAGGAAACAACATGCACTGTAACTGAAGCGGCCTCAAGAACTGCGCCATAACTCCGGGAAACCAGGAAGAAGATTGCTTGTAAATAGAAAAAGTTAAAGTGATCAACGTTATCACAAAGTCTTGCATTTTTAAATTTGTGTGAAGAGTCAGACTTTGAAAGATGTCTCTTTGGCTCATGCCCTATGATTGGCAATTCCAGAACTCATGGTGAGGAGACATAGGGGGTGAGTGGAGATAAGGGGCATGAATGTGGAGA
Organism: Ursus arctos; assembly: GCF_023065955.2. Classification (NCBI taxonomy): domain Eukaryota; kingdom Metazoa; phylum Chordata; class Mammalia; order Carnivora; family Ursidae; genus Ursus; species Ursus arctos. The sequence goes on along the minus strand of NW_026622997.1, from coordinate 12,077,399 downwards.
TGATGGGAGATGGGGGAGTGTGGAGATGACGGGGTGAGTGTGGGATAGAGGTGAGTATGGAGATGATGGGGGGAGTGTGGAGATGATAGAGGTGAATGTGGAGATGATGGGGCTGAGTGTGGAGATGAGGGGGCTGAGTGTGGAGATAATGGGGAGTGAGTATGGAGATGATGGGGGGAGTGTGGAAATGGTGGGGGGGGAGTGTGGAGCTGATGGGGGTGAATGTGGAGATGATGGGGTGAGTGTGGAGATGATGGGGGAGTGTGGAGATGATGGGGGAGTGTGGAGATAGAGGTGAGTATGGAGATAATGGGGGGAGTGTGGAGATGATGGGGTGAGTATGGAGATGATGGGGCTGAGTGTGGAGATGATGGGGGCAGTGTGGAGATAGAGGTGAGTATGGAGATAATGGGGAGTGAGAATGGAAATGAAGGGGGAGTGTGGAGATAGTGGGGGGGAGTGTGGAAATGATGGGGCTGAGTGTGGAGATAGAGGTGAATATGGAGATGATGGGGGAGTGTGGAGATGATGGGGGAGTATGGAGATGATGGGGGGAGTGTGGAGATGGGGCTGAGTGTGGAGATGATGGGGGTGAGTGTGGACATGGTGGGGGTGAGTGTGGAAATCATAAGTGTGGAGACAATGGGATGTGTAAGAGGTAAACCAGACTTCCTCTCTTGTGCCTCACTTCTCTTGCTACTACCGTGATTCCAACACCCAAGAGACAAAGAGTCTTTGGAATTATTGCCTCAAGAGAGAAAATCATTCCCTGTTTTACTCCCCCTCACTCTTCTTTATCAAAGCAGTCCTTCTGGAAGAACCTCACTGCCAGGGCAGGAATGACCTGAGACCTGGGTAATAACTATGTGCAAATATATAAATCCCTGTCCACAAAATCAACCCCGATAGGCTCTGTTAGGTATGGCAATGTTCGCTTTTAGTTCTGGATTTTCGTCCAGTCGTCTGAGATCAGCAGGTGACTGCTTTTTCCTAGCCTGGGTCAGTACTAACCTGGGAACAAGATAGAGCAGGGATGAGGATCAACCACTCAGTCGCCCGCTGGGGGTGAGCCTGCAAAGGACAGAGGGTGGCGAGCTCCTGCCCCTCCTGCCAGCTGTATCATCTCTGAGGATAGAGAGGCCTCGAAAGAGAATCCATGGCTCTGAATGGAATTCAAACCATTGGCTGAAGGTGTCGTGAGGAGAATGAGGTCCCTGGATCTTGGAGCTCGGGGCAACAAGGGAAGGGGGTCCTGGCCACAGATGGACCTGTTGCCCTCGCTTTCGGAATGTGGATTGCAAACAGCTTGGAGGAAAAAATATTACTGCACCATGGCCAGAGACTTTTAGAAAGACTGCAAATCAAGACACATGGGAAGTTTTAGAAATGAAATTGTCATTTTAGTCATAGGGTAGAGGGGCATGGCCTCCGCTGCTGAGGTAGGGCTCCTGTGAAGCCTCCACCGGAAGTTCTCCTGTCCCCTTCCCCCCCTTCACTCCTCCTGCGGACAGGCCTGGCTGATGGGTGAGTGTGTAAGGAGGAGCTGGGGATTCTCAGCCTGCAGAAGGCAGCCATGCTGTGCTTCCCGCTGCCACGTAGGAACGGGGCCTGGGGGGGGGGGTCTGCATTTACCCAGCTGTGCCAGCAACTGGGGGGATGCCTCGCTGGTTCCCAGGATGAACGTCGGGGTTCCCCATACTTTAGCTGAGCATCAGCATTAGTAAAGCTGACATTACGGTTCCATCCTCCGTCCATCCCGTTCGGAATTTGGGTAGGGAGCAGGGGTGTCATAAATCATACCAATTATGAAACAGCGGATGTCCAGTGTTTCTGTGGAAACAGAAAGCAGGTTAGCGGTTGCAGGGGTTGGGGGAAGGGAGGAAGGAATAGGGAGTACTATGGACTGAATAATGTTCCCCAAAAATTCATAGCCGGAAGCTCACCCCCAGAGTGACTGTATTTGCATATAGGACCTGTATGTAGGTAATTAAGATTAAATGAAATCTTAAAAGTGGGGCCCTGCTTCATAGGATTAGGGCCCTTATACCAAAAGATGCCAAGGAGTTTGCTCTCTGTCCCCAAGCATGCACAGAAAGGTCACATGGGCACACAGGGAGAAGGCAGCACCTACTAGCCCAGAGAAGAAGCCCCAGAATGAAATCTATTTGGGAGGCACCTTGATCTTGGACTTCTCAGCTTCCAGAACTGTGAGACATAAATTTCTACTTTTAAACCACCCAGTCTGGGGTATTTTCTTACAGCAGCCCAAGCTGACTCATATTGGGAGTGAATGACAACGGGTACAGGTTTCTTTTTAGGGTAATACAAATGTTCTAAAATGATTGTGGTGATGGACACACAACTCCACGAATATACCAAAGCCGTTGAATTGTGCACTTTAAATGAATGAATATATAGTATGTAGATTGTAGCAATAAAGCTGTTTTTTTAAGCAGTGATAACATTTTATACGCAGATTTTTTTTTTTTTAAGATCTTATGTATTTGAGAGAGAGAGAGCACGAGAGTGAGAGAGAGAGAGCATGAGCAGGGGGAAAGGGCAGAGATGGAGGGAGAAGCAGACTCCCTGCTGAGTGGGGAGCCTGATGCAGATTCGATCCCAGGACCCTGGGACCATGACCTGAGCCCAAGGCAGACGCTTAACCAACTGAGCCACCCAGGCGTCCTACACAGATTTCTTCTAGAGCTTACAAATAAAACGAAAGAGAGTTAAAGTCAACACATGGCAGATTCCACCTGCAAAATAATGGGAGTAAGCACATCAGACAGGAGGTTTGGGGCTGCACGTGACTTTACAAGAAGGACATTTCATCTTGCACACTGAGAAGTCCAGATGAGGGGCTTTTCCAGGGTTATTCAGAGTCTCAACAACCAAGAACCAAAGTTCTCTTATGTTCCAAGCATCATACTTCACACAGCCATGTGCTGAGGTTCAAAAGTGAATGCTTTTTTATGAGATCTCTTTCTAAGAGCAAGGAAAGCCTTTCCCAGGAGGCCCCCAGGGGACCGCCTCTTACCTAGCATTGGCCAGAACGGAGTCACATGACCACTCCAAGATGGATCGCTGCCAAGGGGGTTGGGGTCACATGACTAGCTTAGACCTGGGAGTCCAGGGAAGCCCTTCCCTGAGCACCTGGGCTCTCTAAGCAAGAAAAAAGGGTGAGGAATGGATTTAGGTATGCAGCCAGTGGTGTCTGCTAGTGAGCTGAATGATCTCTAAGGGTCCTTGCAGCTCAAATATCTGGTCACCATGTGAAAAACCAACATGTAACGCTGGCTAAGTAGTGCTCCTTATTTCCAACATGCACATGTCATGAGATTTGCCTCTTCGTTCTTTTACGTCAGCTCAGATCTTCCACCGAGAACCTCAGGCTTCATTCAAGAGCCCAGCCCAGGACAGGTATTTACAGCCACACCAAAAATGTACCCAAAGTCACTACATTAGTTAGCATAACCTACGATGCGCTATGGTAATGAATTAATCCTTAACTATTAGTAGCTTCACATAACAAAGATTTATTTCTTCCTCATGTCTCACAGCCCACGTGGGTCAGCAGAAGGCTCTGTGGTCACTCAGCAATCCAGGCTGACGGAGGATCCGCCAGCTCCTGATGCCGCCATATTAACACAGCTTCAGAGTCTGATGGGACACGGAGCATTCCCATCTGCTCATCCGTGCCTTCTGACTGGAAGTGACCCTTGTTCCTTCTCACAACCCATTGGCCAAAACCAGTCATATGGCCCTCATATAACTGCTAAGGATCTGGGAAGTCTTCTCATGTGCCCAGAAAGTAGAGGAAAATTAAATGTGATGAACACATCTAATCTGTATCATAGACACTTTCCTTCTCAAATCATCAGAACCTGGACTCTTTCTCTGAATGTTTCTATCTTCTAGTTCTACATTGATATCTACCATCGAATGATCAATTAATGCTCTCGCATTCATACCTGATGACTTAATACATTATTTTTTAAAAGCAAAACCATTTTTTTAAAGGGGGAGGGATGGGTCCAGGAAGAGGCAGAGAGAGAATGCCAAGCAAGCTCCATGTCCAGCATGGAGCCCAGCACAGGGCTTGATCTCATAACCCTGAGATCACAACCTGAGCTGAAACCAAGAGTCAGATATTCAAACGACTGAGCCACCCAGGTGCCCCAAAGCAAAACAATTTTTAAAGTACTCTCTTAGTTTTATTTCCTTATTCTTTTTTAAGTCATGCACATACTATGTAAGTAAATGACCAAACTAAGTGAACATAAACTAAAGGTTGGGTATCCATGAACAGAGTCTGGGACTGTAATCAAATAATTTTATATTAACTGTATAAGTTCACATATTCAATTACAAATATAATCATTATTTGGTTCTATTGAAATAATGCATTAAAGTGGGATGTTCATATAAAATATTATAATTCATATTAATTCTACGCAAACTGATAACAACTTTCCAACACCGAGTGGGTGTCTTGCAACACAGTCTTCATACTAACTACCTGGAGTAAGTGTCACCTAACATAGGCTTAAAGGTGCCATCCTCCACCAGACTGTCCTCATTTCAGATGCCAGCCACAAGTGGGGTTCCCAGGCCACATGCACTTCCAATCAACCAGCAGCACATTTAAGGATTCCCATAACCCCTTCAGGTTCAATAATTTGCTGGCGTGACTCACAGAGATCACTTAAAGCTTTAGTTGTGATTACAGTTGATTATATAGGATGCAACTCAAAAATAGCCAAATGAAGAGACACATGGGGCAAGGTCTGGGGGCAGGAGGAGGGGGCAGACAGGAGGGGGCACAGATCTGCCATGCCTTCTCCTAATGGAATCTGACCATGCCACCCTCCCAGCACACCAATGTGTTTGCCAACTGGGAAGCTCTACTGAACCTCAAAGTCCAGAGATTTTATTGGGGCATCATGATTACACATGATTACACAACATGATTGATTAAATCATTGACCACTTGACTGAACTCAATCTTCAGTTCCCCTCTGTGGAGGTTGGGCTGGCCCAATGGTCCAACCCTTAAGTGGTTGGTTTTTCTGGTGGCCAGATCCTGAAGCTGTCTCAGGATCCACCCTGAGTTGCCTCATTAGCATAACAAAGACACTCTGGTCATTCAAGAAATTCTGTGGGTGTTTGAAGCTCTGTGCCAGGAACTGGGGGCAAAACCCAGATGTATTCTTTATTATACCATACAAACAAACCACATTTTCAGTCTTTCTCTTCAGGCTCTGTTAATCCTACAGCATTTCTGATCAGTGATGATAATGACCATTTTCCTAATAGGATCATAGACCTAAGCTAATATCATTAGGAAGGATCTTAGAGATTCCCCTTCTTTACAGATAAGGAAAGTAGGATTCATAGAAGTTATATCACTTGTCTAAAGCCAAACTAGTTGGTGAAAGAATTGGAATTAAATCCTAATCTTCTGTTTGGCCTGCATACTTTATAGAAAGCCACAATATCTCTTAATGCCATGTAGCTAACACAGGTTTTTAGAGAGGCCCAACTCCTCCAATCCAGAGTTCCCTACAAACCTACCCCATAACCCAAGAGTAAGCTGCCCTTGGTCACAGTTAGTACCAGCCCTAACTGGCTTCTACTTCTTGGTGCCCCAGCAGCCAAGTGTGTCCCCGACTTCTATCCTGGTCTTTTCACAGAAGCAGAGAGATGACAGAGGAGAAACCGGTCCAGTCCCCCACCATCCCTAGGTACCACAAAATAACTAGAGCAGTCTGAGAGCCAGCCTAAGCAAGGGTATAAGGTAAGCAAATCCTTTCATTTTATGATGAGGGATATGTTCCAAAATTTTAAAATCTTGCAAGGGTAATACATTTATGCAAACTCTCCCTAGAGTGTGATTGACTGCTGTCTGATTTTGGGTTTTGCTTTGCATTTCATTTTAAAGTCAGAGAGCTTTAACACCTACAAAGACATTGAGTATATTAAGTGCATCCTGAAATTATACTCTGAGCTGATCCCAGCAATACGTAATGTACTTGTGTTTGATTTCTAATCCCTTGTCCCTGCTTATGATGGAATGTTGATGAGGTAAGCAATGGGAGGAGAGGCAGGAAATGTATATCAACTATAAATTGACTAGTAAAATCTTGAACTGTTTAATAATGAAGAATCATTGCTTAACTGCCCCATAATCAAGAATCATCGTCCAACTGCCTATTAATTAAGAATAACCAAGAATCTTCATGAATCATTGTCTTCTTCCCTGGAAGACCAAAAAAGAAAGAAAGATATGAGCTTCTCATATTAAAGTAAAACTCAAAATCCTTTAAAAATTAACTCATCTAGGGACGTCTGGATGACTCAGTTGGTTAAAAGGCTGCCTTTGGCTCAGGTCATGATCCCAGGGTCCTGGGATCGAGTCCCGCATCAGGCTGCCTGTTTGGCGGGGTGCCTGCTTCTCCCTCTCACTCTGCCTGCTGCTTCCCCTGCTGTGCTCTCTCTTGCTCTCTCACTCTCTGGCAAATAAATAAATAAAATCTTTTAAAAAATTGACTCATCTAAACATGTTTGTTAAAAGCACAAACATAAGGGTGCCTGGGTGACTCAGTCGTTAAGCGTCTGCCTTCGGCTCAGGTCATGATCTCAGGGTCCTGGGATCAAGCCCCGCATCAGGCTCCCTGCTCCGCGGGGAGCCTGCTTCTCCCTCTCCCACTCCCCCTGCTTGTATTCCCTCTTTTGCTCTGTCTCTTTCTGTCAAATAAATAAAATCTTCTAAAAAAAAAAAAAAGCACAAACATACCATGTTTATTCATCTAGGTCTTTTATCAAATGATATCTTCTCTATCTGTTATACATCCCTTCCCTCTAAGGAATAAAAGAAATAAGTTGGTTTGTCTTGACAATTCTTTCCCCTTCTCCCCCAACCTTTAATCAAACAATTGTCTCAAAGATCACAATTTTCTTTTTAAAGATTTTATTTTTTTAAGTAATCTCCACACCCTATGTGGGGCTCGAACTCATGACCCTGAGATCAAGAGTCACATATTCCACCAACTGAGCCAGCCAGGCACCCCTCAAAGATCATAATTTTTAAGACCCCTAAAGAAGGATGAACTGTATTAAAACCTGATTGCTTTAAGCTGATGGATCAATGGATGGACTGTGGATCAAGCCGTAGTTCTTTAAGGCCAGCCAGTGAACAATGATCAGACCTTTTTATCAGAATTGCCTGGGGGGCTTTGTGACAGTGAGATTCTGAGGGTTTATTATATGAATGTGTAAATGCGCTATGCTTCTGTTTGGGGCATTTATTTGACCTGTAATATACCAAAGTTGTCATTAAAAACCAATTGCCAGGGCGCCTGGGGGGCTCAGTGCGTTAAGTGTCTAACCCTTGATCTCAGCTCAGGTCCTGATCTCAGGATTGTGAGTTCAAGCCCCAAGTTGGGCTCCATGCTGGGCATAGGATAATAAAATAAAAATAATAATTAAAAAAATTTAAAAATTGCCCTTTAAGTTATGCATAATTCGTTCAATCAAAACTAAATATTTTTAAACTTCTCTTCATTTTTTTCTCAAAATAGTAAAGTCATATAACACTTGATCATTATTGGATGGAAAGACTATAGGAAGAAACATTTATTAAGTATCTGTAATATGACTAAACTCTGCCCTAAAAGGAAAATTCATAACTTTTGATGATGTTAGGCTTTCATTTCCAAATGAATGCCTTGATTCTTTGCCAAATAAATATTAAAGAATGTTAGTAAATCAAAAGAGTGATTATTTTAAAATGTTAATATTGGGAGTGGAAATAAAAGAGCAAAAACAAGTGTAATTTATTTCCTGTTTTCTGTGCTACAACATTCTGTAATTTGGGCAAATAGTTCCTTATATTCAATAAAAGCCCTAGGTTATGAGTCATGAAAGCAGAGCAGCCACATAATTTGCAGGGCCCTGGGAAAGATAAAAATGCAGAGCTCCTTGTTCATAGAGCAGGAAAACAAAAATGATTTTTTTCCTCTTTCATGGTCTCTTTCTTGACCTATCATGGTGGTTTTTATTTGCTTTCATGACATTGAAGCCCTCCATGCACAAGGCTGGTCACAGGTCAAGCGCCGACCACCATAGGAACACCGGGGTGAACGCACCCACGCTCCCGTGGGGCCAGGGTGGGTGTGTGGGGCTGTCCTAGTGAGGCAGGAGGTGAGAGAGACCACATGTGAACCAAGGCTCTAAACCCCATTACATGCTCCAGTGACCCATAGGACTACACTAACAAGACACAGATTCAAAGATAAAAGCTGTTAAGAATTTCAGAATAGCAATGACAGAGTATTGAACCCCAAGCACAGATTCCCCTTCTGAGCACGGGGCTCAGTGTGACATCCCTGAGGCCAACCCCATAAGAGCATTGGGGTTATAGGAATACACTACATGGACATCCAGAAAGGACATCCAGAAACTTGTCAGAATGCAAGCTGCAAGACGCTGTTACTTATTTTAACACACACACGATTAGTCATTGTTTTGGAAAAGAGAACAAAACCCCGCCTTTTTGATCAGGGGCCGGCAAATTTTCTTCAAAAAAGGGGCAGATAGCGAGTGTTTTAGGTCATCTGTCTCGGTTGCAACTCCTCGACCCCACTGTTGAAGTTCCCCACGGCCGTAGACAATACGTAAACGATTGGGTGCAACGGTGTTCCAAGAAGCAGTCGTTGTGGACACTGAAATTTGAATTTTATATGACTTTCATGCATCATGAAATATTCTTCTTCTTTTGATTTTTCTCCCAACCATTTAAAAATGTGAAAACCATTCTTAGCTCAGAGACAACAGAAACAGGTGGCCTGTTGGATTTGGCCTGTGGGCAGTAGTTTGCCAACCCCTGCTTGAGAACATAGATTCGGTATGGATGATTAAAGAGCCTATCATAGCGGTGCCTGGGTGGCTCAGTCAGTTAAGCGTCTGACTCTTGATTTCTGCTCAGGTCATGATCTCAAGGTCAAGAGACTGAGCCCCACGTTGGGCTCTGCGCTCAGTGGGGAATCTCCTTGAGGATTCTCTCTCTCCCTCTGCCCCTTCCTCTGCTCCCACTCCCTGTTAAATAAATAAATAAATCTTAAAAAAAAAAAGAAGTCTATAATACTCCCTCAAATGTATAAGTATGTGTGATCAAGAGAAGCAATATTTATGAGTGTTGAGAAGAGAGCGGGAATTCAAGTTAGAGAGTTTGGATTCAGACCTGATTTCTCTTCCACGCCAGCCAGATGCTATGGACTGAATTATGCCCCCCCAAATGCGAATGTCAAAGCCCTAACCCCCAGCGTGACTGTATTAGGAGACAGGGCCTGTAAGGAGATGATTACATTAAAAGAAGTCATATGAGTGGGGCCCTGATCCAATAGGATTAGTGCCCTTGTGAGAAGAGACCCCAGCCCTCACTCCCTCTACCTTATGAGGACACTGAGGAGGCAGCTGTCTACAAGCCAGGAAGAGAGCTGCCGCCAGGAACCGAATGGCCGGCCCCTACATCTCAGACTCCAGTGAATTTCTGTCGTTGAAGTCTGTGTATTGGCATCGGGGGAGACTAATACACTAGGCAATCTTAGTTTCTTCATCCTATAACATGAGGGAAGAGAAATGATCAGATACATTTCAACAGCTTTTCTGGCCCTAAACATTCTAAGATGTAAGAGAGTATTTAATAAAGTCTTTTAAAAAATATTTTTTAAAGCACTCCTTTCTTTCATCCTTTCCAAGGAAAATCCCTGAGGGGTAAGCACGGGGCAAGGTCATATGTTCCCATCTGCAAAAAATGAACCCAAGAGCTCTTCCTGGTCATCAAAAAGTTTTCCCTCCTTAAACTGTATTATTTCTGTGAATAGTACGCATTGTGTGTGAAGGAGATGGGGGGGTGTGAATTGCAGCTTTTGTAGGAAGCGCTTTCGAAACATGGAGTTTACGTAAAAATTTGCATTCAGTCCCTTTAGAGTCCCTGAACTTAAAGAACACCAACAAAACACACAAGCTGTGTGGCTGACGATTACCATAGAATCCCGTTTCTCTTTTTCCTTTCTGTCTGCAAGTCTCTGACACAGAGTCAAGAAAAATCATCCCGATCTTCCTGTACCCTTACCACCCTCTTTAATTGGCCCCTTTGTTCTCTGTGCTTTCTTAATCCAGGTAGTTTATAAATTTAACTGCCATCAGAATTATCTGGGAAATTTGCTTAAGTACAGATTCCTGGGTCCTATCCCAAACCTGTAAATTGAGATCTTCGGAGAGAGAGAGAGCCCCCAAATCTGTATTTGTTATTAACTCCCAGTGTGATCTTGACACAGCCAGCCCAGTTCAGGTTTCTGGGCCAACAAGTGGCACCAAATCACACAAGTCCAGTGTTCAGGGACCAGGGCCCTAAGGCTGCGCTGGCTTTCCTGTGCACTGACATCCTGGGTCACAGAAGTGTGATGACCACAGGTCATTCATCCGGTATTTACTAATGACCCACTGGAGAATCGGAACTATGCCAGCCAGCACCTCCAGCCCCTTGGAGGGAATTCCAGTTCTACCCAGAGACCTAGGACATGGTGAGACATAGGCAGAAGGATGGTGTCTCTTTACCTTGATTTTCTCATCAATTAAGTAGAGATAATATGTAGACGTGTGCCCCATTCCTGCGTCCCCTGAGGGGCGGGCCTGCCCCCCTCCTTGCAGGTGATGGCCCTGCTTGAGGAGGCTGCTGCAGGGGGCCGAGGGAAAGGCTGCAGGGGTGTGACAGGTCACAGAGGCAGTGGGGAAGGAGCACAGCCCGGCAGCGGGGTCGAGGTCCCAGAAGGAGACGAGTGGCTCCCACAGCCCTGCAGGGAGATGAAAGCCGGGGGCAGAATTGTCTTGAAAAGAGATAGCCCCAAGCGGTGGATGGATGTCACTGCATCACACAGCCCCCGCCCCCCCTCCGACGGGCGGTGCAGGGGGCATGCTCAGCACCTCCCCGGCGACCTGCAGAGACAGCCACGCAGGGGAGACTGAGGTAGTCACACACGCACTCGTGTTTGGCTTTGTTCAGACCAATGGAAGAGAAGTGACTGATGTGTATAACGATGGCAGCAGGGGGCATCCCATGACCAGCCCCACCGCCCACTCCCGACATCATGCTGCTGACCGCGGGGGAGCAGGTAAGCCGGGCCAGCTCGGGAAGGGCTCTACAGAGACCTTAGCACTAACCAGCCTTCTTCCTTTGATGTTTCTCAAGATCGCCATTCATCATCATAAGAAACAGCAACTACACCTGCAGTTTGTCATGACTGTCCCTTACCTGCAACGGCGTCCCCCCTTCAGACACTAGGGAAGACCTCACTGCTGGGAAAAGGTCACGGTCTCCTGAGCCCGCCAGGCAGGTGCACAGAGCCAGGCCAGCCCAGCGGAGGACAGGACGGGTGCCTGTGTGGGGCAGAGAGCATCGCAGCTCAGGAGGGAGTCGGCAGAGGCGGGAGGGTGGGAGCGGGGTGCTTGCGAGCACAGCTGAAAGCTGGTAGCGCGGAGCTGCTGGGGTCTGGGGCCCACCAGAAAAATGTATCACATTCCCAGGGGCCAAGGGCCTAGAGCCACCCCTGGGCGGAGAGGCACATTGGAGAGAATCCTAGGGCTTCCCCAGAGCACTCCACAGAGCTGAAAGTCCCAGCTGCTCTGATCTCACTGCCACCATTTGTGATCCTCACCGCCGCACCCTGCTCCTTCCTGCTCTTCTCGAACACTTCCTAACCCCGACTCAGATGGCCCCAGCGGCTGTGGCGCCTTTGAGCCGGGAGAAAGTCGTTCTTTTGTCTGAGCTGCAGTCTGGCTGCCCGCGGCTGCCACACGCCGGGTCGCAGTACAATGCGTGTGTGTGGGTACGTGTGCGCACCAGCGAAATGTGGCGTGAGCATACCCCTTGGCCAGCCGGCTCACTTCTAGGAATCTGTCCAACAGACACGAGCACAGTGTGCAAAACAGAAGCGGCGGAGGATTCTCATAGGGAGCTGTGATTGTGCCCCCCTGCTGTCCAAGCACCTGACTGCCCCTGGGACCCCTGGCACGGGTGCCGCGGAGGGGAGCCCTCTCTGCACCACACCGGACTATGGACCTGTCACCTCAAAGGCTCTTCCCTTACATGCTCTCGAGGTGAGATGCTCGGGCCTTGTTCTCTGTCTTCTCTACCTCATTTCTTTTCCTTCTTCTTGGAATAAGCCGAGGGCTCCATGGAGAGGGGATAAAGGTAACGTTGAGTTTCACATGCTCTCTGAGGTGTCTGAGGCCGCCTCTTCTGGCTGTGCTGGAAGGGGGGAGTTGGGAAAGCGGGGAGGGAATCCACATGCACCCCCATAGACTGCACCTGGGACCCCCAGTGAATCCACCCCGCCCGCAGTCACCAAGCCCGTGGCTGTGGCCACGATCCGCACGTGAGCCGCAGCAGGTGCGACCATGGGCCCTGCAGCCCCCACCTCTGCAGGCACAGGACGGACAAAGGCAGCAAGGACAGCAGCAGCCCCGCGGGCCCAGGAAGGGACTGAGGCGGTACTGCCCAGAGAGCAGAGGCACAGGCCCCCCAGGGGTCCTGACGTGGTGGCTGTGGACGGCACACGGGGCCCTCCACGGAGGCGGCACCAAGATGGGGCCCCTGCAGGGGTAGAGACGCCAGCAAGTGGATGGCGGAAACAGCTGAAGGCCAGAAGCAGGAGCCCCGTGTCCCCATTGCAAAGGGAGGCGACAGGAGCAGCTGAGGTGGAAGCCAGGGAGTTTCAGCCCAGGAGGGAAGCAGGAGGGAAGCAGGGGGAGATGGGGACACCCAGATGGGGAGCTCCCCTCACCAAAGGGCAGGGGTGCACACGACCACCGAAGCCATCCTCTGGCTGCCCCACCTGCGATGACAAAGGGAAAGGCTGGAGCAGCCCGGGGGCAGCCGACTCAGCTGTCTGCGCACAGCACCCCCAGCCCCCCAAGTCTGGCCATTCTCCAGCTGGGGGATGCAGACACCACCTATCCAGGCCCTGCCAGTAACAGGCCAGCAGCACGGGCTCCTCCTCGAGGAAGGTCAAAGCCAGCCCGGGGCAAAGCAGTCACAGACCCACCACGGGCTTGAGGGCTGGCGACAGTCTGAGGTCGTGGGGCTGCACATGGGCCAGCAAGGTGACAGCAGAGGGTGGCCAGCACTGACATCCGGGACCAGAGGACGGTGACCTTGGACCCCACAACAGGAGCCAGAGCCGGACTCAGCAGCGGCCAGGTCCAGAGATTAGGTGCTCACGAAACCACAGAAAGGGCTGGAGGAATAGGACCTAGGGTGGCCTTTCAGAAATAAACCCCACACCACCGTCACCGGAGACTCGGCCTGCCTTGAACTGCACCTCTGCCACAGCCAGGAGCTGGGAGTCAGGAAGCTGCTGGGTGACAAGGATCCAGGGCCACACAGCTTAGCAGGGATTCGATACTAAGAAAGCTACATGCCCCTGGCTCAGAAAACACCACGAAGTCTCCCCCAAGAACCACCCCTGCAGAACACGTGCCCTGCTTCCAGCCGGGGTGGGGGTGGGGGGTTCTGCTCAGGCCTTGCTCACGTGTGCCTCCCGATGGCCCACAAGCTCCTCTGACAGTCTGCCCACCATCCCATTATCAACCCTTGCTGCGACCCAGAAGCATGGCTTTCAGCCTCCACAGTGCAGGAAAACAAAGAATTAGGAGGGTAGAATGCACGCCAATCCCCCACCCCCACCCCAGGGAGCTTCGGTAAAGAGCCTAGCACTGTGCCTGTCACCTAGGAAGTGCCCCATACATTTCCGGCTAGAACACACAATGAACACCGATCCTCGACTTCCCTCTTAGTGTTGGGAAGAGTCAAATAAAAGGGGAAGGCTAACCTGTTTCTTTTCTTGTGGGTGGCTTTTGTCCCCAAACCGGAAGGACTCCCACTGTTACCTACCCAGCAATAACACAGATGGGTTTTTTTGAAGTAGCTGGTTTGCAAAGCAGCTGAGGCAGTGAAACTCCTAGATAAAGTAAAAGAATGCTCCTTTCAACTAAGACCATTGCCTCTTAGGGCTCTCGCAGTGCATTCACGGAAAAGCTTTATTTTCCTGTAATACGCTACTCCGTCTTAATGATTAAGCCAACAAAGCCCTAGAAATCTCAGGAGTTTTCTCAAATGCTTTACTTTTTGCTTCCCACGAACAACTTCAAGACTGGTGACATTTGCTTCTGCAAGCAGGTGAGGAGATGAGTGGTTCATCTAACTGTCACCTGCCCTACTCCCCTCAGAGGTAAAGGGGACAACGTCTCACTCTTCTGCTAAGAAGCCTCCACTGGGGGGACACCTGGCTGGCTCAGTCGGTGGAACATAGGACTCTTGATCTTGGGGTTGTAAGTTCAAGCCCCACCTTAGGTGTAGAGATTACGGAAAACTAAAATCTTCGGAGAAAAAAAGGAAGATGCCTCCACGGGGATGCATGTGGGGAGTGCAGGGGCAAGGTGACACATCTGTGCCCTGGTGATCAAGTCATGCTTTTGCATGATTCTGGGCAAACTACCATCTTCCCTGGCCTCAACGTTCTCACCTCTAAAATGGGGCTGAGCCTACTTTCTCCAGCACCTTCCATGAATATGAGGGCAGACGAGAAAACACCGGCCTAGACTACAGAGCAGTAAGCTAGTCTTGCTGCCCCCCAACTTCATCACCAGGGTGGGAGTCCTTGCTAGCTCTTCTGCATTTCTGGGTAAAAATTCTTACGAGGGCTGGACAGGCACATTTCCCTCTTTCTTTCTTAACAAAGAATGCAGTCTGAGCTGCCAGGAGTGCAGCCCCCAGGCTCCGTGGTTAAGAGCTGGGTCTTGGTGTCAGGACTGGATTTGAATCTCCTGCAACTGGCTGTGAGATCTTAGGGGAGCCGCTCAGTCTGTCCAAGCCTGTTTCCTCATGGTCACCCTGGGTGCTGACGATGACGGTACCTCCCACAGGGTGAAGCGTGAACGAGGTAACACGCTCTAGAGCTTACTGTGGTATGGCATCCAGACCGCCCCACATGGAGCTAATTTTCCCCTGCTGCTAGATGATAGCCACTGTCTGAGAAACTCCCCCAAACTGCCCTTGGTCAAAGGGAGACCCCACCCAAGATGACAGCCCATTAGGGTGTTGGGTAGAAAGTGGGGCTTGCATCCAATGAGCGGTTGATGGGAGAGTATAAAGGCCTGCTTCCTGCTTGCCCCAGCCGGAGACGACTCTGAAGGATCGTCCCAGTGCCCGAAGCCCTACTCCCCTGTCCTGACCGCACCGTAGTTCAATCTCCCCTTCCGGCCCGTCCAGTTTCCTTCCCCATCCCACGGGTGCAGATCCAGAGGGCCCTCTCAGCAAACTTCCTGCATCAAATCTCAGTCTCAGAGACTGTTCCCAAGGAGCCGAAGACATGGGTGCAAAGTGCTTCACGAATAGGAAGAACTTAGTAAAGGGAAACTCCGTATGTCATCAAGTCTGAGTCATCGCTTCGATGCCATCACAAGAGGCCCATTGTTTTATGTGCTAAGAAAGCAAAGTACCCCAAATGGGAAGTCTAACAATAGGTGACCCCCACATAGAGCCGAAACACCAACCCGTGTCCTTCCGGAGCAAGGCTCAGCCACAGGCCTGGGTGAAGGGAGGGGGAGAACTGCCCTGATAATTTGCCCTGAGCTCTCCTCAAGCAAAGAGCTGAATCTGAAGGAACCTCAGATGGGGAGCACCCCTATCGTGCCGGCAGAAGCAAACACAAATCCTCTCTGGAAAAGTTCAACGTCTTTCCTTGCCAGCAGTGACCGCAAAACCTGTGCAGTTTGCAGAGATGTGAAAATAATTAAGAGAGGTATTTATACGAGAATCAGTGATGTACAGAGGTATGCCGTTCACAGCGGTGTGAGCACGCCGGCTGTCACTCAGCAGTGGCAGTAACTCTAATCATCGCCCCATGAAGTTCACATCATCAGAGCTACCCTTAGGAAATGACCCGCTTTCCTCTGAACCCTGAAGCTGGCAGACCCGAACCAGAAATCACTGAGATGAAAGCATAACCCACTATGGGCAGAAATGACACATTCCAGTAAGCCTGATAATGGCAGGGAAGAGAGCAGGATGGAGACTTGCGGGGCCTGGGTCCCAGTCCCTTCCTACTCCTAATTAATTCACTCTTTGAACCAACATAACCCACTTAACTTTCCCGAGGCTCGATTTTCTCATGCCTTCCCATCCATGAGAGGGGAAAGAAGACAATAAACTATCCTTTCTGCTTTGAAGAGTTAATAATTATTATTAAACGTGTTATTTATGGAACACTTCATACATGTCTTAGATCCGGGAGATAAAACGTTTTACACATAAAACAAAATCCCTGCCCTCCTGGAGCTTACATTCTAGCAGATTCTAGTGTCGCTACTGTAAATTGTTCTCGCTTCTGCCCCAGGACTTGCCATCCTCCTAGACCACAGAGAAGGTTCAGTTCCTCACGGGCAAGGCTTTGGACAAGCTTCGAGAAGCGGAGTATGGTAAGAGCCTTCTTCCGCACATGCTATTTAAAAACGTGTAAATCAACTGCACATTTGAGTTCTGATAATGAGACATTTATTTGCTTGCAGGTCACGCTGGGAAGACGGGAATTTGGGGGAGGCGGAGGCATCTGGAGACGGAGAACTCCCCTGACTGGCCGTACCCAGCCCACATCCACTGCCAGGGACATTGAGTCCTTCCTCACTCCGGAGCCCCTTTCCGTGGTCCGGTCCCCCCGGATCTGAAGCACAGCGAGGGATCGCTTTCAGATGACCGCAACGGGGAGGCAGTAGGTGCAGCGGACAACTTCCTGTGTTGGGATCGCTTCCCTGAGATGCAGCAGCTGGGCAGTCCTGGACATGCTCTTGGAGCTCTAAGTCTGGTCCCTCATCTGCAAAGTGGGAATGGCAGTAGCTCCTACCTCATATGGTGTTGTGGGGATTAAATGAAATAATGCGTGTCAGGTGCACTGAATTCGGACAGTACAAATGCCCAGTAAATGACGGCTGTCATCAGTGCTGTCACTGTTGTCATCATTGCTATTGTTGCCAGCCCCCACCTCCGGTCTAGATGTACGTCTCAGTGACGTTCCTGACATAGCTTCTGGAATGTTCCCACAGCTAGAGAATTTTGGGGGAATTGAAGAGTTCACTGTGGCTTCCTGTTTAACACCTGCCTGACCCTCTAAGGCGATGCCAAATCTGGAGGTTTGCCTATCCTGCCTGCTCTCTGAGAGGGTGTCAGCTGCTGTCCGCTCACCTGTACCCCCGTCCCTCCATCAATTCCCTCAGGCACCCGGATGATACCTGGTGCTGCTCAACCCCCACAGGCCCTACAATGACAATGAGACAGATGAGACAGGTAAGGAAGGACGAGAATGGCCGGGGGAGGGGGGTGGCTGGGAGCAGCTATTCCCTCCATCCGAGAATCCAGCTCACCAGCTCTTCCTAATTCAGAACGTCCGATGCTCTGAAATCTACACTGCCTTCTTCATTTTGCCTTTGAATGTGCTTCCATTTGAAAGAAGCCAGTCTGGAGCCAGGAAAACGTGGCACACCGCCCCTTTCACGTTTGCGTTTTACCCAGAAAACTCTGACCTCCTAGAATTTTTTAAAAATTCCAAATCTTGATTCTTACCCTGTCAAACAAAGCCACATTTACAAATACTCTTTTTTAACAAAAAAAATAGACTTTATTTTTTAGAACACTTTTGGCTCACAGCAAAATTGAGCGAAGGTACAGAGTTCCCATACATCCCCGAGACACCCCCCTCCATGTGCACAGCCTCCCCGACTGCCAACCCCTCCCTAATCATTGTCTTTCATGATCACCTCTCATAAAATGAACTCTCTAAAGGTGCAGAACCTTTTCTTCATGAATCTCATGGAATAACTTGCCTTGTGTATATAGTCACACTCTAACTTGGCAAAAAATTATGGGAAATGTGTCTATTCTTGATCAAACCATAATTCAACGAAGCTATCAATGTTGCCTCCTTCGCTCCAAATTCTACTTTTTCTCTGAAGAAATCAAACTCTTTAAACATGCAGCGATATGTTTTGGGAGGTGGGGTTGCTGTTAATTTGTTTTTCAAGTGGGTTGTCCACATAGATCTTCTGTAACAGGGAGAAAATTCTTTCCTTTCACCTCTTCAGGACGCATCTCAAATTCAATCCCTTTCCCTTTGTGGCCTGAGTTCTCTTCTTTCTGCTTCTTTCAGGTTATTACCAGAACCACTAGGTTTGACACTTTGGCTCCAATAGTCTGCTACTCAAAACCCATGGCCCACAGGGCTATGTCCACAAATACCCTGCATATGGAATACCAAACTTGTCTGTATGCAGTGTCCGTATTCACCTTCACTAGCAACCTTCTGGTACTTCTCCAGTGTTGGTTTTTATTCTCCCAATGATCGCCCTAGAGTCTGTTTCTTTCAAATTCCCAGGACCAGGCTGGACACAGTGTGTATTCTAGTTGAAGTACACTTGCTTCACGCTGCCTTACACAGGGAAGAATCCAGAGTCTTTCCAGATTGATAAAAGTAAGATGGGAAGGCCCACTCTGACTTGTTACGAAGAAAGCCTCAGTTTTCAATTCCTTCCTCAAAGGAAGCTGGCGTTGCTTGCCTCATTCTCATGGCATGGCCGAGCATTACTGATCACCAGCCCAAGGCATGGGGTTACAACTACCAACCCCGGGTGTGATATCACATGTTTAATTGAACTATACCTGACTCCTAATCACTCCCTGCCTTAAGTTTTTTTTCCAGACTATCCTGACTCCCTACATAGACTGGGAGTTCCTGGAGGGGAGAAGACATCCTATTCTTTCTTTCCTTTTTTTCTTTTTTCATTGCTGAGGTAGAATTTTACTACAATAAAACTCACCAATCTTAGGTGTATGATTTGGTTAAGTTTTAACAAATGTATTCAGTCTTGCAACCAGCACAATAGTGATATAGAACATTTCCATCATCCTAAAAAGCTTCTTTGTGCTACTTTACTGCCCCCTCTCCCCACCCACAACCCCTACCAACCACTGATTTGTCAACAGACAACTCTTCCAGAATTGTATATAAGTGGAATCATATACACTCTTTTATGTGTGGCTTCTTTCACTTAACATGCTTTCGGGATTCATCCACTGCTGTATCAATAGTTCACTCCTTTTTATGACTGAGGGGTATTCCACTGAATGGATAGATAGTTTGAATATTCATTCACCAGCTGATGGACATTTCAGTTGTTTCCGCTTTGGAGCTACTATGAATAAAGCCGCTTCAATATTTGTGGACAGGTCGGTGTGTGGACAAGTTTCCTTTTACCTTTGGTAACACGGAGGCAATCTAGGAGTAGTCTAGGAGAAAGACTGCTGGGTTGCATGGTATGTTTAACTTTAAAAAAGAAAAACTCACACTCTTAAGTTTTCTAAAGTGACTTTTAAAGTGATACAGTCCTGCCAGCAATAAATGAGAATTCTAGCTGTTCCGCATTCTCACCAACACTTGGTAGTACCAGTCTTTTAATTTCAGCCGTTCTGGGGTGTGTAGTGTTACTTCATTGTGGTTTCCGTTTGCATTTCCCTTAGTAATGCTGTTGAGTATCTTTTCATGTGCTTATTTACCATCCATTTATCTTCCTTTGTTGAGTGTCTACTCAAATCTTTTGTCCATTTTTGGGAGGTTGTTTTAAGAGTTCTTATGTATTCTAGGTTTGTCCTTTGTCTGCTATATGCTTTGTGAATACTTACTCCCATTCTATGGTTTGCCTTAACAGTGTCTGGCAAACAGCAAAAGTTCAATTTGATGGAATCCAATTTAGTGGTTTTCTCTTTGTTTTCTCTTTTATGCGTTCTATTGAAGAAATCTCTGCCTAACCCAAGGTCACAAACAACTTCTGCTATGTTCTCTTTTAGAAATTTTATACTTTAGCTCTTACATGTAAGTTTATGATTAACTTCGGGTTGATATTGGTATATGATGGGAGGTAAAACTTGAGGTTCCTTGTATTTCCTATGGTTATCATGTCGTTCCAGCATATTCTGCTGAAAGTACTATCCTTTCCTCATTGAATTACCTCAGCAGCTTGTCAAAAATCAACTGATCACACATCTGTGCATCTGTTTCTGGATTTGCTCTTCTGTTCAACTCATCTACATGTCTATCCTTATGCCAATACCACTCTGTCTTGGTTACTGTAACTTCATAATAAATCTTGAGATCAGGTAGTGTTAAGTCTTCCAACTTTGTTCTTTTTCCTCCTAAAATGTTCTGGTTCTTTCAAGTCCACTGCATTTCCATAGAATTTTTAAATCAGACTGTCAATGAAAGAATGGAAGGAAGGAATCAAGGGGGTAGGGGAAGGAAGGGAGGGAGGGAGGGAGGGAGGGAGGGAGGGAGGGAAAGGTACAAAGAAACAAAGAAAGGAGGCCAGCCAGTCTGCTGGCAGGCTACAACATGGAAGAACCTTCAGGACATTATGCTAAGTGCAATAAGCCAAACACAAAAGGACAAATATTGTATGATTCCACTTACATGAGGTTCCTAGAGTAGCCAAATTCATAGAAACAGAAAGTGAAATGGTGATTGCCAGGGGCTGGGGGAGGGGAAATGGGGAGTTGTTCAATGGGTACAAGAATTTCATTTTGGGGAGATGAAAGTTTTAGACACGAATGGTGGTGATGGTTGCACAGCAGTGTGAATGTACTTAATGCCACTGACCTGTACATGTAAAAATGGTTAAAATGGTAAATGTTATATATATTTTATAATAAAAAATATATTATGCCTTTTTTTAAAAGGGCCTGCTGGGAATTTATTGCAATTGCATAGAATCGGTTGTTCAATCTAACGAGAATTGGTACCTTAAAAATAGTGCTGATTGGTGGGCATGACCTCTCTCTTCATTTATTTAAATGTTCTTTAATTTCTCTCAGCAAGATTTCTAGTGTTCAGTGTACAGGTCTTGCACATGTTTTGTTCAATTTATCCCTACAATGTTTTTTGATGCTATTTCCAATTTTCCTTACTAGCATACAAAAATTTTAAGAGTTCTGTATACTGACTATATAGCCTTGTTAAGTGTATTAGTTCTAGTTGTTTTTTTGAAAATTCCTTAGGATTTTCTACATAGATGACTGTCATCTATGAATAAAGACAATATTACTTCACCCTTTCCAATCTATACATATTCTTTTTTTATTGCATTATTGCGCCAATTAGGACCTTGGTACAATGTTGAATAGAAGTGGTAGAGCAGACGTCTTTGCCTTGCTCCCAATCAAAAGAAATTATTCATTCTTTTACCATTAAGTACGATCTTAGCTCCAGGTTTTTTGTAGATGTCCCTTACCAGGTTGAGGACGTTTCCCTCCATTTCTTGTTTGCTGAGAGTGTTTTGTTTTTTTAAAGCACGAACAGGTATTGAATTTTATCATATGCTTTTCCTGCGTCTGTGGAGGATCACGGGAATTTTCTTTGTCAATATGGTGAATTACCTGGATGTTCAATGTTACATCATCCTTAAATTCCCGGAATAAAACTTACTTGATCATAAGGTGGTGGTTTGTTTTTTTTTTACTGTGTCGCTGGATTTGTTCACAAAACATTGCCAAATTTTTGTTGAGGTGTCTATGTTCACAAACTCTGTTGGTTGAAAGTTTACTTATAATATCTTTGGTTTTGGTATCAAGAGGACGGCTGGGAGTTTCCTCCCTCCTCTATTATCTGGGTTTGTGAAAAATTATTATTTCTCCCTAGACATTCGGTAGAATTTACCAGTGAAGCCATCTGGGACCAGCTTTCTTTGTGAGAAAGTTTCTAACTGAATTCAATATGTTTATTGAATAGATATGAATATTTCAAATGGTTTCTTCTTGAGTAGGTCTAGGTAATTTGTGTATTTCAAAGAATTTATCCATTTCATCCAAGTTGTTGGGATTTATTGGCATAACACTCCCTTTTTATCATTTTAAAGTCTGTAGAATCTATAGCAACTTTTCCATGTTCATTTTTTTTTTTTATGTTCACTCTTGATATCAATAATTTGTGTCTTTTTCTTTTTCCTCCTGGCTAGAGTCTGGTTAGTTCCATCTGCCTAGAGGCTTGCCAGTTTTATTCATCATTTAAAAATTGTTTTTTAGTATTTATTTATTTGAGAGAGAGAAGACAGAAACTTCAGCAGATTTTTGCGGTGAGTGCAGAGCCTGATGCAGGGCTCTATCCCAGGACCCTGAGATCATGACCTGAAACCAAGAGTCGGATGCTTAACTGTGCCACCCAGATGCCCCTTGACATTTTTTAAAAATCTGCTTTTGGTTCCATTTACTTTCTCTATTGCATTTCAGTTTTCTATTTCATTGATTTTTGTTGTTTCCTTCCTTCTGCTTAATTTGATCTTTTTCTATACTGTTTCAGAGTGGGAGCTTAGATCATTAATGTGACACTTTCATCTTTTCTTAGTCAAACATCTAATATAGTAAATGCCCTTCTAAGCACATTCCACAAATTTTGATATGCTGTTTTTTTGTTCTAATTCAGTTTTAAATACTTTCTAATTCACCTTACAATTTTTGGCCCATGAGTTATTAGAAATAGGTTGTTCAATTTCTAAATATATGAGCATTTTTTAGGTATCTTTTGTTGATTTCTAGTTTAATTCTGTTGTGGTCCGAGTAATACTTTGTGTGATTTCAATCCTCTCCAATGCATACAGAGTTGTTTTATGGCCCAGAATATGATCTTGGTCACCATCACAAGTGTGTATGAAAAGAATATTCTGCTGGTTGTCCAGGTACAAATGTCAGTTGTGCAACTCTTGTATCTCTTTCCTGATGTGCTGTCTGCTCATGCTGTGAATTGCTAAGGGACAGGTGTTGAAATCTCTCCACTGTAACTGTGAACTTGCCTGGTTCTCCCTTCAGTCCTGTCTTTGTTGTAGGTATTTTGAACTTCTCTTATGAGGTACACATATATTTAGGATTCTTGTGTCCTCTTGATGAACTGAATTCTTTGACATTTTGAAATGTTCCTCTTTATGTCTGGTAACAGTCATTGTTCTGAAGTCTGATTGTAAAATAGCTTTCTTTCTTTAGTTCAGTGCCTTCGTGTAGCGCTAGCATGGCACATTTTCCCTTCTTATTATTTGTACCCTAACATTTAAAATGGGTTTCTTATAGACAACATACACCTAGGTCTTGCCTTTTTATCCAACCTCTGTCTTTTGAGTGCTTAGAACATTTACATTTAATGTTTAATAAGGTCAGTATGGATGGGTTTAAATCTACCTTCTTGCTGTTTGTTCTTTCCTTCTCTTTTTCCTCCTATCTTCTTCTTTAGGATTGTTTTTAATGATTCTGTTTCCTCTCTACTATGGCTTATTAGCCATTCCTGTTTTATTTATTTAGTGGCTTCTCTAGGGTTTATTATATATATTCACTTATCATAATCTGTATTCAAATATTACACATGTATAGTGTGAGACCCTTAAAACAATATTACTTCTGATTCCTCCTTCCACACTTGTGCTACTGCAGTCTACAGGGAGCTGTGGCTGATTCAAGTGTGTGTAACCATGTCCAAGATCAGTATTCCCACAATATAGCAACCCGCACACAGAGCCCAGTATATAGGGCGAAGTAAGAAATGGAATAATACCCCATGTTAACAATGGTATTACTGTTTGGAGGAAAGGCTGACTACATAGTCACCAATTAATCAGAACAGCCACCAACCAGTCTTAGCTCTGGAGCAGGGGACTCCAAGGCCTCCAGCTGTGCTAGATATCAGCCCTTTATTTGCTGGATCATGGTAGTGCCTAGGAGAGAGTCAAGAATTTCCACGGCAAAGAGGGGAAGATGGGAGGTGGGGCTTGGGACAGCAGTTATTTACCAAGCAACTTGGAGGTATTTCAGTATTTTTATGCTGGTCAGCCATTCAGGTGCACGCCAGCTGTGTATATGCCCTGGAGGTAGGTAATGAGAAGCACTTCCCTATATACACGTCTCTACGGAATCTTCAATGATGTATGGCATGTGTGCTAATATTATAGTAGGATAGAATTTTCTGAGGGCATGAGACAGGTATCTAGGTTGGTCCCTAAGCAAAGCCAAACATAGGAGGCAGAGCAGAAAGAAAATATTCACAAGTGTGTTACAAATAATGGCAAGTATTTAGTACTTGCCATCGACCAGACACTATGTGAGGCAAGTCGCCTTCATCATCCCTAAACCTCACCACAACCCTTGAGAGCATGTTGTTATTCTCAATCTACAGATGAGGAATAGGAGGCATGGAAAGATTAATTTGCCCCGGGTCACAGTGAAGAGGCAGAGCTGTATTGTATACATCTCACTCATCCCAGCACCCTCTTTGATCAAGGCTATTCCTCCCATTATGTGAAGAATTTGTTCCTAACAAGTGCTTCATTTGCATTAAATAGTGTCTGCAATAGCAACTAAAGCCCAGGCTCCCGCTTCATCTCTCTGGATTCCTGAAACTCCGCTTAATTAGCTTTCTCATTCTAGAAGAGGAATCATGGCTTGGAGCTGGAGAAACAACATGGGTTACCAAAGTTCCATGATTATGGGAAATTAGCCTCATAAACATAGTACTCAAGCAACCCAACCCCCAATCCCTTAATTGGTGCCACAAGGTATGATCCTCAGAAGGCACAACTCTCCGCAGCCTGAAGTATTCCTTCACTTGACATTGTCCAGACGCTGTGTAAAGCAACTTTTCTTTTTTCTTTTTTTAAAGATTTATTTAGTTATTTGACAGAGAAAGACACAGAGAGAGCACAAGCAAGGGGAGAGGCAGGGGGAGAGGCAGAGGGAGAGGGAGAGGGAGAAGCAGACTCCCCACTGAGCTGGGAGCCTGATGCAGGGCTGGATCCCAGGACCTGGAGATCATGACCTGAGCAGAAGGCAAGATGCTTAACCATCTGAGCCACCCAGGAGCCTAGCAACTTTTTAAACTGGAAGTGCCTCCTGCCTTTTATTACTAAACCAAAGGACTAAAAGCAAGCTTAGAAGTTTATATTCTATTTTATGGAGGCATCCTTTCTCTTAGGTGACCATACTGGGTTTTTAGATGGGAAACTGACTCAACTTGCTCAGTAAAGATGAATTCAGCTTGCAGCCCCTTGAACCTGATAGATACTACTTTTTTTCTTTCCTGAAAAGGAGCAATAGAAATTACTGGTGGCAATCCAAATGTCTAAAAGCTGTGATGACTTTCCATAACACCAAACTCTCAAATTTGTGACCAGAGTAGGAAATACAACCACAAATGTAATGAAATAAGTGAGGTTTAGTTTAATAATTAATGTACCTGCTGGCTCAATTATAACAACTCAAAAGCAAGCTACATAAAAAGAAATTAGCATCATAAACATACTCAAAAACTACATGTAGATTTTGTTTTTTTATACTCAATGCAACAAAGCTTCACACCAGAACTCTCGGACCTTTATGAACTCACTAAACATAAAAAGAAAGTGTCCTCAAAGACAGATAAAGACCCTACACACACTTTTATAGTGTTAATACTTTTGTGTGACATAGTATATATAGGAGATTAAAAAATATTTTTCAAAGCCAATTTAAAACATTTTATGTAAAATTTACCATTTGACAACTTTCATTAAAAGGCTTGAGATTATCCAACCAGCTTTACTCAAAAGTAAAAAAAAAAAAAAAAAAAAAGACTTGGAAATCATTGATCTAATTAAATTTGAGTGACAAATTCAGTTTCCTATTGATTGTAATCAGTACCCTGGGCCCTCCACAGCAGCCACCCTGACAACGTGTAAATTAAAGCAATCAAGACCATCTAAATATTTGAGAAGTTTCTTAAGTTTTCTTAATTTCTTTTTGCTCACAAATACCTCTCTCTTAAACTTCAGCATAAGCACTATTCTCCTATTGCCGATTAAAAAACATACGCACATCCTCTTCAGAGATCTGTGGCTGCCTAGAGGTAGGGTAGAGAAATTGACTGGTAAAAGGGGTATATGAGAATTTTGGGGGGTGATGGAAGTGTTCTCTATCTTGATCAAGGTGATGACTTCTTGCCTGGGGTATAAGTTTGTCAAAATTCAATGAAACGTACACTTCAAATGGGTGCATTTTATTTTATATAAACAGTACCTCAATAAAGATGATTTACATAAAAGAAAATGACATTATATTTTTAATTTTAATTAAAATCTATTTTTAACTAACAAGTGAAAGATGAATGCCTTTTAAAAATTAATGTATTATGGATAAAGCTAAAGATTTCTTTGACCACTCTCTCAATCCTGGTTTTCATTCCTCATCTCTCCCACCTATACCTCCTCCCCCAAATAATTACTCTTTTAAGTTTGGTATGGGTACTTCTGAACCTTTAAAAATATATTTACATAAATATAAAGTCACAGAAAATGTACAGTATTATATTGTACATAAATATAACTTGTATATATCTTTCTGCAGTTTACTATTTTCACTTAGCATTATGTTTCTGAGATCTATCCATATAAAGTTTATTTCTTTTAAATCCAATATAGTAATCTATCAGACTATATTGTATTTTATTTAACCAGGCCATTCCCCTTCTCACAGAGATTTAGGTTGTTTTTCCCTATTACATTTCACCAGTGTAGTGTAAGTAGTAGTTACTGAGGTGGCCACAGGGATTACAGGTTGTGTTCCAAGGAGACGTTAACCTTAGCTGTAAGGTTTAATTTTTTAAAATGAAAATGTATTCATGTATTATTTATACAGTTTAAGTACTGACTTTAATTAAAGAATTTTCTGATACATAAATTACCACAAAGGATGAAACAAAATCTGTAATAGGAAGCAATCATCTATTAAAATATAAGTAAAACAAAGTTATAGGACATAATAGTGTAGTCATGGTTTGAAATATAAGCACTTACTGAAAATTAATGGTCTGAGCACTAAACAAATCATATAAACATTCTCCTACTCAAAGCAATTGTAATTAAAATGTTGTCAACTGGTTATCATGGCATAAGCATAATTAATACATGCACAAATACCTCATTTATATTTTTTGCTTTCTCCTTTTATGACTATGATGTCTTTCCCCATCCCTGAAATGACAGGAGTGAAAAAAACTATTACAAATGATGGACATTTTAATATCAGAACTTTAAAATAGTAATTCACCAGTAATATACTTCAGAACAAGTTAAAACATGCATTCAGAACTAAACAGTATTGGGGTTTTTTTTGTTTTTTTTTTTAAGATTTTATTTATTTATTTGACAGAGACAGCCAGCGAGAGAGGGAACACAAGCAGGGGGAGTGGGAGAGGAAGAAGCAGGCTCCCTACTGAGAAGGGAGCCTGATATGGGGCTCGATCCCTGGACCCCAGCCAGGATCATGACCTGAGCCAAAAGCAGACACTTAACCGAATTAGCTACCCAGGTGCCCCTATTTAAACTCTAAATATATCCTCTCTAAAGCCAAATTATTTCATTTTACATTTGAGGCTGTCTAATGTATTTAAGTCAATAAAAACCGATCGGAGATGCCAAAAATTACTTAAATGGAAGAAGCATTAACAAACCAGAAAGAAGTAGCACAATAACTGATAATTAATTTGTGTAAAATTATCACAAAATATCATTTATTATATGACTCAAAGGGACTACTAAGCAAATATTTTTATGAGAAGACTAAATCAGAGCTAGCTTAAAACCAATGAACTAAATGAGAGTAAGATGCGTAAAATTATTAAACCAATAAGCATTACTAATTCCTGATCACCAGTGGCCCTGGAGAGGGACAAGATATCATTTGAGAGGCTATTATTAGACAATACTGTGCACATACTACTAAATCAGACATGGACTTGACTTCAAGGAGCTCAGTCTAGTAGGGAGAGTAATAACTTAAGTTCAATAAAAAACACATGGTAGGCAGAGTGCTGACAAAATCAGAAAGATCAGCTCAGCCTCAATGAGTGAGAAGAGGTTTCATGGAAATGACTAGCTGGGTCTTAAAAGACCAAGCAGGCTTTAAAAAATAAAAATTAGGCAGCAGAATCTGATAGAGAAAGGCATAAATGTGGCACAGCACAGATGAGGATTCAGGCTAGCTAAAGCATAATTCAGGCATTTCATGGGGTAGTGACAAAATACAAGGATGGGTAGCCAAGAGTCCTGATCCCGGAGGTTAAGAGTGAAAACTCACTCTGGCACTAAAGTAGGGATGACTCCATATGGGACAAGTTTACAAGTGGTTAGAACAATTAGGAAAACTATCATTTCCCAGGGGGGCAGCAGTACGGATAGAGCAGTAAGGATAGATCAGTAAAGACAGAGGAGGTGCATGTAAAGGTATCCTCCGGTAGAACTGATAGCAATGAGGAACTAACCAGATGGTAGGAATAAAAAAGGAGCAACCAAAATAACTCCATGATTTCTGGCTTAGGTGAACAGATGATGGTCATCCCATTAACCAGAATATGGAATGCTGGGGAAAGAGGGTCAGTATGAGAAAGAGACAGTTCAGTTAGAGACCTGACTAACATTGAGATCCAGGTAGATGCCCCATAGCAGCTGGACTACTGGAATAGATCACAACTGATTTAAATTTATTATTTTAGTATTAGTTCATATCTTCCCAGCTGTCAGAATTCTATCAGTGATATTAACAAGGGCAAAACTGACTTGATATTAAAGTTTGGACTTCTCTCTGAACCTATAGACCCTTTAACTCAGGAATTAGCAGGAGAAAGAAATGAGAAGAAAAAGGAGGGAGGAAGGAGCAGAAGACAGAGATCTGAGCAAACACCTTGTTAACAGAGTTAACTTCCTACCTAAACATTACTTCCCTATGTCCTGGCTAGGAAACAAGGAGCAAAAGAGGGAAATCCATACCCAATAAGGCATGTAGAGAACTATGCCAACAGAGCTATGGTTACTTCAACTGAAATCAGACAAATGATAAGAATTCTCATCAATAACTTCCTCTTACTGTAATTTACTCTTACAATCCATTTTTTCAACACCGTCTACAACAGAAGAATCTATTTACTTCTCAAGAGTAAACAATTCAACATCAGATGATGTAGTGTTAGACTTACCTGTCTTTCCTTCTTCTCGAGTCCCAGCTTTTATCCTTATCTTTATTTCTTTTTCGTTTATGTGGACTCCTACTCCGATCCTTCCTATGTCGTGAATACTCGGCATCCAAATGACTTCCACCAGACTGCCGCGAATCTACTGAAGCTGATCGCCTTTCTTCATTCCTGAAACACAGAAACAACAGTTAGTTTTAACCACTAGTTTCCACCAAACACACAGACACACCAGCTTAAAGTTGAATACTCTATATCAAAACAATGAGAGAGTCAATATAATTAGGCATAACCTCATATTCTATATGACTGGGCAAAGAAATGTAGCTCTTATATGTTTTATGTCTTTACTATTTCACTAATATATTTATCTCTTCAAATTGTCGAAGAGCAATGTCAACAGAAAAACTCTAGTATAATAATCTTGAGCAATGACAACATGAAAGAATTAAAGTATTTTAATGAATTATGGTGTGCTATTATTAATGGTCTTGGAAATGCTAAAATTTAGTTAAAAAATTATTATGGAACAGAATAAAAAGAGAATATTTTCACCAGTAAACACCATGACATACTTTTCAGCATCATCCTCTGCTCTTTCCTGCTCTTCTTGCCAATGACTACTGAGTTCTTCCATGTGCACATTTATGACATCCCGAATCACCTCAGGAGAGATAAGCACCCAATTTCAGATAAGAAAGATTTTTCAAAAAATTATATAAAACTAGAAAAATCACTGTTAACAATCTTCCAAATACTTGGATGTCATCCAAATATTTGGATGATAGAATAGACTGTGGGACATGAGCAGTTTAGAGAACATAAAAAAGTCAATGGTCAAACTGCGGTATGAATGGTAGATGAAAGTACTATAATTATTGATAAACTTGCTCGGTGATCACTATATTATGATTTCATTAGGAAAACTAACCCTATTCTTAAGAAGTAGTCAGGGGTATGTAACTTACTCTCAAACAGTTTAGAAAAAAAATAACATACAGCTAGAAATCAAAAGAGAGAAAAATGTACATAAAAAGAGAGAGTGCAAATGACAAGCAAATGGGACAAAATATTAACAGATGATCTGGGTAAAGGATATTCAGGAGTTCTTCGTACTATTTTTAGTTTTGCAACTTATTTGTATATTTGAGATTATTTACAAATAAAATTTTTCAAAACTTTTATAATTAAGTCAAGATGACAGACAAAATATGAAACATTCTAGTCACTTCACAGATACTTTCCTAAGAGACTATATAAATCCCTTACCTCTAAGAACCACTTGGAAGTTTTTTCTTTCCTATTTATCCATGCAATCAAGCATAGGGCTGGTCAACTGGGAGGCACAGGTGAAACTAAAATAGAAGCTTACATTTCCCTCATACCTAATTAGGAAAAGTTTTAAGAAGGTACAGGGGATAACTGAATTTAAATTAAAAAAGAAAAAAAAAAGAAAAGGGTTCCTGGGTGGTTCAGTTAAACGTCTGCCTTCAGCTCAGGTCATGATCCCAGGGTCTTGGGATAGAGTCCTGCATCAGGCTCCCTGCTCAGTGGGGAGTCTGCTTCTCCCTCTACCCTCTCACTCCCCCTGCCCCCACTCTTGATCTCTCAAATAAATAAATAAATAAAAGGTACGGGGGGACAAGGGGCAATCTCAAAGACACACACTATATAGTTCAGGACTGGCTGAGTTTCTCCCCTCTTTAAAGAGACTTTCAATGGCTCCCAAAGTAAAATGGAACAATGTCCAAAATCCTTGTAGAGCCTTTGAAGCCTTTCATGATGTTACTGCATCACGTAATTGAAGCCAGCCTTATCTCTTATTGGATAGTTCAGAAACCCTAAGCTCTAGCCACCTTGGATTACTGATGGGTCTATGGAAAACTCCTGTACTTGCATATATTTTTAGGAACACTAGCCCTTAGACCTGGAATATCTTTATCCACCATTTCCCCTCCTCTACCATATTCTCTTGTGAAAATCTAAGACATGTGACATGAGTCACACACACACCTAAATTCCCACTCCCAGCTCTAGCGCTTCCAGAGTAGCAACATGACTCCCTGACTAGCAGCAGCTCTACATGAGCTCCACGAGGCCCGAATACTACTGGATAGTTTCCAGGTTCACCACATAGGAAAGAGCCTATGAATAGACATTCTTTACCGTTCCTGCTTCTCCCTTTCCTTCGAATGCTATCTTCTCTATAAAACCTATACCAATTCTATCTTAAAAAGAATCGCTCCTTTCTCCCACATACTTTGATCTCACTTTATTTTGCAATCTGTATTTTGAAAGATGTTTCACTTGATAAACTATACTAAGCCCCTTGCAGGTGGGGTCTGTGTGCCATTTATCTTTACCCACCCAACAGCAGTGCTATGCATAGTAAGTACAGGAGGTGATAAATGTTTTTCTAAAATTTGACAAAGTTTAGGTTCTAGTCCAAAGCAAACAAAAATTATAAGGAGATGAAGGAAGCTAGAAAAAGATAAAATGTTGAAAAAGCCATGACCAGAAATATGGTAAGTCACTGAAAGATTTGTAAACACTGAAGTTTTTACAGATGAAAGGTATTTCGTATCTGCTTCCAAAACTATCAGTGTGGAGGAAGGAGAAAGTAGGAGGTAGTGAGTGAGGATATAAATAAAATGACAAAGCCATATGCTGATAATTGTTGAGGCTGAGTGACAGGGACAAAAGGGTTCACTATTCCATTTACTTTAGTATATGTTTGAATATTTCCATAATAAAAAGTTAACCATAAAACTGTGAAGAACACTAGCAGCAACACTTACACTTGATTACAAGGTAACAAGACTAGAGAAGAAACAACTGATACCACCAAGTATTTGAGGGACTAAAGAATACTTAGGTAGTATGACATGGTCCCAGACCTCTACTGGAAGAGAAAGTCTAGAACATATACTGTAGAACATATATTGTAAAAAGAATAGCATAAGATTAGTACTAAGCTATGTGGTACAGAGAGCATAAAAGCAATCAACCAGTGAATGGCTGGGTCAACTAGCACCTTATGGAGCCACAGGCCTTAAATTTCTCAAGATTTAAAAGAGCAACGACAAAGAACATTTCAGGTGAGCAAACAACATATTATTTGGACACAAAGATAAGAGTAAATTTGTGTAATCAGATATAGTTTAAGAGACAAGCTTGACTAAAGCAAAAGAAAATATTTGGTAAAATGAGGCTTAGATTATAGACAGTCTTAGAAATCATAGAGAGAAGTAAGAAATAATGTGGTAAGAATTTAGAGATTCAATGAGGAAATTATTTGTAGAGTTTGGGCAAGGTAATTCACGTACCAAAAAATTCATCAACTCTATCCACTAAAAGAAGTCTGAAAATAAGTCCAGATATATATCAAGAGATTAATGTATAAATAATTTATGACAGATATTTCTCAAGCCCAACTATTTAACAGAGTACATAAAAGCACACTAAAATTTCTGTAAGGAAAAGACAAAGGCTATTTGTTGACCAATTTCTATGTCCACAATGCATTATCTCAATCAATTCTTACAACAACCCTACAAAGTCTACATAAGATGTATAAAACGAAAAAAACTGATACTTAAATGCTCAAATAAGTTGTTTAAGTCAAACAGCCAATGATAAACAGCAGGATCAAAACTCTAACTCAGGTCTAAGGCCAAAATCTATGCTTCTATCATGATGTAATGCTACTTTCTCAAATATAGGTATTTTTTTAGGATATAGCCTCTTTACATAAGATTTTTGTACCCTGAAAAACCTTTGCCTAGGACAGTGGATCTGAAAGGAATGGAGCAAATACAAATCAGGTGTGGCCGCGTTGAAGGTACTTTCTTTCAGATAACCTCTAAGGAACTGTGGACATCCACACAGCGGACTTAGAAAACTAAGGGAAATTTCTGTTCTCAACAAAGCTCTAAAATAATATAAAACTTACCTCAGTATAAGATTTCTTGGTTATGTGAACATTCTTAGCTCTATAGGACTGGCGTCTTCGTTTATAATCTCTCACTTCTGCCAGGATTTCAAGGTAAGATTTTGGACTTTTTCGACTATTATCTAATAAAAGAATAAAATAAAATTATTATATTTTTGGAAGCTTTTAAATTCTTATGAATTAGCAGGGAGAAAGACCACAGTCATCCCATATTTCAACATGTTTCCATGCATCTAAAAACATCCTAAAAATTTTATATTATAGAAATAGGCTGTTTTATATAATTCTTTTTCTCTAGCCATTAGTTGAACCTAAGATTGTTAAGGTACAAAGATCCAGCACAGCTCTAAGTTAACTAACAATCTTACAGAGGAAGGTATGCTTAATGTAAAAGTCAGGGAGCAAAATTCCATGCACTGAGTAAACATCTTAACCTATATGTGAATATGAGATAATGCAAAACCATCCTATTCCAATTCAAAGTGGTCTGACAACTAAATCTTAGTAACACACAAAGAATGAAATGACAATTAAGAAATATAAAACGACATTCATCTCAAACCTTGATTGACTTTGGCAGCCAAGTCCACAAAGAGATCACTGTCATTTTCAATAATTTGTGAATCAGAGCGCTTTTTCTTCGTCTCCTCCATTACAAAATCATAGAGGGCAAGACGATCAGCTTGGGTTAGATCACAAACACACCGTTTGTGATTCAGAGGAACTTCAACAGGTAATGAAGAATAAATCCCTAAAGTAAAAATAAAACCACAAGAATAAACAATACATGAAGCACTGTGGACTTAAAATCTACTCCTTATCTTTAAACATGCGCTGAAATAATGCAATATTAACACAACTGTTTTCATAGTAATCCCTTAATATGCAAAATATCCATCTATGTGATAAACGGTAAACAGTGACTTTATCCTCAATGCTATATCCACAGAAAGGATGTACTGTGGATGTTTGCTATTCTCTCCAAAAAAGACAGATCCCATGAAGGTAGGCAGTAATAACCATGAGATAATTTGCTCATAAGAAAACCTTCCAGGTAACAATTTTTAAAAGGCTACCAATATTATAAAAGTAGATATTAACTTTCTTTCTGTTTATATGCTTTTCCCCATAAAAGCTGGGGCAAAAATGATTTCAATAGGTAATATACATTTCAATAGGTAATATACATTGTAGTCCCTCAGAAAATAAATTACTGAAATACAAAAAACGTGTAAAAAATGTCTTTTTTTATATGAGACATTAAGTGTTTCATATTCAAAATATATCCCACTTGTCAGAGCTAGGGACCAAATCACAATTACTTAAGTAGCAGAAATCCCAACCTTCCTCAGACCAGAGAAAGACAGATTAAACTGAGACTAAATTTTTAATTTTCTGAAGAGGAAGCATATTGGCATAACCAAATTAATTTTAAAAAGTTAACAGCAGCGCCCCCCCAATAGTCACAGAACTTTCTAAAATCTGTTCATTAATGAAAGAAAGTAAATACAATACCTTGATATGATGTATTAAACATTGAAGAAAATTTTTGTTTTGAGATTCAAATTTTCTCAAAGAAATAAAAAAAGTATTGTAACTGTAAATAAAGCAATTGTTTTAAAACAATTCTTTCTAGCCTTCATTATTCACTGATGCAAACAATGAACAGGAGCTACTAATGTTTCCTAGGTTACCCTAAAGTAATAACTCTGGTTCATAGAACAAGGTAAGATCAGTAGCTCTTCCCAGATACTTTTATTTGATAAAGTCTAATCTCAATGACTTCCTAGGTAAAGAAGCAAAAGAAAAATTAAAACAAGAGCAAACTATGAACTAAGCACCACAACATACAAAAAAGAGGTGACTTTACATTCGTCTACAAATTAAGAGGAGTGCTACATTGAATATGAGTTCGTGAACAGCCATGGATAACAATACATGGTCATCTGTATTAGCCGAAGGGTTCTGAATTAGTACAGAAGGGTTTCCTTTCAAGTCAATCAATTTCGTTCTAATTCTGGTAGACACTAGGAAAAGTGTTTTTATGCAGGCAGGTGTTAAAACAGTTAACTTTGTACTGTAAAAATGACTTAGCTTTAATAAGCCTAATTCCCTTGAATATAGGCTATAAAAAGCTGGGAGAAAAATACAAAGATTAGAAAACACTGATATATTATAAACAAGCTCCACATAAACCTTTGCCTGTTACTTTTAGAGAAAGAAATGTAATTTCCTCCTTAAAATATTCTGGAGTTGTCTTACTCATCTTAAATTTCTGTATGGTGAAGATTGATACTTAAATTCCTTGAAATTCAACTAAAATTCCAAAGACTATAATATTGTGACAGTGGTTAAGATAAAGTTTAGAAATTTGAGTGATACTTTTAAAAGGATATCATTTGCAAAAAGGATACTGCATATCTTTAAATAGGGAGTATATTCAGGTTCCTAATTCCTCTTTATACTCACCCCAATTACTGAAAAAGAAAAAGTACAGGAAAAGTTAAACAACAAACTGCATTCAAATCATTCAGAACATAGATATTTCTGACAAAAAAAAAAAAAAGGATAAACACAAATAAGCTTACATTTCCATAAAAAGTTAATTTTCAAACATAAGCTTCTATATGATTTAGAAGTATATCTGAATGTGTTGTGATCATATTAAATTCTGTGATCCTCTATCTACTTTTTTTTTGTAGTAGCTTTTTTAAAATTGTGGTAAAATATACATTACATAAAATGTACCATTTAACCATTTTTAAGTGTACAGCTCAGTGGCATTAAGCACATTACACTGTTTTGCAACCATCACCTCTATCCATCTCCAGAACTTTTTCATCACCCAAATGCAAACTCTAATCTAGCTTTTTAGTAACTCTAATTCTTTCTTTTTAGTCACCTTTGCCATGACAGAGCATGTTAAACATATGACATATATTATTAAATACTCATAAAAAGTACTGGTTCAAAGCTACAAATTCAGAATTTTACGGAGAATCATACAGAGTCAATTTCCAAACATCACAGAAAAAGAAATTAAGGCCCATAGAGGTAAAATGACTTGCCCAAGTCTCACAAGTGGTAGGAACAGATTAGGCCTAGAAACCATTCTACTTGGGTCTCTTGAGGGTTCTTTAGTGTAATACACTGATCTTCAAATCATGGCCATGATTCAAATATACGTCATGAAACTGAAGTACAGCAAATAATACTGAAGGAAAAAGATAAACCACTAAATATAAAATGACTGTTTATGATTAAAATTAGCATCTTGGTAATAAAATTAACCAAGGTAATTATATCTGAAAATAAGTAAGTAGATTTAATGGTTGTTTCAAGCTTTCACAAAGGTTAATGAATTGAGAATTCTGTACACTGTGTAGAGACCTGGTATGAGTGACGAAATGGAAGCATAAATATAACTCATCAAACTTAAAATTTAGTACATGACAAACAAAATATTAATTAAATGGGAAACTGTAAAATTGCTCGTTAGTCATTCTTCCTTCAGAGTAAATAAATCAGTTAGATATTAAAAGAGATTCTTGTTCTGGGCTGTAAGATTTTAAAATGTCTAAGACATAAGTGGGCCACAAAAATAAGGTCTACTGAGAAACCGTAGAACTCTATACAAGATGAAAAAAAGTTTTAAAAAGAGGGTCACAGATCATATAACAAATTCTTAAGTTAAATCTTAAGAGAGCGCCAAAACAAAATAAAAGTTCCTCTTAACTTTCTACTGAAGGAACTATTTATTCAAAGTAATTCTTTGCTTTTGTAAAGAACTAAACGCAAGATCCAAATCTACCTTATTACTTAGTCATATAAATAAAAAAACTTGAGAACATTCTCTAAATTACTCACATATATAAAATTCTCACCCATCTCATTATCTTAATATCACTTTCTATATATTAATGTGCTTAGAAATTAAATTGCTTAGACATAAGCAGTCAATTATTAGAGCTCAGGCTAGTTTAGCATTCATTATCTCCGTTACCCTAAACAACACTACAAGACAGTTTTATACCACACGCAAGGAAACAAAACCTCAGAAAAACTGTCCTTTGTACCAGGCCAAGCAACTAGTTTCTTTCTTTAAAGTAGGCTTACACAAACCATAATAAATAAAGAGCAGTACTAATAATAGCAAGCAGTTAGTAGGTACAGATTTGAAGTTTGTGGTATTATTCTACTTAATTATAACAGACATAATAAATAATGAATATATTTAAGCAGTGATTCCTAGTCCATAAATTTCACTTAAATGTAGTTCCTATCAGAAAACAGAATAACTCAGTTCAGAGTATGTACCGAATCCAACACTTGGTTCTCAATCCAGTGCAGCTATTACCAAGTCTTGCTATTATCTAGCAAAGCAGTGTTAATCCGTTTCTGTGTGCCTCTATTTCTTCACCTAATATGGAGGGGAAAATAGTTGCCCAGCCTATGTAAGTACATTATGAAAGAGAAATGAATACATAAAAGAGCTATGAAGAAAGAATCTCTTTTAAAAATCCCAAGTATTGATAGCCTTCAGAACAAACACACCAGAAACCTTATCGTTACTCTCAGACAGTGTGTGTTTCCTCAACGAAGACGCTGGATTAGATGATCTGCCAGTTCTTTTTCAACTCCAAAATAAATTCAGTGAATCTAACTAGTTACATCAAAAAAGGCCTCTAACTATTAACCCCTACAAAAAAACAATAGCAAAAATCTTCTACTTTATTGGCTCATTAGCTAAACAGGAGTAGGGAGTAGAATCAACAACAGGAGCCAAAAAAAAGGCTTGACTGATCGTAGTTCAGTAATCTCTTTGAGCCAAATGTCTCCCTCAAAGGGAAAACAAAACAAAAAACTTGGAATTTAGCAAAAAGTACATAAAAATGGGAGTTTTAAAACAGGAAATACAAGAAATGTTCTGTCTATGGTATGGAACCACTGTAATGTACACTAAGGTAAGAGAGTTCTCTCCTGAAGCCACAGTGCAACTTAGGAAAAAATCAAGTCCAGATACTGGCTTAGAACAATGGGTAAAGACTGAACTTCAACAAGGGAGAAACAAATCCTAACTATGGACTAATGAATAGAATTCACCCAGAAAGAATAACGAGGGGGAAGAAAAGGTAAAGATGTCCAGGGAAAGCTACCTTCAGAAGGTTCAAAGACAACTCAGAAATCCTTCTAAGACGAGCAAGTCATGCTCTGGCTACATGTTATCCCTAGGTTCAGAAATCTATTAACTCTGTTTACTCATTTACATATATGCTTCCAGTGGATTTTCTTTTCACTACCTAAAAGCTCATACTTAAAAATTCTAACCTGTTTTCTGCTGAAGTAAGTCCCAGGCAGAAACTCTTAACCCAGCTTCAAAGCTAGGTATGAAGGGATCCACAAACTTTCTGACACTCTTTGTAAAACTTTGTGTTTGGGCTTTATTTGAAGGGGCAGCTGTGGAGACGGCTCTCCTTTAGCATAAGTCCTTCCTTTTACAGTGCATTTCAACATTCTTAAATTTAACAATAGACTAATTCTCAAGAGAGAGAGGAAATCTCAGAGTAAGACAGTCTCAATGGGACTCAGTTACCGAATAATCATAATAAAAATTATCTACAAAGTAATTTCACCTATCAGGTGATTCCAAAGCATGAACCCCTAGCTAAGACAGTAGCTAAGATTGCTCAAATACTCTGCTGTATTTGAGCAGAAAATATCTACTAAATGAGGCTGGCACCAAACATACTGGTCTAATGTTAAAGGTAAAATGTAACTTTCTCATGTAACTATTTCCACAAGATTTTTCTTAAAAATTAGTAACATTTGCTAATGGAACAAAAATAGTTCAGATAATTAATTAGCTCAAACTATGATGCCACTTACTTTGATTATAACAATCACCATCTTTTCCAACAGCAGTTCTAGCTTGTTTAATTATCTGGAATTGTGAGTCCTTATCTGTCAAAAAAGCACCCATAAACACAATATGAATCATCAGTGTTCACAATTAAATTATTAACTTATTTCCAATTCAAGCTCTTTGGGCACATTGAGAAACCTTCCAGAATCTTAAAAGTGAAAAAATCTACATTGCTTCCTAGGGAATCTGAATGCAGAATGCTTTCAGATCTAGCTAGAACCCAGTAAGTAACTAGATTTCAGGCAGTTTACAAAACGTTATCACCAGGCATGATGCAGTAGCTGCTGCAAATTTTAACAGCCAATAACAGCTATCATTTTTTTTTAATCCAGCTAAGTGTCAGGCACTATTCTAAGCGTTTTACATATACTACATCATTTAATCCTCACAAAGGTGCTATTATCATCATCCCCCGTTTTATGAAGAAATTTAGGCAACAGAAAGGTGTAATTACTTGCTGAAAGTCACAAACCTATTAATGACAAAACCAGGAGTTGAGTCAGGGCATTCTGATTACAGAGCCTGGAATTTTAACATCCACATATGCCATGAACACTTGGAACACACTTCCATCATCAGTCTGCAAACTGTGTTGTGTGGTCAGATTTTTGTTATATCCAAGAAAGAAGGTATCCGTCTTACTGTACAAACCTTTTCAGGGTTTTTCACTGCCTATTAATATAAGCCTGGTCTCTACATTCCAGATTAAGCAAACTAGTTTCACTGTACATTAATTAACCCTATATTCTCTTAAGGTACGAAACGTCCTTCTTAATCACAAGCATACTTATAAAGTCCATTCTTTTGATAATTCAAAAATGAAATATCAATGCCTATACTAAGATATTTTAAAATTATAATCTGTTAAATTAATACTTACTCAAAGTAATTGAAGGTACCTTCACATTCTCATAGAAAAAATCAGAATTATACATTTGATCCTAAACAGTAAAAACAAAAAACAAAAATTAGTATTCGTGAGTGACCAATAATTGACTACTTTAAGATCTGACACCAACCAACAAGAGATTACTATCGTTTAAATATTTCTTACAAAAATTTGTGAAATTAGGCAAATACCATTCTACCCCACAAATGACTAGTATTTTATGGCAGAAAACTTGACACTATACCTTCCAAATATTCTGAATTTATTCACACATGAAGTACATGACATATACATAATAAACATATGGTACCTCTTCTTCTTTGGTATAGCCCAGTTTTCTCAATCTACAAGACACCATGTGCTTTGCTAAAGATGATTTAGGCATGTGATGATTGGAATCATAGGGGCATATCACAATTTCATCCTATAAAAAAAGAAAGAGAAGCAAAGAAAAAAGAATTTTTTTTAAAGATTTATTTGAGAGAGAGAGAGAGAGAGCGCACGTGGGGAAGAGGGGGAGAATCTCAAGCGAACTCCTTGATGAGCCCTGAACCCAGGTGGGGCTGGCTCCTACCACCCATGAGATCCTGACCTAAAGCAAAACCAAGAGTCGGACACTTAACCAACTGAGCCACCCAGGTGCCCCAAAGGAACGTAATATTCAAATGATTATACCATTAAATGATTACTACTTGATTAAGTAGTACTATCCACTTATCTCCTCTTCTGGAGGCCTCTTTCCCAACCCCCTGTATGATGTATGTTCATATTTAAAAAAAAAACAAAAAACTTCCCTCAATCTCTCTCTCCTTTATAGCCCTCTCTCCACCTCTTCAAAGCCCAACCCTTTAAAAGATTTGTTTACAAACTACCAGTCAGTAGATCACTAAATCTTCTTGCTAAAGAAGATGTGTCAAAGCCCATGTCAGCCTCTTTAAAATATTTGACCTCTTAGAAGGTCACAATACAATTGCCCATTTCTGTCATCCAGATACAGTCTTCATGTTCTACCTCTCTAGTTCTTCTACTTGGTCTTCTCTAAAGATGCCTTCCTTGTTCTACCTGTACGCCTTTAAATGTTGATGTTGCACATAAGTCAAACCAGTGACATTTTGCCATTTGATACACACTTACTGGAAAATCTCATGGCTTCAATTTTCACTATAGAGTAATGGCTCCCAAAATCTAGATCTGTAGACCTTGTTTCTCTTTTGAATACCTTATACTAAAAACACTAACAATTCAATATAACAAAAACAAATTCATTATATTCATGGTCTCCTGACCCCAAACCTGTTCCTCTTCTGTCTCCCAGTTTCAGTAAAAGGTCCCATTTCCTAATGCAGAAAACCACCTCTTCTCCCTCATTATTGACATCTAATCAATTACCCGGTCCTTTTTACTCCTAAGTAACTCTGAAATCCCTGCACATAATCGATCCTCACTGTTACTTCCCCACTTCAGGACATCAGCTTCGTTCTCCTGGATTACAACAGCCATTGCCTAACTGCTCTGCTTCTAGACCTGTTGTCCCTCCCATACTCCACACTGTGGCTACTATGAAACCCAGGTCTGCCACTTACAGACTATGCGAACTTGGTCAAGGTATTTTACCTTTCTTTGCCTCAGTTTCCTCAACTATTAAATGGGTATAATAGGACTCTTGTCACAGAGCTATTATGAAGATTAAATAAATTATACAGGAGTTTATACACATAAAGCAATTCAAACAGGGCCTGGTACACAGCAAGTGTTCAAATATAAGAAATTATTAGTTTATTAAAAGGCAATATGATGATATAGTCTGGCTTAAAATACTTCCATGCTTCCCCATTTCCCTCAATTAAACAACAACAACAACAAAATCCAGATTCTTTAATACGGCTGACACAAGGACCTTTAAGATCTGGATCCTTCCCACCATCATTCCCCTTCTTCTCTACAGCCTATGCTTAGCTAT
This sequence comes from Ursus arctos, assembly GCF_023065955.2. NCBI lineage: Eukaryota > Metazoa > Chordata > Mammalia > Carnivora > Ursidae > Ursus > Ursus arctos. The sequence goes on along the minus strand of NW_026622997.1, from coordinate 12,035,543 downwards.
CCTTAACCACCTTAGGTTTCCTGATCTGGTTACACCCTTTTCTCCTGACTTCCCCTACCACTGATGCTTCCTCTGTGCTTCACCTAGCTAATTCAGCACACTTTTATCAGCTTAGAATTGACTTTATCCAGGAAACCTCTACTGTCCTACCACAGCCTATAATAAACAGCTATTCCAACCCACCCTTCATAGACTTTATCACACGATAATGTAGGCTGGTTTCTCTGGATTTCCCCTCACTATGACAAGATGGTAAGATCTATGACAGAACCTGTAACTGTTGTTCACTGAACTTCAGTATTAAAACACTCTAGCAAAAAAGTGAGGCTTCATTAACTATGTGGACTGCACCTATTCCAGGAATGATGGATGTCAACTACTGGGATTTTTAAACTAGTCACTCTCTTGAATATCAGATGTTGATTCTGTAACATTTAGATGTACACTCACAGCTCTTTGTCATAATTTTGGAATTTTACAAAGAAGCTTTAGAGAGGCAGCATAGCAATTAAACACAAATTCTCAGGAGCCAGAATGCCTGGGTTCAAAATCCCAAATGCCATTTACTAGCAGTGTATCCTTGGACAAATTACCACCTCTCTGGGTTTGTTTTCTCATCTATAAAATGCTGCTAACAGTACTCATAGAGTAATTACAAGTATTAAACGAGGTAACTAAGGTACAGTAAGTGGCATAAGCAAAGTGCTATTTAAGTGCTAATACAAGAAATTTCAGGTTACTACTGAGTAAACAGTGTTAAGGAAGGCCATGGTAGGCCCCACTCAATGAAATTCACAGTTTCAAACACCCCTCTAAACAAATTTTAAAATTTCCACGACGCCTTCAATACAAATAAATGTGAATAAATGTGAATTGTTTGCGTATAAGTCAAATATGCCTTAGGTGTCTTTGGGGAATCCATCATGTAATTTAAACCTGGGAGAAATTATCACAGCGTGATGAACCCCGAAAGAGCATTAGAGATTATGAATTATCCCACACTGAAGCGCTTCTCTTCCTCCCATCCCAAAAAAACAAACAAAAAATCAGGATTGTTCACTCTAATACACCTACCTACATTTTTTAAAGCAATTCTAATGTTCAAAAGAGTTGCTAGTCAGCATCTCTTAGTGATACCCTCTAATAATCCTAGAATCGATGCTGTCCCAGTAGAATTTTAAGGCAGAGAAAGGTGAACTGAACTCCCAAGCTCTCTTGACGCCGGATCTGGCGCAATTGCGGTATCCATGTGACAGATGACAAAGCAAACGGCCAACACCTCTGCTAGCAGCACTCTGAGGCCGATTCACCTACTCTCGAGTTAAAGCCCAGACCTGCCACCCCTCCTCACCCACCGCATTTTCACCTTTTCCTCGAGCCGAAGTTCCGCGGAAGGAGCGCCTGTGCCCCACCCGAGGCCCGCCGGCGTCCAGGGCGCTCCAGGCCCGGTCCCGGGAGCCCAGCACGCTCCGCAGACGGGCGGCAGCTCCCACGCGGATTCCTCCCCCGCCACAGAAGACCGCAGGCTGAGGGCCCCCAAAAGGACCCGCGCACAAGCCCCCCTCACCTCTGCCGCCTCCTCCCCGGGGTCCAGCCGATCCAGGCTCCAGCCCAGGGACGCCGTCACCTCCTCCAGCGTCCGGCAGCAGCTCTCCACGAACTCGTTAAGCTCCTGCTGCAGCCGCCGCCGTTCCTCCACCGGGGGCGGCTCGCCCTCCATGGCCGCAGCCGACCCGCCAGAAGGAAGCCGCGGAACTGCCGGCGCCGCGCGCGGGCCTCTGGGAACTGTGGGCGGGACCAGGCCGCCACGTGACTGGAACCGCCTATAGGGAAAGGCCCGGGAAGCTGTCCTTATGAAAGGTGTTCCCTGGTGTCTTCCAGGCGGCGCTACTGGTGCCACTGCTCCTGGATGCGTTTTCGCCTGGGCTTCCCTGAACTGCTTTCCCTCCCGCCCCCCCCCCCCAACTTTTCAAAAGATGGTTTATATCGCCTTTCCTCAGCTGCCGCTAAGATGCATGGTCTTTCCGATGAAGCTAGGCCACTTTGGGATGAGGTCTTCGCTTCAAACGGCGACTAGCACAGGCTTCCGGCAGGGCACTTGCCTCCACCTCGGAGCTCCCCGGCATCCTCACCGCTCTCATGCTGCACGACGATGAGGTGGTGGTCACGGAGGATAAGATCAGTGCTCTCATGAAATGTTGAACCTTTCTGGCCAAGCCTCTTTGGAAAGGCCCTGGCCAGTGTGAGCTTTGGGAGTCTCATCTCAACGTAGGGGGTGGTGGACCTGCCCCAGCGGCTCCCGCTGCACCAGCCAAGGTGCTGCCCCGTCCACCACTGCTGCCCCTGCTGAGAAGAAAGTGGAAGCAAAGAAGAATCCGAGGAGTCTGATGATGACATGGCTTCGGTCTTTCTGACTAAAACGTCTTTAAACATGTTCAGTAAAAAGCTGAACTTAAAAAAAAAAATAGTTCATATCTACAGAAAAGCTTAAAGAGAGTAGTACAACAAGCATTTGCATAGCCATCCACCAGCTCATTGTTAATATTTGCCCACGTTTGCTTTCTCTTGCTCTACACACACACACACACACACACACACACACACACACACAGAGCCCCACATATTTATTTTTGCAGAATTATTTGAAAGTCAGTTGCAGCTGCTTCAACCGCCAAATATGTCTGTATGCATCTCCTAAGAATAAGGACATTGTCCTACATAACCACCATACATGGTCAAATCTAAGAGAATTAATAATTTCATAATATCAACCAACGTTCAGTTTATATTCAAATTTCCCTTATTGTCCCCCAAATTCCTCTCATATCTATTTCTTTCGTTTTTTCAACCCATGAGCTGTAATTAGCTATTGTCTCTTTTAACCTAGAACATCTCCCCAGCCTCCTTTTCAAATTAAGTCACTGAATTTTGTCAGGAGCTGCAGTCAATTGTCTTGTAGAATGTTCCTCTTTCTAGATTTATCAGATTTTCCCCCCTTATGATTAAGTTTTGCTCAAGCATGTTTGCAAGGAGATGTGTGTGACTATTACATCTTATACAGAACACATATCTTAAATTCTCCTTCTATTAGTAATGCTAAATTTGATCATTTGGTAAAGGTAGATGGTTATATCACTCCTTTGTAAGACATTTCCCTCTGTGGGATGATACTTCGAGGCCAAATGAATGTCCTGTTCCTCAAAAAACTCACACAATCCTTCCACAAATCTGTCATCATGTAGGAGTTACAAATGATGATTCTCTAATACTGTCATGGCTTCTATATTTGTTAATTGGCATTTGTACCATACCTTCATTTTGTTGTTCACTATGGAATCAAGGGATTTTAAAAATTATTATTGATATAAGGTTTTTAAATGAACTATTACAGGGTCCCTGGGTGACTCAGTCGGTTAAGTGTCTGTCTTTGCCTCAGGTCATGATCGCAGGATCCTGCACCTGGCTCCCTGCTCAGTGGGAAGTTTATTTCTCCCTCTCCCTTTGCCCCTCCTCCCTGTTCATGCTCTCTCTCTCTCTAAAATAAATAAAGTCTTAAAAAAATAAATTCGTTATTACATACTCCATTACCATCATAATTCTTGCTGAAGCTCAAATTGTCCCAAATTTGACCTGTGGAAGCCACTTAAACCACTTTGTGTCTCTTTGACATGTCCCATCAGTCTTTGAGTATTTCCTTTTCCTTGGTTTGATTAACCCAAGCTTACTTTGTACATTTCCTATCCAAGACCTGGAATCAGCCCTTTTAATTTCTCCAAGGGGTTTTAACTCCCAGAACCTAATCCTTCTTATATTATTTATTTTTCCTTTTTTCAAGCCTGATGCCAAATCTTTGCTTCCTTTTGTACCTGTTTGTATCAGATGAAGAAATCATGGAGGGAATTTTTGTGAACAGCTATTTCCATAGGCAGCTAGTGCAATTCTCTCTCTCTCTCTCTCACACACACACACACACACACACACACACACACACACAAGTGATGAGTATAAATAGGCCAAAAGATAATACCCCAAAATACAGAAATAGTCCAATAGCTGCAAGCAGATGTGGGGTAAGGGATGAGTACCAGTTTAGTCGTACTCTGCCCACAACATCCCTACTTTTTATCTGCATTTACATGGTTAGCCCAGCAGCACTCTAGAAAACGTGAGACTTTTTGGATGTGAAATGATGACTTTCATTGAAATATATATATATATATATATAGCTTTTTCTGTGGAGGCACACTGTAGGTCAACCAAATCAAAATTAGCCAAGGTCAAGGATGTCCTCTCTCCAGCACAAAGCCTATCTCACCTCAAAGCTTAATGACAACTTTGGCAACAGCCTGGAGGTATACTCTTTCAAACTGAAGAACTGCTTTACATTGATGCTTATTAATCTATTTATTTATTTTTTTAAGATTTTATTTATTTATTTGACATAGAGAGAGCACAAGCAGGGGGAGTGGGAGAAGGAGAAGCAGGCTCCCTACTGAATAGGGAGCTCAATGTGGGGCTTGATCCCAGAACTCCGGGATCATGACCCGAGCCAAAGGCTGAAGCTTAACCAACTGAGCCACCCAGGTGCTCCTTATTAATCTGTTTAGTCACCATTTTTCTAGAGAGAACTTCTGACCCATTCTAGATTGGGCCCCGATTATAGGCTGAATTGTGTGTCATCCCCACCCCACCCCCAATTCATATATTGGAGCCCTAACCCCCAGTGTGACTGTATTTAGAGACTGGGACTATAAAGGAGGTAATTAAAGTTAAATGAGGTCATAAAGATGGGGCTCTAATGTGATAAAACTAAAGTCCTTCTAAGACAAGAAAGACATACCAGAGCTCCTTCCCTACCCCTCACTGCCCACCATTCAGAAAGAGAGCTTTCACCAGCCACCAACCTGAGAACACCTCTACCTTGGACTTCTAGCCTCCGCAACTATGAGAAAATGAATTGAAGTCACATAGCCTGTGGCATGTTTTTATGGCCGCCCAAGCTGACTGATACAGTCTCCTAGCTCTAGCATAAAGGTCTTCCTTCATTTTGCCCAACACAGCATTTACCCCATATTTTTCTCTTCCTTTTTATATTACAAGGGCTATTTTTGTACATGTGTTTCTATCGTGGGATTCATAGCTTCTGGCACAATGTGTAGCACACAGAACTCAATACTTGGTGAATGAAGTTAATTACAAGTCCTCCAGCTTGGGAAGGGCGCAAGGAGAAGAAAAGGAGGTAAGACAAGGAGGAAATGAATGCTGTTTTCACCCGAAGTCCCAAAAGCCCCCAATAACTTAAGCATTATTTTACATATGATCTTTTCTGTTCTTCACAATTAGCACCTCATTTGTTTTCCTATTTTCTAATCTATACAATAAGACGTTTGAGTACATTACTACATACTGCTGATATACGAAAGTTGTCCTTCTGATTGCTTTCTATGTGTCTCCTGTCCCCAGACTACAAATGTCTTGAAGTTAGGGGGCTTGTAAATTCTATTGAATCCTCATAGTACCTAGAGTAATACTAGACATAACAGGTATTCGATAAGGTCATGTTGATTTAATGACAAATGTCTGAATTTCAGAAGTTTCTCTCTGATACAAAGAATAGGCTTATATCTCATTGTCCTTCAACAGAGAGCAAAGGAAGAACTCTTCAGGACTCATTTTTATAGATTCGAAGACAATTCTTTCCTCTAAGAGGACAAAACGAAACCTCCATGTATTTGGAGAATACCCAAATGGAATCTGAGCCACTTCATTTTTTTAAGGGTATTATGGTGACTTTTGCCCATGCTACTCAGAACTTACTGTCCAGAATAAACAAGAACTGGGTATTGACCTGTGGCCTCGCCTCTTTACACAGGCTGCTTTCCAAGGACTCTGCCTGGCACACAAGTACTTGAGAAATGTTGAAGAAACTACAGAAGACCAACTTCTAGCAAGACTTCAGAACTAAACTAGTTTTTTTAATGGTCTTTCTTAATAGGTACTTAGTAAACAGAAGGTTTTAGACATATTTTACAATTAACAGAAAGATGCTGATAAATGCCTTGTGCAAAGTGTATGAAATCAAAACGCAAAAACTTCAAAAGTCTTAAAGTTTATTGCCAGAATAGCAAACTTCATAAAGACACCTTTTTAAAGTACATAGTAAATGACAAGCAAAATAAACAGAAAAACTTTGACCAAAGAGAAGCAAAGATTGCTGCTATCACGCACATATAGTCAAATTAATGCCAAACCAAACAGGTGCATTTAAGAGTATATAGGTTACACAATCCACAATCTAAAACTAAAGGAGACTCATTCCAAAATGTTTGGGTTTGGGGTGGAGTATTCTAGGGAGGATGGGAGGGATATTTTATCCTAATACAGAAAATGGAAGTATTTAGATGAGAAACAGAATGATGACTAAAATATCCATGATCAGCCTAATTTCATCTCCAAGAACAGAAATCTGTATTATTGGCTAAAAGAAGTACAAGAATCGATCAGAAATCTAAACACAGAAGGAACCAACTCTAGATTCAATTTGTGCTATCCTTACAACTGATTACCACCTCATACACACTACATCTGCTCTAGTATATACTTCCGGTGAGCTAAGGAGATAAAAAGCCAGAACAGCCTTTACTATTTGATTTCAACCAAGGTTATGTCTTCTTAATCATAGAAATCTCTATCACTCTACTGCAAGCACTAGGTTTCCTTTTAGTAAAGTATTTAGTAAAGTGAAAATTCACATAAATGAAGCCAAGGAAATAGTGACTAAGTGGCTACTAGTGCCCAATAGAGCTACTGCTAAAGGAGTAGGAGTAAGAGTAGGAAGAATTCCCGGTGGCATCGAAGCTTCCTCTCCGGGACCCACTGCGGGAACCAGAGCGAGAGCCGGAGCGGGATCCAGAGCGAGAGCCGGAGCGGGATCCAGAGCGGGAGCCTGGGGCAGAAGACATGTTGTAAGGGCTAGGCAAGCCCTTAGATGAAACAGAAGCAGCCTCCAGAAGGCGAAGCCCGGTGATATCTTCCACCATGGAGCGATTCATGGCATCCTTATAGGATATTTTTAATTTGGTTTTGGGGCAGGTCAGGATTTTGGCATAGCTGCTGGTGTCTTGCAGCCTCTGAGCTGCTCTGCCATCGATGAACCCCTTCCTGATGGCTTCCTCTGTGCTTATCCTCCCATGCACTTCCGGGTCAACAAGGCCTCCAGTGAGGTACTGGAACTCCAGGAAGCGCTGACCAGCCTCGTAGGGGAGCCACTTTTCTTTTACTGCCTCTGCTGCTGACATCTTCTTCTTTCCCTTCACACCTTCAAAACCAATGAAGGCTTTCTGAGCAGGCTTCAGCCTGGTGGCCATATCTTGGTCAATCAGGCCCTGGGAGACTGCATCCTGAAGTGACAGCTTCTGACCACTGGTTGGGTGGATGATGCCGCCTGTGCAAGCCTGAGCCTCCAGAAGCCTCTGACCAGTGATGCTATCGACAATGCCCCGCTCTATTCCTTCCGTAATGGAGATCTTCTCTAAGTTTTCTGTGTCAAAGATGGCTGCAATGGGACTCGATTCTTCCAGGGGGTCAGACAGAGAGCTACTCCTGATGGTTATGTTCCTGACACTGGAGATGGTAGAAATCTTACTTACTGTCTCGTGTCGGGAGTTGCTAAAAACATCATCACTGATACCACCACCTATGCCACTGCTGCTGCCGACACCATTTTTCAAGGAGATCATATCAGCAAACTGAGTGAGGCTGAGGCTGCCAGATCGGTACTGATCAAAGAACTTTCTGTCAATGAGGCCCTTGTCAACAGCGTCTTGAATATCATACTGACTACCTGTCTTCCTATCTACCAGGACCACCCTGGTGGAGCCGTCAGACCCAGTGATGGTTATTTCTTCCCACTCACACTCCTGCTCACACAGTTCTTTGAAGGTTTCATAATCTATCAGGCCCTTCTTGTAGGCCTCCTGAACAGACATCTCCTTGTTGGTTTCTGGGTCAACGATGACCACTCTACGCTTTCTGAGAGTATTCTTTTGTGATGTTTGCACCTCTTTCTTCTTTTCTTTCAGGGGCAGGAGACAGAGCCCTGTCTCCTCATCCTTGATACATCTTTCTTTTAGCTGCAGATAGGTAAGATTTTCTTCAGTGTTGGGGTCAAAAAATCCTTTTGTATCGTCACTTGGATCTGAGAGAATCTCACTGAGCTCCTCATTAAAGTAGCCCCTCTTGTAAGCCATGTCAACTGGCAAACGATGGCTCTCCTTCGGGTCGATGATCCCGCCCGTCGCGATCTGTGCTTCCAGTAAACGAATGCCATGGCCCTTTTCAATGAGTTCCTTGTTCATGGCTTGGAACAAAGAGATGATGTTTCCTGTTTCGGGATCGTTATACCCAGTGACAGCTCGTTCTGCAGACAGGAGCTTCTCTTTGAACTCAATACCCACCAGGCCTCTTTTGTAGGCTTCCTCCACTGGTAACCTCAAGTTGCTAACAGGATCCACTATGAAGCCAGTGGCTGCTTGGGCTTCCAGCAACTCCAGAGCAGTACCAGGTCGGACCAAGCCAATTTTCATGGCCTCATAAATGCCAAGCTTCTGTTTCGTGGTTTCATTGTATATGCCTGCTATGCAACTTGAACCCTGAAGGAAGTCTTTAATTCTCTCACCAACCTCGTCATAAGAAATCTGACCTGATTCCAGTTCATTTACAGTGGATGGTCTCAAAATACCGGAATCTACCAGCTCAGAGACGGTCACCTGTTGTCTGATTCCTTGGAAGGACATACTTCTCTTCTGCACTGACAGCAAGAGCAGGCCGGTGTGTGGTTCGATTCTGCACCGTTCCCTCAGCTGCATGTAACTGACTTTCTTTTTGGTGACTGGATCCACAAAGTTTTTCTGACTATCTCGGGGATCATTCAGGGACCGATACAAATCTCTGTCAATTAGCCCACGGGCCAACGCTACATCTTTGGGCAAAAAGACACTATTTACGGGGTCCACCACACCCCCTGAAGCAATCTGGGCTTCCAGCAGGCGCATTCCGGTTTCTCTGTCGATCAGATTTTTCTTGATGGCTTCCGAAACAGAGACCGTCTTGCCTGAAAACGGATCATCAAAGCCAGTGACAGCTTTCTCTGCTGTGTATATCTGTTGACGGTCATCAAAGTCGATGAGGTCCCGAGCGATTGCATTGTCGACAGTCAGCTTCTCATTCCTGTGGGGGTCAATTATACCGCCTGTAGCTGCCTGGGCCTCCAGGAGCATGACTGTGGATTCTGGGGTGATGAGTTTCTTTCTCTTGGCCTCCACCAGAGAGTACTTTTCCTTAGGGGAAGCAGATGCTCCAGCGATAGCTCCTGCCCCCCGAAGGAAAGGCTGGATTTCGGAGGCAACTTCTTCCACTGACTTTTTCCCCTTCAACAGTTTGTCCAAGGTCGTTTTGTCAATCAGCTGGCATTCGTAGAGCTGCATGGCCGTCACCTTCTTCCTCAGTCCATCGAACACCAGCTTGGAGGAGTCAACGGTCCACTCGTACTCAGTCTGGGTCTCCCGATGGGACCCGTAGGGGCGCTGCTTGAGCTTGTCGATTTCCCTCTGAAGGCGGGAGCGCTCTGTTTCCAGCTGCGACTGTGTCTCCCTGGTGGAGTCCTCCAACTTGCGCCTGTACCGCTCCTCGATCCTCTTGATCTCTGCCTGCAGTCTCTCGATTTCGCTCCTGAAGCTGTTCTTCTCCCTCTCACTCTTTTCTCTTTCTGACTCGATCTTCCTAATGGTCTCTTCCTTGCGGGAATACTGAGTTTTCCACTGATTGAGGTCATTCTGGATTTGCTGTTTCTCACACTCCAGGCGTTGTTTCAGCCTGCTTTCTGCCTCTAGAGTTGTTTTCAGGCGAGTGAGCTCATCCTCCAGCCTCTGCAGCCTGCTCTTGTCCTGCTCCAGAACTTTGATCTTCACCAGAAGGCTCTCTCTTTCCTGCACCACCTGAGTGCACTGGTTCTTTGATTCCTGAATCCTGTTAGATGCCTGGAATTTAAAAAGAAAGAAATGGGAAGAAATAATGTTTTGATCGTATCATATGGCGATCATAATTCAATCTTTTTTCCTACATTTAAAACAAAAAAAAAAAAACCCTTATTTACTTATTTGCCCTTCCTTTGTGTTCCCTGGATATACTGCTATTTTATCTTATAAATTCATGGAAAAAAATCCATAGATATATGTTGCCACTTTGATAAATGGCTTCATACTACTTTTTTAGAAGGAATTAGGAGAAGTTGTAGACCTCTCTTGTACTTAACAGAAATTACGGTTTGAAAACTATGGGCAGTTTGTTCCCGGGTATCACACCTGCTACACCTACATCCCACCTGTTACATCTATACTAACATGTTTAATAAAGCAAAACAAATCTATGGACATATACGCACCCCGCACCCAGCCCCACACAAATATTGTCTCTAGAAGTCAAATGTATTAGAACTTAAAGAAGGTATTTTTAAATTAGGGGTTAAAAGAAGAAAAGGCAAACAAAAAGAAACATATTGGCGTCACAATCAAAAAAGAATAGAATAATGCATGCAGAAAAATCACGTAAGCAAGAAAGAAAAAGTGATTTTAAAATTGCATAGAAAACCCCTTTAACATGGCTTTTATTTAGAAAAATTTTCGTGAAAAATGCAGGTCGGAGCTCACTGAGTGAGAGCTATCTTCCAGAAAATAGAGCGGAACATTCGGAAGACAAGCTCTGAGCTGTTGTACCCGTGCTAATGTTAGAAAAGCGTGGCCAGACAGAGGTTCCGCACAGACTGGCATCACTGCGGGGAGAGAACAGAAGGGCAAACAGCACTGAAATTACTTGAAAGCAGTGGCCTGGGTTACGACAGATAGCAGTACAGCAATGCACAGAAAAAGGAGACTGACTGTGAGCCTCCAATGCCAGGGGCAGGAGCACAGATGAGATGAGAAGAAAGTGGAGGGAATGCTTTAAAGGACAGTGAAGCTGCGATCAAATATTTGTGAATACCTCTAAAGCCTGCTTTTGGAATTTCTCAATTTCCTGTCTCAAATTTTCCCTCTCTCTCTGCAAATCATTAATCAGCCCCTGCAGTTCCAGGGTCCGGCTGTTGCTGATCTGCAGCTGGCTCCTGAGTTCGGCGATGGTCGTGTTTTTATCACTGTCCGCTTCGCTCCGGCTCCTCCGGAGCTCGTCGTACTCCAGCCGCAGGTTGCGAAGCTCTTCCTCCAGCATCAGGTGCTCCTTGGTCAGGTTCTCTGTGAGAGACTGCAGCCTCTCGATTTCGATTTTGCTTTCGTTCAAGCTCCGGCTCTTGTCCTCTATCGCCTTCTGGAAATGCTCGTTCCTCAGGTGAGCCTGCTTGAGGTTTTCCTGCTCCTGGAGCAGCTGCCGCCTCAGCGCCTCGACCTCGGAGGAGAGCCTCCTGAGCTCCTCCTGCGTCCTCTGCTTGTCCCTCAGGTGGCCGTCCAGCACGTCCCTCTGCTGCCGGAGGTCGTCCTCGCTGCGTTTCTTCACGATGGACGCCTGCTCCAGCTGCTGCGTCAGGCTGGTGATTTTTATCGCCTGCTCCTTCAGAGACCTCCTCATGCCTTCCAGCTCCTCCTCCAGCTTCTTCCTTTTCGCCGAGTCTTCCGAGGCGGTCCTCCGCAGCCGGGCCAGCTCCTCCTCCACCTTCTGCTTCTGCAGCTGCAGGTCCTTCAGGGAGCTCTGGAAGCGCGCGATGTCCTGGTCCTTCACGGTCCTCTCCTGCGACACCCTGTCGTAGTCGAGCCTCAGGCGCGTGAGCTCCTGCTCCTGAACCTTCAGCTTGCCGATCGTCTCGGTCGCGCTGCTGTGCGCTTTCTGCAGCTCGTACTGGGCCCTTTGCAACTTTGCGTTCTCCTCTTCCAGGCATTTCCGCGCGCTCGTTTCTGTGTCTATCAGTTGTTTTAATCTTTCGATCTCCTTGTTTTTCTCCTGGATCGTCTTGGCGGCGTCATCGAGCGACTGCTTGTACCGCACGCTCTCCTCCGTCCGCATCTGCGTGACCTGCCTCAGCTCGATCTCCAGCTGCTGCTTCCTCTGCGATGCCTCGGTGCCCGCGGCCTTCTGCTGCTGGGCCGTTTCTTCCACCCGCCGGAGAGTCTCCGTGGTCTGGGCCAACGTGCTCTTCAGCCGCTTCACCTCCTCCGACAGGCTCCGGTTCTCTCTGGTGAGGCCGTCGATCTGGGCTCGGTAGCCGCTGGTGTCCTCTTCCTTCTGCAGGGTGAGCTGGTGGATGGTCGTCTTGGTGATGTTGATCTCCGTCTCGAACTGGTTCTTCAAGCTAATGATCTCCTCGTCGTAACTGTTTCTTACCTTAGCCAGCTCATTCTCATACTCCCAGCGGCGCTTGGCCTCCTCCTGGAACTCAGCTTTGAGTCTCTCGATCTCCTTGTTTTTGTCCTGAATGGTCTTGGCGGCCTCGTCCAGGGACTGCTTGTGCCTCGCGTTGTCCTCGGAGCGCTGCTGGATGAGCTGCTTCAGCTCGATCTCCAGGTGCTGCTTCTTCTGCAGCATCTCCGAGCCACAGGCTTTCTGCTGGAGGGCGTCTTCCTCCGCCCGCCTCCGCTGCTCCGTGGTCTGCAGGATGCTGTCATTGAGCCTGACGATTTCGTCCTTCAGGTCGCGGTTTTCCCTCGAGAGTCGGTCAAGCTGGTTTCTCAGATTCTTGGAATCATCCTCCTTCTGCATGGATATCTCCTTGATGGTGGTCTTCGTAATGTTAATCTCTGTTTCATACTTGTTCCTTAAATTACTCATCTCCTCATTATAGTGGTTTCTTACCTTTGCCAGCTCATTTTCATATTCTCTCTTCCGGGCGCCCTCCTCCTGCAGAAGAACCCTCAACCTTTCTATCTCGTACTCCTTCTCCTTGATGGCTTTGTCAGACTCCATTTTCTGCCAGCCGAGGCTCTCCTTCTCACACTGCCTGGCCTTCTGCAGCTGGTCATAGTCACTCTTCTGTTGGTCAAACCTGTCTTCCACAGCCTTCCTCCTCCGCTTCTCATCTTCGATCTCGTAAGTCAGCCGGGTGATCTTCTCGTTGAGTTCTTTGATTTGGCCGTAGCATTTGTCCAGGTTTTGTTTCGCTGACTTTCCATCCAGCTCCGCTTGCCTCTTCAGCTCCTCCAGGCTCACGAGCTTGGCTTTGAACTGGGAACATTCCGCCTGGTATTTCTGCAGGTTCTGATCCAGGAATTTGTTCTTATTGCAGTTTTCAGAGTTGGCATCCCGGGCCAGTCTGAGCTCCTCTTCCAAAACTTCAATCTTGGTATTTTTCAGCTGGGGAAGTGAAAGCAGAAATGAGGTTGAAAGAAAAACACCTCACATTGTGAGACAGAAACAGCACGTCTCCCCTCCCAGCCCATCATGTGGTCTCATTTCTCTTTATACGTTTACATATGTGCACGCACACACCACACACACACAGAAGCACAACTATAGAGCGATACAAGGCGAAAGCTGCTAGACAAGAATTCACGAAATCTGTATTCTCGTCATAATTCTTCCGTCAACCATCTCTATGATCTTAGCAAATGATACACCTTTGAGTTTCCCCTGCCTTACCTGTAAATGAGACAATCTCTTCCAAGATCAAAAGCTTGAGATTTCACAAATTATGCTTCCTTTATTTCAAGGTATAAAGTTTCCATATAAACTCAATGTGTGTATTAGAAATGAGGAGTAAAGGAAACAATCATTCAACATAAAAAATCCAACTCCAGCCAGTCCAGGATGGTCTCTCCCTTAATTTAACACGCACACAAACAACGCAAATTCCTTGACCAAACAGTAAAGGAAATTATTGTTTTTTTCGTAAGGTGAAGTAGCTAGAATTTTGTAAATATTACCTAACTCTATTCAGAGCAGTGTCCTCGATCACAGAACTAACACCTGACTTATGAACAAACTATATACCAGTGAATGTATACCAGTGAGTATGCCCAAATCCAGGTTCTAATGAGGCAATAATAATAAGGTTCCATTCCATTTTCTTTTCTGACCCTCCAAGGAAACAAAGTAAGTAAATTACCTTCAGATCTTCCAAACTCTTCAGCATCTCACTTAAGAATCTATAGTAGTCTCCAGACCTTGTAAGTAGTTCTATATACCGAGCGTGCATATCTGCAGCCTTGCAAAAAAGGAGTAAAAGAAATTATAATTTAAAATTGAAATGATCATTTAAAGAGCGAACTCCCTTCATTCATGTGTGCTAATTTCAAAATCTAGAAGTACAACAAAGCAAAGGGCTGATAACATTGTATTCTAACCTCATGACTCTAGGTGTTTCTCGTAAGCCATCCGACAGGTGATGCTCTCTGACATCTTTGGGAAGAAGCTTTTAAATATCTACTAGACATTTTTCCACTTGTTAAAAGCCTCCCTCATTAAACCTAGAACTTAAGGCCAGTTTCTGCAAAGATTCTAGCATATAAACACTAGATTCAGACTCCCATGGACCATTTCCTAAAATGCATCATGTATTGAGGACCCACACTAAGGGAGCATACCCTGCTATTAAACCTGTTTTGAGTGGATACCCTGTAACAAGGGGTGAATTCTGGGTCTGCAGGAAAGACAGGAAGGGGATAGGGAAAAGGGAAGATGCAGGAGGGGCAACTAAGGAACACGTAATGACATATCTACCTCTTGCAGAATCACCCCAGAGGGAGACTGGACCATGGTTCTCTTGATAGGTATGTTCAGAAGAGTTTCCAGGCCTGAGGTGTACGATGCCAGCTGGAGTTCATAATCCTGCCAAATAAAAAAAAGTTTAAGATAAACATACCTAACGGACTTAAAAGAGTCCCCGACAACTACAATTCCATGCTTTCAAATCATCAAGCTGCATTTCTGATGACCAACCCCAAAGGCTATCATGTACTGATAGTGTCCAGGTAGCCGATATTACATTATTAAGCCATGTAGGACATCTTTATATACTAAATGAAGATTTTTGCGCATACTACCAGCATAAAGAATGAAGACCAGCCCATTCCCATAGATATTGCCAATGTGCAGTGAATTCAAGCTAATGGATGACAAACTTTTTATGGTCTGTTCAGGAAAGAATACATAAAAGCCGTAACTGTTATTCTCAAGAAGTTTATAGTCTTTGGGACACCTGGGTGGCTCAGTTAAGCATCTGACTCTTGCTTTTTGCTTGGGTCATGATCTCAGGGTCATGAGATCAAGCCCCACATCAGGCTCTGTGCTCAGCCTGGAGTCTGCTTGGGATTCCCTCTCTCCCTCTCCCTCTGCTCGTCCCCCTGTTCACGCATGTGCATGCACATGTGCTCTCTCTAAAAAAAAAAACTTTAAGATTTAAAAAAAGAGGTGTGTACTCTTTAAAGTAAATCAGAAAATAATGCAATTAATAGTATAGATTTTTAAAATATGGAACACTTCACAAATTTGCATGTCATCCTTGTGCAAGAGCCATGCTCATGTTCTCTGCATCATTCGAGTTTCAGTACATGGGCTGCTGAAGCGAGCACAGTTAATATTATTCTTGATGAAGTGCCAACATTCTTTTGAAACCAACATACCTTAATTGAATTTGCACAAAGTTCAGCAATTTTTTGTACTTCTTCTGATTTGTCTCGTTTGCCACATATTTCATTGTGCAAGTTCTATACAAAAAAATAAAATATTTATAAACATCAGAGTGTATAAATAATTTTACATAAATGTTATATCACTGTTGAACAACTGTTCTTCCTCAGTTTATTACCACATTCAGTGACATCACATTCTCACAGTTAAACCTTGAGCGATGAGCACGTTTTCTAACCAGAAAAGAGAAGCACAATCTTCAAGTTTTTTTTTCTCTAAGAGGAAACTTCCTAATCTGTGCTCTTTTCTGATCCTAACACACCAATTTATAAAGATATTTTACTACAATGTTACACTATTTCTAGTTCTTAATAGATTTCTTTGTAAGTATCTCAATTGTTTTTTCCTTAGGGCCTTATGCAAGCATTCACAAAATGAACCAATATTAAATATCATTTCAAACCTAGGTACTGCGATGAAAACCATAGGAAAATACAGCTCACACCCAGTGTTATCGAAGAGAATGACAAACTGACTTGTACCTTCTGCTCATTCAAAAATCGCATGACCGTGTTGGAGTCACCGAACTTCATGGATTCTAAGGAATCCTGGCGGCGTTTGGCATCATAGAGCCACTTGCAGAAAGCCTGATAGTTATCACGGTAATTCCTCAGTTGCTTGATTTGTTTCTCCAGGTCCCACAATCTGGAGAAAACAGATATGATAAAATTATTAAAGCAATGCTATTGTCCCTGAAAGTATTTAACAGAGTTATCACATATCACACGATATCTCCCAGTAATTCCACCTGCTCCACGCTCAGAACTAAAAACACACATCCATACAAAAAGTTACACATGAATGTTGCTAATGACATCTTTCATGATAGCCAAAAATCATCAATGGATGAAGGAATAAATAAAATGTGGGATAGCCATACGATAGAATATTATTCAGTCACAAAAAGAAATGAAGTACTGATACATGGTACACCATGGAGGAACCTTGAAAACATTATTTTGAGTGGGAAAAACAGTCACAGAAGACCACACATTGTCTGATTCCAATCACACAAAATGTCGGAATAGGCAAATCTACAGAGACAAAGGGAAGACAGGTGGTTGCTTGGCGCCAGAGGGTGAGAGGTAATGGGGAGTAACTGCTAATGGGGGATGGGCCTTTTTTGGGGGGGGAGGTAAAGAAAATGTTGTAGACGTAAATTGTGATGATGGTTACACCTTTCTGATACACTAAAATCTACTGGGCTGTACATTTCCAATGGGTGAATTGTATGACACGTGAATTAGTTATCAATAAAGATGTCTGTTCTTTTTTTAATCAATAAAGATGTTTTTTAAAAAGCCATTAGTAAAAGGAACTACATCAAAATTCAGGATACTTTCAAACCCCATTTGGAGGAAGGCATTTCTTTTGTATAAGATGTAATTTTCTTGGGAGACCTGGGTGGCTCAGTCTGTTAAGCATCTGCCTTTGGCTGAGGTCATGGTCCCAGGGTCCTGGGATTGAGTCCCGCATCAGGCTCCCTGCTCAGTGGGGAGCCTGCTTCTTCCTCTCCTAGTCCCCCTGCTTGTGCGCTCTCTCTCTGACAGATAAATAAATAAAATCCTTTTAAAAAGATGTAATTTTCTTAAATTTCAGAAGAACACTCACTCAAAGCATCTACTCCTTCCAACAGTCCTAACAAGAGTTTACAGAGCCCAAAAGAGCCTGATCGATGGTTTCCACTTTTTTCCTAAGAGGTTGGAGAGCACCTGGTATGGGTTGATTCAAGCTGGTCTATTGTGATGTACCTACTTCCCATTTCCGACAAAGCCGCCTCCAGGCAGTCCATGAACAGAGTGGCCCTTGTGCCTAACTTACACACCAAACCAAACCACTACTTTTACAGTGATTACTTCAAGTGACATTATCTTGGAACAACCAAATGGGAAGAAAGCAGGGAAAGAGGTTGGCACACCTGTAGTCTATCTGTTTATCTATTTTTTGCCAGCGGTCTGTCAGCTGTGTGACTTTGTCACTGAACTTGCCCAGATCCAGGTCATACAGTGGATACTGCTGTGAGGTCTGGGAGTGGATCTGCTGGGCTTTCTGCAGCTCTGTCTTCATGGTGGCCAACAAGGACTTCTTCAAGTTCAAGTCATTTTTGATTTTCTGTCACAGGAGAAAGAAAAGGGTACAAATTAATCTCTTGGAATACTTGTATTTTTAAGTGACAATCAATCCAGGAAGATATATTTACTGATTGCGTTTTCCAATATTTATGCCCATGATCTAGTTCCTTATGCTACCCCATTAATAAAAGTTTCAGTGTGGGAAATTCATTTGTTTGAGAAATGCTAACTACCATACTCTATTCCATTCCTGAATAATTAGAACACATATGAACATTCTTGAAGAGGAAGAGAAGTCCTGTAGTAAAGAAACCAGTTTAATTATGTTTAATTCTGCATTCCCCAAACTAATCTCACCACAAATTACTTCTACACATAGTTCCTGCTAGAACACTCTGGGAGACAGTGTCCTAGAGATGACGACAGACGTCAACCCTGTGTGGCCAATGAAATCCAGGAATCCTCAAGACTCATAAAACTTAGTGAAGCCTCAGGACTGGGGACTGAGCAGCCTTGCATTATTTCCCATAACCCGGGGCACTGTGATAATGGAATATAACTTCTGGTTACCTTCAGTCCACAGCGGTAAGCTTCCACTTTATCCAGATCCAGGCACACGGTTTCCTCCTCGGTGAGTCTGGCTTCGTACACCTTCAACATGTCTTCTGTCTGCAGGATAGCCTGGAGTAGAGCTCTCACTGTGCATAAGCTGTAAAGAGCCAAGGGGGCCAAGAACATTGCCGGTGACATAATTAGACTCTGAACGTCTGGTTCTGGCCACTATTAACAAAAGAATGTGAAAGCCGGTAAAAATTCATGTTGCCTATTTTACAAGCTGCAGGAGCAAAAATGTCCCTCCCTCCACCCCTGCACCATGACTCAGACAGCAATTCTGCATTCACTGAAGATTTCGAAGTCCCGGCTCTTACAGATATACCGTAGGTATAAGATACATTAGATTTCACCACGGTGAAATTAACGCCGAGGCTACAGGACCCTCTCTCAGTAGCCCAGAAGAAAGTAAGTAAGCCTGTAGTGAATCGAGAAACTGGAAGACAAGGCCGCAGTGAGCCAAGCATAGAAAGCGGATGAAGTCTGACAAGATGAAGCTTGAGAACGGCAAAATGTCTGTGACCGAGGTCAGTCGCGTTTACCTGTTTAAGTAGCCATCGGTAACACCATTGATATTTTCCAGTTTCTGGAACAGTCCAAATACCTCATTCTGTAAATAGCAGTATTTTTCTGAACCTCTGAAGTTAGCTAGCATATCTTTCAGCTGGTTGAGAACTTCAGCAATTGCTTGAGAATCATTCTGCACACTCTGTTCAAAAAAAGAAGGAAAGTGCTGGATTTAACTGTGTGATTCTTATGATCATTTTTTGTCCCGAACAAGTCCACTAAATGGAAAAGACTCAAGAGACACAGCGGACATTTCATTTCCTTCTTTGGGGAGGCCTTATCGGCACTGTGTAAACATGGCCCTCTCCCTTGGGAGATATCTCTTGCACTTCCCAGTGTGGTGCCC
Organism: Ursus arctos; assembly: GCF_023065955.2. Classification (NCBI taxonomy): domain Eukaryota; kingdom Metazoa; phylum Chordata; class Mammalia; order Carnivora; family Ursidae; genus Ursus; species Ursus arctos. Next base: position 12,016,280 of record NW_026622997.1, on the reverse strand, counting down.
AGGCGTGGCTGAGCAGAAAAGATAACGGAGTGCGGAGTCAAAACACCGGGGTTGCAGTCCCAGTTCTGTCCACGGCTTTGAGCTTTTACCAAACACCTCCGCATCAAATCTCTCTGCGTCAGTCTCCTGTCTATAAATAAAAATAATTCGGGGCGCCTGGGTGGCTCAGTCGTTAAGCGTCTGCCTTCGGCTCAGGGCGTGATCCCGGTGTTCTGGGATCGAGCCCCACATCAGGCTCCCTTCTCAGTAGGGAGCCTGCTTCTTCCTCTCCCACTCCCCCTGCTTGTGTTCCCTCTCTCGCTGGCTGTCTCTCTGTCAAATAAGTAAATAAAATTTAAAAAAAAATAATTCTACCTGTTTAGCCCATATCATAGGTGGTTTCAGGCAGCAACCAAATTAATGTTTCTGAAAACTTTAAAAACGAACAAAGTACTAGGTCGCACAAAGGGAAAACACTGTAGCCTGATTCAGCCACCCATAACCAACACAAAGGTGGCTTAATCCCCAGCCTGGAAACTTCTACAAATCTGGAAGCATGGGAAAGAAGAAAGGAAATCCCGCCAGAAGCCTGTTTTCTTGAATATTCATGCATCTTCTCTATAAATATTTAAACCAGCGTGTTTTTTAAATTAGTTTGCAGATAAATACGAATATAGCTGGAATGGGGCAAAACGGTACTCGAAGCCTACCTTTAGCTCATTTATTTTCACTGTGATGTGGTGCGTGGACCCTTGGTCTGCTAGAAGCATGTTTTTAAGGGTCATTCTGCCCTCACAGTGCTCCATCTGCCTGCGAATCTTCTGGAGCTCCATCAGCATCCAAGTTTCCTGCTTGTCATTTTCTCTGTTGGTTTCAATCACTTTATTATGGTTGAGATCTTGACAGGAACTATGATGAGTGATTTCAGTTGTGGTTACTGTAAAAATATGTTAGGAATGCAAAAATCAGAGAGTTCCGAGCTAGAAGGGTGCTCCGCCTCAAAAAACATCCATGCTGCACAAACTGTAGCTCCCTCCGTTGATTTGATTCTGAAAATATGTGTATAGATGACTTTCGATATGTTATTTTCCTAATGAAGTGATTCTGAAACTCGTTGTACGCAAACTACTTTCTGTTACAGCGCAGCGGTGTGTGTGGTGGATGCAAAGAGAAAGAGGCTCCGAACCTGTCTGGTGCTGGGGGTGGCCAGGGAGCTGTATGACCAGGGTCTGGTAGTGCTTCTGGGCATCGGTGAACTGAGACTGCATCTTCCGCTTGTCATCATCCCCGAACATCTCCGAGCCCTGGCTGTTTCTGATGAACTCTTGGTAGTGCAGCTCAAGGTCAGATATTGTCTTCATGTAATCTTCCTGCCGCATCGTTTTCAGCTGCAAGTAAACCAGGCGGGAGTGTTTGATTGTCCCCATAGCATGACCAAGAAAAGTGCCGGAAAATGCCCTATGCTAGAGGGGGCTTAAAGCAATACTTGTCAAAGGCCCACTAAGATATAAAAGGTCTTTGGGGTGCCTGGGTGTTGCGGTCAGTTAAGCATCTGACTCTTGGTTTCGGCTCAAGTCATGATCTCAAGGTTGTGAGATCAAGCCCTGCATCAGGCTCCACGCTCAGCGTGGAGTCTGCCTGAGATTCTCCCTCTCCCTCTGCCCCTTCCCCCTTTCGTGCTCTCTCTCTCAAATAAATAAACATTAAAAAAAAAGATACAAAAGGTCCTTGAGGATTCCAAGATTGCTCCTCACAGCCACAGCCATGGGCTGTCTATTTTTGTTCTTACCAAATTTTATTCGCCAAAGGAAATATTACTCAAAAGTCGCAAATCTAAAGCAGATCATAGCAAAGCTACTCTGACTGAAAAGAGAAAAGGGGGAGTAAGAGGGAGCCCAGACTTCTCCATTCTGTGTCTCTCTCCTTTCTGCTGGCCCTGTCATCCCTAGAGGACCCCCTTAAGCAGGGATTCTTCAGACCACAACTCGAAAACCACTGATCTAGAAAATGAATGTTTTGGGTGTTATTCCAAGAATTCTATCCCACCTTTCACTTCTGTGATATCCAGTTAATAATTTATGAACTAGTTTTCCATTACATCAAAGGAGAATAAGATCCAGGGTATTACAGGACCGCATGCCTTTTCCACGGGTACTTCTGGCTTGTCGGGCAACTTTCATTCGTACTTCTGTTTGTAGCAGAGCCAGCCACATGTGACTCCCTCCCCTTCCATGTAGGATGGACCCTAACCACTCAGGCAAGCTGAGCTAACTCTCCCAATGAGATACAAGAGCATCAGCTGCACTGCTAGAAGGTCTGCCTGGCAGAGCCAAGTGCCACAGGGAGCAGCGTGGCACCTCTGCAGGCAGCCTGAGTGGTCCTGAGGATGTACCTTGGCGATCGTCATGGCCCTGATTTTCTCGATGTCGATCATGCAGTAGTGCCAGGACACCAGGCTCTTCATGTTGATGTACAGTTGGTTCCACAGAGCCAAGATGGCCTCGTAGTATTGCTCGATCCTAGAAGGCACAAGGGGAAAACACGCCAGAGCCCCGGCTTTCAAATTCTGACCCAAACAAGAAATCCGGCCATGCTTACACCCTGCATAAAAAACTAAAACAAGAACTAACAGCAAATGTATACTGTTTAAACACTCAACATGTCAATGGATCTGGACTAATTTACTCCCCAAAAGTTCATTCTCAATGATCTACATTAGTAGAGATAATTCACTTTGGGTCAAAATACACGTTTCTTTGTTCTTGTGTTGTTTGTCAGCAACTTTTTAATTGACAGAGGTCTAACACCATGCAGGGTGACAGGGAGAAACCGGTCATGGGATGCTGACGGCTACTGCAGCTTGGAAGTGAGCACGTGAGCTCGTTATGCTTCCCTCCCTACTCTGTGTATGGCTGAGGAATTCCATGATAAAAGATGGACAAGAATCTGCCACGGAAAATCTGTACAATGAATGCTCTACCTGCTTGTTGAAGAGCAGGTATTGATATGAAGGGCATTTTATATTTGTGGCTACCTGCAAAATTACTGATCCTCTTAGAAGGGAAGAAGAACTTTGAAATAATGCCTTCAAGGTACATGGTGGGAATTGTTTCCTCACAGACATCCAGATCCAGGAGGCACAGAGAACTCCCATCAAAAGCCAAACAATAGCAGGCCAACACCAAGACATATTGTAATTACATTTGCAAAATAGAGTGATAAAGAAAAAATCTTAAAAGCAGCAAGCCAAAAGAAGTCCTTAACTTATAAGGGAAAACCCATAAGGCTAGCTGGAGATTTCTCAACAGAAACTTGGCAAGCCAGAAGGGAGTAGCATGATATAGTCAAAGTGCTGAATGGGAAAAATCTGCAGCCAAGAATACTCTATCCAGCGAGGCCAGCATTCAGAATTGAAGGAGAGATAAAGAGTTTCCCAGACAAACAAAAACTAAAGGAGCTTATGAACACTAAACCAGCCCTGCAGGAAATATTAAAGGAGACTCTTTGAGTGCAAAGGAGAGACAAAAAAGTGAAAAAGACAAGAAAGGATCAGAGAAAATCTCCAGAAACAATGACAAAACAAGAAATAAAATGGCAATAAATACATATCTATCAATAAGTACTTTGAATGTAAATGGACTAAATACTCCCATCAAAAGACATAGGGTGTCGGACGGATTAAAAAAACAAGACCCAGGGGCGCCTGGGTGGCACAGCGGTTAAGCGTCTGCCTTCGGCTCAGGGCGTGATCCCGGCGTTCTGGGATCGAGCCCCACATCAGGCTCCTCCGCTACGAGCCTGCTTCTTCCTCTCCCACTCCCCCTGCTTGTGTTCCCTCTCTCGCTGGCTGTCTCTATCTCTGTCGAATAAATAAATAAAATCTTTAAGAAAAAAAAAAAAGACCCATCTATATGCTGCCTACGAGAGAGTCATTTTAGACTATAAGATACCTACAGATTGAAGGTGAGGGGGTGGAGAAACATTTATTATGCAAATGGATGTCAAAAGAAAGTCAGAGTAACAATACTTATATGAGACAAACTAGACTCTTTTGTTCTTGTATTATTTTTATCCTGCTTTGGTCAGGGTAGTAATGGCCTCATGGAATGATTTTGAATGTGTTTCCTCTATTCCATTATTTATAAGAATTTGATAAAGATTGTCATTAATTATATTTTTTTTAATGTTTGGTAGAATTCACCAATGAAACCATGTGGCCTTGGGTGTCTCTGTGCTGGGAGATTTTTGATTCCTAATTCAATCTTCATTCTTGTTATTGGTCTAAGGAGATTTCCTATTACTTGGATTCAAGATTCATGATTCAATCTTGGTAACTTGTGCGTTTTTAGAAATTATCTGGGTTTTTTCCCTAAGTTATCTGATTTGTTAGTGTATAATTCCTCATAGTAATCTATTAACACACTACGTATTTCTGTGGTTAAATGTTGTACTGTTTTCTCTCCCATTTCTCACTTTGATTTTTGACTCTTGTTTCTCTCTTTTTTTTTCCTTAGCTAATGTAGTTAAAGCACTGCCAATTTTGTTTCTCTTTTCGGAAAAACTGGTCATTACTTTTAATGTTATGTTATTGTTTATCCTGGTCTTTATTTTACTTATTTCTGATCTTTCTTTGTTCTTTCCTTCCTCTACTAAATTTTGGCTGAGTTTCTTCTGTTCCTAGTTCCTTGTGGTATAATGTTGTTTATTTGAACTTTTTTTCTTAATACCAGCATTTATAGATAAATTTTACTGTTACATTTGCTTTGGCTGCATCCCATAGGTTTTGGAACATTGTGGGCTTTTTTTCTTTTGTTTTGAGACATATTTTGATTTGCCATTTGATTTCTTATTTCCCATTGCTTGTGCAGTAGTGTGTTAATATTTACATATTAAATATTTACTATTAAAAAAAAGAATTGTTTCCTCCAGCCCCTGCACACAAACATTCTCTTTTACCTTCCAATAAAAACTATAGCATCTTCAAAATAAAGTTACATGATAGTACAAGGGGACCCTCCTAAGGCTTTTATTCCGGAGGGAGGGGATTTTAGTGAAAAAGGGTGTGTCTGTGTTTCTCATATAAGCATTTGCCCTATTTCTCCACATTCGCATTCACATTGTGGCTACTAGGGACTTCAACAACTTACTTGCATGAGAGGTCTACGGCCAGAGGATTTGGAGGAGGGATAATCAGACCAACAGAAGGCACGAGCATGTCCACGCCTCCGGGACCCGTCACATACCACTTGCTGCGCTCATTATTGTCCTTCAGGATGCACTCATCCCCTTTGTGCACAATTTTCTGCAAGGCAAACAACCCCGAGTTTTGTCTTTACTCATGAGTACACATTTTTATCTTTTTTTCTCAAAGAGAAAAATAGAGATAAAACCGTGCAAACCATTTGAGCTTTGACATTATTATTTTCCTTTATTTTATTCTATTTTATTTTATCTTTTTAAAATAGGCTTCATGCCCAGCGTGAAGCCCAACATGGAGCCCAAAGTGGGGCTTGAACTCACAACCGTGAGATTGAGACCTGGGCTAAGATCAAGAGTTGGAGGCTTAACCAACTGAGCCACCCAGGCACCCCTTATTATTTTCTTTAAGTGAAGATGATCTTTATATATCCCAACAATACTGATACTTTAAATAATGCACAAGAGCCTAAAAGGTGTATATAAAGTGAATTAGGTAAAGTAACTTTCCAAAGACAGCCTGGGGAATCCATCAGTAAAGTGAGAAATCCTTTTGTAAAGCAAAAACTCACCCCATGGCTTTCCTAGTTTTGTGAGTTCATATTTCACATATTAGATTTACTATGTGGCAGTCACTTGTCTCATGCACTGACTCTTAAAATTTAGAAGTAAAAACAAGAAATTCTGGCACCAGGTCCCCAGAAAAACAACTTTCTAAATTAATTCCATAGCTTCGTGAAAGTTCGACTATGACAACTATCCTCACTGGTGAAATTTAACAAGCTTGATATTCATGTATTTTGATATCCATTTCAACTTATTTCTCCTCTCCCTGCAAGTTCTTAAACATTTCTTCCTGCCAGGATAAACTCCATTGTTTTTATAACATTTATCCAAGCATTTATCTTAAACCCTCTGTAATTTTTATAAGAAATCAGAGCTGTGGAAATTATATAAATAATTAGTAAAACCAAGTCATCTTTCCACATAGATGCTTGTAGTTACCACAGAGCCTGCAGAATTGATGGGTTCAGTGACTGCAGAAAATCTGCAATGACAGTCACTTTACATGCAGCATAATGGTCACATTTCTCCTTTCTTTTAGGTCAGAAATTTAAAGATCTTTCAAGAAATTTAAAGATTTTAAAATTAAAGATTTAAAGGGTAATCACAAATAAAGTTTTGCACATTAGATGAAGAAAAGTATTAAGATTTAAAATGAATAGTCTAGGGACGCCTGGCTGGCTCAGTTGGTTAAGTGTCTGTCTTTGGCTCAGGTCATGATCTCAGGGTCCTGGGACTGAGCTCCTCGTCGGGCTCCCTGTTCAGCAGGGAGTCTGCTTCTCCCTCTCCCACTGCCCCTTTGTCCCGCTCCAGCTTCCTCTTTCTCTCTCTCAAATAAATAAATAAAATCTTTACCAAGAAAAATAATAAAAAATAAAAAACAAATAAGATGAATAGTCAATAAATAACCACTGTCCTAATTATTGAAAACTCTGCTAGGACTCAGAACAGAGCGCTGCATTTCCACAGCTTGCTGCTTCGTGTATAAAAGAAAGGCATTTTCTGTGCTGCTCACTGGAACCGGGATTAAACTCTGCTCTCTCTATTGGCAAAATTCTCTGTGCAAAGAAAGGGAAAACTTGGGCTTCATTCTGAATAACCGAGTGCACACCTGGTCTTGTTTGTAGTCACAGAGAGCCCTGAGAATAATGGGTTTGTTGCTTCTATAGTCTGGGTTCCGTGGTTTCAGCTGCACGATCTTCTTGGACTTGTTTACCAAGTTCTGTACCTGACGCTTGTATTCGAGGATTTTCTCGCGTTCTTTCTGCAATTGCAAATAAGATCATATTTTCATCACATAGATACTCTGTGAATTTCAGCTAAGACCTGCAAGTAACATCGATATACCTGCTAGGACACGACAAATGAGATATTGCGATAGTTGCATGAGCTCCAAAAAGCTACCAATTCCTCTATGGGCAGGGACTCTAGGGACCTGTCGTAATGAGCCACTTCGGAAGCTACACAGCTGTGAATTAAGCGGGCAGCAAAGAATATCATTGTGTGAAAAGCCTACGTGGATAGAATGCGAAGTATGCTTTTTCCAAAGGAACCCTCACATCAAGTAATCAGTATTCTCTCCGTTTTTGCTTTGTGACGATACCTCCAGCTCCTTGATCTGTTCCAGCAGGCGTTGCAGGGGCATGTTCTTATCACACGGGTACTTCTTTCTGATGGAGTCTTGAAGGCCCTTCAGGTAAGCTTCGGTTGACTGGGCCTCTTCAAAAAACTATTAAAGAGGAGCGTGATCGCGTGTTAATGAAAAGGCAGTCAGTAAGCAGCGGCATCTAGTGTTTCCCAGTATTTCTGTGTCAAGGACCATCTTCCCGGAGTCTAAAGAAACGATATTGACTTAAGTGACAGCAAGAGACATCTGAGCGACTGGTGCCCAGGTTACCCATCCGTGTTCCTCTAAACTGAAAGCCAGGAAAGGGTATTTGTAAACTATTTTGAAGGTTGTTTTTGGTGCTTTTAAAAAATGCATTCAAAAAATCAGGTATTAGGACCCAAATGACAATGAAATTACTACTAAGCATAAAAACCTGAAAGTAGGCAGCATTTTCTTTGAGGTGAACGTCAATGCACTTGGTGATCTGAAGAATCCAGCTCCACTGCGTCTGAAGTGTATCCATATAGGCCTGAAGCAAGAAAACATCAGCTGTCACATCACCACTCAGGCATTGAGGACATCCATTCTTGGACAGATATGTGAGCCCGAATGAAAGTGACGAAACATTTTTTTATCGAATACCAAATCAAACAAACGTTTTTTCTAAAACGTGAAAACTGAATTTCCCAACAGGGTCCCTCCACTGCACCCTGTTCTTATACAGCTGCTAGAGGATGGGCAAGTCCGAGGAACCCGTACAGAGGGCTTGAGGGTCTTACGGCAGTGATTCTCACCAACTGATAGGAAAACACTTAGTTTTTTCTTTAACAACTAATATGGCTACACCAGTTGATGTCATACCAGCTAATGTCAGCCTTGAGCACAGCCCACAGATGGCAGCCTAGGGCAGAGGTTGGCAAGCCACAGCCCGAGGGCCACCTCTGGCCCACTGCCTGCGTTTATAAATAAAGTTTTATTGGAACACAGCCATGCTCATTCACTTACATATTGTTATGGTTGCTTTCACACTATAATGACAGAGTTAAGTAATCTGGACAGAAGCCAAACGGTCTGCAAACCTAAAATGTTTATTATTTGGTCCTTTCCAGAAAACCTTGCCAACCACCGGTCTAGGGTGTTGATCCCAAAATATGTAAAATAAACTTGTCATGGCTTTAGATAAAAATCATTCATCTGTATAGTCTTTACAAAAAGTTCCCTTTTCTTCTCTAATAAAAATATAAATCTCATGAAGCCTACCTCAATTTTGTCTGAAGCTGGATGCTGATTGAGGACAAGTTGGTCGCTTTCTTGTTTAAGTTTATTGAGCTCTTTTTCCTTAACTTCCAGTTGGCTCATGCGTATCTATAAATGAAAGAAAAACAAACCCTTCAGAGCAAGTCACCATTAGCATTTCCACTGTAGGAAGTTAGAACACAAAACTGCACTGTGGAAATGAACAACGTCAAAAAATTGTGTTATGGTTTCCTTAAGAATCATAGGATTTTTAAGACCAAAAAGAATGTTTGAGGTCATCCAATACATGGCAGAGGCCACACTGGTGACATTCCTTGTCCAAATCCACACAGGTAAAGTAGGTAAAGTGACAGCGACAACTAATGCTGGGATTTTCTAAGGCTAGATTTTAATCCACCACCCTCCTGTGCTACACACACTCTGGGATATCTGAACGCCTTCTTCTGACCCTGTCTACTGGCTTCCAGGATGTTACGCAACGCATTGCCCCTCTAAAGTCCCAGAAAGGCTCCCAGAAAGGAATGGCTCTCCACGACCACTTCAACAGAAGCTGAATTATAAGTAGCTGATTAAGATTTGCAAGGCCATTCATCCCCATCTCGGGGCCCTCCCAGGCAAGAGCCTCACGTCTACAACCAGGAGGGGCGAGCTTACAGAGAAGGCCTCCTGCTTCTGGGCGATGTTGGTGTTCCGGTCACTCCAGTCGTACAGCAGCTCCTCCTCCTCACAGTCATTGATCCACATGATCTCTCGGGACGTGGCCTGGATGATGTTCTGCAGCTGTCGCAGGTGGTCCATCCTCTCGAAGGACGCTTTCTGCACAGAAGTCCAAAAGCAGCATTAGGATAACAGTATGCACATTAATGGTGCTCTCTGCAGATTCCAGACATAAGTCTGTGTGGTCCCTTTTACAAAAATAATAATAATAATAATAAGTCACATGAATCAGTAAAATGTTCACTGACCACCTAGTATGTAAAAAAGTCCCATCCAAACTTATGATGAACACAGAGCAATTTTAGATTCAATGGAACAGCCTAATTCAAAAGGTCTTGATTCAGACACTGATGTCTGGGTTCAATAATTAGTTTTAGATTACAAAGGGAGAATTAGGATCTTCAAAAGATAAATCAAGTTTTTCCTGACCTCTTCTGCACCCCAAAAATTCAAGGTACCGTCAGTCACGCCCAGACCTAACTGGACAATTGTGTCACAGCTAGCCACATAATTTAAAAAGGATCACTGCTGGGGCGCCTGGGTGGCTGAGTCAGTTGAGTGTCTGACTCTTGATTTCAGCTGGGGTCATGATCTCAGGGTCCTGGGATCAAGTTCCGGGTCAGGTTCCGTGCTCAGTGGGGAGTCCGCTTGAAGCTTCTCTCTCTCCCTCTCCTCCTGCCTCTCCCCCAACTCAGGCTCTCTCTCTCTCTCTGTCTCTCTTTATTTAAAAAAATAAATAAATCTCTAAAATAAATAAATAAATAAAATGGATCCCTACCAACAAGGAAATACTGAAAAGGTGAAGATAGGGTGATCCAGAAAGGCCAAAAAAAAAAAAAAAAAAAAAAAAAAAAAATGCCATAGCTCTTCTTCTTACCAGACCAGTGAATTGATTTCCACTTTGTCATAAAATGGTGATGATGGTCTAAGAAACCTCTGTCTGGGGAAAACAAGTCTTATTTTTGCTTATATTTCATAAAAAGGCTACAATTCAAAAGTGGATAAGCTTTATTTCTTTAACTGCAGGCATTTAAAAGAGGTGCTATCCACGGGACACTCAACCTACAGACAGAACAGCACTGGTACTGCCTTCAGAAAACGATCTTCTAAAACTTCTAAAGGAAACCCAGCAGTAGAAGTGAAAGTCGCATCACAAGCCCTGAGTGTATTTCCAGGTACGCCCACGCTCCTTAGGTGCCTCACACATAGGCGCGCTCCATGTTAATGAAACGGAACGAACTGAACACAGAGATGTCAGAAATAAGTCAGCTTACCAGCAGGTTTTCATACTCCTCCTCCAACTGGTAGATCGCAGATTTCTCACGCTGGAAGAAGACAAACAGTGAGTGATTAAAATTTAATTCCCCTTGTGGGTGTGTATACAAACGACAGCCCTTCTAAACCTCGTTTGTGTCAGATAATGACTTCAGACCACTCGGTAAAAAGAAGTATTTGCTCTATAAAAACTTTTACATGCGGGGACCTTTGCCCAGCTGGATTTGAAGGCAACCACCGCCCCCTCCCCGGCCCCAGCCTGGTGGCATCATCTCTACAATGTAAAGGGCTGATCACTGTCACTTAAGGACTCACTTGTTTAAAAAATGTTGTTTGACGATACAATTTAGGACTCCCCAGATCTTAGAGAAAGAGGGAGAAATTTGGTCACATACTCAATGGATAAAAGGAATGGGAGAAAAAAGGCAGAAGAAGTGAGGATGAGTATCTCTGATCTAAGTAAAAAAAAAAAAGTGAGGGATTTAAATGCATGGAGATCTGGCGGGAGCCAGGCACTTAAAACCGGGTGATTATTTCATGCTGCCATTCTTGACCCCGCTTCAAGTCAGTCCTTTCAGCAAAGGAAAAGTGTCAGAAAGAGACACATAGGAAAGCATTCTCCAAACACACAAAACTCTATGATTGCTGTGCTTTCTCTATTTGAAGGATGCTCTGCTTTCTGAAAAATAAAACAAAAAACAAAAACACAAAACCCTACCACCCCCAAAAGTACTCATGTACAAAGTACACACACATCGACGTGTGTGCGCCCCTCGCCCTCTGTTTCCCTCTTCCTTAAGAGTTAACACAATCTCTACTAGGTCTGTCCGAGTCCACTTCCCCATTTATGAAACGGGATTCTTAGAAATTTCCAGTCCATTGGGGAAGAAATCTTAGACTAATGTTTCAGACAAAATTGCCCAGGATTGAGGAACTACACAATCCTTTGGTATGCTTATGCAAGACTCTAAAACCGAAACATCTCCAAGTACCAGGTCAGCCTTGATTTTGTCCAGCTGCCAGCGGTAGTCCCCGATGGCATTGTGGAGGCTCCTGTGGCTGTTGATGTGCTGCTCCACGGAGGCCAAGTCCACGCCCCAGGCCACCATATCCATCTCCGCCTGCAGAAGGAAAGACCGCCCGGTCACATCCGATCCTTTGCCTCTGACTCACCTTACCCCCAGCATCAGGGCTCAGAGCACCCAGGGACATACGTGGCTTCCATTCAGATAAAAGTGAAGATGTAAATATTCAATATTTTTGAAACCAAAAAAAAAAAAAAATGTGTAAAGGTCTGGAATTCTCCAACAGCGAACGGGCTGGCCCAAAACTTCTGCAGCTTGTTGAACCCCAGCTCAACACGGCTAAGGGGAGATGATGCAGGAATGAGATGCTTGAAAGCTAGATTACATCCTCTGAAGAAAAAAAAAATCTACCTGGGTACAAATGGCACGTGTGTGTATGTGTGTGTATAATAGGTGTGCATGTCTACATATGACACGATGTTAGAAATCACTGATAGAAGTTTCTAGATTCAGTCATTTTAAACTGTGCATCAGAAATAGTTCATTAAGCTCAATCATGTACTATGTCCCAAGCTAAACAGCTGACCTAAACGTATTTTTCATTGTTTATTCCATTAAATTGTTCTGATTCCTGTAATTGTCGACTCTTAAATTCAGCATTTACCATTACCTTTCAGGATGCCCAACTCCCTATAGCCCATTTCAAAGAGAAGTTACTATAGAGCGTACTCAAAGCTCATTTCAATTAATGTTGGCAATATTACGACGGTGGATTCATGTGAGCTCTTTAAAAATTAAATCTGACTGCCTTTCTAATTTGAGTCTCCCCTACCTCAAATTTAAGAACGCCACATAATAAGAATCACGCGTTCTATTCCACAAGCCTGTCATCTCATGTTTCTTTTGCATGAGCTCATGTAAATTTCCAAATCACCTGTGTCATCTCTTACACATGCCAAGGGCAAACATTCCAGTCTGGTATTGCAGCAAGAACATAACACACATTGTTCTAAGCCACATCCACGTCCTAACACACTTGGCGAGCTTTCAGAGACGGGAGCCATTTCAGCCAGACTGCCGAAAGTTGCCTAGGACTTTGACCTTTCTCTGCCTCGGCTCACCTGGGCTTTCAAGCAGAAACAAGTGAGTGCACTGGGAAGCTAATGAGATGACCAGGCTCCCGAGCCCTCCCCTCATTACCAGCCAGGTGTACGGTATCTGGCCTGTCCATCAAGAGAAGCACAAATCAGGGAAACAAAACAAAAGCCTGGCACAGGAGATGTGTGACTGCCTATGATCATGTGGCGAGGGACACTGCTCTCTTATCAGCTCGCTGGGCCTGCAGCTCAGTCCCTGGGGAGTGAGAAAGAATGCGGGCTATGCTGGGGGGGAAGAAGGATAAGAGGGAAAGGGCCCCAGAGAATCCCAGAGCAAACGGGCAGCAAGTGATAAAACGACTTTTAGTTCCTTTGAAACCCTGGGGGCCAGCTGATCGAAAGTGCAAAACTCATCAATGGCACCTATTAAAAACATACTCCCCCGCCGCGACACAAAACGGAGTCCACGAGATACTGCCATTTTCCAAAAGTAAAAAAATGCTGAGCCTTCGCAACAAAGGAGTCTCACAAAGCCACACCCGAGGTGAATGCAGAAAATGACCAATTACGAGCTGTCCCTTTATGTAACTGTCATACAGACTAAGAAGAAATTAAGGGATTTGATGTTTCGTAAGTAATTTGGTTCAAAGGTTGTCTCACCTAACATCACTTACGATGTAGTTCAAGCCCCATCCGCTCTGCCAAGCCTTCTTTTCAGGGCTCCATTCCACAGGGACTGGACACCGCCCCGCCCCCAGCCCTATCTGAGCAGGATTTTATTACAGCTCAAACAGCAATTAACCCCACACTGCTCTGGACAGAAATGTGGCATGTGAGTGTACACGTCTTCTTTTCTTCAATAATACTTTCAAGACTAGGAAACATAATTTTTGAACACTCACTTTCTGGTATGGTGCCAATACATATAAAAAGCTCAAGACGTGTGTTGCAAGATCAAAAGGGAATTTGAAAATGTGCAAATAGGACTGTATTTAGGTTTCTGGGATAGTAACTGACTTTTCTCTGCTACAAGCCCGGCCTTCTGCAATAGGATTGCATAGTCGTTGTAACAAGGGGGAGAAAAGCTTAACTGACTGCATGAATGAATGTGTAGACCCATAAACCCTCACCACTTAGGAAAGAACACACACAAAAAATCCTAAGTGGTTGAGAAACTTTAGAACCACTGCTCAACTGGTCCAACAACAAGCAATAAGACCAACACTTCTTACAACCACATGGCGTCACAAACGACGTCTGCACAATTTTTCAATCTAGCACGTCCGCCTTCTCCAGAGAAGGATGGTTCACTAGCATGAGGTTTTCATTATACAATTCCCATCTACGTGATTATGGCATATTTCTAATGCCACCTGTTCATGAAAAGGCATAATGACTACATAAAACAACAAAACAATAATTAGCAGGGGAAAACGCTTTGTAGAAACTGCAGTTGTGGAGAAAGGCTCAGTATATATTTTGGCCGCCATTATTTCACTCCCCTCCCACACCCGTGATGTAATGATTGCACAAGAACAACTGATACCTCAAAAATATAAGGTAAGCAACCGATGAGCCCAAACCAGAATATCCAGTTTTACTGTGTTTCCCGCGCCTCCAATTTAACATTTTAAATGAAACTCCACGACATTTTTTTTTAAGTACCTATCAGTAACACAGATGAGGTCACTTACCACTCAGGTGGAAAAATGAATTTTTTGAGCGCATAAACTCCAACACATTTTCAGATTGTGAATGGTAAGAGCTAGATATTCAAAATCTGCTAATTAAATTACACCTGTTAAATGTTACCTGTGCGATAAGTTTTGACCAGAAAACAATGAGGCTCATTCCCTAAGCCACAAAAGAGAAGGGGGGAAAAAAACTGTCTGAAGTTTTATTTATTTCAAAATAGAAGCCTTCAATTTAAATTGTATATGAGGCAGGGCACCTGGGTGGCTCTGTTGGTTAGACATCCGACTCTTGATTTTGGCTCAGGTCATGATCTCAGGGTTGTGAGATCGAGCCCCACATCAGGCTCCACACTGGGCATGGAGCCTGCTTAGGATTCTCTCTCTGTCTCTCTGTCTCTGTTCCTCTGTCCCTCCCCCCACTGGCTCACGAGCACGCACACACCCTCTCAATCTCTAAAAACTAAAAAACTTTTAAAAAAATTATATATGAGGAAAATATGGAAAACAGCAAGTTTCTGCTACCAGCAGAGATCCCAGACCACTCTGTGTCCAGACCACTGGGGCTGACCTGCCACGTTCTAGACACCTGACCCACTCAGGCTTGGAACATTCCAGAACCAACCTCATCTGGAAGCTGCTTACCCTCTGCTGCCTCATCCACCCCAGACATTCACTGGTGAGACGCTTGGTGAATTCATCCCACCCGGAGCCACTCTGACATGTGTACCCTCCGCCACCCTTGGAGCTGGCCCTTCGGACTCGAGGGACGCTGATGGCTTTATAAAGGGCTCGCATTTGCTCCTGGAGCTGAAGCAGTCTGAAAAGAAAAAGAAAACAATCGCACTGTTACAGGAAAACAGCCTATGACCACACGTTCTGGGCAAATGTCCCCCTTTCTGAGTCTCCTTTGTTGTCAGGATGGAGGTCACAAATGTCTGATTTGAAGAATTCTTTACCACATGACTTGAATCTCAATCACATACAAAAACCTCAAAATTATGATGCTCAGAGCCTGAAATTACAGAAAGTGTAGCTGGCATTGCCTAACCTGGGAACGCCTTCTGCTTTCCCCCTAAATTTCACCCTGGGAATTTGCCTCGTATCCAGGGCCCCGGGGACCATGACAGCAAAATCAAGACTACCCGTCTCTGCTTTAAACTGCTTTTCCTACTCTACAAGTCCCATTTTGTATGCATGAAAGTGACCTTGGCTTGGTACTGGACTCCTGAAAGTCGAATGCAGTGTCAAAGGCCATTGCCGCTCCCCAGATGGAGGTCTGGTTAACATCTGGTAACAGACCCAACCCTTCAATACAAGCCCGCTCCTTTGGGTGGGTCTGTTCAATTCTTTTCATGGCAGCTTTGTGATTCCACATAAGATGGAGGCCGTGATTTTAGTCAATTTGTACACAGGAGCTACAAAATACTGACTGAGGCAAGCCTTCCCCCTGGAGTAGCTTTGCTCCCTTCAAGGGAAGATCTGGGCCGTGGGATCGCGCTAAGTGGGGGTATGACATTCTTCTTCGGGAGGAACGCCTGCATTCGTGCTCTGTGGTAAAGGCAATACCTTTTCTGATAAGCATCACAGGGCTGGCCCATCTGGCGCATCTCTCTGATCAAGCTGTCGGTGATTTCCATCTGATCGTTGGCCTGGGCAAAGCATTCATCCAATTCTCTGCTCCGAGCCAGCTGTATTCCATCTCCATATTTCAGTTCCTAAAGGAAAGAATTCACATGAAGGAAACGTGGAGAGAAGGCTTCATTTCGTGTTCATGCTGGAGAGAAATGCTTCACTTGTGTTAATGGAAGCAAAATCTTCTGCTGTTAACTTAATAGTGTAAGTTTCCGCTTTGCAGGCGACTGCAAAAAATTCCTAACTGGAAATGACCTTATTAATTTGAGACAGGTAGGTAAATATAGGAGGATTCACGAAGCGAAATTTGTGGACTGTATTTTAAATTTTTACTAGGCTTTTATAAGCATATTTACGGAACACTGACCTTTCCCTTCCTTCAATGGGTTAAATGCTATCTTCCATATTTATAAAGAACGTTCAGCCAATGGGAATTTTGCTGGGGTAAGAACACTGCACTATTATGCTGGATAAGGTCTTTTACACACAAACTGAGCTTTTCCTCCGTCCGACAGGAACATAGCTTTTCAGTTCTTAAAAAGGAAGCTATCTAATTCTTGGGCCAATTTCCTACTTTTGATGATGCATGACCCCTAGATGAGATGTCACCATTGGGGAAGTTGGGTGAAGCACACAAGAGCTCTCTGTACTATTTTTACACCTTCTTGTGAGTCTATGATTATTTTTAAATTAACAAATTGATTTAGAAAAGGAAACCGTCCTCTTTTCACATGCAAAAGGCTGCTGCTTCAGGACCATATAGCTTGCCCTAAAATTTTACATTTGCTGCTTTAATTGGGTTTCAGCCAAACGAACCTTCTTTTACCAGAGATGGTAGCAAATACATTACATTTCCCTGACGTTATTACATTTCAGTGCATGTAAGTAAAAAAACACTGAGAACACGATGCCATGTACATTTTTGGAACCACATGTAAAACGTTTCCACAGCCACTACACATCGTGTCCAGGTCCGGGGTGTATATGTGTCAATATTCAGTCGCTGGATCCTCCCATTTTGCTTTAGGTAAAGGAATCACGGCTCTGTGATGAGGAGTGCATCACAAATCAGAGACTTAAAACACCAGAACTAGAACCAAGCTAGTTTGCTGAGGCCCAAATATCCTTTTACACGGACTAAAGTGATTTTTTTAACTGGGTAAAAGAAACCAGAACCCACCCAAATCTCTAAAATTGAGAAATTCAAACGTTAAGATATTCTCCAAACAGAACCCATAAAATTCACTCAGTTAAAATCCCTCTTTATAGTCAACAGGGGTACTTTGTAATGGGCCAGATTCCAGGTTTAACCCCTACATGAATGCCTGCATCCGGGAGACTGGAACTCAACCCCTTCGTGGGGAGTCTACAGCCCCACCATTCTCTACTCTGTTTTTAGCAAACCCACAGCAAGTTCGAATGCCAGCTACGGTGTTTTAAAATAAAAACTTTACACATACAACATCAGAGTGCCCAAGACTTCTACGCCTGTTTCAATGAGAACCTAAGCTAATATCCAGAAATAGCATGAGGCTTTCATAAATGCTACCATTTTCCTCGATTTTCAATTGCATATTTCTTCTTTCTTTCTCTTTCTTTTTCTTTCTTTCTTTCTTTCTTTCTTTCTTTCTTTCTTTCTTTCTTTTCCCTTCCTTCCTTCCTTCCTTCCTTCCTTCCTTCCTTCCTTCCTTCCTTCTTTCTTGTTTCTCAAATAGAATTATTCTCACAATATGGTCACTTCTCCTGAAGAAAAAAAAATAACTTCTTAAATGGATGGTGTACCGTACAATCCCATGACATACACGTCAGGTTGCATTTTTAGGAAGAGAAAGCGTTACAATGATCACACAAATAATAATAAATGAGGGGTTGTTGCAAACGAAAGGGTGACCATCTGTAGTGTAAACATTTGTTGGGGAAAACCTGGACGAGCACTGGCTCCCACTGTTAAACCAACATTACGACTAGGTTAAGAAGAAACACATCCCTCTCTAGTCCATTTTGAAAAAGATCGTCTCTAAACCCTATGTATGTGGAGGAGGGTGACTGAGGAAGCACAGGTCAGGACGGTAAGTCGGTAAGTCGCTGCTAACTGGGAACGAAGCCAGGAGCGGCTGACGCCGGAGCAGGCCAGGCGAGCTCACCGGCTGCACGATCAGCTCTGCCCGCATCAGACAATCCGAGCAGTTCTGGAGAAGTTCCTGGATGGTGTTCTGGTTCTGGTGTCTGGACATCGTACCGGTTTGACTGATGAAACAAACACAAAAAAAGCAGGCATGAATTTTTTTCCCATTTCGAAATAATTTCAAACTTTCAGAAAAGCTGCAAAAAATGCAACAGAAACACTCCCGTAGACCCTTCACCCAGTTTCCCTAATTGTTAACCTGCGCCCTTTATCCCCCTCTTCCCCTCTCTGTATGTGTATTTACGGATGGATATATACACTCGTCTGAACCATTTGAAAATCACCATAAACTTTTACGCCAAATGTTTCCTAAGAATAAAGACACTCAATTATATAACCACAGTACAATTATCAAAATCGGGACATTTAAAACCGATTGAATACCATTTGCTAATCTATAGAACATTTTCCAGTTTTACTAATCAGCCTGATAATTAGTAAAGGTTTTTTTTTCCCCCAGGTCTGAGATCCAACCCAGAAATAGTCCCTTGAGTGGTAAAAACACATTTCTAGCAGCTTATCTATCACCTTTCCTGCTTCATCCCGCAATAACCCACAATATGGATTATCTGCACAAGTCCCTCCAAGGGAGGACCTCCCGGGATCAGACCCAGAGCATGAAAGTTTCACTGGCGAGTCTGGCTGAGGAAAACAGTAGGAGGCATGAGACGAGCTTACTGTACAAAAATATTTTCTGCAATCAATAATGATAAATATGATGTCAGGAAAGTGATGAGAAAGGTAAACAACTTTAATGCAAAAACAAGCCACTCTTCCTTTCCAGGTGACCCTATGGAATATTTTTCTCTACAATGATAATCACCTAAATGTACATCTCAAATAAAACACTTCTTTTTTTTTTTTAAGATTTTATTTGTTTGAGACAGAGTGAGACAGAGAATGAGCTGGGGAGAGGGGCAGAGGGAGAAGTGGACTCCCTGCCGAGCTGGGAGCCCAACACAGGGATCCCAGGACCCCAGGATCATGACCTGAGCCGAAGGCAGATGCTTAACCGACAGAGCCACCCAGGTGCCCCGAAACACTTTTCTGGTAGTTGCACGGCAGAACCCTTGAAAGAAAGGTGGTGCTGTAGATGTGCCATATTTTAAAGAAAGCGATTGCAGGAATGTAATGTGTTCCAGATAGAAGTAAAACGAGCGAGGTATAATAAAAACAGTCTTGCTTGTTAATTTGCCAAGATACATTATGCCACGGCACAGCCTCCTATAGTTTAGTTTATGAGATATTTAAAGCATATTAAACTATTGTTTAATGTTCAGGAAGGCCTCCTGAATACGCTGAAACCTGAGTTCCTCACCGGGCCCCAGAGCCCCCCAGGCCCCTACAGCCAGGCCCGGCTGCACCTGCAGATAGAACTGTTGGACGCCTGCTGGGTGTACTGCACTTTCTCCTACCTGGGTAAGCACCTGCGTGTGGGGCTGGTGTGTCTGTGTGTGCTATCAAGAAAGATTTTCACTGTTTTAAATAAAAGGTGGGGGAGGGAGTTGTAAAACCCAGGCTATGCTATGCACAGATGGGGTAAAATCGCAAGAAGTTTCTCCCACGGCGCCTGCTTCCGCATCTTTTCACACTGGAGAAGCACGGACTTTCCCTGCCACCTCTTTGCCGTCCCTCCCTGCAAGGAAGGCTCCTCGACAAGCCAGCACTAGCTGATGTATGTGGGTGAGGACCCAAGCTCTCCCTGGGAACCACTCCCAGATGATGACACGGCTCCTCCAGGCAGGCCCAGGCAGAGCGCTGCCCGAGCTGCCCACCTACCAAAACCAGCACGCCCCACCCCTCACCTCCCATGAATGCAGCCTTCTCTTCCTTCCACGCAGAGTTATACAGGAAATCTGGCACATTACATCGCTGAGATGTAAACAGGGCTCCATCAGTTGTTAAAACTTGCGCAAAATTCCAATTGCCTTAGAATCACAGGAAAGAAATTCAAGAGACAAAGGGGAAAAAATAGGAAATACAGAAAGCTCATTTAGAACCCTAGGATGGATAAGGAATTAGGAAGGTCCTGTGTAATTATCTTTGTTTTCTTTCTTGAACGGGGATGAGAGTACTTTGTTGGGAAGCATTTCGTGATCGTTTTCAGCAATCTGGTTCACAGAGTGATTCCCACAAAGAAAGCCGGTCCCCAGTAGATAAATAAAAGGGCTATCTCTTAGCTCAATGGAAAGTCAGAGTCCCTTAAATGACTTGATAACTCATACTATTGTAAAAAGTATCACAAACTGAGCTGAGAGACAGAGCTGATAGGGGAAACTGGGTGAAGGGGTTGTGAAAACTCTCTAGTAGCTTTGCAACTTTTCTGTAAAAGTGAAATTATTCCAAAATAAAAATGTATTAAAAAAAAAAAAAGGCAGGGAGGCCAACTCAGCTGTGAATGAATGGACCACAGTGTACATACAAGCCTTTTTAAGAGTGAGTTTATGACACTAAATTCTAAATTCATTTGACAGCAAAATATTAAACTCACCAGCTTCTTTGAATCCAACTATTAGTTACATGACACAGAAATGAACTATATCCAGCAAAAAGGGAGGTGAGGAAGTTAAACGTTGGCTTAAAATACGGGTGGGCTTTCTACATTTTTTTTGTTCCCTCCTACTTTTAGAAGACATTTGTCTAGAGAGTGGTTGCCATCTCCATAAATTTAGATGTCATCTTAACTGCTTCCTCTCCCCTACGTACATCTGAACTTAAAACAAAAACCCCAGGTAACTTCATATGCTGCTGACAATTCTAAAAAGGATTCTTCATGCTTCCCTAAAGGACCTGCCTATGTTCACCGCACATGCCCTAGAAATCCACTAACACCCTGTCTGTGCGCTTGGCGGTTAAGTGAATAGATTAACAACTCTACGGGAAAGAGAAAAGCACAAAAATCTAATCCTTTTAAGGGTCAACAAAAAAGGAAAGCTAAGTGTTAGAACAATGTAATGAAGAATCTTTGGCCTTGCTCTTCGTCTATAGGAAAATATGATCTGATTAACCAAATTCCATCTGACACACAACTTCTCAAGACTTCGTCTGGCTCTTAAAGCAAGATCTACGCATCCCATCTTGCACCTGTAAGAATCTCACTTCGGTTTGAGGTGTGGCCGAGAACAACCTTTGGAAACACAGCTAGGTGAGAAAGGGACCCAGGTGTACACTTTTCCTAACAGGTCGGTCCGTCAAAACCAGACAGAGGAAGGGAGACTCGGACCCACTGGGGTTTGGTGACTGGGGAAAAGAGAATCCACTTTCATGTTCAGTTTGAGTGTCTTTGGCCCAAGGGAGGATCCACGTAGAAGTGGCTGTGCTTAAATCAAGGAGGCAGTGCCGGCAAAAGGATTGTGACTCATGGAGTCGGTCTGGCGTCACTCAGCCTTGTGTAGTGCTGGATTCTCCAGCATGACAGCCAGGAGAGCCGGCTTTTTTTTTTTTTTTTTTTTTTTTTTTTTACAGTTGTGTGCCATTCAAAACTTTTTGAGTCCGGCCATATTTTTTATTGACCACATAACAATTCCAGAACTTTTTTTTTTTAATATCAGAAATGTCTAGACCTGGGTTTTCTCATCTGTTAGGCCTGATGATACCTAAGATTTCTTTAGCTCACTCTTCATGGAACTACCAAACGAACTCACTCCTACTGAGAATAATATAAAAGTCTGTTCTGTCTCGTGGCCGTGAGGTTTCCTCTTCAGTTCCTACAGTGACTGGGAAAATGCAAGATTCTAGCATAGGTGAAGAAATAATTTTTAAAGATTCTAGCATAGGTGAAGAAATAATTGTTTTTTAATTTTACTTATTTATTTGACAGAGAGAGAGACAGCCAGCGAGAGAGGGAACACAAGCAGGGGGAGTAGGAGAGGAAGAAGCAGGCTCCCAGCGGAGCAGGGAGCCTGATGCGGGGCTTGATCCCAGGACTCTGAGATCAGGCCCTGAGCTGAAGGCAGATGCTTAACAACTGAGCCACCCAGGGGCCCCATGAAGAACTCATTTTTAAATAAATGTACTTATTTAACAAGCATAGAAAGACTTTAAAAATCCCTGGCCTCAAAGAACTTTTCAATACTGGTACGTATAGGTGTTGGGGTGCAGAGATTTTAAACCGTGGTGGGAATTGAACTAAGAAGCTCAAGGTTCACGTTTTAAATCCCATTTCAGTGACATGGAAGATGAAAGATGTCATGTAAAAAAAAAAGAAAAGAAAAAAGAAAGAAAAGAAAAGGCCCACAAGAAAACAAAACTCACTTGGGGCAAATCAATAAAAAAATATTAACTTCTAAACTAAAATTCATAGCCGTCCTAGAAAAAATAACACTTGTTCTCAAAAGTTTTTAACTGTTCTGAAATTCTGGATTTTATCTTTAAATTTACAAAGGCAAGCGGTTCATCCAACAAAGAACCTGCCTGCACAAACATTTTTTTTAAAAATTCATTCTAAAACTTGTTTAAACAAGTAATGGGCCTAGCAGTTTACATAAAGATCCCTTCAACAATGGCTAAAAGGAAAACGCGTTCTGGATTTTAATCCAAATTTTAAGGACAGAGCACACAAATATGTGAACAATACCAGGGCTTTCTATGTTTTATTTTACTATTGCCAAGTAACTTTCTTCTCTTAAAAAATAAGACTTCAAAATTAGCTATTAGAAGACATTAGTTTAACACCTATTGCCAAGAATATTATAGGAAAAAACTACAAGACAAGTATTTTGGACAGAGGCATGCAGCATTACAGGGTAAATTTTTTTTAATATTTACTTTTTGTTTTTAAAAGTCATTTTATAATAATCTGTACTGTTCATTACACACGTGGCCCATGACAACTAATTGTGTATTTCTTTTTGGGAATATACTTTCTCTCCTATTGAATTCCTTCTTTTCTTCCTTCCTCTCTCTCCCTTTCTCTCTCTCTGCCACCATCTTAATCTCTTGCCTTTCTTTTGTTCATTCCGTCAACCGAGGGTCCTGAATGGGTAGCAGAATTGGCATTTTCTGTCTTTTTATGTGTTCAGGTTCATAGAACAATGGCCTTAGAACAGCTCAATAAATAGTGGTTGGAAATTATAATCATGTGATGCATTAATATTGATCTTCAAGCCTATTTGCTTAACTCTTTATAATTTTCAAAGCATTTTAATGTATGCTGTTTTGAGTTTCTTTAAAGGATCTTAAGTAAAAAAGGGGAAAAGTGATGTTTTTACTGTTTCACTGAAGGACGATATCAGACCTCCAAGACACACCAGACACACATCAGTCGAAATGTCATGTATCCATCCTTTGGAAGTCACACACCAAAGGCTGCCTCCTCCTGAGCTCTTGGGTTCCCACCTCTGCCCTCACTCTGCACTAGGTATTTACACACCTGTCTACCCCACTCCTGGAGAGCAAAGTCCCACATCTTAGTCACCGTGACTCCTACATGCACCTAACAACCCAGTTTCACACACAGAAGGTACTTAATGCATGTTTGTTTGGTTTAGTAAAGGAGAAGAAAAACAAAGGTAAATAAAAGACTGATCTGAGAATATAACCACCATCTCATTACCCTCATTTCCAAAGCTAAGTCAGGTAGCACACCTGTCCTGTCCCCTACCCCCCATTCCCACCCCAACAATGTACAAAAGAGTTTTTTTTTCTATAAATTTTAGAAAGGGGGCCTGCTTGAGGCTTCATTCTGTCCTCACCCAGGAGCTTTGGAAGCAGTCTCTAATAAAAATTCCACTTCCTTTCCATTTTATTATTTTCACACTGTTTTCAGTGGATTGGAGCGTTGTGGGGCAAACGGATGACATACCATTAACTTCATGAACACTTTGAGGTCGGGTGGACTAAGAGTCCGTTCCCTGCTCGGCCACTTCTGCTCCTACAGCCTGTGACTTTGAGCAAATGACTTAGACTCGCTGTGCCTGGAGTTTCTGCATCTGTAACACATAGCAACACACCCACCTCCTGGGGTTGACATGTTGCTTAAGAGGACCCGGGAAGGTTGGCAAAGCCCCGCACAAACCCATCCTCACTGCTGCTGCTGCGAGGATAGGAGTCTCAGATTTCAGTTTTATTTTTCAGGGTGTGTTTTTGTCTCAGTGTATAATTTTGAACTTTGCCCAAGGATATTTTGCATCAAATTGGGGTAGGGTGAGAAGAAAAACAAAAACAACAAAAAAAGATGAAAAAGAAGAAATGGATTAGGTATTAAATGTGAGGCATTTCAGAGGTTCCCAAAATTATCACAAGACCTGAAAATGAAAGTTTGAGACGATTCAAAGAGAGTGACACATTTAAGAGTACAAAACGTATTAAAGGGATAAGAAAATTCAGAAAAAGATGCCCTCTTTTCCTTCATTAAGTGGGGATGATACATGAATATTTGGTCCTTACAAACTCAATGCCACAATAAGGATTTCTATTTTGAATTATTCCCCTATAAGAAACCTCCCATTCATTCTGAAGCCTAAAAAAAAAAAATTTTTTTAATCATTTACAGGTTATCTGGTTTTTCATCAAGAAGCCGCTCCTTCTTAACTTTTTTCAGGTGCCAGATGAAGCAAGGGACGTTATGTTTGCGTGTCAAAAAATGTCATTCCAAGGGCACCTGGCTGGCTCAGTTGGAAGAGCGTGCAACTCTTGATCTCAGGGTTGTGAGTTTGAGTCCCACGTTGGGTATGGAGATTATTAAATAAATAAAACTTTAAAACACAAATAAATAAAAAGTTTTCAATGTAATTCCAAGCAAGACCTATTTGCTAAACCGTCCTCATTTTCATGAAATGTAGATTTCACATTCGTGAGGTCCTTGCAGGTCCTGGACCCGTCCAGTCCCAGGTGTTGGTGACACGATGTACATTGTTGGGCTGCACTAGCATTTTCCAAGATGTTGCCTCAAAGGAGAGGCTCGCTGAGTCTTAGGGTCCATGCGGCAGTGCCTTCTGTGTCAGAACCACACCTACCATTTCCCACTGAGTGCAGGACAGAGAAAGAGAAAAGTGGAGGGTGGGGCAGTGTCCTAAGCACCATGGCCTCCAGACTGAAGCACTCCTTCTAGAACTTCCTCATCTGGAAAGACTGGTTGGCTGAGGGTTGAGTTAGACTCCCCAGGTCACACCCAAGCCCGCCTTTGCTCCACCCCAGGCAGTCAGCTGTTAGGATCAGGGGCATCAGCAGGTTTTTTTCTCTTTCCCAAGACATTTCAGTCACCTGAACAATGATGAAATTATGCCCATATTTAGAGAAAAAATTAACTGCTGTTGAAAGCTGTTTTGTAGATCTGACCTACATGAGTTGGTAGCATCATACTATGTTTTTTCCCAAGCAGATGGAAACCCTACTGGAGTAATAACAAAAGAATAGGATGGTTATGAAATAAATATTTCACAGGAATGCAACAGGTTAAAAGAGTTTGAGATAGAAGAGTTTACAAGTACAAAAGATGCATTCTGATAACCAAGGGTTCATCTTTTCTTGATCCACTGTAGTATACTGGATTCAAATGCAGCTCAACCACTAACTAGCTGTGGGACCTAGACCAAGTCATAAAGTCACTACTTTAACCTCAGTTTACTATCTGTAAAATGGGAAGCTTGAGATAACGTGCATAAGATACCTGGTACGTCACAGGTGTTTGCCAGGTAATGGTAACTATTATGAACCACTGATCTGACACTTTTATAAAAGATGGAACTTACTCAAAGTTAATAACCATGTTAGTGCTATCTGCCCTCTATTAAGCTAAACTGAATCTTACTTTGCAATCGCTTCCCAGAAAAATATTTGAAGATCCCTGCTGTGAGTCACTGGACTCCAAGCCTGTTTCTCAGACTCTCCCTGGCCTCGCTCATCCAGCTCTCAGCGGCAGCTGCCACCCCACCTGGCCACAGCCACTTTCCTGTCCCACGGCCAGGCCACCACCCACAGTCAGACTTTCATCACCTCTCTCCTTCACTGCCTGATTCTTCCCTAATCCAGCTCCCTCCGTACCCTGCACATCGCTGCCACAGAAACAGTCCTACTGTTTCTCAGGAGGACGGTCTTATTTCCCTGCTCCTTCAACGGAGGACACGCTCCCTGGCTGCGGCGAAAACCTGCAATGGCTCCCCTCTACCTATCCACATTCCCCACCACGGAGTCAAGGTGTCCCAGGCTCTGGCCCCAACCTGCCCTTCCTCCCGACGTCTTACTGCTTCCCACTCAGAAAGGAGACCGCACTACAGGCCTTGATTTTGCTCCTGGTTTTTCACCTCTCAGACTTTTCTCAAGCTCTTCTTCCGCCTGGAATGCTCCCTGCCCACCCATCTTGACCAGCCAAAACACTCCCAAGTCTAATTCAGCACCACTCTCTTTATAAAATCTCACTAGTGCCTGCACAACAGATGTTATCTTTAGGAAGCCTTGGAGTCATTGATACCCTCCCGTCTATTATCCTTTTGTATTATGGTGCTTATTTTCCCTTAAAGAGCTATGTTCCTTTCAAGAAGTCTTTGTATTTTCACCTCTGACTCTCCTTGACACCTAACACATAGCACATGTTCCGTATTTGCTGAATGAATGAATGAATGAATGAATGAATGAATGGAATTGAGATACTTTCATTGTTTAAGTACAGGACTCTCCAGTCTACTACAAAACATACCTGGTCTACAGGCACAGGCCAACAGGAGGGCAAGGGTGAGTAGCCTTGGGTTCTCATGCCGACTTAGCCATGAGTGGACTCGGGGATTTAGGGCAAATCTTACTCTACTAGTCTCCAAAGTGGAAGAATGAGGCTTCTCTACAAATTTACACTCTCCCCAGCTCTAAAATTCAATGCAAATGGACCCCGTATATCTCTTGCTAAGAAAGAGGCTTCTTTTTAAGAGATGGTTTAAAACAAACTTTATATCAAATAGAGATCACATGTATTTTGGCTTTGAAATCACGAGCTCTGGAGAAAAGTAAGCATTAACTTTATAACCACATATTTCTGAAGCTTAATGACTATATTTGGCTTTTAATCCTCCAACAACATCCACGCTTTGATCAGTGAAAGATCCAACTGTGGGACTGTCACCTGGCCACCAAATTTCACTACAGATTTCTCCGTTCTTCTAACCACAGGAAAAAGGCTGTGGTAGTTCTGCCTTAATTGAAAGCCATACTAATGTAACATCCTGTAAAAATAAAACCCACAGTTTAAATTTTCAAAAATATACCTCTTACATCATCAAGCACATAACTTTTACCAAACTTTAAAATATTAAGTAAAGCAAAAGAATTGACAGTAGTTGTGACTCCATTCAGCCTACAATAAACAACATACAAAAGACGGGTGGGCAGGGAAGGAGGGAGAACCAGAATGAGAAAACTACTGTCTGAAGAACCGACAAGTGTGATTAATATAAAGCACAGACACAGGAAGATATTTTAAAGTCATCCGAAAAAGAAAAATAAGATTTGGGCTCCTTACTCAAATTAGTTTATTTAGGGAAAGGTTAGATATAAATATCAATTATTTAAAATGCCAATTATTTTTAAAAAATGACTCAGACAATAGGGTGGCAGTTTTTTAAATAAACAAGCTTAAATTCAATCAACAGTTTTCATGCCACTTTTTGTGCCTTAAAAAGAAACGAAAACCTTTATTTGGAAAAACTCTGGGGCAGAAAAGTACTTGTTAAATTCTTAATCCTCATTCATCTGGCAGAGGGCAGCCGGGTCAGAGACGGCATCCTATTCTACAAAGTACACGCTCTGGGACACCAATCCCTCCGCACAAAACCATTACAAAAACACCAGAAAAAAAAAAAAAAAAGGTGTGGGGGGCAAGCCCCCCTCTCTCCAGGCAGCCATCGTTGTTATATTTTAAGATGCAGAAGTCAGCAGTCGCGGGCAGTTTTTGTGTGTGTGCTCATTCTCTAATTCAAGAAGGGTCAGCCGCCCCGCTGGCTGGCCGCGCGTGCTGGGAGAACCCCCATTACTGGATCAAGAAAGAATGGCCCCACGCTGACTCCAGCCCCCAGCAGGACGCCCCGCTGCCCGGCCGAGCAACATCAAAGCGCAGAAAGAAACACCCGTCCCCCAAATTACGTAATCCAAAACTTCAGTCGGTTTTCCCTTCCCAGAGAGACGTAAAACTTGACATATTTATAAACAGCTTTTAGGTTGGAAAAACAGAACACGAGATATAATACTATGCGAAAACACTGAGCCTCCTCAAAACTTCGTGTTTCCGCGAAGAATCCTTATAAACCACGGATCTTAACGCAATTCGTTAACCGATGTATTAATCCATTACAAATTTACCTCTACAGGAGGCCGAGGGAGTGAAATATTCCATTAACAGTAATGTTTATTGTCAATTAAAAAAAATAAGGACTCTACATGAACAGAATCATATTTTTAAAAAAAAAATACAAATCAAAATGAAATACTTGGTTCATAAAATGACAGGGAAAAAATTGCTTCTTAAGAATCCTTGCAAAATTCTGACTTGAGTATAAATGTGCGGATTAAAAGAACGCGCTTCCCAAACACAGGAAGACTGGGAGGGAAAAGCAAAGTTTCAAATTTAACCGGTTGGCCAAGTTTTAAAACAAACTTAAAAACCAAAGTGCTAACTGGCAAAACTTTCTCCCCATTTTTTCTAGGACTTGGCACATTTCTCCTGGAAATCCCCGGGGTGCATTTTGTTCAGAAAACAGCTCCAAGATTGAGACAATTCTTCGCTAACTCAGAAAGAGAAAATCAATTGTCAAGATGCTCGGGGAAAATAAATACATAAATAAATCGAAGCAGAAAACAGGTCGCAACTCGAGTAGTCCCTGCCTTCAAAACTACCGGTAAAACAAAAAACACTCTGGAGTGTATTCAGGTTGCTCCTCCCCAGCCTAAGGCCACAAGGCAGGGTAAATAACTTTCTGGAACGCCGGCCAGTTTCCCAAAAACCCACTTGGGAAGGGCTTGCGGAGGGGCGGGAAGGGCGCGGACCACAAAATTCTCACGGCTCCCGTGGGCATCCCGCGTCCAGCTCTGGGGACCGAGTAAACGCAGCCTCATTACCTTCCCCCAGCCTCCCAAATGACCCTCGGGATCGGTTTCCGCGACATTCTGAGAAGCAGACCCTGCCCACATCCCGGGGGGGGGCCCCACGGGGCACCTTGACCGGGACAGGCCCCCAGCGTCGCGGGCTGGCGCGGAGGAGAAGCAGCTCCCTCCCCGCCGCGGGTCCCCGCTCCCACTCGCAGACCCGGCGCCCGCACTCAGATACTAATAATACACTGAGGGCCTTCCTCTCGGGCTTTTGTAAAAGGAGGAAACCAAGGGCGCAGGCGCAGAGCCACAGGTACGCTCGCGGGCGGGGGCTGCACGGCAGCCGAGCAAGGGGGACAGGCGCGTCCCGGTGGAGCTGGGACCTGGGGTCGGGCGGCTGCCCCTGCCGGGAAGCTCAGTTTGAGCAGCAGGGGAGACCGAGGCGGGGCTTTCTCGGGACCCGACCCCGCGCCGCCGAACGCGCAGCCTCTATACAAAGGCCCCCAGGTGGCGAAGCAGCCCAGGCGCGCGAGCGGGGGTGGTGTGGGGGTGACCAGGAATTTGGGATAAGCCCTGAGAGGCGGAGGAGCCCCGAATCCGAACCCTGGCTACAGGACAGGCCGGAATCCCCGCTCCTTTACTGTTCTACTTTTGGTTACAGTTGGTTAGGTTAGGTTTTGTTGTCGCAGCCCCGCCCGACCTCCCACCTGCCGGCCGGGACAAAGGGGATGCCAGCCGGGGCCGGCCGCGCAGGGGGCAGTCCTGGAAGACCGCTCGCCCGCCGCGTCCTCCTGCACCCGTCGCTGGCCAGCCTCCTGCCCCGGCTCGCGGGAAGGGAGGAGGGCGGGACCGAGAACCCGTTTGCAAGGAAGGAACAGCTCCTCTCCCAGCTCGCACACACACCCACCCGGGTGTGAGCAGCGCACGGGGAGGGAGGACACCGGGCTCCTGCCCCAGCGCCAACAGGAAATGCTTTCATGAACTGGAGCAAAACCCCTTTCCTGCTTCAGGACCTGGCTTTTCTCGTAGGTCAGAGGAGGGCTCGATCCCTCCCTTTCCCAACGTGCTGGGGTTCGGAGAGGAGAGCACGGAGACCCCATGGCCCCGGGCACCCGGTGCTTGCCCGTCGGCCGGTACCCACCAGTAGCCGTCCGAGTTTTGGTCGGTGACCGTGCAGCGCCGGGAGTAGTACATCCTGCTGGTGCCCCCGCCACCGCCGCCGCCCCCGCCGCCGCCACCGCCGCAGGTCACCTCGTAGCGCAGGTCCGGACCGGACTCGGCGCGGGTCATGCGGCCCAGCGTATTGATCCGCGGGTGGGAGCCTCCGTTGCAGCTCATGTCGGCGGGCACTCAGAGAGTCGCTCAGCTCCGAGGCATAAGCGAGGGCGGGCCGGCTCGGAGAAGGTGGAGGGGTTCAAAGGGAAGGCCCCAAACCGGGAACCGGGGAGGGCGCGCAGATGGGTCGCGGGGACGCTCCTGGCCACCAGGGCCGTCCCGGCCGCTGCGAGCGCGGCGCGGCGGGCGGAGGTCGGGCGCGGGGACGACGTCGGGCGGGGAGCAGGAGCGGCAGGAAGAGTGCGGCTCGGAGGGCGGCGAGGGCGCAGAGGAGCTGGCTCGCGGCTGGGTGTTGGTGTTGGTCGGCGGGGGCGCGAGTCTCCTCCCCGCTGGCACCCGGCGCCCAGGCCACACCTGGCCGGTTTCTTCCCAGGGCGGGGTGCGGCCGCCGCGCCTCCCCGCCCCCCGCGGGTGTTACCGACGCGCTCGGGCCGCCCCTCCCCACCTGCGCCCGCCGGCCCGCGGCTCCGCCCTGCGCCTCTGAGGCCGGAGGAACGCCGGCAGGGGCGGGGTCCCCGAGACCCGAGCGCCCCGGGCGCGGCGACCGAGGGGAGGGCGTTCGCTGGAGGGGGCCGTAGGCTCAGTGCTTCGGCTGCGACGGCAGGGAAAGCGAGGCCCCTGCTTTTCAGGATTTCCTCGGTCCCCGGGGCGGAAATAAGCCGAAAAATAAGGGCCTTTCGATTGGACGGTTACTTGTTAAACATTTACTTTTGCTAATCCCTGGAAACTGTGCCAGCCAAGCTTTGAACAGAAACATAATTGAGAAGAGCATGCTTAGATGGTGAGGTTTCGTTTAGGGAGTTTTATTTTTTGAATTTTCTTTTATTCCAGTAATCCAGAAAAGTTGTCTCAGAAGTCCGATTTCCGACGTGTGAATCGAACCACCACTTTCTGGGGAAGTCTTCATTCAGCATGAATAATGAATTTCCTTGGTGTGAAGATTAAGAGGAACACGCTACTCATTTTCCATGAAGTAAAAGGAAAATATACATTGTAATTTATTTTATTTTGTCTGTTGGTGGTCATTTTGAACAAGAAATTGCAAAGACTTCCACATCCAGACCCAGTTTTCAAATTTTGTAAAAGAACCTTGGGAACGTTTGTCTCAGGCCCCTGAGCACCTTCTCCCTCCACTCATCCCTTTCGAAAGTGAGCTTTTCCCACAAGTCAGTGGCCTTCCTGGGACTTCAGTCTGAGAGCAGCAAAGAACCCTGGACAGAGATCATCCTCTCGGTACAGATGAGTAACTGAGCCAGAACATTCCAGCAACTTGCTGCAGGACCCCTCCCAGTTACGTGTGAACCACACTGTAGTCTCTGGGATCAGGGTTGAGGTGCAGACCCAGTCAGACTATCCACAAAAAGCTGCCTTTATAATTTGGAAAACTGTTAAATTACTCTTTAATAAACACCATTTAAAGATCTTTATAATAAATATTTGTGATCTTCCCAAGCAATGCCCGTTAACTTACCTTCTTACACAATATATTCCGAAGTGTTTGTGAACTGAAAGGAACAAAAATGGAACTAAATTTGCATGTCCTAAAGGGAGTGGGGGAGTTTTCTTAAAGTTCCCATATTACAGCACCCCTAATCACACCTCCCTTTTCAGGCACAGATCTTCAACAAAACATGCTGTTCTTTTTCCTGCCACTTGACCACAGAGTTGACCAGATTAAATACAATGAGATAAAAGTTTGCCACTGTTAGCACACTCAATAATTCCCATCACTGTTTCAATTTCCACTCCTTTTTAATAAATGGGAACATGATAAAGTTCAAATTCAAATGATTACACAAACATTGATGTACAGACAAGAACAGTGTTTCTTCTGAAAATTGAATCAATGACAAAAGTCAGTTTCAGCACAAATGGCCCATAATATCCATTGGTTGGAGGGGAGAAAAGCCATTTGGGATGTCAGTGCATAACGCACATAATTTAATTCAGGATGTTTTGTTGCCTCTCAGCATCTCATTGCTGTAGCAAATAATTATAACCTATTGTATGGGAGGACCAATGTTAGACTTTGGAAAATACGAAGATGAATGAGGCATAGTCACTGCCCTGAAAAATATAGTAAACCTTCAATTAAAAAAAATTCAGGGATTCCTTTATTCTAATAATGTGTCATAAGAAGGTCATGCAATTGCACGGGAGAATTCTCCTTAAAAACAAGACAAATCTATGAAGCACATCCCAGTGATGACAAAAGCTCCGCCCAACTCCCATTGGGTAGTCAGGAGTCTACACATAGATCCAAACACCACCCAGGCTCACAGAGCTTTTCGATCTATTTACAAAACAGGAGAAGAGATGAAAAGTACAACCCACCAATTACACACCTCTGGCTACCATTACTTGGTAGCCTATCCTATAGCTCTCTGAGTTCCTTTAGGTATTCCCAGGAAAGCAAATGGCTTCCAGCTAACCAAGAAGACAATGGCTTCCATTTATCTTTCTCTAAGGATGATAAAGGAAGATAAAAGGGTGAAATAAAAGATTGACATGATAGATGGAATCCAGACATATTACACATTAGTTGTCTAAACTGGCTCCCCTCATGGAAGGCCCCACAGTGAAGGTTGGGGATCAGAAGACCAGAGTTCTGATCTTAGTGCTACAATTTACTTGGGCAAGAGCTCAATTTCATGTGCAGAATGGATATAATAATACTTCCCCTGCCAACTTTATAACACGTGAACATTCTTGAAAACAGAAACATTCCATAAAGCTACGTTATCACCCATTAAACCAAAAGCTCTTTGCTAGATGGAAATTTTAGGTTTTAGTGTTTTTGTCTTTAATCCCCCATGAATCAATAAAACTCCCTTTTACAGACATTTAACCTTCATTCACTTAAAGAGCAGTTCTTAAACATCCGCTATGCGCTTCACAGTAAGCTTAGCACTGATCACACAAAGATGAAAAAGGCAGGGCTCCCCTTCTGTAGGCGATCAAGCCTGTAATAGGAAAACAAATCATTCCAATATGTTCGATACATTATTACAAAGTCATGTTTATAGAATTGTGGGAGCACAGCAGAAGGGTTTAGCTGATTTCTTACAGCCAGGTTTAAAAAGTGCCCCATCCAAACTCTGGCAAAGTCCTCACTAGCTGACCTAGCTAAGGTCAGCTATTTTTTTCCCTGCCACTTGTAGATACGTCCCCTTGTACTGTTAGAGACAGATCACTGACATGTAACTTTCTCTCTGGCTGACCTTAGATATATGACCTTGTGGTTAGGTATGAGGCATCAGTCAGAGCCTGAGCGTATTTTTAAAACTAAACAGAGCACTTTGATTTCAATGAGATTAGGAGAGATCATTTACTTGCTCAAAATCCCATGGGAACTCTCTCATATCTCTTTGTTGGTGAAATGATACCCCTTGGCCACAGAAAACATTTAGAGCCTGTGAGTTAAAATAGCTCTTCCGCCTGCCAGGAGAACAGTATTTTAACAAATCAGAACTAGAGAAGCTAGGATTGGAACTATAACGCGAGGTAAAGAAAAAGCCCATTAAAATAGCAGATAATTTAATTTTTGCTTTAATCTTCGTTTTTTCTTTCTTGTGAGTAAATTACAATCCTCCAGAAATCATTAAATCTGGGTTCTTAGTATCCCCAAAATAAGATTGATCTCTCCTCCTTAAAGTCGAGACTACTCATTGAAGAAAGCAATTTGATAAACCACGTAAATTTCATTTCAGAAATAGGAAGATGTTGGCAAAACATACCCATTAGCCCAGAACTATCTTGATTATCTTTGGTTCAAATGTCCTTCAGGAACAGGAGAACTTTTCTGCTTGTAGTGGTTTTTCGTTTTTACCAGGGGAAGGGGGTCAACTTTTTAAAAAATTCAAAAGCTGAGAGAAACTTCTCAAATACGTTTTCTGTCACTGTAGTAAGAAGATTTGTTGTTGCCACTTGTTTCGGTTTCCGCGCAGGTCATATCTAATAAATGGTGCTATCCTTTATGTTTTAAGAGTCTGGGTTTTTTTTTTTTGGTTTTTTTTTTTTTTTGATTGCCTCTCATTAGGTAACATAGATAGTGGGGATCCACCATGTTTTCCTGCCTGTTCCTCTCTTGCTTTAAGAGCCCGAGTTGCAAGGTTGAGGGCTGGAGGTCAAGGGTACAGATGACAGTGAGCACAGCTTTGGATCACATAGGGGCCACCCACACCCTTGGCCAAATGACTTCTCACCTGCCACGCTAAACAATAACTCAGTAATTTTTAGTGGGTAAGGCACACGGTCAATAAATATAATACAGGTGCCAAGTAAGTTACCCTTTTTAATACACTCTCTAAGTAATTTTTTAAGCTTATCCTGATTGTGAAGAACCATCAGTCTGTCATGTTGGGACAGGAACACTTCCTCAAACTTCTATAAGTACAAAGTCAAGATGCAGATGATTGCTGGTAACCCAGGTATCCCCAAACGCCATATGGATATATAATGTACTAATCGCCACATGAAGAAAATGATGAATAGCTACTTAGCCTTTACTGAAGGAATTCAAAATTGATGTT
Organism: Ursus arctos; assembly: GCF_023065955.2. Lineage (NCBI taxonomy): Eukaryota > Metazoa > Chordata > Mammalia > Carnivora > Ursidae > Ursus > Ursus arctos. The sequence continues at coordinate 11,981,173 of NW_026622997.1, read as the reverse complement.
CCATAGAGAATTTCAGAAACAAAAGCTGCCTTCAAGAATTTTTATACCAGTTGTTCTCAAAAGTTTTAGAGCCTTTGAACGCTTTTTACAAACGAAGCCCCGTGAGAACAGCCAACAGCCAGTAAGACTGTGATAGTGCAGACTGGTTGTAGCTTGGTGGGAGCCTACTGTCCACCCATAGCACCAGCCCTATGCCTTCTGATGCCCCAGAAAGATTTCCCCAACTAAAGTGCCATATAAACCAAAACCCACATTTTATTTTATTTTTTTTTAAATATTTTTCTATTCATTTCTTTGAGAGAGAGCATGCGCGAGCATGAGCTGGGGGGGGGGAAGGGCAGCGGGAAAGAGAGAAGCAGACTCCCTCCTGAGTGGGGAGCCCAATGCAGGGCTCGATCCAGCACCCTGAGACCATGACCTGAGCTGAAGTCAGACGCCCAGCCGACTGAGCCACCCAGGCACCGCCAAAACCCACATTTTAATTAAAAAAAAATAGTGAGTCCTGGAAAGGTTAAGAACCTTTCCTGAGTTACTTAATATCTAAAATATTAGAATTCTGTCTGTTTCTGGCTTCATGCCCTTTTCATTATATCAAAATTCCTATACAATCAAACATTAAAGCATACATTTCTGAGCAGTAATTTGGTATCAATTTAAAACAAAGAACTATCCTATCATTATTTTTCCTACACTAGACACATAGTCTGTCTGGAAATGCAGTCACTACAAAGTCATCAGCCTGCTCTGCAAAAGTCATACCAAAAAAATGTATTATTTTTAGTCCTATTTCTATAAGTGAGGTGAATGGTTTTCCTGGTGTCATCAAATCACAGTGCATGTTTTTGGTTTTTTGTTTTGTTTTGTTTTTAAAATACAGTTTCCATCATTTAGAAAAAGTGAAATTTGGGGTTCGTCTACAAGTAACATAAAATCAGAATGGAAATGAAGCCGTAGATGATCTGACATCTAACTTTGAGTAGAGTGTAATGCAAAGGACACGTCACCTGGTCTCTGAGGTGACCACCTTTCAAAATTATGGATATTCATAGGCAAAGTAGCATGCTCCCGCAACCATTATCATTTCATCCTTAGGAAGGATTTATTGCACTTCTATTGTTTCCCTGCCTCAGGGAGAAGTGTCCACATAGGGGAGTTTAAAGAATAAATTCCTGTCTTTAGTTATCTTGACATCTGAAGCATCTAACGCAGGAGGCAAAATAGGCAACATAAACCAACTACCAGTGGAAACAAAACCACAAAGAGTGAGCAGCTGAGAAGCGCGGGAGCTGGGGGAAATTCTCAGTTTCAACCCACTCTCCTAATCCAGGGTTGCAATAGTTTCATTTTGTCAGAGACTTGGTAAGATCACAGATCTCAGCAAAGAAACTCTGCTCAAACTCCTCCCCCGCCCACAGAAACAACTGAGGCAGTGAGAAGTTGCGTTCCTTACCAGGGTCCCTCCTGTGGGGCGCAAAACCTAGATTAGACCTGAGAGTTTGCTAGCAAATCAAGTAAAGGACTTGCTTAGAAGGATCAATCTGAAGGTGGGGTTTTCCCCCCTACAATTGTAAAAGTATGTTTGTTTGCTGTAAAAAAACTAAGAAAAGGTTGGATGCAGAGAAGCTAAGAAAATTTCATCTATAACTACACCACCCAGATGAGGCAATCACACTATGCATTTTTGGTAGATTTCCTTCCCGTGGCTTGTTGTTTTTTTCAATGATTTTTTTTTTTAACCTGATGGCAGATCCTATATACAAATTTGTATCCAGCTTCTTAATTTAGCATTATACCATGAGCATTTTCCAACCTCATTTAAAATGTCTTGTCGGCATTGCTTTAGAAGGTGCATGCCATTTTGTTGTTTGTTTTTTAAAAAGCTCTTTTAAAGTAGCGAGGCACAGATCCTGGAGCTTTCTATAGGAGTGATTCACCCCGTTCTAGAATTTTCACATCGATAGCAAATAGCATGCACCACGGATGGGAAATGAGACAGGGAGAGGCAGAACTGAAGCAGTGAGCCATCATCACATGGGAGGCAGTCACAACCACCACGAAACATCTTTAGGAAACAATCCTGCCCTGTCGGGGGCCCCAGTCCTTGCAGGGTCTTCCAGCAATCCCTCTGTAGCCCTCAGGATAAGGGCTGCACACATCAAAACCAGACTGTTTTCTCCTAAAACCTGTAGTAATCCGTGGACATTCATATGGGCAGCTCTAAGAGACGGGGCTATTTCTGGTTTCTTTCATCAGCTCCCCAGGATTTAGTGAACTGAACACTCATCTCCAAATGAGAAACCTTCCCTTCAGCAAGATTTGGATTCAAGAAAAAAATCACGCACATCAGGAGGAGAGCCTACAGGACTGTTTCTTCGGCCGTAAATCAATGCCCATTGCAATTTGATTTGTGCGTTTTTAATGATTTGCAGAATTTTAACCTGAAACATTTAAACGACGCTGACATCAGACAGAAAGGTTTCAGATTTGGGGAAGAGTTCTAGCACAGTCCCACGGCAGTTTCAACAAGCCCAGAGAAGCAGTTCTGTCTCGCAAAGGTGGGTGTGGAGAGCCACACATCATTCTTGTTCAACCTGTCTGGCGGCTCCCTGAAGTTTTACCTGCTTAGCAATTTGGCTTCAGGTGGCATCAAGCAAAACATCTGGAGTCCTTTCCCACCAAGCTGCTGAGGAGAAATGTCACCTGTCATCTCTAAACAACCTTTTATTTTGCTTTACCGAATAAGGAAAAAATAATCTCGTGATTTAACATTAGAATGACTGCATTCTTCAAAGAAAAATCAATATTTCTCCTGGTTTTGTAGCCCTGAGAAAATACGTAATATGCCATAGGAGGGTTTTTCAACCCTCTTTTTTAACTAGGGAGGGACTTGTCTTTGTAAGAGGGAACTATGTTAACATGGGAAAACATCTTGATTCCATTGTTATTAAAAATAAATGTTAAGAAAATGGATGTAGGGGCGCCTGCGTGGCATAGTGGTTAAGCGTCTGCCTTCGGCTCAGGGCGTGATCCCGGCGTTCTGGGATCGAGCCCCACATCAGGCTCCTCCGCTCTGAGCCTGCTTCCTCCTCTCCCACTCCCCCTGCTTGTGTTCCCTCTCTCGCTGGCTGTCTCTATCTCTGTCGAATAAATAAATAAAATCTTTTAAAAAAAAAAGAAAATGGATGTAGTCTATTTATAGAGTCATGGTTGTAGAAAGAAGACAAATGTATTGTGAAGTGGAAAAAAAAAAGATGGGGGCTCTTGGCTGGCTCAGTCAGGACAGCGAGTAACTCTTGATCTCAGGGTCGTAAGGTCGAACCCCATTGTTGGCATAGAACCTACTTAAAAGAATAAATTAATTAATTAATTAGTTAATTAAAAGTGATTCATTTTTTTTTAAAGGCAACTTTTAAGCCATATATACACTGTGGTCCGACTGTTTACATTAAAAAGTATGGGTTAGAGGGGCGCCTGGGTGGATTAAGCATCTGACTCTTGGTTTCTGCTCAGGTCATGATCTCAGGGTGGTGAGATGGAGCCCCACATGGGTCTTCGCTCTTATTGGGGAGTCCACTTGAGATTCTTTCCTTCTCCCTCTCCCTCTGCCCCTCCCCCCAAATAAATAAATACAATAAAATCTTAAAAAACAAAGTATGTGTTAGAAAAGTCATATAATGTGATCTTAAGGCATAAAGCTTATTAATATAAGGTGAGTACATAGAGGACTTATTTGTTATACATTTCTAATAATCTAAAAAGTAAAGGTATGCAATTTTGTAGGAAAAAGATAGCTTTCACATCTAGTTTTCAAAAGGAAAGTGAGATTCCCCAATATCTGAGTCATAAAAATTTCATATTCATCAATATGAAAATAATAATTCTAATTCCATTTATTTGTACACCACCTTACGGGTTTTTCTTTATTTTTAAAAATTGTAATAAATACATATATATATAGCATAAAATTCACCCTTTTAACCATTTCTGAGTGTACAATCCAGTAGGATCAAGTATATTCACAATGTCATGCAACGTCACCACCATCCATCTGCAGAACTTTGTCGTCATCTCAAACAGACACGCTGTCCCCATTGAACACTAATGCCCTCCTCCCCACCCCTAACCCAGCACCTGGGAACTCCTGTTCTATTTTCTGTCTCTACAAATTTGACTATTCTAGGTTCCTCATATAAGTGAATCCTACAATATTTATTTTTTTGTCTGGCTTATTTCACTTAGCATAATGTCTTCAAAGTTCGTCCATGCCGTAGCATGTGTCAGAATTCCCTGCTTTTTGAAGGCTGCATAATATTCCAGAGTACGTAATGAGCACATTCTGTTTATCTGTTCATCTGTTCACAGATATTTAGTTTGCTTCCACCTTTTGGCCGTTACAAATAACACTACTATGTTGTTTTTTAAGTAGTGAAATTATTATGAACTTATTCTTTTCTTTACAGCTTCCCCCTCCTCACAGAATTCACAGCTGTACTTTTTTTTTTGCTTTTGCTTAGTTATCTGTTATCATTAATTTATTCCCCAAATCTCCCCTAGTTAAGTCAATATTTTCTCAACACAAAGATTCACAACAGATATTCTATTAATTGCATCTGCTTAGAAAAAAATCTTTCCTGGTTAGAGGGTGGGAGGTGGGTGAAATGGGAGGAGGAGCTCAAAAGGTACAAACTTTCAGATACAAAATAAATAAGTCATGGGGGTGCAAGGTACGGCCTGGTGACTATAGTTAATAATATTGTGTTACAATTATGCAAGTTGCTAAAAGAGTAAATCTTAAAAGTTTCTATTGCAAGAAAAAAAATTTTTTGTAACTATGTGTGGCGATGGATGTTAACTAGCTTTGTGATAAAAAAAAAAAAAAAATCCTTCCTGGAGTCTTCTGACTTGCTCTAATTTGACTGACAGCTCTGCAGACCTGCTTCTCCACATTTGACCTGGGAGCTCTTTTCACTGTCTTCCTAAGGCTTCCTTTGCCTGTCATGGTGGTTGTACCTTCTGTTGTCTGGATCCCATGCCTTTCATTCTCTTCATTTATTCCCTTGTTTTGATGGCACTCACCTTTCATCAACTTTACTGAGAAAAAGTGCATGGGAAATACCTTTTTGGAGAACTTGTGTGTCTGAAAGTGTCCTTATTCCACCACATACTTGACTGATAATTTAGCTGGGTATAGAACTCTAGATGGGAAATCCTTTTCCCTCAGATTGCTAGAAGCATTGCTCTCTTCTGTTTACAGAGTTGCCTTTGAGAGGTCCAAAGACACTCTGGTGTTTTGTACATTTTATGAAACTTTCAGTACCAAGGATGTTCTATAATTTTTGTATAATAACATTTAGGGAGTTCAACACCCTTCTTGTTTGGTCCCCAGTGCAGGAGAAAAAGAGTACATTACGATTCTCAGAGAGTTACTACAGAAACAAAGTCAGTGATCCATAAACATGGTGGCTATTAGAAGAAGAGGAAAGTGGATTTTTTTTTTAACTTAACAGATATGGTAAATAAATGAGAGAATTCTCCATGAGAGTAGGAGAAAAAGGACCCTTTCCATTTTTCCTCCCTTCCTCTTTTTCCCTTCCTTCTTTCCTTTTTTTCTTCCTTCCTTCCTTTCTATTCTTCTTTCTTTCTCTGTATTTCTTTCCCAAGATGGTTCCTTTATCTGAGAAAAATAATTTCCTCCACAGAGACAGACCTCTGTCCTGGAAATGTAACAAGATCAGGCAGCCTGCTCTGACTCTATTTCCCAGGCTCCACTTGTTTGCTCCTGGTCAAATGAAAATGGAGTGGCAAGGAGAGGTCCACAAGGCCACCCTAGTGACAGGAGAAGGAGGAGTGGCCCAGTCTGGCTCTCACTTCACCAGGCTTCACCTGTGCTCTCTATCACCAGGGGAGCCATCCAGCCCCTGCTGTCCACCTCCTCTTAGCAGGTCAACCCCATCCCCCCAATCCCCATGTGGCTCCCACTCTACCTAATCTAATTCACCTTTCTCCATACAAGTGAGTCTCTCATGTTAGCAATTCAGCCTCCTCAGATCAGTTACACATTCCATAGATTGATCCATTTCCTAACCCTAACTGCAGTTTATCTTCCAAAGTATCTAAAAGAATAAAATCCAGCCAGTCCCTAAATCACTGTCACTTCTTGACTCAGTTAATGCTCCATGCTCCATACCTCCCATCAATCTAACCCTCCAATTTAAGCTTGCCTTCTCTCCAGCTAAACATTCACCTGCAATGATTGTTAAAACTGTCATCTTGTATATTTCAGGTATCAGTATGGATGTGGGTAAATGGTTTAAATGGCCACATTAAGAACTTAAAAAGAATAGAGAAGACACAGGGACTACTGCCCTTTCCTTAATCTGTTTTTTGTCTCTCTTTGTTTCCATAATGGCAACAATGATCAGGGACTTGACCATGTCCCATTTAGAGTGGATTGCCCCATTCCTTTCTCCACCCCATACCACACACCAGCACCAGACTAACCTTCTGGAAAGTTCTCCCCATGTCAGTCTCCAAATCTGCACTGACTGCCCACTGTCAGCAGATAAGATACACAATCCCCAACCTGGCATTCCGTGCCCTCCACAACCGTATCCCAATCTACCCTCCACACATATTGTGTTTTCTCACATCTGTACCCTGGTTTATACCCATCTCCCATTGCAATGCCCTCTTACATTTTCCACACATTCTTCTAGATTCACCTCAAATCTTGCTTCTTCATGAGACCCTCCCAGGTCACCAAAGCTTGCAGTTCATTTTTAAAATTCATCTTGCCATCTTTTTGTCTATCCTTCCATCCCTTTATTCAGCAAACATTTGTTGTTTTGGGTTTGTTTTGTTTTGGGGGTACTTATTATGAGTCAAGCATTGTGCCTTGCTGTATTCTGGGGAAGCAAAAATAAATAACTCATCCTTCCAACACAGGCGGGATTGACAATCTAATAGAATAAATAGTAGCTACCATTCATTCGGCACATACTGCAGACCGGCTGTAGCACAAAGCATTGAAAGCACTTTGTCATAGTCATCTTCACAATAACACGGTGAGGGAGGTATGAAAATCCTGATTTTATTGATGATAAAATGGAGGCTTCGCAGGGTCAGGTTATCTGTCCGTGGCCACTCACATGGTCATTAGCAGAGCCAGGAGTAAGAGTCTATAAAAACTTGACCTAATGTCCAGACTCCTAGGTGACACACTCTCTCTCACCACATTGCCCATCTCTTTCTCTCTCTCTCTCTTTCCCCATTCCTTCCTCCCACTCTTTCCTCTGAGCTCAAAGCAGTTGACAGCTGATCGTGCACTACTTGCTCTTTGCATTTTCTTAGCTCATTACTTAATTTTTTGCACACTTATACTATCTTTCCCAAATGAGAGTTGCAAATGCTAAGAGACAGAGGGAAGTAGGAAACAGTGTGGTAAAAAATATTGTGACTTTTACAGATTAGGATTTGTATAATTGTTCCATCTGTAATAGTTTTATAATGTCAACACCTCAATATTTTATGGAGTGGAGAAGAGCTCATCCATGAATTAAATATAAATCACTCACATTTCCAAACAATGACCCCCAAACTTTTAAATTATGAAGACCATTTTATTGTTAAAAATTACAAACCTGCATATAAGCAAAGTTATGCTTCTGACAGCAACTGATGGAAGACATACGTAATGACAAAAAAACTCCTATGAATTTAACAATGCTTTTAAACATATTATATTTTATTCATCGCAGTTTCATGTCTTCATACTTTCAACAAATAATACATGTAGGTATAAAACATTATTTATGCGGTTATAGATAATGCTTGCAAACCCTCTCAAATGCAAGACAAACACTTCTCATCTCTTCTGGCATCCACATCCCATAGACTAGAAACCACTGATCCATGAGTTTGCTGACCCTGAGCCAAGAGTGGACAGGATGATGTCACCTTGTAAAGGAGCATTCTTCCCTTCTGAGTCCAGAATTCTTTTACGGGGAGGAATCTTAACTTAGGGCAGGGCTCTGACATTTATCTGTCTTCTGTATTCAACAAGAATACAAAAAGGGAGTGAGATCGCAGCCCACTGATCACGCAATACAATTAGTAGAAGCGTTAATGGGATTAACAGTAGTGGATTCCATGGGTCGAATTTATATACATTTCAGCAAATTCATTTTAACTGGCGCTTACCTCTCCGTAGCACAGATCTCAGAAAAATCTGAGCTAACGGATATGGGTTCAGTCAAAGCTGAAAATGTTCCATCTGTCAACTGATAACAGAATGATTACCATGGGAAGAAGAGAATCACCCTCCCACTTCATGCCTTCTGTTGAAACTTTTATCATAAATCTTTGGATTTTATCTAAAAGCAAGGTTGTATTATCTGGTTAGTGTTTCTGAATGTACCTGCAAGAAATCACTGGAAACATCAAATATATGACTTACTGTATAATAGGAAAAGGCTAGTCAATACTTTTTTTCATACAGCTACCTAATGCTTCCTTGAAGAGACCTACAGATCCTCCTCATATGAGACTCTAAACCAAACCAACACCCAAATGTAGACTATGATTCTCACCGTCCTGGTAGAGCTGAGAGGAGAGGAGGCAGTCTAAAACCCAGTAAGGGATGACCCCCGCGAAGAAACAGGCCCATTCATCCAGAGCTGCAGTATAGTGTTGTTACTTAATTGGCAAAGAGATCAGGTCAATTTTAAAAGTAACAATGATCTGGATTTATTTAAATCTAACCAACCTAGAGCTTATCCTTAACCTTAATTTTTTATAGAGAAACATGCACAAAACCATTATCTTCATCCCAAAAATGCATTTGAACCTCTCGTTATGTGCATGCCCTAATGAAAAGCAACAATACTCTATTTTAAGAAGCCACGTGTTTCTTGTACTCTAAAGGTCAGACCTATAAATATCGTATTCGGGCCTCCAAGTCTCTGTACCATATGAAGAAAAGAACTTCTCCTTGGAAAGTCCAGCCTTAACACAACGCCTGGCACATAATAGGGCTCAGGAAATGAATTAATGAATGAGCTAATGAATGGGATGCCTATGGTTTCGGCAAGCAGATGTACAAACACAGACATTCCACCTTCATTTAAGAGCAGAGCCTCAGACTCAGGCTGATCAACCGAAAAGCCATACATTGTAAAAGTTGGTTTTCTACTCATTTACCCCTTCGGGTATAGATTTCTTATAGTCTTTTTAAAAAAATCTTTAGGGGCGCCTGGCTGGCTCAGTTGGAGGAGCATGCGACTCTTGATCTTGGGATTACGAGTTCAAGCCCCACCTTTGGGTGTAGAGATTACTGAAAAATAAAATCTTTAAATAAATGAATAATCTTTAACATGTTTATTTCTCTTGTATGAAAATATGATTATAATTAATATTAAAATGACACAATGGAATATTGAATTCACTGACTGGTTTTAATAATAGGAATTTAGACTAATCAAAGGTTGTCATTTTAATTGGAAAACTTAATTGATGGTGACATAATGGGTTTTCGCAAAACAGGGATAATAGTTTTTTTTATTGAAGTATAATTGGCATACAATATCCTATTAGTTCAGGTGTACATCATAGTGTTTGATATTTGTACACACTATGAAATGTTCCCCATGACAAGTCTAGTTACCACCTGTCACCATACGAAGTTATTAAAATATTATTGACTCCATTCCCTATGCGGTACTTTTCATCCTCGTGACTTATTTTATAATTGGAAGTTTGTACCTCTTAATGCCGTTCACCTATTTTGTTCAACCTCTCACCCCCCTCCCCACTCTGGTAACCAATAGTTTGTTTCCTGTATCTATGAGTCTGTTTTGGGTTTTTGTTCATTTCTTTTGTTTTTTAAATTCCACCTGTAAGTGACGTCATACTGTATTTGTCTTTCTGTCTGACTTCTTTCACTTAACCTATACCCACAAGGTCCATCTACATTGTTGCAAATGGCAAGATTTCATTCTTTTTTATGGCTGAGTAATATTCCACTGTGTATATATCTTCTTCATTCACTCATGTATTGATGGATACTTGGGTGTCTTCCATATCTCGGCTACTGTAAACAATGCTGCAATGAAAACAGGGATGCATACATCTCTTCAATTTGGTGTTTTCTTTGGGTAAATACCCAGAAGTGGAACTGCTGGATTTTTTGAGGGATCTCCATGCTGTTTTCCACAGTGGCTGTACCAGTTTGCATTTCTACCAAGAGCACATGAGTGTTGCCCTTTTTCCATATCCTCACCAACACTTATTTTTTGTCTTTTTTGGTAATAGCCAATCTGACAGGTGTGAAGTGAAATCTCAGTGTGGTTTTGATCTGCATTTCCCTGGTGATTAGTGGTGGTGAGCACCTTTTCATGTGCCTCTTGGCCATCTGTAGCTCTTATTTGGAAAAATGTGTATTCAAGTCCTCTGCCCATTTTTTAAAAAATTGGATTGTCTGGGTTTTTTGCTCCTATGTTGCATAAGTTCTTTATATATTTTGGAGATTAACTCCTTTTGGGCGTAAGATATGCAAATATCTTCTCTCAAGTAGTCAGTTGTCTCATTTCGTTGGTTTCCCTTACTGTACAGAAGCTTTTAAAATTGACGTAATCCCAGTTGCTTATTTTAGCTTTGCGCTGCCCTTGCCTGCTTTTACATCAAGAGTGGAAGTAAGGGGCACCTGGCTGGCTCACTTGGTGGAGCTTGTGACTCTTTATCTCGAGGTTGCTTGTTCAAGTCCCACACTGGGTGTAGATTACTTAAAAATAAAATCTTAAAAAAAAAAAGGCAGAAATAAAAAAGGGATTCTCTGAGGTTGTGTGTGCCTGTTGTGAGATAAATAGTAGAATAACTTCAAGTGGTGATTAATTCTGGAAAGCAGGACGTGTTGAGGAAGGTTTGTATGCAAGGATAGCACAGGGTAGAGAAGGCTGTCTACTGAGGACGTAAAAAGAAAAAAAAGAAGTTGAGGCAGGAAAAAAATAGGAAGGTGCACACTTGTGCACACCTTGCTTCCTCGGTGGCCAAATGATTAAACAAAAGAGACTGATCCCATCTGTAGGAAAGACGTTTTTTAGCCTGTGAGTTCTTTGGCTTTATATCAAGCTAGTCCAACTTATAAGACACAGAGGAAAAGGCAAAATAACTAGCATTCTTTAGAATTGAGATTGCTGAGGTAAAAATATTGCCAAGGAAAGTCTCTGTCCATGGGAGCAGATTTAAGCTGTTAAAACAGAAAAGTTCAAAGGCAGAAATATTAGGGTACAGTGTGAGAATTAGGATAGTGGTTATCTTGGGGGAGTAACCAAGGGGGCACCAAAGAAGGGGCTTTCTCGGGTCACGGTAGGGTTCTATTCCCCAACCTGGAGACTCAGTGAGTACGTGGGTGTGAAAATTCTTCCAACCGTGATTCTTATGATTTGTATATATTTAGGTATGTATACTCCACTTCAACAAAAAATTTACTTAAAAGGTCTATTTGAAGACATTGCGTTGGTAATTGAATCTATATAAAAGAATAAGCAATTTCAAAGTTATACATATTTTTCTTTAAAGAAGGTGCCTGAGGGACAGATACTAATAATTAAGAGAAAGAGTGCCTATTAATGAATCAAGCATTTTGAGCTTCCCAAGGAGATGAGAAACTAGTGCCACGTAATTAAAGGAAGTATGGAGCTACACTTACTCTAGGGCCAAAACCGACCGGTTAGAGAAAAGTCTAGGCCTCTGTAGGTCACAGGGTCAACTAGCCTGTACTTTCCTAATTGTTTTCTTCTCTGGTATTATTAAAGGCCTTTTTAAGCTGCTGGTAAACAATGAATACAGATTAGTGGTCATTAATCAGGGACGTGGATCACCTAATGGGGTTGGCTCAGTGGGTAGTTTCTGCTGGTCTCACTTAGTAGTTGATCATCAGGGATGACTGAGGTATGACTACAGCTGAACAGCAGCCATGTTCTCACTGTGAGGGAAACACGCCTCTCACTCTCCACCCCGTGCTCTTAGTGGATGAAGAAGGCAAAAGCAACACAGTGACACAGAGACCCCACACTCGGACCTTCAGACTTGACCGCAGCCCTCTTCTGAGCTGTTCCTTCCCAGGCCCTCCTCCACTGACCTGAGCAGCGGCCTTGGGACAGATGTTAGCTCCTAAAGCCTTCCCTGTCAGACACACCCCTTTACCTTGTTTTCTCCGATCTCAAGAATTGACAGAAGTAAATAAAAATAAATAAAAAGAATTGGCAGAAGAGGTAAGTAATTCATCGTTATGGGAAAAAAAAGAAACTCCAAAAGGATTTTTATTATTTTCATACTGAAAGGTAAAAATCATTGCAGCATTACATGGCAGTGGGACTTCCAAGGGAAGCTTATCAGTATTCCCTAAAAACACACACCCACTTCAACACGGGCTGTTCCCCTTCTGTCCCCCTTACATGACGATTCTGCGCAAGATTTCACGATCAGAAAGGAACTGTGGTGATTTTACAAAGTTTGAAACCAGAGGCTCCAGCAGCTCGGGGGTGGCAAGAGTAGCTATGTCCGGCTGGCTCAGCTCCGAAAAGGCTGCGCTGTCCCCACAAACACCCAGGGCTCCCCAGCATAGCGTCTGCCAAGATGCCCCGAGAAAAAGGCAGTGCAGTGCAGGAGGCAGGAAAGGGAGAGTTGAGAACTGAAAGGCCAGATGTCATCTGAACCTTCTCATGCAAGCATTGATTGATGTTAAAAAAGAAAAAAATCAGGCAAAAAAAACCCCACAAAAAATACATACAAAGGGAAAAGGGGAGCAAAAGGGAAACGAACCAAAGTAACCAACCAAGAAATTGACCACTCACAGGCAGCAAACAGAAGCTAAAGTCGGGACAGAGAGAAAGAAGCCCAACCTGATGAACATCGTTAACCGTCAGTATCAATTGCATCAGTATCACCCTTCTTGTACAACCTGGAGGAATTGTATTTTGTAAATGAAACTCCTTCATAAATTAAAGATTTTAATAGTACTAGAATTACACATTTAAGAAGTAGAAAACTCAATCTAGGTCTTAAAAAATGTTCACTTTTTTTAAGTAAGTGTAAATACTTTTTTTTTTTTAAGAAGTGAGCTCATGGGCTGGTTGTTTCTTTTTTAGTACAGCTAGAAATTAATAAAATATCAAATTAAGGGAGGCTTTGATCAGAGGCTGGAGCAGACAAGTGCGTCGGCCGTTTTTAATCCTGTAACAAGAAACATAACCGAACGGTGATTTGAAGCCATAATCATGCGTTTAACTTGTTGTAATCATCTGCTATTACTTAACTATACTCCCCTCTTGTCTTTGAGTAGAATTATTTCTAAAACTGCTCCCTGATCTGGGCTTCTCCTACAGAAGTGGGGGCTCTCTGTGACATCTCGTTCTCGGGTGGCTCAGCTTTTCCTTATAAATTTGTTAATGTGCTGTGAAAGATTGGAAGTGTTTGAGCATGTAATGTATGTGATAGGAAGTCATGAGCTTATGGAATTTGAGACCTAACAGATTGTCAATGCTTTAAGATAATATTTGAGGGCCTCTAGTGTTTTCCACACTTACTGAACCGTAATCAACATACCCTGTTGTGTGAGTTTAAGACACACAACGTGGTGATTTGATACACATATATATTGTGAAATGATTACCACAATAGGGCTAGTAAACACCTCCATCACCTCACGTAATTACCTTGTGTGTGTGTGTTGAGAATATTTAAGATCTGCTCTGCTCTCTTAGCAGCTTTCATGTATATAACCCAGTACTGCGACCTGTGGCCACCATGCTGTACGTTAGAGCCCCAGAACTTATTCATCTTATCACTGGAAGTTTGCATCCTTTAACTTACAGCTCCCCATTGCCTCCACCTCCAGCCCCTGGGCCACCGCCATTCTTCTCTCTGCTTCTACCAGTTCAGCTTTTTAGATTCCACATGTGGGTGAGATCACCCAGTATTTGTCTTTTTCTGACTCATTTCACTTAGCATAACACCCTCGAGGTCCTTTTAGAGCCTCTTTTTAAGAACAAGTTGTCCCCAGATTTTAAGCTGGAAAAACAATAGAGTAACTCTTTGGGGGGCGGCAAACTACAATCACGTAGCTTTATATATATATACATTTTTAAAAGATTTTACTTTCTAAGTAATCTCTACACCCAACATGGGGCTTGAACTCACAACCCCAAGACCAAGAGTCACATGCTCTACTGACTGAGCCGGCCCGGCCCGGCTACCCTTTCCTAGTTTCAGTATTTGCACTGAGAGCTACATACAAGTTGATCATCATGTTTATGTTCTGATCATCAAATAAAAACCAGGAAAACATCAGTTAAGGAAGAAAGTCTGAAAAAACTATGGTGGCAGCCATCATAAGCAGGTGGAGAGGGGCTCCCGGCCCAGAGAGGTTATGTGACTTGTCCGACATCACATAGCTAACGTTTCACAGCAAACCAGCACTTGGCCCTGCCTTAAGTTTCCTTCATGACCTCTCAGCCCTGTGCCGTTTCCATAACCCCACAGGGCCTACTGGGGGTAACTCGTGGTCCTACAGCCATGCATGGCTTGCAAAGCCAAACAGCCAGAAAAGGGTTCAAATCTAGATTTTTTTCCCACTCATAGATTGCTTATAGTAATGATTCTTAACCCTCGTTGGGTACCAGATCATCTGAAAGAGCTTTGAAAAACTACAGCTGCCAGATTCCTTTTCCAAAGATTCTGAGTCATTTGCTCTGGGGTGGGCATTTTAATTTTTAGACACTCTCCACAGGTGATTCTAACGCGTAGCTAATTCGATGAGATTCCCTGCTCTGTGGCACCTGCTCTCATCCCTGGGTACACACTGGAATCATTTGGTGGCGCTCTGAAAGCCACCTTCAGGGATGCCGATCCACCTGGTCCGGGGTGCGGCTTCGGCACAAAAGCTTCCTGGTGATTCTAACGTGTAGCCGGGGACGGGGACCGTTGCTCGTGGGCTCCCCAGCCATTCATCTCCCAGGGAGGATTTTAGGACCCTGATCCTTGCCGTTCTTAAAATTCCAGCACTATCAACGTTTCATAAATGCTTGTTGATAGAATTGCCTAAAGAGGATGGGTGTTAACGGACAGGGAAGAAGAAAAGGACAAGCTCAAGAAACAATGAGCGCTTACTATGAAAATGTCCTGAGGGTCGACTATGCGGTCAGATAAGCCAATATCATGACCATATGCAGATTATTTTACAAATGCACAGTAGAGGCTGCTATCCTAAGCTTGGGGTATCTTTATCCCCAAGGATATTTTGAGAGTGGGAATAAGCAAATTCTACCCAGTTCCTACCACAGATAGAGTCACTCTTTACTGAACCTAAAAGCAATCTTGGCCCAAGATCTCCTCTGGAGAGCAGGCTAATTCTGTTATAAAATGTCGTGCCTAGGTGAACACCCAGACTTGTTTTAATGGAGGATAAGACCCATCAATGTGAATTCATACCAATAAGAAGAACTATTTTCCTGAATGGTTTTGAGTACCCTAAGAAAGACAAATGATTTTCACTGTGAACATGATTTAGCAGGAATGTTAAGTGAACATGAAGGATAGCAAAGCTGTCTATGCTGTGTCATCCCACATGTGTAATAAACAGAGCTAGAAGAAATTTATCAAAATATTAACCTTGCCCTTGGATGGGGGGATTATGATGACTTTTATTTTCTCCTTTACACTGTTCTATGTTTTCTAAATTTTTATCAAGTGCATGTATTACTTTTTAATAACAAAAAAAATCAGTCACTGCTCTATGGCATTGGTCCCCAACCTGGGTACACATGGGAATCACTTGGGGGAGCTTTCCCTGCCTAAGTCCCATCTTTTTAAGAATTTCAAAGCCCTGAGGGGCACATGGGTGGCTCAGTAGTTAAGCGTCTGCCTTCGGCTCAGGGCGTGATCCCGGCGTTCTGGGATCGAGCCCCACATCAGGCTCCTCTGCTGGAGGCCTGCATCTTCCTCTTCCACTCCCCCTGCTTGTGTTCCCTCTCTCGCTGGCTGTCTCTCTCTCCCTCTGTCAAATAAATAAATAAAATCTTTAAAAAAAAAAAAGAATTTCAAAGGCCTGAGACCTGTTTTAAGAATTTACTTGTGTTCAAGCTTGGGGAATGACTGTCAAAGGCTTTTCTAAACCTGTTGGCACATAGGTGAGGAGGAGAAGGTTTGTTCTGCAGTTTGAAAACTCAGCAGGTCTGGCTGTGCTTTCGTAAGCACTTGGAGATTGGGCAATCCTGGTGACGCAGGCTCAGCAGGTATAGGGGAGTGATGAAGAAGAAGTTGCCAATAAGCAGGCAGTCGAGCCATTTGTGCCAACTCTGACAACACAGGAATGAACTAGACTCTTTATATTGGATCGCCACCCTTGATTAATAACGCGAAGCACATGGAGATATAAGGAGACCGTGCTTACACAGATTCATGGGCCAGTATCTCCAGATACCGACACTTGCCCAAGTTGGCCACAACATTTGTAAATCAGGATGCAAATGGCATGTGGTTTGAAAATCAGAAGATGCAAATGACGTGTGGATGAGCCTTTCAGAGAAATGTGAGTGCTGAGTTTATGTGCTTGGTTTATCTGCTAAGCCCAGTGAATAAAATGGGCCAGTGGGGACTCCCAAATAAAACTTCAAATCCAGAGCAAGGTCTTCTTGTTTTTTAAGATTTTATTTATTTGACAGAGCGAGAGAGAGCATGAGCAGAAGTAGGCAGAGCGGCAGGCAGAGAGAGAGGGAGAAGCAGCCTCCCCGCTGAAGAGGGAGCCCGATGTGGGGCTGGATCCAGGACTCTGGGATCATGACCTGAACTGAAGACAGACGCTTAACTGACTGAGCCACCCAGGCGCCCCCAGAGTGAGGTCCTTTTATCTTTAAGCAACAAGATTCTCCTTCCTCAGAAACCTCCAAATCGTTAACAGCCATCTATAGACCACTTTTAAAAAACCCTAATGCTCAGTTTCCTTTTCCTGTTCATTTCTTCCACCTCTTTCCAGAATTTTCTAGCCTATTCTGTTGCTTCACACAGACATTCTTCATTCAGTACTTTCCTCAAATGAAACTCTTTATCTTAACATCTTCCATCCCAAATACCCGCTTTGGTACCCATGCCATTTCACTGTCATCAAGAAATCTTACAGTCAGGAAGTTTTATTTTCTGCCTCACCGAATGCTATCTATTGTAAACGGAATAGTAAACTGAATAGTAAACAGCTTGAGGGAAGGAATCTACTTTCTCATCAAAGCACATAACTACTGTAGGTTATTATACGTTTGTTGCTCAAGCGAATTTCAAACAACAACAGTAGCACTTTATAATGATATCATATGTTTTTTTATGGAGCCATCTTGAAGGCACATGAAACTTGCCGCTCCAAATGGGGACATCCCCCAACATTGTGGAATGGACGTGTTTGGGGAATTTCTCACAAATGCAGTATCTTAGCCTCCTGCTTTCTCTCTCTCCTCCCTCCCCCTACCCACACTCTATCAAATCAGAATTGGAGTTTTAATAAAATCTCCAGACAATTCCTATTACATTCAAGTTTAAGAAACATTGGCCTCTCAACTTCGGCTGCACGTTGGAATCATATGGGGACTCTAAAAATACAAGATGTCTGGGCACCAGCCCCCGAGATCCTGATTCAAGTAGTCGGGAGTAGAGCTGGGAATTGGGATTCTTAGGGACACCTGGGTGGCTCAGTTGGTCAGTGTCTGACTCTTGATTTCGGCTCAGGTCGTGATCTCAGGGATCATGAAATCGAGCCTGGCGTCAGGCTCTGCACTAAGTGCGGAGTCTACTTGAGATTCTCTCCCTCTGCCCCTCCCCCTGCTCACTCGCTGGCTCACTCTCAGTCTCTCAAAAAAAAAAAAAAAAAAAAGTGGGCCTAGTGTGCAGCCAGAGAGAAGAACCATTCCGAGTGTCCTTGCTGGAGCTTCCCCAAACCCCTGTTATATTTTTTAGCCCAGACCCTCACCTGCGTAGTGAGTTCTCTCTCTACAACTCAGCCTTCCCTTCAGATTATATTGCTTCTCATCTTCCAAAACATACCTCGTAGTTTCACTTGTCAATAAATGTGTATTGCGCACCTAGAATTTGTGTAAGCCTGTCCTTCAACTTGCTTGCACCCTGAATTATCTACTTTCTCTTTCCTGGCTTCTTCCCTCACTACCCTAGTCTCTGAGTTTGCAAGCATCCTCTGGTGCTGCTGTATGGCTCGTTTCCAGAGCAGAGGAAAAGAAAACGAATTACCTTCATCCAGTTTTAAAGCAACTTAGAGATTATTTTGAGTTGCGGAGACAGCAACAAAAGCTGATTATATTTAAAAGGAAATATATTCTGTTCTTTAACTTTTATAAACATACCAGGGTTCCACTTTGCCATCCTGCCTGTAACAGATAGCCCTTCTAGAAGGCTTACGATGCCCCCGGCACTGGGCTTTTCCTGTCTTAACCATCTCGGTTCATCCGTCCAACAATCCTGAGAGGTACAGGGTGCTGCTGTCCCAATTTGGGGGGCGAGAAAATAGCAGCACAAAGGAGTTCCAAAACGTGCCTAAGCTCACATGGTTTGTCTCCTGAAGACAGGATTGCAAGGCAGGCACAGAACGTAGCTGCTCATAGCAGTGTTGCTTCTTCTCTCGAGGCTGGTGTTTTCGGGAACATACGATGATGTGGTTTCGGATTCCAGGGCACGGGAGGCCTCTTATTCTGCCGTGGTTCTCCGCAGATCATATAGTGCCTTTTTCCACACCTTTTCCCCACTTTAATCTGTGGCCCATAAAGCTGTTTCCCAGGTATAATGCATTGTCAAGTTTAACAGGATTTCATGTTTGGACAAATTCCTTCCGCAAGTTGAGCAAGATAAGAAACAAGTTCTGACTAATATAGTGAAGGTCTAATTCAAGAAGCCTTGAGAGTTTATAATGAAAATTTCCCCTCCTATCCAAATCCACTTTTAAATGTTAATGTGTCTATTGGGGGAAAAAAGACGATAGATTAATGTAATACATGTAGTTTCAGCTAGGAGATGATTTCTTTTCATCTTTTCTGGTTGTCCTCAAAACTACATTTCTCAGCCTTGGCACTATTGACACCAGGCCAGATGCTCCTTTGTTGTGGGGGCTACTCTGTGTACCCTAAAGTGTTTAGCAGCGTCCCTGGCCTCTACCCACTAGATGACAGCAGCACCCTCCCCAGCCCGTGACTTGTGCCTTCAGACATTGCTATGTGCCCCCTGGGGGGCAGGGAGTAGAAGGGCAAATCCTCCCCTCACCCCGGTTGAGAACCATTGTCTTGAAAATATTCATTGGATTCATATTTTGCATGTTTCATCCCTAAATATCGTCTCAAAGCTCTCAAGTCCACGTGGTAGGTCTCCCTAGTATTTTTCTGCTTTTCGCCTTGTCCTTGGCTTCCTGAGCCTTCCTCAGATAAACTTCCCAGGCAATTTGCAGAAGGCAGCGAGCCGGCTACTACAGCAGGGAGCAGAGAGATGGCCGTGGAGGGTCCCCGAGTGTGATTCTGGCGGGATGGGGAATAGAGGCAGACCTTGCCTTGACTACAGTCTGATCTCTGTGGGCCTTGCTCTGAAGCTGGTGTGGACAACATCATAACACCTCCGACATTATTCCAGCAGCTCCTGGCAAAAGACAGATGTCTAATCTTGGATGGTGTTGATAAACATAAAACATCTCTGCCCTAAATGCAATTTGCCTAAGGGCTAAGCCAGACTCTGATCGCTGCCAAAAAGACAACTTTGGAATATGAGAAATGAGTATGGTGAGTGGAGCTGTTAGTCATCTGTACTCCATATGCATGTGGGCTTTCATGGTGCATATATTAATAAATAGGAATACGTGTGGTTGGAAATTATTGTTTCGCTTCTTTGGATCAAGTTTAAAAGGACAAGTTACACAAGGCTGCCCATGGCCAGCTTCTAGTCGACCTTCAGCCGTGACGCCTGAGCACTCAATGGTTGTAGTAGCTACCGCTGAGCACTGACTGTGTACCAAACATGGGCTGAGTGCCTCACCTGGGACGTCCCACTGAAACCTTACAATAGCCCTGAGAAGTGAGTGTCATTGTCATCTCCGTGGGACAGATGACAAAGGCTCAGGTGGGTCAAGTACTTTGACCAAGCTCATATTTCTAGCAAGCCATGAAATAGGGATTCAAACCCAGACACGTTTTCCCCAAGATAGGGGTGTGTGTGTGTGTGTGTGTGTGTGTGTGTGTGTGTTTGCATGTGTGAATTCTCTTTAATTGTGGTAAAATCCACATAATAGAACCTTTGCCATTTTAACCATTTAAAGCCTTACAGTTCGGTGGCATTAAGCACGTTTACACTGTTGTGCCAACATCACCACCATCCAGCCACAGTGCTCCTTTCATCTTCCCAAACTGAATCACTCGACCCATTAAGCACGAACTTCCCATTCCTCCCTCCCCTCCAGCCCCTGGCAACCACCACTGTGCTCTCTGTCTCTATGAAACTTGACGACTCTAGGTACTAAGTGGAACCACACAGTGTTTGTCTTTCTGTGACTGCCTTATTTCATGTGGCGTAATGTCCCCAAGGCTCACCCATGTTGTCGCCTGTGTCAGCGTTTCCTTCCTCTCTAAGGCTAACTAATTCCATCGTCTGTATGGACCGCATTTTGTTTATCTATCCACCCACGGATGGACACTTGGGTGCTCCCACTTTTTGGCTATTGTGAATAACGCTGCTGTGAACACAGGCATACAAATATCTCTTTGAGGTCCTACTTTCCATTCTTTTGGACATATGTCCAGCAGTGGAATTTCTGGATCATGTGGTGATTTGATGTTTAATGTTTTCAGGACTCGTTGAACTAACGCTCCGGTGGTCGCACCGCGTTTTTACATTCCCTAGTCCCAGTTTCTCCACGTCCTCATAAACACTTGTTTTTGTTTTTGATGGTAGCACCCTGATGGACGTGTGGTGTGACCATAAGGGTTTAAAGCTGGTTCTACGCCAAGTCTTTCCCTGCTAGACCTTTTATTCTTTTTTTTTTAACATTTATTTATTTATTTTAGAGAGACAGAGAGACAGAGAGTAGGGGGAGGGGCGGAGGGAGAGGATCTTCAAGCAGACTCCCTGCTGAGCACAGAGTCCGA